>NC_134949.1:96942381-97590045 GCF_965638725.1 Aptenodytes patagonicus | reverse complement strand
AATATTAAAATCCAAGTCAACAGCCACAGTCAGAAAGTTTAGGAGGCGTACTACAGACAAAATACATAGGTACAAAAAAACCCAGGCAGGTCGTTTTCAACGATCCGAGTAGCCAGCACTGTAAAATGAGAGCATGAATTTCTGCAGACAGTCACCCCGGCACATTTTGTTCACCAGACTGTCATATCTAAATCCGAATCAGCTCCGTACATGGAAGTGAGCTGTGCTGCCTCCTAACACTAATTGTAAATGGAGCTATTACGGAGCCAGGGAAGTCATTACGATGGCTCTTTGTCTAAGTCATCAGGCAGCCTGTAAAACATGCCATGTTTATGACAGTAAGTGTTGTATGGCTGTAAGAGCTGTATATCATGCCTGTCGCTCTGGAGAAGCACCTGCTGACTGTTCATATGCCAGCTTCTAAAAAAGGTATGCAAACAGCTTAGCTACAAAATCTTCCTTTTATGTTTAATGAAACCAATTTGAACTTTGGTCTGGGAATCTGCAAGTAATAGTTAAAGAGGCTGTCCTTTTAAGAACGTATGCAAGAAAAAGAAATCCTTTGCCCAATGCATAATTGCTTCAAGGACAGAAAATTTTAGGCCCATGCTACTCTTAAAAAGTCATGCTGTATTTAGATGTAAACCACCTTTTGATGCTTTGAGCCCCAGTCCAAACCCTACAGAACCGAATTACTGCTCCAAGTGTGCATGTAAGGAGGAGAGGTGGTGCAGTAAGCCAAAGATATGCATCCCCTGGCATACCATCGTCAGTAGTGGTTCCAGCCTCCCGCACAACTTGCTTGCCTTCTGGCCCTGTGGTAATTAAATGGATGGGACATAGCCTGGCTGCTCTGTACCTCCCATCCTATGCCTTCGACTGTGTGGCGCAAAGAAAGGGTTGCTTTACCTTGGATCTCTGCTCTGCAAATATGCCGCTGGTGCCTCCCCTGTTCTTGCCCATCTTGGTTTCTGGGGTCATGGCAGGATTCAGACCTAAGAAAGCCAACACTTTTTGCACAGCAAACGTGTTTTAGGAAAAGTGGTAAGTGTCCTTGATTTCTGTATTTCATGCAGAGGTGCTTGAGGACACATATAAATATCTGCAAGGAGTGTTTATGGGATGCATAAAGCTCTGTCCCTGGCTTTCATGCTCACTCATCCTTAACCCCTCTAGAATTAAGAGATATACATAATAAATGATTCATTATGAGCGATTATCTCTGGAGATTTTTTTAATCTTATCAAAGCATAGACTATGTCAATCATATGCAAAGTCTCAAATGGATTTACTTCTCATAATCAACCACTCTTAAGTTTGTATCACATTTTTACCGTGTCATTTTAAAAGGAGATATGATTCTCAGTGCCTCTTTTGCAAATTGAGAGAAAAAAATAATGTATTCTTAAATCCATCTTCAGGACTCAGAGCCATCAGCTGAACAGCCTCTGGAGTCTTAGGATTTCCAATAAACTTTAATCAACAGAAAATCAATCACTTCAGGGAAAGATATCTGAATCCCAGTGGTTGCATACAAACAGAAGAGAGGTAACAGGTATTAAATTTGATGCCTTATCATGTGGCACAGTAAGAATGGTGCTAATCTGCATAACCCATTGCAACAATAGCCTGTGAGACAGCGAAGTGCACTGTTAACTTTAATAAATAGTAATATTTCTGAATGTACAACAGATCACCAGATAGCCTTTGAGAAAAAGTAAGTAAAAAAAAAAGGTCAAACTTTTGAGGCTAAAAATGGAAAAGACATCCAATAATTATCAAGGTTCATGGAAACTGACTTGAAAGTTTCCATTGTGAGTCTCTAATATGCATGTAGGGACCCTACTATTGAAAACTTGATGAAAAGTAGACAAAAAGGATTTTCTAAAACAACATTAGGGATTAAGTATGCAGCCTGAATTCTGCAGCTTCCATTAAAGGTAACGGGTCTTTCAATGTGTATTTCTTGCATTGAAAATGTGCCCTTGATAGCTTCATTTAATCTCACCAAAAGAAATTTCAAACAGACAGAAATGTGCGAAGTATTACGCTGTACGAGAACAAATGGGAACTGCCTTAATTTTGTCAACCTTCTCAGTAGGTAACACTAATGCGGAGCACAGCCCCTCAGACAGTATTGCCCCGCGGGGAGCTGCCTCCTTGCTGAGCCGCATGCCCATGTTGCCTTGCCTTGCCACGGGGTGATAACACAGCACTGTGGCCCACGAAATACTCTTGGACCTTTGGCTAGAGGCAAGAAGGAAAGGAGTGGTTGTACTTGACATGGGTGGCTGGTCCTGGGTATTGTATTCAGCCAGTTTCTCTGCAAGATCAGTCCCACTCCACTCAGCACGTGGGCTGGTGACTCTGAAAGAGGGAGGGAAAGGCCCCAGTGGAAATTTGTAAAGGAGGAACTTCGTAAGGTGTAAAAGCACCCTGGGGCCTCAGTTGGATGCTGAGGAGGTCTGGGAGACTGCCAGTGAGTCACCAGCTGGAGACTTGTTTCCATTCAAGCCAGCAACTTCTAAATCTTGTTTTTCTTTAAACAAAAAGTGTAGAAGGCAGATACATTAGAAGCTAAAGCAAAGATTTCCAGTCTCTTCTGGTGATTGAGCTGGAGGTTTCCTTTTGCACTGTGCAGATGTGGTGAACAGTAGCGCAAGAGACACATTCAAGGCTAGTGCTGCATTTTCACAGGAATGGAGCAGATCCAGAGATGGGGTCTGTTGAAGGGTAAATTGTACTGAGGGACAACTCCCTTGAGTCTCTGCAGGAAAGAAACATTTTTCTCCTGCAAAATTCAGATACCATTTATGGCTTAATATACATTTCTGCTCAACCTATAGCCTATTATCATGATTGAAAAAGCCCCTACTGATTTGGCAGGACTTTGAACCAAATGTGTTGAAGACTTTATTCCTATGTAAAACTGTATGTACTCTATGTATGTTCATAGAGCACTGTTTACAGTCAGGTCCTACCTACACCAAGACCCTCATTCACAAGAACACACAATGAAAACATATGTAATTTTTTTAGCTTTATGTCTTTCTTGTGCCAGAACTCATAAAAATGGTACAAATCTTTTTTTTATATCAGCAAAAAGAGTTCATTTTGTCTTTGTGTCCACTCTTCCTATAGTAAAGCAATGTTTGAAACATTCCTGTTCATATTGTCAAAAAAAAAAAAGCAAAACCAAAATGGGCATGCAAAAGGTCACCAAATTGGAAAATTTTAGTTCAAGATGTGTTTCCTTAGAAATTTATGAGCGGATCAAAACAAGGTGTCAGAATTACAATGCATGTGAGCTATTAACTTTCAGTACAGTAATGGTGTTCTGGCTAGAATTATATCTCATTTTTCAGTAGTTCTTTTAAGCCTTGGCACTTTAAATAATTAAATCACCAAATGAAGAAACTAAGGTGGATGTAATTTTGACCTATATTAAAAAAAAAATCATTTCTTTTATACCGTGTGAGTATGTCAGTGAGCAATCAGATAAGAACAGCTCAGTCTGTTCTCAGTGCACATGGTATGTTCATACATGCAATGAGAGCACCATCGAACTCTGTGTCTGTTTAACAGATGTGGTCTGGAGCCAAGATCCTGAGTAATGCAGGTGCAACTGGAATATCCAATGATGATTTGGCCACATGTATACGAATTGCCAGAACCTAATATTGGCAAGAGGAAAGGAAAGGTCCCACCTGCGTTTTGTATGTGACAGGTGCGACTCAGTCTGTTGACTCACAGTAGCAAATGTAGCATCATTATAAACTCTGCCACGTTCTTTGTTAAGAGTCTTCACGCTGTGCTTGCAGGGGAGGGTGCAATGCACAGGCTTTTGCCATTTTCCTTTGTACCAAATACCTTCAATTCTCTTCCAGCAAAGGCAGAATGCGAGGGGGTGGGAGGTGAAAGATTGCAGCAAGGTTTTAGATCCCAAAGTCCTGCGTGTGGATACATGTTCTTAAGTCCTGTAATTACCAACTTCCATTTCTATACATGTAGGACCATTTTCAGGGATCACAGCCTGGAAATGTTAGGAATCAGTGTTTCAAGGGGGCCTTTTAGGATTTCTTTGTAAGGGCAGCGTATAACTAACTACAGTTGGTGGTCAGATGAGTGGAGCACGAAGCATTAATGAAATGGAGTGATATTAAAAAGCCACTGTCTTGATAACTGTTGTTCATTAAAGGTCAGACTGTGTGGGGAAGCCTCTAACTTTTATGGACCATGTAGAAGTGACTCTGCCTGCCATCACAAGAGTGAAGTGAGACAGGTCCTTACAAGTCTTTCTTGAAGAGTAGCACTTTCATATCAGAGAGAAGAGGCATCCCACAGCCCTGTCACTTTTCCACTTTTTCCAGTAGCACTGGCGGGGTATGGAGAAAGAGAAAGACCCATTTCAAAGAAAGTCATATACTTCCCAGAGCCTGGGTAGCGCCACACCATTCTCCGCAGAGACCATTGCCTCAGACATGTATGTTAACTTGCTGTGTTCTGGTTATGTTGTTGTTGTTGTTGTTGTTATTATTATTATTATTATTATTATTATTACTCCTGAAATTCTGGTCTCATCTCTGGTGGATGGTTATATTTTGACCCGTAAATTGCCCATTCAGTTCTAGTTTTCTGTGTGATAAGGCTGTTGAACAGTTGCCAAATTTCATGCCAGAGGTATCTGAACTGTAGTGGTAGACTAAATAGTCCCTCCAAACCACATTGCTATAAAGGCTTCTGGAGCATATTAGGACCTTTTAGGGATGAAAAGCAATTGTAAACTGCAGTTATGATTATCATCCAGCACTTAGGTGTTATTGTAACAGAATGAAGAAAAAAAAAAAGCAACTGACATGATTATGTGATGGTTATGATTATGTCATGTGTTGATCTTTGGTAACAAACACAGCATCTTTTTTATGTGTGAAGGTACAGAAATACTGTCTGAATCAAGATTTAGTAAAATTTCATTGTCATTCTCTACAGGTACTAGCTTATATTTCTTATTTACATTTAACATTAATAAGGACCCAGAAGCAGAGCAAGTGAGAAAGTAGTATCCCACAAGATATTCTGGAGTTTCAAAGGGTGCTTTTTTTCTCAATTACAATGAAAATCTCAGTTAGAATAGAAATACTGATCTATTTTATTCTGAAATTCTGAACAGCTTTATTTCAGAATCATAGAATTGGAAGGGACCTCTAAAGGTCATCTAGTCCAACCCCCCTGCCGTGGGCAGGGACATCTTCAACTAGATCAGCTTGCTCAGAGCCCCGTCCAACCTGACCTGGAATGTTTCCAGGGATGGGGCATCCACCACCTCTCTGGGCAACCTGTGCCAGTGCTTCACCACCCTCAGCATAAAAAATTTCGTCCTTATATCTAGTCTGTATCTACCCCCCTTTAGTTTAAAGCCATTCCCCCTTGTCCTGTCGCAACAGGCCCTGCTAAAAAGTTTGCCCCCATCTTTTTTATAAGCCCCCTTTAAGTACGGATAGGCTGCAATAAGGTCTCCCCGAAGCCTTCTCTTCTCTAGGCTGAACAACCCCAACTCTCTCAGCCTTTCTTCATAGGAGAGGTGTTCCATCCCCCTGATCATTTTCGTGACCCTCTTCTGGACCTGGTCCATTTTAGTAATGCTGCAGCAGAATATTATATTAAACCAAAAGTCTTAAGAGTAATATGTAAATAATATGAAACCTTATAAATTAAAGGTAATAACAAAAAGAAATTAAATGCTTCCAACTTTTCAAAACACAAGGTTTCAATACGACTGAATCAAAGCGAAAGGTGAAACATGATTCAATTTGATACTTTTCTCTCAATTTTGGGATGAAAATTGGCATGTGTCTATTTTAATTCAACATTTCTCAATGTGAAACAGTTCTCTTGAAAATGCTTTTGACCATACATTATTTGTTAAGAAAACACATACATTAGAGTAAGTCTTTGCTTGGTTCTTTCACTCTAAGTAACAGTGAATGTTTAACTCTGCCTGTCAGTGACTGCAAAGCATTACTGTTGGCAGGTCTTCCTTACAGTAGAGGAGAACCTCCCAATCAAATTCCTGCAGGCTATGTGCGAGTATCAGAAGCTCTGCTTGGCTTAGATGCGGGTCTAAAGGGATGTAGCAACCAGTCTCTTTTCTCATCCTTAGGTCTTTTCGTCATACAAAGTTAGTGCTATGCAAAGCTAGAGTATGAAATTACAATGCGGTGGTGTACACAAGTCTGTCTACACTAAGGAAGAAGAAGGAAATGGTTGTGTGGCCTTGTCTGGTCATATGTTTTGGAAACGCAAGTACCACACTGAGTGGTATTAGTAGAATGAGAGTACGGAATAACGAGTCAGATTACAGATGCATTTTCTTACCAGTAAATCCAGCCTTAAGCTAGGTGCTCCAAACTACGTCCTTGTGTAGACATTTTTATGAGCAATAAGAGAGGTAGCTTACTTAGAAATGTGCTTTCTAAGCTGTTTGGCTCTCAAAGCTATTTTGAAAGCTTAATGCCTTTGAAGATGGTTTGAGGTACTTCATTCATATTTGTGGCATTAATAAACTTCTCACAGAGAACGATCGTGGAATGGCGTGTGTTCAAACCCATACTAACTTCCTAACTTGTGCAGCCTACTCTTTAGACCCAATTCCCTCAGCTCAGGGTTGACATAGGGCCACCGGCAATATTATATTGTGGCTACATGTACCCTAATGCTTAACATGCTATCCCTCTGCCAATCTCAAGACAGACTAGCATCAAGCAGCTACCACCAGCCACTGTGGGCATTCAGCACCTCTGAAAATTAGCTGTAGGGTATCTTAAGTCTGGTATTCCAAAAGTGGTGAATCATAAATTAGAAGCTGCAGTTGAAAACATAGCTGTAGTTCTTGAATTTTTCATAAGAACTACTACAATTAAAGCCTTATAGTAGATAAAAATAAGTGGGAAAAATCAAAAGACTTGTTGTATCCACTTGAAAAGAATTCCTATGAATGATACTCACTCTAATTGTTTCAAGTAACATCTTAAAAGTAATGTTGATAATTTTGAAATAATAAATAAGATTAGTAAATTACCAGTTAAGTGAAGCCACAGTGCAAGCTAGTGTGGCATCACACTAAACAAAATGAGCAAATTTGTTGGTTGAAAGTTTAATAAATCTACTGGGGGTTTGGCAAGAAAAGCTGAAACTCGGTGGTAGTTAAATTGGGATGGAAATAACTGAAAAAAAACCGAATGCAGAAAACTAAGAACTGAAATGCCTCATTTACCCAATTTCACCTTACAGTTTCTTACCCAAGATCCCACATGCTTATCACATATTTTACAGCCAAGATATCTAATTCTACTCAATAACACAGTTTAAACAGATAGTGAGACATAGCCTCCATTTCTAAATTGATATTGGTACTTAATTTGGTGTCAGATATCATCAAGAGTATTGCTAGAGTCATATCGCATACCACAAACTATGTCATGCAAGTTGTAAAACAATAGCTCCAGGTCTAGGAAACCCCCTTTCCTCCAATCAAACTTTGTAAATAAGAAGTACTTAAGCCGCCAGAGTCAGTGGGACAATATCCAAATCAATTCATGTTACTGAGCTGTCTTAAATATCCCTGAATTTTCATCTAAAAACTTCATGGATGCGTCCATATTAGTGGTTTACTTTGGACTGGTTTTGGAGTTACTGTCTTCATTGTCCACACTTAGCAAGCTTTCACATCACGGACTAGTCTCAGAGTGTTCAAAGTGGATTTCTTTTGGATGAAACTAAACGAGGAGACATGCTCCAGTCATGCTTCAAATGCAATGGGCTCAGTGCATGAGGCCAGACTAGAACTAGTTTGAAGTAAAAGCTCTCTGAAGTGCCGCTAGTGCAGATAATCAGTTCGTAAGCACCAGCTGTTTCTGTCTACAAATCTCTTATTGGCCTGCATTACTTGATAATGTAGACATAGCTTGTCTGTCCATCTGCATTGCTGGCTGGAGATTGCCTGTGAGCCAGGCTGCCTATAATTCCTCTACTGCCTGGCTGCATGCAGCATCAAGACCCTTCTAAGACTTGTTTGCTTCTGCGGGATTTGCAGAGGATCAAATGAGCTTTGCAATAGCCTTCCCTTGAGCCCACTTTGGATACAAGGCAAGCTGGAGTTTGAAAGGCAGTAGACCTAAGACTGGCAGTCTTTGTTCTGGCTCCACATGGACTTGCACCAAGTTTTTAGGACCTATGTGTTTCCCTTGTCCACTGGAGCTGAAGCAAAGGAATAAGAGTGATTGCTGGTTGGCTGGTGCATATCCCAAAAGACGTGCACAATATAATACAGCTGTTCCTCACCTGTCTTTCACAGGATGCACAACAACACAGGCTTTGGGGTGGAAGGACTTTTTGGGAATGAATCATAGAATGATTTGGGTTGAAAGAGACTTTCCTGGAGCTATTCTTCCTGCTCTTCTCATTCCCAAGCCCGGTTTCTTCCTTTTCCATCTTCTTCTTGGAAAGAATGTTTTGCATTGACTCATAGGTTTTTGTTGTCCCAGAAATGCTGGACCACTCTATTTTCTTTTAATAAAAACTTTGATGTCTGTAGCAAACCTCACCAGTTCTAAAAAATATCCATATGGTGTTCTAAAAAATCCATATGGTGTTCCTGTATCAGAACCAGCATGTTGGAATCCACAGAAAGCATCCATGCAGTGGCTTAAGAATGCAGCAAGTCCTCGGTAAACAAACAAATAATACAATTGGCTGTGTAGTCCTACAGAGGGAAATACTGGTGGTTCCTCCTCTCTGGGCTTTGTCTGAAGGCAGAGGAAGGTACTTCTCATGCCTGTCACCAGGAAGGAGGAGCTTCACAGTTCACACTCTGGTGTTGTGAGTGTGCAAGGGCTCTGTAGGTACTTGGCTAGTGGAGGTGATGATTGTGGTGGTTGTGTGCAGACTCAATGCATCTGCTGAACTTCCTTGGTTATGCTCTATTAATTTTGTGATTTTTGCTAGCAAAGAGATTTCTGGAGAGGTTTTTTCATATGCTCTTATTGCATCTTTCTGGGACCTGCTGCCTATGAGGAGCTGCTGGCTGGTGCAAAAGTTGTGTGCTTGATGAGAAGTGCCTTCTGGGAACTGACTGTAGGGCTTTTTCTGTCCCTGCAGCTCATACATCAGCAATGCACATTTAAAACATGGTGGTGGTCTCTTCCTGGTGCCTCTGAATTCTGAGGAATGTGAATTACTGATCTATTTTGCTTATTTTATTTCTTCTAGAACACTAAGTCTTGATTTCCTTGGGTTTTTCTTTTGTAAGATGGTTGCATTAACAGACTACACCTCCTCCTAGCAGCTATTAATATTTTAATGTTTATTCCCATATCTCACTTGACTGTCACAAAAGTAGTATTTAGCAGTACACTTCATTTAGTGCAATGTATTAAAGTAGTACTATCTCAGAAAAAATACATTATGCCTCTCATGCATTATATGAAATTTAGAAAGGAACCAGATGCTAAAAAGAAAGGAAAGGAAAAAAAAGAGAAGAGACAAATAACCGTGGACACCCAGAAGCCAGATTGATGGAAATTGATGTAAGCTTCATTGGAACAAAAGGGAAAGAAAATCAGTTTGCATAAATAATACTCCTTCTCCTTGAATGTTGATATTGTTTAGATGAGTGTTTATGGGAGTGCATGCTAGTGTCATTCATTTCTTTGGAGAGGAAAGGTTGTGCACATGCTGAAGAAGAAAAGAAGATAAAAAAAATAAAACAGCCTTAATGGAATATCACGGCATCTGCTAGTACTCTCTGAACCCAAGGAAACTGTAAGCAAATGTATCAGAACAAATGCACAGTGTTTGTGAGCTTTCTTTCTCTGTTTCTCACAGAATTAGAGAACAGTAGGTTAGGAAGGACCTCAAAAGGTCAGACTGAGAAATCTGCTGCCAAAAATATTTGGTGGTTCCTTCAATGGAGAATTAAAAATAAGGGAATAGATTAAAAGCAAAACTGCTCATGAATTATTTGGACATAATTAAAAATTCCTCACACTTGTAAGTGTTCCATGTGCTTGACACTGATACCCCAGGATGGGATGTCCTGGAGTCCTGGCCACTGCAGATCAGTGTTACACTAGTGCTTGTCCCTATCTTTTTTGCAGAGGGATGTAGCTCAGTAAAGAAAGAAGCACCAACATGGACAATTAGTGGACAACCTAGTTCATTGTGTTTAACTGGTTTAGTTCTTTTCAAGAAAGTACAGTGCAACATTTACTGCTACATGGCATGCAGAATTTCCTTTTGCTTTCTGCCGTCATAAATAAAATTAAATATTCTTTCTTTGGCTTTTTGACATCGTAGCAGAAAATGACATGGCATTAATATTATCCTCCTGCAATCAGTTTGTTTTACGCTGAGGAGATCAGCAGTATGTATGAACAGGTGGGGCAAGCTGTAAATCCTCTTCAAGCTAATAAAAAAAATTTCAAATTTCTTAAAAGGAACCTTTATCCATAACATTTTTACTCAGAAGAACACTGATGGCAAAACCATCACACTATACTTACATTTGCTATTGTTTTATTTTGGAATTCACAGAAGGTGGGAATCTCAAAAGCACTTTGTGTTGCCCTCATTCAAATCCTATTGGCATTACATGGCTGCAAGGACAAGCCACTTTGGAAAAAATCCACCTCAGAATCACTTAAGCTGTATTTCCACATGACAGTAAATCTAATTTTAAGGCGCGCTGTAGAGAATCAAAATGCCATGGCCACATGACATAAAGCACTGAACCTGTACAGCGTCTCCCTGTCAGTCCAAGTTGTTCAAAAATATTAAAGGGGAACCTTTGTTCCAGTAGGTTTTATATCAGAAAGGCACTGTTTGTCTGTTCATAGCTGGGATAAAGCTGAAATGCAGCTCAAGACGTAAGCCCCATGTTGTTGGGTTGTTCTGGATAGCTGTGGAAACATGGCTGAGTTGCATTTAGTCCTATGAGAGTATGGACTCATAGCTGGGTGAGCATGTACTGTAGTGATCTGTAAGGGCAACCATGGAGCCAAACCTCTTTGCAACAGGAACAAAGACGTCATTGTTTTCAACACAGTGTATCAAGTTCACCTATTACCTCACCTGACAAAAGAAGGAGGTCTTTGTAGGTTATGGCAGTGTCACGTGGGTGAAGGAGTGTCCTTTTGTGATTTCATTTTGGGGCAAAACTAAGAATCACTAAGAATCAAAACTAAGAAACTCCAGTGCTGTGTTGCTGTAGATGCTGAGTGTATCTTTAGAATTTAATCTACTTTACCGACTACAAAAGGATCATCTAATGCAGTAGAGTCATGCCAACTCTCAAAAAATAACCTGACTAGTCAGCGAGCTAGAGCGTGATCTGCTCCATTTGTCAAATTTGTGAAGTTAGGGCACTTTCTCGCATTCCCTCTGCCTAGATCCATTGTAATAAATTTGGATTGCATGTCAATTACTGCAATTTATGACTACCCATCTCTCCATTCTGAATATGTATGTGATTTTAATTTAAGGCTTCCTTACTGTACAATATTTATTATCAGTTCTCTATTTTAACCAGCATTGAGATAACTGCTATTTTACACTCTTCTAATGTCTTCTCTTTTCAAGGTCATCAGTTTCGTGACATCGCTGAAAATGAAGTAGGACGTATGGTTCTGTTTAATCAAATTTCATGCTCTGTTGCCTCCTTCTTATGGCCTCTGTGCTAATTGATCAAGTTTTCAATTAAAGTCCTCCATCTTTGTTTTAATTCTTTGTTAAGGTTTTTATTCCATTACATGGTTTCATGAGATCTAAGTTGTTACAAATGCAAACTGTCTCTGCCTTTCCAACTGTCTAGTTACAATGATTTAGCTATGTAGTTCTTCTTGTTTCCCCTTTCTTATTATTAAAATCCTCAATGGACTGGCTTCATCTGTTGGATTTAGACTTAAAGTCCAAAAATCTGATTCACCCACCAAGGACAGATTAGTTTACCTCATGAATTGTCATGGCTAAAAATCTCTCTGTGTCTCCGCACCTTCCAGCCATCTTGCTCAGCCACAATTAAGCAAATTGCTGTTCCTAAAGAAATATTGAAATGTCTCTCGCTAATAAATGGGCCCATGCGAGGCATGTGCAGAAAATGCTGCCTTATGGAGAGGTTTTCCTAACAAGCGCTGATTCTGTTTTCATTCTTTTATTGTGTTTATATGGATCAAATAAATATTAATACGGCAAATATATATTGATGCACAGGGTTGATTACTCATTCTGTAGTTTATAACTCTGTTTCAGCCCCTAAGTAGTACTATATCAAATGTGTTTTGAAATCCACTAACATGTTCATTTTTAAAAATCAAATAATCTTTTGAATCAATTTTTTTTTAAAAGGCCAAAGAAAATGTGCTGACAGAATCCATATAAATACGATTATTTTCAGGGAGGCTTTGTTCAATTAGGGGCGGTTCTTAATTTTTTTAAAATGGTGGTGGGCTTTTTACTTACGTTCTGATACTTTCAATTCTGACGAAAATATAGACCAGATCATCCTCTGAAAAAATTGAGATGACTGCCAGCAGTCTTAAATGGTTTACGGTTTAGAGTCTTTGCAATATGAAAAATCTCACTTTATGATAATCTTCAAATAAAGCATGAAAGCCTATAAAACATTTTCCATTTCCCTGTTTAAGATGCAAAATTGGGTTGGCTTTCCCACCTTGGCTATGTGAATGTTAAAACAGAGGCAATGTGTTGATAAGAGTGACTGTAGCAGACCAATTCCACAGTGGCTGTGCTAGCACATTTTTGTACTGTTTTAGTATGAAGTCCTGTAGTTCTTAAACTCTTCCCCCAATGTTGTGTTGAAGAGCATGCTACAAAGCTCTGTGCTTTGAAAATCTCTGTATCATTTCATGCTGAATATTCAGGCAGTCACCAGGAGGAACCCTGATGTGTCGGGGGTACTTGAGCCTTGGGACTCAGGTAGCATGAGGTGAGATCCTGCTTCCATTGCAGGTAGTGCCAAAATTCCTGCTGATTTCAACACGGTCAAGATTTCATCCTTCCATCCAAGGTGAAATCATTCATAGACGATGGCATCGTTTGTGGTATCAGACTCTGTCAGGGATCCACTGGGTTTCTTTGGGCAAGCCCACTGACCACAATAAACAACACAAGTACCTATATAATTTCAGATACTTTTATTTGTAGAGGCTGTCTTCAGACCTCTGAGGCATTTTTTGAAGGATGGTAAAATCCATCTAGCCTGTATCTGTTTTTTGACAGTAGTTAAGTACTGAATGCCTAGGGAAGACATAATAACAGGGCCAGCATACAATGACGCTTCTCTGGCATATTCTCCCAGCTTCCAGCAATCCATAGTTTAGCAAATTCCTTGGTTATAAATGTTATTTGTGGGTTTAACAGCCTTGGTGGACTTAGTTCCATGAATTGACCCTGTTGCTTTTTGAAGTGCTAAGAATTTACAGTGTTTAGAATATCCTTGGGCAAGGAGTTTCTCAGTTTAACTGTACTGCTTGAAAAAGTGCCTTCTTTTGTTTGTTTTCAGCCTGTCACCTGATAATTTCATTTGTTGCCCCTACTTCTCGCACTATGAAAATTTGAAGTAATAACTTCCTAATGATCTTCTCAATGTCACTGATGTTTCTCTTCAGTTGTGTCACGTCTACCCTCGGTTGCCTCTTTTCTCTACGAAAGAGTCTTAATCTAGTTGTTTCTACTTTGGACACTGTTCTTTACTGTGTGATACCTTTATCTGTATGTTTTCTCATCCTAGTACAGCCTTTCTGACCAGAAATCCAGAACTGCAGGCAATGTTCAGCTATGGGCACACCATGGGTTTATACAAAGGCATAATTACATTTTCAGCCTGGTTCTGTTTCCTTCCTGGTAATTCCTAGCATCCTGCTTGTTTTCCCTGGGCCAACTGATCTTTTCACAGAACCAGCTGCTGTAACTAGGAGTTCTCATTCCAGAGATGCTAGTTCAGAGCCCATCCTTGTACACATCAAGTTAAGTTGTGTCTCCTAGGTGCACCACTAGACATTTACCAGCACTGCATTTCAGCTTTCCTTTTAACCTCCACTATTGTGCCCCACTATTGTGCCATCTTTCTGTATGTCTTTACATATATTTCCACTCTTCTGAATAATTTAGCATTAACAAATTTGTCCTCTCACGCTTTCCTTCTTTTTCTGGGACATTTTTGAATATGTTTATTAAAAGCCTTTTGAGAGTGAGCTGGTTGAAAGCTTTTTGAAAGTCCTTTCACTGTGCTGTGAAAAACCTTTTAAAAGGCTTGTACTCTCCACGTACACCACCTGCAAGTGGAACCACCTCAAATGGGCAAACGCTTTTGCCTGAATGTTTCTGTCCTTCACTTCTCCTCCTCACAACGGTATAGGTCAATAATGCCCCTCTTTTGCAAACTATTTTAGGGGTTTGGGGAGTAAAGATCATATAAGTGCTAGTCATTAGTATTTCTTAATTTAGCTATTTCAATAACGTCTTATGTGGTGAATGCTTGAAGGAAGCCATAGGAAGAGCACAAGCTGTTCTTTAATTGTATCTGGCAGCCATAATAATTAATAATTGTAAAGCAAACGTTGTCTACATTTGAAGTATGCAACTACTACAGTGAAAGAAGATTATAATGTCTCTTTGCTTTTAAAAATCCCTCAAAGCCATTATGTTCTTTATTAAGCATATTCTGGAGTGTATTTTCTTATGCAAGTGGGCAATTCAAGAAGTACAGAGATGAATACACTGCAGTACACATTGAAATCAAGATTAAAATAAATTCAAAGACAATTCAAATTATTACTAAGGTTAGTAAAGCAAATTCCCATATCCTTCCCATGGTTATTCAACATCGCTGAGCTTGCAAGAGAAAGATTAAAAAAATCCATCCCCCACCCCAACAAATAAAGAAGGCAACAATAAACCTCTTTTATTGAATGTTTGATTATTTTAAGAAAACCTGCTTGTTTTTTAAAATGTATGCCGTGTTCTGTCTTGACACGGTGAGCCACAACATGTAATAAATTTTAAACCAATTTTGTCTGTGAATGCACACTATTGATTTAAATAGCATTTATTTGCATTGGATTGTTTTAAGAGAGCAGTAGCTCAGTGAGTAGGAAACTTTGTGAACCTCCACCTGCTATCTGCTGAATGCTAGACTATGCAAGTGCAGGATTGGCTTTTCTCATTCCAGCCTGAGTAAAATGGAGTGTTCAGCTGTTTCAGAACAGATTTGGCACCAATCTGATGTGGGAGTCATAAACTGGAGGGTGCTCCCCAGCACCCATTAACCACCAGACACAGTAAACAAAGCTCTCCTTGAATCTTCTTTGCCAACCATTAACAGCAATACCAGTTCTGCTGCAGACAGAGCTTGGACAAACTCATGTTTCCTTCTTGGTTTTACCCCTAACTCTGCTATCAGTCTGCATTCTGTGTCATCTAGATCTTGTAGGCACTGTGCTGTGCTCTGATCATGATCAACCAAAGCCTTAAAGAGAACACAGGGAATGAAAATGTAAATTATACTGTATCCCTATTACGTCCACAAAATAGGTGGGAAATTCAATTGACAAGGAGAGGAAGGAGAATAATGTGTGAAATGTCCACTCAAGCCCTTGGTGGTTGTGAGTATTTTGGTTCTGGAGTTAGCTAGGTCACCCTTGGCTCTGCATCCTTTGCATGGTGCTCCTCTGAGCTGTGTAAAAACTATTCCAGAGCAAAATTGCCCTTGATGTGTTTGTGTAGTCACCCTCTCCATTAAGATACGTCAAGGTCTTCCATAGACATGACAAAAGTGTCAGTAGACTCTGCAGTCTAAAATAAGTGGATATATGCCATATGCATTTCCTTCTTCATGTGTATGTGGAGAATATGCCTACCCTTTTGGTTAGGTGGACAAGAGTGAATTTCTGTCACCTTTCTATTCCTTCTATATTTTGGCTCCTGGAACAAATTTGTCTAATCCCTGGGCTGCTTTATTTAGGACAGTGATGACTGGATCCCAGATGGATCCCTGGTTGTCCCAGACTGTCAGAGCGCTCTCTGTACCTTGCGAAGGGGGAAGTGAATTCAGGAACACACAGTGTCAGGTCATCAACGCTGGCTTTATGCAGTCAGAAAATCTCCTATTGAACATAAAGTGTGCTAGGGAGGAGGATCTGGTCCCATAAATAGGATAGGAATAAAAGATCTCTATTCTGTATAACCAGAATTACATAAGACCACAACTCATTCACTTTTGTGCCCAGGAAAAAAAAAACAACCTTGTTTTTTTCTCCACTTGAGTTGTTAGATCAAGAACCTGACACTAGTAGCTGCCACGTTGTACTTGTCCATAGATACTAGTTGGTCAAGACTGATATTTTTCTAAGACATAGAATCACAGAATCATATAATAGTCTGGGTTGGAAGAGACCTCTAAAGGTCATCTAGTCTAACCCCCCTGCCGTGGGCAGGGACATCTTCAACTAGATCAGCTTGCTCAGAGCCCCATCTAGCCTGACCTGGAATGTTTCCAGGGATGGGGCATCCACCACCTCTCTGGGCAACCTGTGCCAGTGCTTCACCACCCTCAGCATAAAAAATTTCTTCCTTATATCTAGTCTAAACCTACCCCCCTTTAGTTTAAAGCCATTCCCCCTTGGCCTGTTGCAACAGGCCCTGCTAAAAAATTTGCCCCCATCTTTTTTATAAGCCCCCTTTAAGTATGGATAGGCTGCAATAAGGTCTCCCCAAAGCCTTCTCTTCTCTAGGCTGAACAACCCCAACTCTCTCAGCCTTTCTGCATAGGAGAGGTGTTCCATCCCCCTGATCGTTTTCGTGGCCCTCCTCTGGACCTGCTCCAACAGGTCCATGTCTTTCTTATGCTGAGGGCTCCAGAGCTGGACGCAGTACTCCGGTGGGGTCTCACCAGAGCAGAGTAGAGGGGCAGAATCACCTCCCTCGACCTGCTGGCCACGCTGCTTTTGATGCAGCCCAGGATAAGGTTGGCCTTCTGGGCTGCGAGCAGACATTGCCGGCTCATGTCCAGCTTTTCATCCACCAGTACCCCCAAGTCCTTCACAGGGCTGCTCTCAATCCCTTCATCCCCCAGCCTGTATTGATACTGGGGATTGCCCTGACCCAGGTGCAGGACCTTGCACTTGGCCTTGTTGAACCTCATGAGGTTCACACGGGCCCACTTCTCAAGCTTGTCCAGGTCCCTCTGGATGGCATCCTGTCCCTCTGGCGTGTCGACTGCACCCTCAGCTTGGTGTCATCCGCAAACTTGCTGAGGGTGCACTCGATCCCACTGTCTATGTCATTGATGAAGATATTAAACAGTACCAGTCCCAATGCGGACCCCTGCAGGACGCCACTCATCACCAGTCTCCATCTGGACATTGAGCCATTGACCACTACCCTCTGGATGTGACCATCTAACCAATTCCTCACCCTCCGGACAGTCCACCCATCAAATCCATACCTCTCCAGTTTAGAGAGAAGGATGTTGTGGGGGACCATGTCAAAGGCCTTACAGAGGTCCAGAGAGACAACGTCTGTAGCCCTTCCCTTGTCCACTGATGTAGTCACTCCATCGTAGAAGGCCACTAGGTTGGTCAGGCAGGACTTGCCCTTGGAGAAGCCATGCTGGCTGTCTCGAATCACCTCCCTGTCCTCCATGTGCCTTAGCATAGCTTCCAGGAGGATCTGTTCCATGATCTTCCCAGGCACAGAGGTGAGACTCACTGGCCTGTAGTTCCCCGGGTCTTCCTTTTTTCCCATTTGAAAAATGGGGGTTATGTTTCCCCTTTTCCAGTCAGTGGGAACTTCTCCGGACTGCCACGACTTCTCAAATATGATGGATAGTGGCTTAGCAACTTCACCCGCCAGTTCCTTCAGGCCCTGCGGATGGATCTCATCGGGTCCCATGGACTTGTGCACCTCCAGGTGCCTTAGATGGTCTTGAACCTGATGTTCTCCCACAGTGGGTGGCTCTTCATTCTCCCAGTCCCCGCCTTTGCCTTCTGTGGCTTGGGTGGTGAGGCTCAAGCACTTGCCAGTGAAGACCGAGGTAAAAAAAAGTACAGGTGTTTGTATGGAGAAGTTTCATTTCTTTCTAAGTGCTTCACGTACACTTTGGTCCATATTAAGTTGGTTCCACACCAAAAAAAACCCAAAACGAAGACCATTGTCAACAGTAATTGCCAGCAAGAGATTCCCTCCCTCCTCACCTGTCTCCAAAATCAGTATTAAAAATGGTTGAACTCCTAATGAAGATGAGACAAACCCCTTAGAAGACTTCTGAGAATACATTTGTCACGTAGAATTTTAGTCAAGCCCTTTCATGAAGGACATAATGAGTATGCAGGGCCTTGCTGCTGTAACAAAAAAAAGTATCCATACTTGTCTCGTGTCTGCAGACATATCAATACATTTTTCTATGCAAGGGGGAATATGGACCCCCCCCATCTTGTTTTCCTGCAACAAAAAAGGAGTGGTAGGTTATTGTCTAATTAAGTTTTAGATTTCCCAGGCAGGAAAAATCCATGCATTCTGAAATTCACCCTCATCCAACTCAAATTCATTTCTGAAAAAGCCATGTCTGAGATGCTGGTAGATGGCTAGACACTATAAGGCTTTTTGCAGTTCTGAATAGTGCAGCTGGTGTTGTTAATTCAGTTTAGACAATTTTAAAATACCTGAGAATCCCTGGGGGAAGTTGTTTTGCGGTTCAGTAGGTTTGGCAGGGGTGGCAGTCCTGCGCAGGTTGCCAAATTCCTTCCTTTTGCTTACTCATGGGGAAAGCGATGCCATGTGTGAGGAGTAGCACTTGATTTTTCCCCTTACTGGCTAGATAAGCAATAGTTACAGACCAAACTCTAGATAACTTCTCCTCCCTGTGTCAAGCTTTGCCTCTAGGACTGTCAGCCCAGTGAGTTCTGCTGTGTGGCTCGTCTCTGTTTCCCAGTCTGACCACAGGACCCAAAAAGTCTGCTCTTGAAATCTTGCAGTTTTCAAGATTTCATTTCCAGCTCTCATACTCTCTTCGGGAAAGTCTGACTCTAGAGCTTCCCTGGCTCCGCTTTTAATTCTTTCTTCCCATTGTATTGAAAGCCAGAGAGGAACCTGTGGCACCTGTGGATTTCAGTGTGACTCTGACTTAGATGGTAAATGGGACAAGGAGGGATGCCATCTCTGTGGTTGGTCCTTCATAACCTTTACTCTTTGTTTCTGGAAATGAGGAGCAGGTGCAAGAAATGAAGAGGTGTGCAAGGGCCAAAGTCTCCCTGTTTAGTGCAGATTTCTGTGGGAAGTTTGCGAAGACCTGCAACGTACAGCTCTGTGCATGGCTGTCTATCTTCTGGGCTTCTTCAGCTATCCAGTGACATGGGAATCTGACCCTGTTGCAAAATTTAGCTTCAGAAATTAAGCTTTTGTGGTTTTGCTTAAGTTTTCAGCTTTCCTTGTTGCACAGTACCTGATCTTTGCGTAACCCAGTGCTGTATTATTCTCCCCAGCCTACACCCTGACAGCATTTAACAGAGGCGTGAATTTTCTCTGTTCATCTCTGTGGGATGTGTAATGCCCCGCACCTAAAATTCAGCTTACTAACTGTTTTGCTCTGCTCATTTCAGCTAATAGAGCCAGCTAATAAGATTCTTTTACTGTATGTTCCCAACATATGTTACATAGCCTGCGTTAGAGTCTCTGCATAATTGTTGGATGCACTAACAGGTACTGGAAGAGTGGGAGTGAAAGAACGGGTTAGGAATTTCAGCTTATTTAACAAGCTGTTTTTGCCTTTGCCCAACAAAGGAGGTAGAAGGAGAGGCTATATCACAACTGCTTCCTGAAGATCAAGCCACCTACCTTGTTCTGGTTTGATTAGACTGATCCAATGTTTCAGATTCTGGCTTCCAAAATTGATTTACCTATTTTTCACATGTGATTCTGCAGCACGGTTGTGGCAGAAAATAGATTGTGCTGAAAGCCTGAAGTTTACTCCATTACATAGTAAAATAAAGACAGAGAAAGTAACTAATTAGACACCCTTTCTAAGAATATTTTAGAAGATGCCACAAATGTCACTGTTGCTCCCAACAGGGTCTTCTCCCAGAATTTAAGTCCAAAGACACCGAGACACCACCTGCATTTCCCATACTGTAAAAACCTGCAGGTTTATGTTGCCATATTAGACATTGGTCTTGACTTTGACTACCTCACATGTGGTAATAAACAATACAATGATACAATAAAATAATGATTACTGCTGCCTATGGGTGTTGTGTATGGGTGTACTCTTGTTGCTACAACCAAAATAAATCATAACAAACTCTTATGACTATCTGGTCTAGTTATACTCAGCGTTAACACTGACAAAACTGCGGGACCCCACAGACTTTTTACAAGTGGAGGAAGGCCCAGTTTGCTATTTCCACCGCTCATTTTCTTTCTAGAGGTGCCCAACCCAAGAATCAATTGGATTTTAAGTGAGTTAGGTTCCAACATCACCACATTAGTTGCAGTAGAGTTTCCTGAGATATGAAGATACGTTTGTTCTTATTCGAACAGTCTTTCCTTGTATGCAAAGAATTCTCAGGTGTCCAAACTGGGCAAAAGGGTTGGAGCATACCATTCTGGATAGACTAGAGAGTTGGGCAACCACCAACTATATGAAATTTAACAAAAGCAAATGCTGGATTCTGCACCTGGGACGTGGCAATCCTGGTTATACATATAAACTGGGTGACGAGAGGCTGGAGAGCAGCCCCGCAGAAAGAGATGTGGGGGTTTGCGTTGATGGCAAGTTGAATATAAGTCAACAGTGTGCCCTGACAGCCAAAAGGGCCAACCGTGTCCAGGGGTGCATCAAGCACAGCATAGCTAGCTGGTCAAGGGAGGTGATTGTCCCACTCTACATTGCACTGGTGTGGCCCCACGTCAATTACTGTGTGCAGCTTTGGGTACCTCAATATAAGAAGGACATCAGACTATTAGAGTGTGTCCAGGGGAGAGCGACCAAGATGGCGAAAGGTCTCAAGGGCAAGACTTACAAGGAGCAGCTGAGGTCACTTGGTTTGTTCAGCTTGGAGAAGAGAAGGGTGAGGGATGACCTCATTGAAGTCTACAACTTCCTCAAGGGGGACAGCAGTGCTGATCTCCGCTCTCTGGTGACCAGCAATAGGACACAAGGAAATGGAATGAAGCTGCATCAGGGGAAATTCAGACTGGACATTAGGAAAAGGTTCTTCCCTGAGAGGGTGGTCAGTCACTGGAACAGGCTTTCCAGGGAAGTGGACACGGCACCAAGCCTGTCAGAGTTCAAGGAGCATCTGGATGATGCTCTTAGTCATATAGTTTAGTTTTAGGTAGTCCTGCGAGGAGCAGGGAGTTGGACTCAATGATCCTTATGGGTCCCTTCTAACTCGATATATTCTATGATTTCTATGATCTACATCTACCAGGAATTTGTTACTTTCAGTCAGTGCACAGAGCTGAAATATGAAGTCTTCAGAGCTCACCTGATTCAGCTCCAGTTGACTGGTAGCCTGAGTAAATAAAGTGATTTCATTCCAGGAGGTCTTAGGAGATTAATTTGATGTCATCACCATTGTAAGGATTTCTGAGGACATGCACAGCCCATATTCTTTTTACATCACCTCTGATCATAATCTCTTTCCAGGAGAATGAAAAGAATTTGTATTTTATTGTGTTACTTGTATCATGATTTGGGTGATTGAGAATGCAGAGCATGCCTTTGCTTTTGTCTGTTCTTGCTCGGAAATTCCCTTTGTAATCAGACGCTTATGCTCATTGACTGTAATGGAAGGAAAACAGCCCTTGACACACAAGAAAGGACTAATGAGAAAGGTCAGGTGAATGAATAGCTCTTTGGAGCAGAAGCTGGGTTTGAGAAACAGGATAAAGCAAGCTACAAAGCCAGGGCAAGATGAGCATCCCGAGTGGGATTTGGCGTCAACCTGGAGGCTGATGCTGCACTGTTTCACTGTCTAGGCAACGCATGGTCGGTTGCACAAAGGAAACAAGTCCAGCCAAATGATCCCACTCTCAATATAGAGGCCTTTAGAGTCAAAGGTCTGAGAGACTTTTATTTCATCTTAAAGGGAAGAACTCAAAAACAGGAACAAGGTGGCTTCATCTTCTGATTCCTGTAGTTGTTTCCAGATCCTAAAAAACAAGTGAACATTTTCTACTCAGACTGAGCATCCTCAGGGTAAGGAACTGACTGACTCAGCCATGTATCAACTTGCAATGTGTATACCCCTGCAATACAAGTCAGCAGGCATCTGTTTTCTGTGCCATAAAAGACCAAGCAAACATATCATTATTATTACTATTATTTTTATGGTTTTGTATTTTAG
Organism: Aptenodytes patagonicus; assembly: GCF_965638725.1. NCBI lineage: Eukaryota > Metazoa > Chordata > Aves > Sphenisciformes > Spheniscidae > Aptenodytes > Aptenodytes patagonicus. The sequence goes on along the minus strand of NC_134949.1, from coordinate 97,567,627 downwards.
GCTTGTATTGGGAGACTGTGATTTTTTTTTCCAAAGAAGGAACTGGCAAAGAAGATTAAGTGATCTAATAATTTGTAATAATGAGTACTGCATTTATGAGTACTACAGAATGTTATATTCTGGCTTTTGGGACCATGCATGCATTTTATAGGGGAATAAATAAATAATCATTTGTGACTTCAAAATGTAACAGTTTTCAGAAGGGAAGGGGAGAGAAATGAATGTTGATTCAGAAGGAAACTACTGTTCCAATTTGCCATAATTTTAACAAGAAGAGGTCTGTTGAGTGCTTACAGGAGAACAATGTGTAGTTAATACTTCAAGTTAAGTACTGGCTTGATTTTTTTCCTCTTTATTCTTGGATCCAATTATGAGCAATCTACAGAAATAATGAGAAATTTTGAAAGTTTTCCAAATTTCAGACCTTTTTTAAGGTAATGAGAAGGAGCCTTAGATTTTAATACCTTTATATCTTGCTTTGGTTTTCAAAAGTGGATGAACTTCCCTATGCAGTTCACCTCTGAAATATCACTGTAAAATCTGATCTATTGCTACAATTTATGGCCAACTGGATATCGATTTACTCACACCAAATGATAACATATGCTAAAAGCAGTCCCATAGGATCAGTGGAAATACTTGGGCAGTAAAATGCAACTTAGATTTTCAAAGTCTGGCCTTACAGCAATAAAATGGGTTAATTTGAAAAGCTTCCCAGAGTTTGAGAATTATTGATATTACCCATTTTGAAGAAAACCAGGTCAAATTATTCATAATGAAAATATGGTTGGAACTTTTGTTGGGTATGAGAGCTTGCTATTTGCTTTGGATGTGAAGAAGGATTGTAAGTGAATAGTCAGTGATACTGCTTACAAAGGGGAGTTGAATCCTCTTCCGGCCTTTAATAATTATAGGTCATATTGTGCCCCTGGCTGTAAAACAGATATTCTCACTTCAGGAGGTACACTGCTGACCACTGGTACAAAATTCAGTGTCTAGCTGGTGTAGTAAGCTGCATAAGGAGTGAGTGCAATTATAAAAGTCTTCTAAAGGATTTTTGTGGCCTTTTCTAGGCATGGAAGACCCAACCTCTCATGAAGGGAATTTCTGGACTTCCAGGATGAATCTCAGTCTAGATTCTTTGACCCCAAAATTGTTCCTAAGACAGCAAGAAAATCATAGCATAGTCTATGAAAATTATATTGTCACTTCCCTAGTTTACACTAACAAGACATCTGTCTTTCGGTGAAGTTAATAACACAGGTTGAGTAGCAAATCAGCACATAGCTGCAGCAAGTCTTCTTCTCCACCATGAAAGGACAAAATTATATGCGTATGTGGTAGAGAAGACATTCCCTAGGAAAGAGAGGTGTCAGCTGTAAAAGTGCCTAGATCATGGGCATTGGCATAGGAAGGTCAGTTATCAGTGTTGAAACCACACTGCTTTGCCTGTGCTGCAGGCAGAGGAATTCTGGGGTGGTGTACCCTGACTGCACAGGGAGCGTAATGCAGGACAACACCTGGGGCTGCACCACCCCTCCACCACACTCTAGCTAAGAAAACTTGTGTTTCCTTTCTGCTAGTTGGTGGAAACACAGCCCCACCATTTGCCATGGACTGATCCAGACTGCACTGGAACAGGGTGAGGCTCCGGAACACCTGCAATACATTGATGAGATCATCGTGTGGGGCAACACAGCAGGAGAAGTTTTTGAGAAAGGGAAGAAAATAGTCCAAATCCTGCTGAAAGCTGGTTTTGCCACAAAACAAAGTAAGGTCAAGGGACTTGCACAGGAGGTCCAGTTTTTAGGAATAAAATGGCAAGATGGACGTCGTCAGATCCCAATGGATGTGATCAACAAAATAACAGCCATGCCTCCACCAACTAGCAAAAAGGAAACACAAGCTTTCTTAGGTGTTGTGGGTTTTTGGAGAATGCATGTTCCAAATTACAGTCTGATTGTAAGCCCTCTCTATCAAGTGACCTGGAAGAAGAACAATTTCAAATGGGGCCCTGAGCAATGACAAGCTTTTGAACAAATTAAAGAGGAGATAGTTCATGCAGTAGCCCTTGGGCCAGTCCGGGCAGGGCAAGATGTAAAAAATGTGCTCTACACCGCAGCTGGGGAGAATGGCCCTACCTGGAGCCTGTGGCAGAAAGCACCAGGGGAGACTCAAGGTTGACCCCTAAGGTTTTGGAGTCGGGGCTACAGAGGATCTGAGGCCCGCTATACTCCAACTGAAAAAGAGATATTGGCAGCATATGAAGGGGTTCGAGCTGCTTTGGAAGTGGTTGGTACTGAAGCACAGCTCCTCCTGGCACCCCGACTGCCGGTGCTGGGCTGGATGTTCAAAGGGAAGATCCCCTGTACACATCATGCAACTGATGCTACGTGGAGTAAGTGGGTCGCACTGATCACACAACAGGCTCGAATAGGAACCCCCAGTTGCCCAGGAATCCTGGAAGTGATCATGGACTGGCCAGAGGGCAAAGATTTTGGAATATTGCCAGAGGAGGAGGTGACACGTGCTGAGGAGGCTCCAATGTATAATAAACTACCAGAAAATGAGAAACAATATGCCCTGTTCACTGATGGGTCCTGTCATCTTGTGGGAAAGCATCAGAGGTGGAAGGCTGCTGTGTGGAGTCCCATGCGACAAGTTGTAGAAACTGCTGAAGGGGAAGGTGAATCGAGTCAGTTTGCAGAGGTGAAAGCCATCCAGCTGGCTTTGGATATTGCTGACCAAGAAAAATGGCCAGTGCTCTATCTCTGTACTGACTCATGGATGGTGGCAAATGCTCTGTGGGGGTGGTTGCAGCAATGGAAGCAGAGCAACTGGCAGTGCAGGGGCAAACCCATCTGGGCTGCTGCATTGTGGCAAGATATTGCTGCCCGGATAGAGAACCTGCTTGTAAAAGTAGGTTCCTTTCCCAAGGAAGACAAACGCCATCACTCCGAACGTCCCCCCCTCTTCCTTCTTCTTCCCCCAGCTTTACATGCTGAGCATGACGTCACACGGTATGGAATATCCCTTTGGCCAGCTTGGGTCAGCTGTCCTGGCTGTGCCCCCTCCCAGCTTCTTGTGCACCTCCAGCCTTCTCAGTCGGTAGAGCATGGGAAGCTGAAAAGTCCTTGACTAGTGTAAGCACTGCTTAGCAACAACTAAAACATTGATGTGTTATCAACTTTGTTCTCATCCTAAATCCAAAACACAGCACTGTACCAGCTACTAGGAAGGAAATTAACTCTATCCCTGCCGAAACCAGGACAGTCATGTAGGTGCTCACATACCCGAGTCGGGCCACTGAACAACATCAAAACAACCAGCAGGTGGACCAGGCTGCTAAGATTGAAGTGGCTCAGGTGGATCTGGACCGGCAACATAAGGGTGAATTATTTCTAGCTCGGTGGGCCCATGACACCTCAGGCCATCAAGGAAGAGATGCAACATATAGATGGGCTCATGATCGAGGGGTGGACTTGACCATGGACACTATTGCGCAGGTTATCCATGAATGTGAAACACGTGCTGCAATCCAGCAAGCCAAGCGGTTAAAGCCTCTCTGGTATGGAGGATGATGGCTGAAATATCAATATGGGGAGGCCTGGCAGATTGATTATGTCACACTCCCACAAACCCGCCAAGGCAAGCGCCATGTGCTCACCATGGTGGAGGCAACCACCAGCTGGCTGGAAACATATCCCGTGCCCCATGCCACTGCCCAGAACACTGTCCTGGGCCTTGAAAAGCAAGTCCTATGGTGACATGGCACCCCAGAAAGAATTGAGTCAGACAACAGGACTCATTTCTGAAACAACCTCATAGACATCTGGGCCAAAGAGCACGGCATTGAGTGGGTGTATCACATCCCCTGTCATGCACCAGCCTCTGGGAAAATTGAACGATACAATGGACTGTTAAAGCCTACACTGAGAGCAACGGGTGCTGGGACGTTCAAACATTGGGACACACATTTAGCAAAGGCCACCTGGTTAGTCAACACTCGGGGATCTGCCAATTGAGCTGGCCCGGCCCAGTCAAAACTTTTACGTACTGTAGGAGTGGATAAAGTCCCTGTAGTGCACATATGAAATATGCTGGGGAAGACAGTCTGGGTTATTCGTACCTCGGGCAAAGGCAAACCCATCCGTGGGATTGCTTTTGCTTAAGGACCTGGGTGCACTTGCTGGGTGATGCAGGAGGATGGGGAAGTCCGATGTGTACCTCAAGGGGATTTGATTTTGGGTGAGAATAGCCCATGATTTGAACTGTATGGTGTTAATTGCTATGTAATACTGTATGTCATCACTTCTATGGTGGCTATATGCCATACCAACAGTATTACAGTAAGAATCACCTAGATTAATGAAGAATGAACTTTGATAAAACCAAGCAAAGTGCAGTGATGATAGAACCGGGCAAGCGCAGCGATTATGGAACGAAAACTGGCTTTAGCATGAAACAATCCAACACCACACCCCATCTCTCCTGCCCTGAAGGACTGTATGACAGATGGAGCGCAAAATCATGGACTAAATGAACTCAATGGACATTTTAGAGGGGGGGCCCATAGACTAAGGGAATGATATCTGTGTGTGTATATATCAAAAGACAGGAAAAGTGGTGGCGATTAATTGGAATGTATTGGAAAGTGTGGGACCTGGGCATGACGTAGATGGTACAGAATAAGGGGTGGATACTGTCCTGGTTCCGGCTGGGATAGAGTTAATTTTCTTCCTAGTAGCTGGTACAGTGCTGTGTTTTGGATTTAGGATGAGAACAATGTTGATAACACACCGATGTTTTAGTTGTTGCTAAGCAGTGCTCACACTAGTCAAGGACTTTTCAGCTTCCCATGCCCTGCCAGTGAGAAGCTGGGAGGGGGCACAGCCAGGACAGCTGACCCAAACTGGCCAAAGGGATATTCCATACCGTGTGACGTCATGCTCAGTACATAAACTGGGGGGGGGAGTTGGCCAGGGGGCGGTGATTGCTGCTCAGGAACAAGCTGGGCATCAGTTGGTGTGTGGTGAGCAGTTACATTGTGCATCACTTGTTTTGTATATTCTTTTATCATTATTATTTTTATTGTTATTTTCCCTTCTTTTTCTGTCCTGTTAAACTGTCTTTATTTCAACCCACGAATTTTACCTTTTTTTTTTTCCCGATTCTCTCCCCCATCCTGTGGATCCATGAACCACTGTCTGAGGTGGGTACCTTTAGCGGTGTGGATGAAGCCTTTGGCACTTCCACTGATGCTACATTGCAAACATCTGGAAAGCACGCTAGCAAAGGTTCTAAGTAGCACCATGGAAAACTACTCCAATTTGGAGAAAAACTAGTAACAGTTGAGCGTACAAGGAGTTTCTACCACTGGTGGCTTTGTGTGGTTTATATTTAGTTGTTTAGCTAGTGCCTTGTAGGGATGATATGTATTTTAAGAGGACATTGACATTTTGTGGTTAAAGATTCACTGCATGGTTGCACTTGCACATGTCCTTCCCTCCTCAGAATTCCTTATGGATGTTTATTTCCAAGTTCTGAAGTGTTATGTCATCTTTTAAGAGAGAAGTGCTAGGCAGGAATTGGTGGATACAGCCTCCAGGTGATGTATTTATCATTTTAGGGTATAGAGAATGAGGGCAACATTTGCTGAAAGTACCAGATACAAGCCGTTGAACAGAAGACAGCAGTGGCACTTCCAGGAGGGTAGGTATACCAGAAATAAAAAGACTTTGTGGCACCCCACACACAGAACTGAGAGCCTTAGCCATTAGCTAATACCAGAGTCCATGGCTCTTTCCAGGTGTCCAAAGCATGAGGGAGTCAGCAGAGATGGATATCACAAAGCAAGAGACAAACGGCCAAATTCAGCCCTTCTGTATATTCTTTTTAACTTGGAGTAATTCCACTCACGCCAGGGGAAATATTCTTGTCAGTATTATTAGTAACAATATTTGACTCAAACTTTGGAAAATAAGGTTAGTCTTTGACTAATCTTCAATTTTCTGTTTACCTTCTTCATGTTAATGTTTTAAAATTTATGCTGTAGTTAATAATATAATAGTACATTTTTATTAGACAGAGTAAACACTTTTACATTCAGTTATTAGCTGTTTAGACATTGGTAAATGGGCTATTCTCAGAGATGCTGATCTTTGGATATCCCTTTTCTCTCCAAATGCACATTCCAAACCACAGACTGTTTCCCTCCTTTAAATCTTATTTTTCCAGTTTTCATCTTTTTTTTTTTTAAACTAAACAGCAGATTTTATTTTTGTCTGCAGTTTTTTAGTGTTTTTTTTTGTTGGGGATGATATGCATGGATATTTTATTAATGTTCAGAAGCAGCATTCTTTATGATTCCTTATGATTCCTTCCTTCCTCCCTCCCCTCAGAACAAGATATATGAATTAGTGCAAAGTAATATATAAGGAACTTTTTTAGTGGTTTATGTGATCAGTACAGCGCTAGCACAGCCTTCCAGAAACTCTTGGCAGGACCCTGAAATGATCATCACAGATGAGTGGCTGATTGCAGAGCTGAATCAATCTGTGATTACATTACAGTATGAGGGCCAGTTTCTTCAACCCCTTATTCATGCAAGCAATCCTAATGGAGGCAAAGTTAAAAAGGAAAAGAAAGCTGAAATAATCAAATTCCTTTCAAGCATAAAAAACATCCTGAGGAGTGGAGGGGTTAATGCCTTGAAGACTGCCTTTTTCCCACATTTTCCATCCTCTGTATATGATGTGAAATGAAGAGCATTAATTTAATAGTTGCTAATGGCTTAAGCAAAAGCAACCTCTGTAAAGCCCAGTTCCAAAAAACCTGTAGGTATTGCTGACTCATTCTGCAATTCAGAGAGGATATTTCTTCCAGTTTAACTGTTTAACTTTGAAAGACTAGTGAAAAGTTCCTTAACCAGGAGCGTCTACTACAGATGAATAATTTGTGGCATACCCATCTGAAGCTTTTACTTGGAAAAACAGTGTATTCTGTTATTATATTTTGAATGCCATAAGAAGTGTAATTGCAATTAGCCCATGTTTCCATTGTTATCCCTAGCCCAGCTTAAAAATATGGAAACATGACATGATGCGTTCAAAAGACAGAGGATAAAAATGTAGGCATAAGAAAACATAGTGGGTTGGGTAACATGCCTCCAGCGTTGCTCATTCCATGATTCCAAAAAGCATTTAAGAAGCCATGCTTAAATTTAAACTGTGTGTTTAATAAAGCCTGTCCCTATGCAAAGCATTTAAGTTTATGCTCAACTTGAAAGCTGTGGTCAAGTTGTGCTGATGTGAATAGAAAAGGTGCATACAAACTGATCAGCATGAAGCAAATATGGGCTGATGCAAAGCCCACTGATATCCGAGGAGGTGTATCGGACCCTTATTTAGAGCATTTGCTAAAATGGGGTCATTCATTTGTTCATTCCACAGTGCTCTAATGTACCCCTAACATGGATGGGGCAGTGTTCAGGTGAAAGAAATATGGGGGATGCAGTCTCTGCCCTACCTGACCTTAGATTTTGCACAGGGATTGGAGAAAGTTTTTGAAGTACATCCCAGCAGGAGAAGCATCTGTCATTTCCCCCCTTTTCTTGGTCCTATAGTATGGAGAGTCTTGTTTCTCTCCAGGTTCTCTGCATTTCAGGAGACTGTCTCCAGGCACCTGTAACTGCTGCCACCAACAAGCTCCGCATGCGGAGTTAAGGGAACGATTTCAAGAGCATTCTTGGGGCCTGTGAAAGGTACTGAATAATCAGGAGATGGAAGGAGGGTGTAGGAAGAGCAAGTTTAAAATTTCTACTTTTTTTATTGATAGAACCTGTATATACAAGTATGGAAAGATCCAATTTCATCTGTTAAGGATGTAATTTCAGTTATCCAGCACATAACAGAGTTGCCATGGGTGCAAGGAAGAGTATGGGTCTCAGTCTTTCCAATGCCCTTTCATTTTAGAAACAGGTGAGACACTGTTTCTGTGACACACTACTAGACACTGGTCCCAGGGTATGAGGGGAATGTGTATATTTAGGGATTTATACAATAAATGTACCTGAGGCTGCATGTGGTCTCAGTACTGGTCCTGCAAACTCTAAGACAGAAACATTATAAAGCTTCCAGTCTGCTTTTCAAAGAGGCTTTAAAACCGCCTTTTGAATATGCACATACTGAAGCCTCGTTGCTGGCTATGGGGGCAACAAGAGATTCAGGGATGCAGGGCTATGGCATAGATGATGATTTTTGGGTCAGAGTACAAGGAGTTAAACAGCAGTGGCACATTTAAAGTAGTTTCGCACTGGAATGTTGCAAATCCTCATGTTTCTCTCAAAGTCTTGCACACAGAGACAGATACACAAAGCCATGCAGCCTGGCTAGGGTTTGGCAGCCTCAGGATGGGGTTTATATGCTATCTTGCATTTCTGTTCAAATAAGTTCTCCTAAAGCTTTAGGCATTCCTGAAAAGCTACAGCGGAAGGGACAGTGTATTTTCCATAGGCTCCATGGCTCTATGGGGAACTGACTATGCAGCCTGTCTAGCGTGGAGGGAATTCTGTCACGAGTGGGGAGAAAGGGAGAAAGCTCAGTTGGGAAAATGTCACAGAAATAGTCTGCTCCTTAGGCTTGTATAATTTTCTGTCACTGACCAGCGATAGGGGGACATTCAAGCAAGGATGACTTAGTGCTGTGTTTGATCCAATGTAGTAATCTTGGCCCAGGAAATTCATTCAGCTGTTAATAAAAATGGAAAACTCTGAAATCATGGCATTTGCAGGATAGTAGGGAGGCTTTGTCTTCCTTCCTGCAATTTACCCTCCTTCATTGCTGAGGCCCAAATAACAATGTGGATAAATGGCTCTTATCACAGGACCTGGCTTTATATGCCTTGTGCAACGGTAGGAGGAAAATTAATACAGAAGCAGCAACCTGATGAAAGCCATTGTAACAATAGCCATTCTTTGTGAAGTGCTGCATCCTAAACTGATTTTCACTAAATGTTTACAATCGTGTATCTCTGTGTCTATATGAGAGATGTTCTTGTTTACTGTATGATTTCATCAGCTCCTACAGCTTGAAAGAGCACCCTGTGCTCTAACACGCAAAAGCTGATGGGTTCTCAGTGTAGGGGGATTGTACAAGACCTCCCTACCCACCACCCCAAAAAAACCCCAAACCCCTCAGGCTTCTGGAGTTCATGATGTTTCTTCTTTGATTTCACCTCTGGGGAAAAAACAAAAAAAGAACGTGCAGCTGAAAACTACACTGAAAAGAGAGACGGGTGGGGGGAAATATGCTCCTAAAATGTTTTGAAGGGTAGAAATTACCTGCTTTTTGTGAGCTGTGTTCAATAAATTCAGCCTGGGCATTAGTTATCCAAATTGCCGCTTCCTTTTATCTAACATAAAAAACACTGTCACAGTCTTAACTAATGTTTCATTTTTGTGTGTAGATGCAATATAGGATGCTTAATTAGGCCAATAATTATTCACGCATTAGTGTGAACCTTTTGAAGAATAATGGTAACTTGTTAAATGTATAATTATTACCAGTGATAATTAACAACCTTTTTTTTTGATGTGCATCACTGGTCCTGTGGAAAAAAATAAGGTTTGCAATACTGAATGGTGGAATTCAGTGGAATTCACATCTCCTCACACAACCTGAGTTAGGATTGAAGACTTGACCTTGCTCAGGTAGAAGTGCCAATGTACTGCAGTCTTGGATGCTCAGTTGTACTCTACATTTCTAAGCTGCTGCTGTTTTGAATCTCCTGCTAATTTAATGCCTTTCTGTTGTCTTTGCAACAGGAAAATTGCATCCTTTGTGTCATTGTTATGAAAACCTTTAAGTCTCCTTTGATGCAACTAATTCTGTGTGCAGTCCTTGGGTTTTTTTTTTTTCCTTTGGAAATTCAAATAGCAGGCATTTAATTCCACAGCTGAAATTCTCTGTGAGGAAGTTTATTTTTAAAGGTCCAAGTCTGATGCATATTTTCCATTTCACTTTAGAAATTTGAATGACAAAATACTTCAGCAAACTTGAAGATAAAATGCTCATTCCTGCTAAATGCTTTGGAAGTACTTCTCTGGCTTGACCTATTCTTTTTATTACTGTGCATGACTGTGTTGCATATAAATTTTTATGTGTGTGTGTGTCCATATATATAGGTAGGTATCCATCTACATATGCTCCTTATATATACAATTTATGCGCACACACATTCTTTAATATAACATTAAATACAGAACCGTATGTTATACAACGTTCCGGCTTCACTGTTATTTACACAGAAGTTAAACATTTCAGAAGTTGAGGTACATCATGGAATCATAACTCTGGTCCTACGTATTTTACAGTCTTTAACTGGGTGATCAAGCATTACTTCTCAAATAATGCATCCATGTGCAGCTTTATCTGTATGCTTAGAAGTTGAAATATTTTAAAAAATAGACATTTCTCCACTCTGTCCCCCAGGAGCGTAATCTTATGATGTTGTTCGAAGTCAGTGAAAGCATTCTTACCGACTTCCGTGCTGCAGGATGTGGAACTCCACTCCCTAAGCTAGTCCATCCTCTGTGCAAATGTAACTTGAAATGTACTTCAAACCCTGAATTGTCAAACCTTCTCTTCATTGTTTCACAGGTATAGTAGCATTTGCATGAGTTTTATTTTGAACCATTTATTCTTTTTTTTTTTTTAAAAATGATTTATGAAAAATATTTACTGGGACTACTGATCAATTCTTTTCTGTTGCTACAAAAGACTTCCATATGCACTTAGCTTTACGCATAGTAACGTGTCATAGTAAAAAAATTACTATCCAATTTTTAAAGGAAGTTTAGGTTTTTCATTATTTTTTTTAACATAAACTTTCCAAGGAAAATTTTTATTTTTATTTTTTTTAAAAAGTGCAACTACAAATGGCTCCAAATAAAAATATTTTTATTGGACTGCTTCACCTTGGTCCTTAGTAGAAGCTGTAAATGAACACTTTTACATACACCATTCTCTTCTCTGGGCTTATCTTCCCATTCAGATTGTATTTTCATATTGTCTTCCATTTCATGACGAGGAGAATCAATAGCATATCAAAAAATGAGTATTCAACTAGAAGTCCCAGTGTTTGAAGCTACCTAGATTTGACAAATAGTTTGGACCCTTAGAAAAATGCCAATTATAAATTTTGGATCAAGTTTCAAATTTGGATTGCTGATTTGAATTAAATTTAAAGGACTTTAGAGGTGTCATCTAGATATAGTTCTTCCATAACCAAGTTACAAAGCAGATGAAAAGAAATAAACCAAAAGAGAATGATCAAGAAGAGCAATTAAAAGCTAAATAGTTCCCTGCTGTATTAGAGTGGCAATAACCTTTTGTTGCCTTGATTTACTGCTTTGTAAATTGGGAATATCATGGCTCTTTCTGATGTTTACACAGCACTTAACAGATAATTAGGATTGTCTACATGCTAAGTATTTCAGCTATACGTGGTATTTTAATGGCAATACCCAGACCTGCATATCAAAGCAGTGTAAGACCACAGTTTTTGTGTACTTCATCTGGGACAAGAAAGGATGTTTTCTTCATTTTCCCATAACCCAGTTCCTTTCCTCTGCTTCGACTCTATGAATGTAGAAGAGCTGGTACCTGGCGCCATAATGGGAGGGTTTGGGTGTAAAGATATCCTCACATAAAATTGCTTTCTTTCTGTAACAACTGGATATAGATCCTGACGGTCAGTGAATTCAGTCCATTAGGGGGATTGTCAGTATCCCCAGTAAAGATTGGGATGGACAAGAAAGTTGTTGAGTCTGCTGCTCCTTTGATCTCCATTTGCATAGGTTGTCCAATAAAACTAAAATCATGTTTCTAAATGTAACAGGGCTGGAATACTAAATACTATATGTAACCACTGGGCTGTATTTCCCTCTTTTTTTTTTTTTTTTTTTTTTGCATAAGGGTGATATATAAGGAAAGAGATAGTAGAACCTTTCTTTTAACTCCTTCAGCCTTGCCCGTTCTTTGGCCGACTGGGTCATCTGGAAGGCATCGTGCCTTAGGAGATTATTGTTTATGCAGACTTGGCTGGAAGCACATAGCCCTATCACCACACTGAGCTCAATTTAATATATGCTGCCTCTTGGTAAACCTTGCTAATTTGTGTTCAGCACCATGCTAACTTTAATTAAATGGGTTCTAATTCAGAGCTGGCTCATATCTTGGCTCGTATCTCCATGCATGGGAAGAGTGAAATTTGTCTGCCCACAGTGATATGACAAATCCCCACAGTTATCACTGAAGTTCTTTACTGAGTTGGTATAACTTGGCACTATGACTATACTGGCCTGACTTACTAGAATCAGTGTGAATGTTTTATTAGTATATGCCATCAGACATTCAGGGAGTCAGGGAAATGTACATTAAAACATTGCATCCTTTAGTTGGAAGCATAGAGGAAAATATTTTATCTATCTATCATGTTGCATTTTTTACCTCCAGAAAGGTGCCATGACAGCAACAAAAAAATTCTGAGTAAATAATGTAAACAATATATGAGAAAAACAGCCAACAGTGTCATAAAGCTAATCAAGAATATATTTTGATTTTGATTGAAAATGATGTAATCTTCCTTTTTGTTTCTTGCAGTTATAATTTCTTATCTGTTTTAAAATAATGATGAGAGCAATCAACATCTGCCAAAAGCAAATGATGTGCCAGCTTATCATAAATTCCTTGTCAAGTCTGGGCAAGTGTAAAAATGCTAAATGTAACGTTAATTGATCAATTTAACATATCAGAAAAGCTAAATTGCTCCATATGATGAAAATTCTAATTTTTGCCATGTTCAGAATATCCTTTTCAAGTGCAACTACTTTACCACTAAACAATGACCATGCAAAGGAGATGAATTTCATATTCATTTTCCATTGTTGCAAATTATTTTAATTACTTCTGCAAAGGGTAATTGGCACAATCAGCAGAGGTTAGCAGATCATCTGGGAAAATTTATTTTGCCAATTTATCCATTCTTGAAATGTCAATATGAAATTATTTTATTTTTTGTTACAAATATTATATATACACAGCTATAGTAAATGTAAGTGTTTTCTAGGAGAACTTGTGACCTCAGGGTTCATGAGTCAATACGTTTGTTATGGCTACTAAAGCTAAACTGAATGTTAATGCAACATTTCAAATACTATAATCTGAAGTCTTTTGTAAAAACAGTATGTTTGTGTTGTAGCACAGGGCTGTATTTATGTAATGAGAAAGCATAATGTGCTCAATAAATATTGAAGTTCTTGGCCTCCTGCTGAGCATTTGATATTGAAGCGTACCTAGTTATAGACTTTGAAATTGATGTCCCTTTTCATTCTGGGCTGAATTTGCACCTTTGCTACAGTAATTTCACTTTGCATCTCTGCACATAATTATTGTGAGACTGATTCAACAGGGGAACAATAAAGAGAGAGATAGAGAGAGTTCTGCCTGAACAGCAGGCAGTGTTGTATTATTTTAATGAAACTGGAAAGTTTGAGGAACTAAAACAGTAAACATTGCAAAATGCCCAAAACAGGACTTCAGGCAGTTGTTTTCTGGTCCTCTGTTACCCTCACAGTATTTGGAGCTAAATTTCTGTGAAGTGAGTTACAAGTGTAAAAGAGAGCAGACTTTTGGCCTTTGTGGTCTCTTCCACAGTGGAGTAAGGAATCCTGTATTAAGCATCCATCACCTGTAGTCTCCAAGCACTTAGATGCTGATATGGATACCTGAGTAAGGAAATACAGCAAGGGTGTAAGAGAGACTTACATCTTCCTAACCCTAAACTCAGTATCAGTTCCTCCTTATGTATTAACTCTTCTGAGAACTCTTAATTAGGTCCCAAGGCAAATGGACTCAGGAAAGTGACTGGATCTTTTCATTCTGCACTGAGTCATCATAGTTTTAAGTCATAAGTAGCTATAATCTTTTGCTCTGTGAATGTGCGTATATTTTTAATGTTCATGTTAGTGCTGAAATGCCCTTAAAACATGATTATTTTGCATTGGGATAATGAGCATCTCGAGGAGACGTTCACAAGCTGAGCAAATCCTTAGTGCCTTGGAAAGTGTTGCAATACAAACACTTTGAGGACATACTAATTTAGCAACACTCCTAGATTTGGGAGGATAGTGGTGGTCCCCCAGAGGGCATTTCACTTTGCTGGCATCCTCTGAGAGCAGTCTGCGTAGGCTGTGCCCACAGGATAGTTGGACCCTAGGCATAGTCCTACTGAGAGAGTCATCGACATGAAGCAAGTTCTTTCAATCAAGTTAAGAGCAGTACATTTTTCATTCATGAGATTTTGGCCCCTTTGAAGCCAATAGGAGTTCTGCTGTCATCCTGCAGCGTGGATCGTGTTTAAGCCCTGAATCTGCAATAAGCTAAGTGGTTGAGTTCAGAAAGAAGTATGAGAATTGACTATTCCACAGAAATTAGTGGGCACATGGGAGTAGTCTGGGTTTTTGGGAGGGAGGTTTTCCAAGACACATAAGAAGTTACCCCCATTTCAGCTGAAACTAGCTACTGAATTTCTCCTTTGTGTAATAACAGATCTCTCCCAGTGTCCTTATTATGGTTCATTCAATATAAGAACAATAAAAGTGTACACAGAGGCCCAGCTACTCAGGCACTGTCGATCCATTGACTTCAAGATCTGCTGAAAAATCAAAACAAATGCATGCACTGAGGGGTCTTCAAACTTGATCTATAATTAACTTTAATAAAAAAAAAGCCTGTGCCAGTTCAAATCCTCATACTATATGGTATGATGTAAACTGACATACCACCACTGATGTTGCCAGACTTGCATCAGTCACCAACCTGATTATCTCATGCATTGGGCCACTGGTGTCAGAGATGTAAAATGACATTCCAGACAGTGCAGTTTTTCAGTGTAGTGAAACCAGAGCCTTTTGAATTCTCATCAGCTCACTTTCTTAGGACACATCACCTTCTAAAATTTAACTTTGACTTTACTACTTGGCTCAATAAAGGGGCAGAGTGCCGACGCGATGATGAAAGATTTTTATGTGGAGTCGGTATCACTTAAGGTTATCGGTAAGTCTCTCTCTCTTCCATCACTTTAGATATTCAGGTTTCCTACACATATTTCTCTGGGTTGTAACTTCTTTAGACATTAACACTCTCAATGGTCTTTCACAAAATATGTTTCCAATTTCTTTTTCCTAAGCAGCAGAAATGTTGCAATCAACTTTCTATGGAAAAATGCTATGGGCTACATTCATTTCAGATGTACCCCAGCACGTACAGCTGTGACGTGTATTGTCAGTGAGAGAGTGCGTTGTTCCACTCACTGGTTGTTGGTCTTCATTTGATCCTCTGACTCATAAGGAACTTTTGCTATGGTTGTTTTCAAATTGCAATTCTCCTCTTTCCCTTCTTTTCCCACTGCCATTTCTGTTTCCCACTTGCCTATTGATTTGCTTCTCTTTGATAATTTTCCTTCTGCAGGAATGTAGGGGTTTATATTCCTGACTCATTTTTCCTGAGTTTGCACCACTGTCTTCACTGCCCTTCACTTTGTTGAAGTCATTTACATCTCTGCAAGGAGTGGGAGAAAAATAGCACACTTCAGTGCTCCATTTGCTCCTCTCATTGCACAGGTGTAAATGACAAGATATGAGATTGTCAGGAATTAGGTCTGGCCCGAGCTACTCAGGCATTGAGTTATGCTTGCAATTTGAGGTTCATAAAACACCGGGAACTGTCAATTTTCATGTTGTGCAGTGGTGCAATGCTATGAAATAGCTTAAAATCTTACTTTGATCCACAGTCACTACATATTTGTGTGCTGTAGCAAACTCTGAACAAACCTGAATTTAGATGCAAGTTTATAACCCCTAGATCGGGCAATATTGTCTTTGAGATATCAGGTTTTGCTGCAAACCATTCATGCCACTCGGTGCGTATTCTTTTGCTTGTAAACAATTCAGTCTTCTGTAGGTTCCCAGGCATAGGTTAGTATTGTTCGTATGAAAAAGTTTTCACTTCAGCTGGCCTTTCTGCCCTCATTACAAGGGCATTCATTTGCTCGCCTACCAGTTTCTGTGCTATAGAAATAACACCCTGATATATTAAGAAAAGTGGGAGCCTGTTTGCTATGCTGGCTTAGAAACTGAGGTGACCCAGCAACTGCTTCAAGAGCAGCTGAGGTTTGTGTGGCCATGGAAGATTGGGACCTCAGAGAGAAGAAGATGGACAGCTGAGGATGGCAAGCACCACAATTCTTTCCTGGTAAACCATCCTGCTTGTGTATCAGATTCCTACATGTGGGTATATTCTGAGTTCATTAGTTATTTTGAGTTCATTAGTTATTCTGCCTATTTATCCAGGCTTCCATTCACAAATCCAGTGCATCTCCAAGTTTTGGTTTAATACTAGTTTATTAGTAAAGTCATTACACTGAATAACTTACAAACTCTCAGAACTTTGCTCTAATGATTATCTTTAACCATGCACTTCTCAGAATAAGCCTGTGCAGTGGTCTGAATGACATGCAATGTTTTACCCTGGTTTTAAAATAAAATGATCTGCATTCTGTCTTTGGAGACACATTCAGACCTGGGTCCTATGGAGTTCACAAAATCACAGAATGGTTGAGTTTGCAAGGGACCTTTTCACCTGGTCTAACCCCCCTGGCTCAAGCATGGCCACCTAGAGCTGGCTGCCCAGGATCATGTCTCCCTTCCAAGGAGGGAGACTCCACCACCTCTCTGGGCAACCTGTGCCAGTGCTCAGCCACCCTCACAGGAAAAAAGTGTTTCCTGATGTTCAGAGGGAACCTCCTGTGTTTCAGTTTGTGCCCATTGCCTCTGGTCTTGTCACTGGGCACCACTGAAAAGAGCCTGGTTCTGTCCCCTTTGCACCCTCCCTTCGGGTATTTGTACACATTGATGAGATCCCCCGCGGGACCTTCTCTTCTCTGGGCTGAACAGTCCCAGCTCTCTCAGCCTTTCCTCATAGGAGGGATGCTCCAGTCCCTTCATCATCTTCATGGCCCTTCACTGGACTCTCTCCAGTAGCTCCAAATTCACAGTCACCCATACATTTTTAAGGGTAAAATTTAGCTCTGTGGCTTTTTTGTTTGTTTGTTTGTTTGTTTTAATCATTCTGGCTATTTCAGGAACACTTAAAGTGGAAAAGTAATGAGAAAATAAGAATATCTAATTTACTCTCAATTTCTTTTTTTCCTGCTAGATCTGTTTAAGAGGCTGTGGTCTTAATCTAAGTCATCTAAGAAATGAACAAAGGAACAATTTATATGGGAGATTAATGAGTGTGAGGGGCTTTGGTAATATGGCAGTAAGTACCATAGAAATGTTATAAATACCTAAAAATTCAGCACAAAGAGGGATGGGCAAAACTCCAAATGGCCGTCACTATTGTAAGATGGAAAATAAAACCCTTAATGGGCAAAACCTCTGCCTGTTATTGGTAAGAAGCACTAAAAGTAGCCATTCTTAGGAGCACTTGTGGTTGACTAGCACTTGTTATGCTACAGGAGAGGAGTAGTAGTCCTGAGGAAGAGGTTTTTCTTTGTCATATCAGCAGTTTTAAGTAGAGCACAGATGCTTTATGCTTCCAGGCTTGGTTACATTAGAAAATGTATTGAGCACAGTGCGGAAGATTTTTTTTACAAAGTGTTGTGCTAGGAATTAATGGTGTGAGTAGTGAAATTTTGCTTCTCTTGCTTGTAGAAACTACAGGTACTTTTCACTTTTGCATGTGATTCTAATTGAGATAGGTGTAAAGTCAGACATTTTCACAGAAGTCACACAGGCCAGAGTGTACAATAGCAATTAAGTATCGAGTGTGCATGTGACTAATTAATTAGTGCCATAAGGAAACATATGTTTTGGCTCCTTCCTGGAGCCACTTACCACATGCCTGTGTTATATGGCAGAATGAGAAGCGGCCCCATGCTGAAATAGGAGTTCATTACAAAACAACATGACAAAGAAGGAAGCAAGTATATGCTGACCAAGCCAACTAGTACAGAGCCACAACAAAGGAAAAAAAATATCAGGGAAACTTCTGCACTGAAAAGAGAGCTTAGGCTGCCTTCAAGGGACAACTTCAAATCATAGTTGCACTTGCAAAACTTTTTTAAAAATTAATCTACCATGCTTAAACATATTGTAAGGCTAAATATGGCCCATGGTTGAAAAAAGCATATAACCTACTTCTAATGACCCCATCAAGGTTGGAGTGGAGATAGGTTTTGATATTTCTTTTTTTTTTGCTTGGTTTGGGTTCATATTTGCATATATAAGTGTCTTGTTGGTTCACTCCATGCTTCAGTCCTCAGCTGTGGTTCCCCTGGTTGTCTTCCCAGCCTCAAAACAGTTCATTCCTCTTGAGAAGGAATCTGAGCAAAACTGAGCAAATAGCTTGCTTCAGTGTCAGTATAAAGATATGCGATGGGTTTCTGGCCAGGCTGCTTCTAAAGAGTCAGTAAGGGCACAAGTCTGGGCTCACCAGTTGACCCAGGGGCTGGGATCTGCTCCCTTCTGCACTTCCCAAAGACAGCAGAGACTTCCCAATTCTTCCTGACTTTTAGAGGCTGCAGAGATGGTCCCTTCCACAGTCTTCATTCTGCTGAGATTTCATTATCCTCAGAATATTGTCTCCTTGAAATATGCTGCTTCAAATGATGTAACTAGGCTTTAAGGGTACAGTTGCAGAAGTCAGGTACAATTATACAGCTTGGTTGTATGTGACATAAATTATTTTTCAAGCAGCATTAAAAATAGCATGCTCTCAGTCACTGAGAACATGAACAGAGTTCAGCTGCAGCTTGGCAACTGGATGTTGGCAGAAACTTTGTACCATATTCATTGAATATTTGCACAAGCAGGGATTACATCAGTGACAATAGTATAAATTTGTATGTTAAATACTGGAATGCCTTCTAGCAAAATGACAGAGTGACTGGTAATGCCTTCTAATTCCGTGATTTGCTACAAACTTAGCTTAGGTATGATTTTACCCAACTCCTGACATGAAGATGTGGTAAGTGTAAGTATGTTTAAAATAAATCTCTTCAGAATTCTTCATATTTCCATTCCAACCTTGCATGAATACACCTCACCAAATGCATTGCTACTCTACGATACTTGATCAGACCTAACTGAACAGGATTTAAAAATCTTTAGCATGGCTTTATGGTGAGAATATTCATGAATACAAATCCATAGTTTGCTCACACTTAACATAATCCAGGTACACATTTTTCCTGTGCACTCATTCATGGGAAATGTAACACAGATGAAAAACCCATATAGGCTCATGTTTTATATATTTGACCATCTGTGCTTCTTGCTGCCAAGAAAAAGTCCTTTGCCTTTGCTCCTGTCATTTTTATTGACACTCTTGGCAGGTGGGGGTTTTATTAGCTTTTTATTATTTTACCTACTTTTAGTCCTTGTCTCCCCTCTTTAGGTCCATGGCAGTATTTTAAGAATATGCCCCCTTCTTTCCTGCTGTTTTCTTGCAACTGAGCATCCTGTTTAGTCATTTTATTTCTCATCTTGACAGCTGCCGTCCCCTCTGGCTCTTCTGCTTCCACCTTGTGGCTTGTTAAGACTGCTGCTTTAAACCTGAGCACTCCTCATCTCTCCCCCACCTCCTCTGCGTTAACTTTAGGGATCTGTGCATCCAGTGGCCGGCCTGCTGAAGCCGTGAATCTCCAGGGACCACCCTGCTGCATTAGCAGTTGTCTTCGCATTTGCTCATTGCAACTGTGCTGCTTACAGCTTGAAGGTGACTCTGTCTCTGTTGTCCCTGCCAAAGAGGCTGGTAACAGTCGCGGCTAAAACAGCCAACACAAAGAAGGAAAGAAGGACTGGCCAACAACATCTAGAATTGACACTTGCTTCAGTTTCTGGGTTTGTTGAGGTCTACCCGTGTTTCTGTGAGCACAACCTACCTGGACAACCCAGGGTAAGCCCAGCTCAGGTGATGACCAGCTCTCCCCAGCAAACACACTCATCATCTTTCCAGCATAGGACACTCTTCTCTGGAGGAGGGGTCTCTGGATCTGCCCTGAGCAGCATGGCACGGTCTGCCACATGTCCACGGTCCCATTTCAAGGACAGCCAGGGACGCCTGTGAGCGGGCTCGTGGGGGCTGACTTCACTCGTGCTCTGCCATGGGTGAGCCCAGGTGTGCTGCTGGGCATGCTCGAGTCTGGCCAAGCTGCTCTTGCTAGGGTCAGTACTTACCTGGAAGTCTGGTCCTGAAGGTCAAGCTCTGAGACACCCCCTGTGCCTTGGTTTTTCATGTGCAAAGTGCTGCTAATTGTGCTCTTCACTTTTCATTTTTATTTCTGAACTCCTTTGGCAGGGCACTGTCTTGTGCAGTTTAAGATGAGCCTCAAGGCACTCTTAGTGTATTAATAATACTACATGAAGGTGCTGGACATAAACAGGAAAGGCCTTGGCATTCTTTCAAAGAATGAAAGTTCAGTTCTTGATCCAGAAACACAGCTGGTACTCAGAAAATCATCATTAAAAAAATCAACAAAGGTTTTCTTAAAATAATCTTCAGTTGTTCAAGCTCTGATCCACATACCTGCCTATACTGTTTCTTGGTACATCCGTAATCAGAGGGATGCAACAAATAGGTAAACAATTTATCACATCTTTAATAAACTGGTCAAAAGAAAGATCAAGATCATGTTCAAAATCCATTTAACAAAACCTCATCAAATAAAACTATTTGCTGTAATTGTGGTCTCCTGGATTTTGATTTGTTGCCAGACAATATTATTTAATGCACTCAGAAATGAAGAATTGGTATTCCAGTGGCACAATATATCAGAGCAACATCAAAGCCATTTATGGCCTGTGTGGTTGAGTTGCACATGAGGTTTAAGAAAATATTCTGTTTAAACACACTTAGTTGTGGGGTTTTTTTATGTTAAGCATTATCAGGGATAACAATATTTCATTTGAGGCAGATGACTATCCAGAAACATAATTAATCATGATTATTTATGTCATACCTAATTATCAGGAAATAGCCTCAGGGATACACTTCAGTTATATTTCAGAACCTTCAGACTATAATTACTTTGCTTTGTATTAAATATTATTTCCATGTTCTTGAAGAAGTTTAGAACGTATTTATAAGAAATAAGGTCAAAGGGATAGAAATAAGTAATGTACAGTCAAATAATGAAAATATGTGCATTTGGGGAAGTGCTGAGTTATTATGAGGAAGTATATTAATTTCATTCTCTTCATAATTAGGTAAAAAAAATGGCTTTCTACTGTAGTTTTTAATATGTGAGCACACTGGCATAACAGCAAGGGCCTTAAAACATAGGCCTTTTAAAATTCTGTTACTGTAGTGGAAAGTGGATTAAAAGTTGGGAAAAAAATACAATCCTAAGGGTCTGAATTCTCAAAGACTTTTCATTTGTAAATTTTGAAAGCTATTTTTCAGTGAGGACCTTTCAGATTCTAAGGAGTTTCATAGCTTCTGGTGTTGCTGTAAAAAATATTTAGATGCATTTCTGGCTTATTATTTATAACCCATTGTGTGTAATTAAAGCATTTAATTGGAGTTGTAAAATTAGGTAGGCAATATGCTTGAGTATATATGTGTGTAATTTACATTCCTGGTTGTTAACGATATTGAATACCTTTAAAATGAAGAAAGGATAAGACTGAATATAAGACCTCAAAACATGCACACGCTCGTGGACCTAAGCTATAATTTTATTGAAGGGCATACCACACAACAAAGTCATTCCTGTATAAATGAAAACCTGGACATTTACTTTTACAAATAAGGGTTTTTTTCCCTTGTTTTTGTTGATAAAAAAGACAACAACATATTTTCAGCACCACTATAACCAGAGGCTGTTTTTGGGAACACAGTTCTTGCATAACAGATTTGCAGAACTATGCTGGAATGCATGTCATTATACTGTCTGGGAAAGTAGGTTGGGGGGGTGCGTTGGCTTTGGGGATTTTTTTGGTTTGGGTTTTGCTTAGGAAAGTTAGGTATGACCAGGCCCAAAATTCAAAGTATATTTGGTTATTTTATTAGCTGACAGAATATGAGCTTAGAGGTGCTCATTGAGCACAGCATTTTGGTGTGTGCTTAATGTTAACGTCAAGTTGGAGTCTCCTGACCTCAATTCACGTGGTTACCGCTATGCATATGGTTAAACATGGTTTGTACCGGCACCAGAAGCCTCAGTACAGCTCTCGTTGGACAGACTTATGCTGGCTTCAGTGAACTGCCCTGGGACTAAACACTTCCATCCAGCTGTCATGTAGTGAGTGCTGAATCTCCTCTTGGTTTTGGCAGGCGTGCTTTAGGATCTGGGTAGTTTCACTCTTTAGGCCTAATCTTATATAGGTCCCATTGACTTTGGAATTGTGTTTTGCTAAAGCTTTTGTTGTGACTTGCCCGTGATTTAGTTAACTGAAATTGAAGTGCCTTGGCAGCCACATCATTGCTGTATTTAATACCCGTGCCCTGGTTTTAATGTCTATGTATTTCATGACACAGTTTTGAAACCTCTGCAGGGTTTGACTTTACAAAACCCTTATTAAAGTGAAATTAGAGGATTATTCTCTTCACTAAATTATTCAACCTGCTTAAATACTAAGAAAAAAATAATAAAGAGGGTGTTATTTTAAAATGCTAAAAAGGAATGCCTCATGTTAAAGTTCAAAGTCAACAATCTCCTCTTAACACTGGGGCAGACAAATACAGAAATTGTTTGCTAGTATTTAACGTAGATACAGCCCTCAGATAGAGTCCACTACGGTTTAATGATAGTGCACTGTTTATCTAAACCAGTGATGAAAAACAATGTGTACATTTGAACTACCACCCTATGTCTTATGTGAATAATCATATTTGAAATTGCGTGTTACCTGGGGAAATATTTCCTTAACAAATGTCTGATTTTTTTCTATCTCCTATCCCGAAAGGTATCTTTCTTCTCTGTTTGCTTCCTAGCCTTAGCTGGACATTTTTTTTTTTTCACCTATTATTTGAAACATCATTAGAACAGAAGACAAAGTGTTTGGGTAATTGAACATTCAATTAATTAAACCAACTAGTATTGAAAGCCAGTGTTATGAATTGACCACTTTCACTTGTCATTTTCCCCCTCTATTTTTATCCACTTCTCTGAGATTTCTGAGCATTAGTGTCTAAGTGGTGCACTGCTTGTTGCTGCTGATGGACAGGAGCAGCCTTCCCTTAATAAAGCACTAAGGTGGAAACAATAATCTAGTGACTTTTTAGAGAATATTAAATGTTTCATTTTAATTTTTTTTCTCACAACCTACCAGCCTCCAAAGGCAGTCCCTAGGTAAGACACAGTGAAGCTTATATATCTGATGTTGATTCAGCTTATACTGAGGCGAGCTGAGGCACTTCCCTGAGCAAAATTTCCTGAAGCAGTGAGTGGTTGAGGTGAGAAGCTCTCCTCCAAAAGGCTTAGGGGGGTTCAGCTACCAGCAGCACATGGGAAATGAGAAAAGGAAAATAAAAAAGGAAGAGAATTCTAGAAAAGAGAAAGTGCTCTTCATCTAGGCTAAACACACTATTTTTTTCCAGAAGGAGCAGTCTCGTGTCTGGGTCTAAACACCCTCCCTACCTCCCAGTGGCTGATTTGATCCATGGGTTCTGCATAAATTCCTGAGCCAGGCCAGACAAACACCTCAGCTTTCACCACGTCTGCTTTTCCCCAGGTTGAAAGCTATTCTTTTCCTAAGCACCCTCCACCAGTTTGAAAGTTGTGCCATAGCCACTAGAAAGCTGTAGCTCAGTTCTGGCTGGCGAGGAATGGTGAGCAGGATGCCTGTGAGGGAGAAGGGTCTGCAAAGCTGGGAAAAGAGGACACTGGAGGTCTGAATTTTCTGTAATTTTGATCTGGCATGCAGGAAGAAAAGGGAGAATCAGGGCTACCTTTTCCAAGGACACAATGGAAGAAGGGGGTTTATTATTTTATGCATGGTGCACATGAAACGATCTACAATAGAAGTTTTTGATGAGGTAGACATAGAATGCTTTAAATAAAACTATTCTTCAAAGAGAAATCCTCAATATTGTCCTAGTGGTGCTGGTAGGAGCCTATGACACATCCTTAAGTGTGCACAAATGCACACCACCTTCCACTGAAGGTTTTGAAAGAAAATAGGCTCTTTGTTCACCAAGAAGCTTTGTTTGCCTGTATGCGGCGTTGTGAAGGCTGTGGCGACTTCTGCATTGTTAGAAGAAATTATCCCTTGACCATTTATTCTTCCCAGTGTATTATTTTACATCTTCTCTATCTCCCAAGGTTTTTTCTGCAGGAAGAGAGATTTGGCTCATGGCATCCATCCTGTGTTATTGGTCTCTGTTGCTGTAAACCCTGGAGTGTGACTTCAGTGAGAAATCCACCCCAAGCATGAGCTGGGAAAATAATCTCATTTCATTCAGTAGGGAAAAACACAAAGTGCTGGCAAATAATCTGCTGTTTGTATACATATTGTTTCCCACTTTTTTATTTCAGGTTTTCCCAGAGTGGAAGCCCATCTTTTATCAGACAGTTCTCTCCTGCAGTCTTCCCAAGCCACAGCAGAACAGAGGAACTATTTTAAAATTACTATCTATTCGGATTGTTTGAAAACCTATTAAAACACTACATATACAACTTGGAGATAATTTTAAACTCTTCCTGGAACCTATTTGTAATTGCTGAGGCTCAGAAACAATCCAGGTGAAAAATGTTTTTGTATGGTACCAAGTTACATATTTTTTACAGCCATATTAGCCACTATAGATAATCTCCTCGTATTTGAATAAGTGCACAGTAGACACATCTGTACAGGTATTCAGCTGTACCTCCCTCCCAAAGGAGGGAAATAGGGAAACTTATATAAATGAGGACCTATGTACCATTTTTCTGTTATTCTGCCTTGTCTTAAATTCTTTTAGGATAATCTTATGGAATTAATTAGATTACGATAATGACCTTGGTCTACTTGCATTAGTCCACGGAAGTAATTACCTTCAACTTCCAGATTCATCCCACCTACCTTTGGTCATTTGGAACATGTAGGTTCTCTCTGTATTCGGCATAGAGAGACAGTGAGGTCCAGAAGGTTACGCAGCTCCCCTGTCTTAGAAACCATTGCGATAGGGCCTGTGGTTAGAGGGCCTGAGCACCTCCAGTCCCCTAACGTCAGTGTTTGTGTATCCCAAAATGGTAGCGTCCACACCATTATACAGCTGTTCCACAAGAGAATGGAATATGTGTCTTTTAAAAAAAAGCTTAGACCTCTTTATATGAATTTATACACAAAATGAGTGTGTAGAAGTTCTCTGACCCTGTAGGATTTCTGTGTAATTTTAAAGACTTTTCTGTAAGGACTTCATAATGTTGCTGCACTTTTGTACTTGATCATTTTTCCAGTTACTTTCCCAACACTCCTCTAGTTACCTGGCCACTCCAGGCACCTCAACCGTAAAGAGAGAAGAGTAGCAGTAATCTCTACTGAAGGCACCTGAACCTTTCTACAGGAAATTAACAGATAATGAGGCCATGAATAATGAAGTCAAAGGCAGCTTTCTCCCTTGGATTCAACTGGAAGTCCAGCCTAGAAGGTAATTATGGATGACCTCTACATACATGCTGCATGTATGCATATGGAGACGTAGATGACATTCATCAGTACCATGCCTTTTAGTTCAAGGGAATCAGTCAAAAAGCCTATCCTGCAATTTTTCAGTTGATAACTGCCTCAAGCTGACTTGACTATTCTGCTGAGGTATGTAATATTTTCCATCCTTTTTTTTTTTTTCTTTTGTAGTGGGGGGGGCTCATTTTATGACATCAAAAATGTTTGGAAATATTTTTTTCATTTCAATAATGAAAATAAGCATATTGGAAAAATGTAAACATTTATTTGTGACATTTTTTAATCATCAGCATTTCCCTTTTTTAAATTTAGAAAATGTTAATTTCCATTAAATCTTCATTTAGAAATATTTTTCTGATTTACACAGAAGGAATAACAATCTTTTATAAAGTTCTCAGATTGGAATTTAAAAATCCTGGTTTGGGTAAAATGAAACATATTGTTAGGTGAAAATTTTTATTTTTGAACTTGTTGATTCACTACAAATTGTCATCAAAATGGCAAGAGCAAGCAGCTAGAAGAGTTATCCGCCAACTGTTATTGCTGAAAGCTGTTTAAAGACAGGAAAGTGTCTTTATTTCTAAGATGTCTAGAATAGTTTTTCACTTTGTCTCCTTTTTCTTACCTTTTATATACTCATTAATAGTTGGATATTTTGCTAAAGAACTCCAAATGGGTGTTTTTGTTATTCTTAAATGCAAAACAGAACCAATCAATAATTCTGTCTGCTGTTAAATAGACCTAGACTGGGGGTGGTGTTAACAGTAGCGAAAATGAACAAAATGAACAGGATTAACAAGTATTTTGATCGCATTGTTTGTTTAAGTCAACTAAAATACAATAGTATTTTGTAGCATTAAACAGGAATCTATTTAAGAAAATACACATCAAAGGGCTGGTCTCTGTTTTTTGCCCTTTTTTTTTAACCTTCTGTCTTTTTTATTTTGAACTCTTTGCAGGTGTCATGCTCTTTTTTCACATATCTATTGCATTCATCCATTTTCTGCATTTATTCAGCATTAGATACAGCAGGTACTCAGGTAGCCAGTGCAATAATTTTGAAGAGCCTTAACAGAATCTATTGAAGTCAAGAGAACATCCTTCATTGACCTCAGCAAACATGTTGTTTAGAAGGAAGTTTCAGATGTCAATTGAGCATTGCGATAAAGTCTTTCAAGTGTAAACTTGGTAGCTGCATAGCCCCTTCTCTTTATGTCACTTCATTACATCTCATTGCAAAAGGTCAAAGCAATAGAGAGTGATACATTTCCTTTCTCAGGGAGCAATGGCAAGGAGCTGTTGCTTAGGTTTGGTTTGTCCTGCCTGTTACTCTCAATGTCACTGAAACACAGCATGGAAATTAAAACATCGAAAAGAAATGTAATAATTGTGAGTTGCCGTCCTTATCTACTGAATAATGGCATCTGTTCTACAGGCTGTGTTCCCTGTGACTGGTGACAAGCTTTGGCTGAACGTGGCTGAGCCTTAGAAATATCTTTTTTTTTTCAGTCTGGATCCCTATATCTGAGTAATTATGAAATCTCCAGATCAGGGAACTCTTCAAATCAAGCATATGCATTGAGCAAAATATTAATTCAGCAAACATGACACAAGATAGCACATCAATCGGTTCGTAACTTCCTTTATATCTCTGCAGTATCCTTTTCCTGACCCATTGTCCTAGTTTCAGCAGGGATAGAGTTAATTTTCTTCCTAGTAGCTGGTACAGTGCTGTGTTTTGGATTTAGGATGAGAACAATGCTGATAACACAACGATGTTTTAGTTGTTGCTAAGCAGTGCTCACACTAGTCAAGGACTTTTCAGCTTCCCATGCTCTACCGACTGAGAAGGCTGGCGGTGCACAAGAAGCTGGGAGGGGGCACAGCCAGGACAGCTGACCCAAGCTGGCCAAAGGGATATTCCATACCATGTGATGTCATGCTCAGTACATAAACTGGGGGAAAGCTGGCCGGGGGGGCCGCTGCTCGGGGACTGGCTGGGCATCGGTCGGCAGGTGGTGAGCAATTGCATCGTGCATCACTTGCTTTGTATATTATTATATTATTATTATTATTGTTGTTATTATTATTTTATTTCAATTATTAAACTGTTTTTATCTCAACCCATGAGTTTTTCTCACTTCTACTCTTCCAATTCTCTCCCCCATCCCACCGGGGGTGGGGTGGGGAATGAGTGAGCGGCTGTGTGGTGCTCAGTTGCTGACTGAGGTTAAACCACGACACCCATAAATGTCACTCAAGAACACAAGTATTTTCCACTTCCTAAAACATAGAAACTTTACATCCCTACATCCAAAAGCCTGATTTTTTATAATTCTATTCCAAACTGCAGTAAAATGCTGAAAATTCAAAATCCCCAATGAAAAGGGGCACTTGAACAAAGTTTAGTGTTAGGTTAGGCATGGCACTGTTCTTTTTGCTAAAACTGAAGCACCGTGTAGGAATTTGGACCTTTTTTATTTTATCCTGTGTTACGTTAACATATGGTATATGTAATACATTTCAAAATACGAACTTATTTTGAAACCGAGCATCAAAACATTTATTTTTGGGAAAACTGAAACCCTCTACTTTTACTGTGCCAAAAAATGATTTTTTCCCCAAATCAAAGCTCTTCTTCAGAACCTGTCAAACTTAAGGGATCGGCATGTTCCCTCAGGATATCTTCTAGTAGCTGTAGTTGTTTGACTGCGAGGGTCTTGCACAGCAGTTGTCCCTATCCTGATTTGGGTTTTAGATGCTGCCACAGTGTAAATACAGAATAATAACAAATAATGATCATAAAAAGAAAAAAAGAAATGAGGAAAGCATGAGTTAGCTTTAGTGTAGGCAGCAGTGTGCCTCCAAACTTTCAGTTCCCCTGTGGTCAGGTTCCGTTTAGCACTTAGACAGCTTTCATACATATATATGTTTTTCCTGAGCTAACAAATTTTTCTTCTGCTCCTTAAGGATGAATTTTAGGTGTGAATGAACATGAAGACAGTGTGCATGAGAGGTCTGACTTCAGGGGTTGCTGATCCCTTCAAAAACATTTTAAAAGTAACTTAGATAAGTAGAGGTAAAAAAGCTAGGAAAGTAATGCGACGCTGGCAGGAGAGAAGGTTTTGGGGGCCTCATCTCAAAAGGAACAGTCAGCTAAAAGTCACTATTGAACTAGTGGGGAAAGAATGCTAACGAGAAAGAACAAACAAAGCCTGGCTGGTTTGCTAATGTCCTGATTCATGTACTGCGCCAGGGCTCTCTTTTTACTTCCCCTCATCTTTCCAGATCTATTGCTGCAGATGAAGAAGATTTCTATAGCGGAAGTGAGCAGCTGGAATTAACCTTGTGCCCATGAATTAAGCAAACATTTCACTGAAAAAGGAAAAAAAGATTAAAAAGAGAGAGAGAGAGTGCAAGAGAGACAAATGAAATAACATGCTAAGTCAGTTGGTAGACTGTGGTCTTTATTAGCAAGAAACAACAATGATCACTTAGCTGCTGGTATTTGAAATGGAACAAACTAGTCCTCTACAGATCAAAGCACCAAGGGGAGAAAAGCAGTAAGGAAAAGAAATGTTCATATTATCTAGCCAGTTAAAATGCCTGCATTACCTGAACATCTACCTGAAGCTTGAAACTAGCAGCATTACAAAAGTGGGAATAGGATTAGTTTCCCATTTAAAATCGACATAGGTCTGTCTGATTACACGTAACTGTTTCTGCAGCCAGCTGATGGGGAGCAACCACCACCGGATGAGTATGCCCTGTGCAAGACCACAGCATGACCATGTGGTGCTGCCAGGCAGTGCCGCCTCACATGGCTAACCAACACTCTGTCATCGTGCCAACGCCATGAGTATTTCTGAACTGTAAATTGATTTAAAAACAGTCATAATGACCTGCTTGGATCAAAGCAATCAAAATTCATTACAGAGCTAATAAAGGCATGTCTGAAACTGTCATAGATTTTCTTAATCACTCCCTTGGATTTCCAGTTCTTTGGTATTCAGGCACATTTTCAGCTGCTGAGCACATGCCAATATCTGGGTAAAGTGAGTGAGCAGAGGTGTGTCATGAAAAGACACTGAGTATTCAACAGGCTGCTTCTAGATTAAAAAACAGCTGGCTGAAAACAGACTACATCGTGTTATGCTACATATGAATGCATATTTAAATGGCCTAGAAAGCCATGAGAAAAGAACATGTATACAGGTGCCTCTGAAAGCATGCTGATGTCAGGGAGTGCTGACCTGACCTCAGCACGTTGTCCCTGCCCGCGTAGCATTTACTAATATTGTCATAGTGATGCTCCTATCTTCCTTGAGTTTTTCCTGAGCCTGGTGATACTGCTGCCTTCAGCTCTACCCAAGTCACTAGGAAAAAAAACATTCAGGAGCTTATCCCACTTCTTCCTTTGAATCCAGCTTGGGTCACCTTTCCTTATTGTTGGTGGCTGTTGCCAGCAAGCTGTCCAACTTTACTGAGGTCTCAGTACTCACAGGACCAGGAAAAGCTACGCTTTTCTTTTTGGCCCAAAACTGAGCTCCCTTTACTAGACTGAGCTGTTGGAGTCTAGCAGTAGTGTAAGAAAGCTGGAAGTGAGGAAGAGGATCTGGAAATTGGGAGTGAGTTTGGGAAGGCACTCAAAAATATGGAGGAACATGAATACAGAAAAGGACAAGAGATAGGGAAGAGTTTAGGTAAGAGAGGAGTGTATAGGAGTGAGCAAAGTCTATATGTGATTGAGGAGTGTAGAGCTACATGTCTTCCTGAGAGAAACAGGAGACTGCTTATATGTGTCCAAAGATCAGGACTGCATGGAGAGAGCTGGAGAAGGTTTGCGTGGCCTAGGATGGGAGGCTGAGGGAGGACAGCTGGGAGAAGCAGCAGAGATAAGCTGAGTTCCTGGCTCTCTTATAGGCTCTTGGCATGGTCCAAGACACATTGTTTAGTCTTCTTATTATTACTTTCCCACTTCTAATGTCCCTATTTTGTGGAGTTCTTGGGCCAAGAAATATTCATCCTCATTCGTTATGAGGTCTTCAAAGGGCTTTGATGAGACTCACATAAATAGCAACACAGGTAAGACCTGTCTATCTGCATGTTCCTGTAGCATCTGTTCAGTATGTATCTCTGGGGAAGAGCAGGACACAGAAGCCCATGTGCCTCATGTATTGGCTAACAAATCTGGAGCTTGTAGCCCAGGCAGCAGAGGCTCAGATGGTCAGAATTGAAATCTCCAATTCTGAGGATCTAACCTGGGTCGGGAATTGCAGTAGCAGAGGGTAGGATAGTTCATCCCTATTTCTATTTGTAGACAGAGGGGAAAAGAATATGAGTCTGAGTATGTACAGGTCATGTACGTGCATGAGTAAATTTGGTGGAAAGGGAGTTTGCAATTGTGAGCAGATTCTGGGACAAGGCAGTAATGCGTTTAGGAGAGGTATAGAGAAGAAAAGGCTGCCAAGAGAGGAGAGTGTGTCTGATGAGAGGCTGGAATCAGCATTTCTGTGGCTATGGA
Organism: Aptenodytes patagonicus; assembly: GCF_965638725.1. Taxonomy (NCBI): domain Eukaryota; kingdom Metazoa; phylum Chordata; class Aves; order Sphenisciformes; family Spheniscidae; genus Aptenodytes; species Aptenodytes patagonicus. The sequence goes on along the minus strand of NC_134949.1, from coordinate 97,536,371 downwards.
AAGGGATTATGTGAGAATTTTGGTGATAGAGGAGATAGGGTAAGAGAGAAGATGAAGTGGGGCAGAGAGGGAGTGAGCACAGGGAGCCACAAAAAGGGAAGCATGAAAGCAAGAAAAGAGCTCTCTAAAAGGAAGAAGAAAAACTGCTGAAAAACACAGGGAAAAAAGAAAGAAAGGAAAAAGGTAAGATAGGAAAAGAGAGAACAAGAACAAAGGGCAATCACTTCCGCACTGAATAGAAAAAAATTACCTTAGGGAAAAATTAATTTAAAAGGTATATGGAAAGATAAAAGATGACAGAGAAAAAAAAGAACAGAACAGAGTGAAGTAGCAAAGAGAAAAAGGGAGACAAAGTACATGTAAACAAAGTTTTTAATTAGCGCAAAGGATAGAGATATCTACAGGAAAAAAAAAGCATATGGATGAAATATCAGAGACACTTGTTTATGTAGGTCCCTTCAAGCTCAGGTTTTTATGCCTCTTTTTCACTACTGACATTTTAAAGCTGAACACGGTTCTCCCCTCTTGGTCATTCTGGCCATTTCCTCCCCCCCCCCCCCCCCCCCCCCCCGTGACTATGTAGATCATTGCTCCAGTAACAGAGAATGATGTAATACACATTTTCCGCGTTTATATTTATATCTTTGCTCATTTTTATCATTGTTTTCTACTGATGCTGATTCTCTTGTTAAAACAATCTTTTTATCTGTACTGACTGCAGGTTTCTGGATGACAACTTCTCTTTTACCTGGGGAATTTTTTTTGGTACAACTGTTGACACCCAGTCACTGTGCATTTGCTCTGCAGCTCTCAGCACCACTTACCACGCATACCTCTCAAGGAATGACATATCTTTCTAAGGAAACAGCAGTGGTGAAAACTTATTCAGGCTACATTTGCCATGAGTTTGTTCATGGACAATATGTTTTATGAATACTGTTGCAGTTTATTTTTCGCACAGATGACTCTATGAATTAGCTTTTATCAGACAGACATAGAGTCATCAGTTCCCATTCCAGTCTCTGACACTAGCACAGTCTGTGGGTTTGAACTCTTCATTAAAAAAATTGGATTATAAAATATGTCTGTCTCAGAAACACGTTTAGTTAATGGTGGTAAAATATAATGAAAATCTGGAAGACCTGATAACTTATTTTTTGCTGTTTTGAAAAGCTTGACATGCTGTTTTGTATTGTAACTTCCTTCAATTCCCTGTTCTTGTTAGGGAAGCTAATGTAATGAGGGAGGCAGGAAGGTGGGTGATAGTACTGCCTTCAGCATCTGGAAGGCAGCATGGATTTGAGCATAGTTTTAAAAGGGGACCACAGGTTTACTGTATGGTTGTATGTTACACTTTTGCAGGCTCTGAATGAATTTGATATGTACTATGAAAAGTCTCTAAAATAAACTTTGCATGGAAGGAGTATAATGTAGGGACCATTTGTCCCATCTCATTAAACCAAATGCTAAACTTGGGATCACAACTGTGTGTGGTTTTTATGCTGTAATTGAAGGGCTGACCCCAGAATGGGCATATGCACTTGAACAAACTTCAATCTAGCTAGTGCAAGAGCAAGTAGCAGTGGAGATGTGGTAGCCCAGACCTCGGCACCAAATGGGTCCTGGAAAATTTGTCCAGCTCATAGCAAAGCTCATGTCACCTTGTCTTCACTGCATGGGTCCTGTAGGTGATTACACATGGGGGAGAAGCTGTAACTAGCCGTAAATAGGAGATAAGATGTCTGAGTGGCCTGGCCATTCCCAGCGTGCATTTTTCCCTTACTCTCAGAGGCAGTGAAATGACACTAACACAAAGTACATACTGCATGGAGCAGGCCCTGCTTCTGCCCAGGCACTCTGCCACTGAGAGTACAATGGGAAGAAACAGCCAAGACTTGGATTTTCAAAGGCATGTTAGAAAGATGAGGCACCTTAGAGTTCAGTTGTGACAAGTGCTGATCTTATGCCAATCTTTACTCAGGGCAGAAGGTGCTGCTCACTTGGCAGGGTCACCCAGGATCTCCCATGGGAAGACCTTAGCTGTAAGACTGCCAGCAACCCTCAGACATCGCTTTTTTATGTGATGCTGCTGCAGTTTTCTTCCATACAGGCTCAATACCTGAGCTAACCGCCCTCCTCCCCAAACCAAGAGGAAGAAGCTCCTGGGCTCCAGCGAGTTCTGGACAAGGCTTGCAAGGAGTGATCAGAGCCAGAAATCTTTCTGAGTGAAAGAAAAGGGCCACAGGGGTGGAGAGCAGATGGAAAGGAAAGGGAGAGCTCCAACCAGCCAGATCACTGTTCAGGTTTTGAGGCATTAGCAGCCAAAAGAAAAGACTGGGAACACAATCTTCCATCAAAGCTCTCCTGCAGAAAAATGGTTTCAGGCCTCCTTGTCAAACTGCAGTAGATGGTTGGCATGTTTGAAGGGTATAATTTCTTTCTCTACTAGTAGACTTGCTCTGTACGGGACTGGTGAGAGAGGGAAACACAGTGGGGGAAGGCGGGGAGAGTGAGTATGATAAAACCTGTAGCAGGTGGATGCTCCCTCTATTTAGGGTTTAGCTACTGACTGTACTAGGTACTGTTGGATTTGCAAAGAAATATGGATTTGCTTATGATCACCACAGGTAAGATGACACATGAAAGGTACTTGAAGACTGTGAAGGTCTGTAAAGGTAGTTATGCATGTCACACAGATGACATCCTTATATGGCTGTGTACATCCCATTAAGTTAAAGTAAAGAAATAACTATTTTCCTGTTTCCACTCTTCTAACTGTGTAATTATATTTCTGTATAAATGGAAGAGTAGGTAAAGTGAAAAGTAAGTGTGGGGTTTTTTACATATACACATACGCAGATATGTGTGTCTGTGTGTGTGTGTGTATGTGTATATATATAAGTAAGGAGTTCTACTACAATAAAGCCAGCCTGGCCAAACTCTTTGTCTGCCTCTGGGAGATTTTGTATTAAGCCTTGTGTTCTTACAATCTCACAATGATCTCACATAAGCAAACTGCAACTTTGTGAATGGAACAGAAGAAAGTCTATTGTTCTGATGTTTATCTATTTGCATATTTAGAAAGAAGTGTGATCTCATTCTCCATTCATTGCCCTGTTTTATTCTTCAGTTTATCTCTGAATATATTTTCTTTGACCATCTCTCTGATGCAGATACTTAAAGTAATCTTAATGAGTGAAAACCCACTGGTTATTATTAAAGCTGTTTAAGCAATGTAAGGTTTCATTTTCTTGTGTAGGCTCCTCTTATTCTTAATTGTAATGATCTCATTCCCTAAAGTGTCTGTGCTTCCATTATTAACTCTTATTAATAACTTGTATTAATAATACACCATACAAGTCCCAGTCTGTGCTGAAACACTGCAAAACAAACCTCAGACAGGGAGGAAATGGTCTTCGTGTTTGTTTTTTTTTTAAAGGAAGCAGAAATATTCCACTTAAAAGTAAAGCCAAAGACAATTTTGCACTTGATTCTCCATTATGCTGATACCTTACTCTTCTTGTCCTACCAAAAAGCACTAAACATGTCCTGAATAAACACTGGAGAGGTCCTAGCTTGAAAGGATGACATACTTGTGGCACGAATTGGGAGCTAAGGTCAGATTGCCCTTGTGCTGTGCAATGCCGAAGCCGGAACCCTGACTGTGGTATCTTTAGTTGGAAAAATTGTAAGTCTTCCTTGAATTTCGCAGAGATCGCTACAGAGCAGAATGAACTCATAGCGATGCAATACGTAAACAGCAATTACACCATAATGGTCTGAATCAAATTGTCACTGCCATGCTGTGGTAAACAGAAGCACTGGTGCTGTGAGAGGCATCACTGAGTTGGCACCCACCTCACTGCAGCTGATGTATAAATATCCATTACTGCATCTATGAACCACACTATGGTGCCACCTGTGTAGTCCTCATGCAGGGGGTGGAAAAGAGGGGAGGGGAAAGGGGAAAAAAGGAAGAAGCATGGAAGCAGCCACAAACTCACTGCCATCCAACCATGCCTTAAGCCTCCATCCAGGTGTGTGTGGGTGGGCAGAGAGGCCAGGCAGAGCTTGCACCACGGGCAGGGAAAGGACTGCTGGGCTTTGTCCTGCAGCTCCCAGAGGGCAGCCTGGCCAGGGGTAGAGACTGGGGCAGGAAAGAGGGGTTGAAGTCAAGTGTCCAGGTGACACAGTAGCTGGAGAAAAACTGTGCTTAAATCCTCCTGGAGTGTGTGGGCTAAGTCTCTTGCTTTACTAGGACATAAATAATTCTGTTTATCTTTGTTTCTAAAATTAATGTTTTGCTCTTTTTCCCTATAGTAATTTTCCAGTCCTAAATGTGTAGGTTGACCACTTCAGCATGTTGCCTTTTTTGTAGGGCACTTGGTAGTATCTAATTTTCCCATGCTTCTTGTGAGGACTTGAGCCTGCATCTTAATTAATTTTAAGCAGCACCTTCTAGACATCTGACCCTTTCAGCACTGCCACCGGTGACGCTGGGCAGAAAGAAGCAGGGACTGATCCCACGCAGAATTACTGTGGAGGAGCTGAGCCCTTGTTACGCTGAGAGCTGAGCTGATGCCTCTCGCCAAGGAAGGGTCTCCCTGCCATGCTGCGGGTAGCCTGGCTGGACGTGTCTTGTGGGGCATGTTATCAGGACAGTGCCTCTGCTTCTTCTTCTGGCAGCGCACAGTGAGGGCAGGGATGAGCAAAGTGCTGGAATCTGTTCCTGGTGCCGAGATGATCCTCTTGGCTCTCCTACTAAATATTTCATTTGAACCAAGTTCGGGGCTCAGTCAGGCTGGCTCCAGAGCCCCTGAACACAGCCTGCATGAGTGAGATGACAGGCTTAGCTCAGCTCAGCTCAGCTCACTCCCCCAAGTAAACCATCGCTTGCTACCCCAGCCCTTTGCAAGTGGGGAATATTCATGCAAGGGAGGGCTTGCTAGCTAGCTATAGTGGTGTTCCTGAATAAGGCATTTCCTTCTATTGTATCAGTTGTTGCTTCTCCCGCTAGGTCTTCTTCCCCTCCCCTACAGCTTTTCTAGCTTGCTTCCTCTTGTGCCTTTAATAAGACATGAGGTTGAAGGAGGCAGAAGCAAGAATGATTGCACAGAAGGGATATCAGGTGTTTGAATTCTCCCTGTGTAGATAAGTACTTCTTAGTAGATATGGTCAAAAATGTTTGGTAGAAGCAGCTTTGTGTTAGATAGTATCAGCTTGTTATAACTGGGACATTTTGCAGGAAATATTGATTATAATGATATTTCATTTTGAACAAAATAGAAAGTAATGAAGCGACCTCCTCACTTTCTGTAAGTCAATGTTTTGAAAAGACTGAAGCTGATCAGACTGGAACCCCTTGGCTCCATTTTGGAGTGGCTTTCACTGCAAATTTTGCTTTTAAATGAAAAATTATAAATGACAAATGTCAAAATAGAAAGTAACATTTTAATTAAAAACAATTGTAGGGCAAATTCTGAAAATAAACATTCTGTTCTGATCTAATATGGAAAGATTGAAAATCCTGGGCTGTGTCTCAGACAGAAATTCTGGCTCCTGCATAGCTCTGATAATATCCAGAGCTCAAGTGTAGTATTGATCCTGAATTCCTTGACCAGTAAAACTGCTTGTGTGTGTGTGTATGTGTGTTTTCTGCAGATGGCTTCCATCCCTCTTTATCCTAGCAGTTCCCAATATCAGCCAAAAATATCTGCACAAAAGCCTCTGTTATGTCTCTGGGCTTGAATACTGGCCAATGTTACATATATGGAGAATAGTAACTCAGTATCTTGAATGGCGCTCTCTTGCATTATACTGACATAGCCTGAGCTGGATAAAATGCAGTGTGTAAACTGAAATTGAATGAGCCATAAAGACTTAAATTATTCGTTTGGGAAGTATGTTCTGAGTGTCACCAAATCCCTAGAGATCAGGGAAAAATAAATAAAAGCATTTTCTCTTTTGTTATTGGCTTGTATCTTTGCTTACTGAACCCTGTGCTGGGCAGCCAGAAAGGTCCTGCAAGGGGCAGAAGACCTCAAATTTCCATTATGCTGTTGCCCTGTTGCAGGTGAAGTGCCTTCTAAAAGCAGCCTCTGCACAGGGCATGCAAAATTTGCAGCAGCTTGAAAGCTACACAGTTTGCCTCTCATCACGGAAGAAATAAAGCTTCCTTTTAGACATTGCCACAACAATCGGGGTTCCAGATGCAGTTTTCTATTACAGACTGGCAACAACAAAGGTATGTATTTTCTAGAAGTAAGCACCATTTTCCATTCCAATGTATTGGAATGTAATGTAATTCTGTGGTTCTACATGCTCCTTATTTTAGGTTTAATATATCTAATAAGAGGACTGCTTGTTCGGATCCCCTACAATACAAGGGAAAAAGGGTGTTGGTTTTTAGAATAAGATGTCAATTGAAGTACTTAGACTACTCTAAAGTATATGTATTAGTATTTTTTAGAAACCTCTATCTAGTAGTCACCATTTACTTTCCATTGCCTGCAGTTCATGGAGCAGGAGAATATACAGCTTGAGAAAACAGAGCTGAAGCCATCTGCTCATTATTCTACTGATTTTTACTGCCTTTCCTTACAACACAAACAGGTTTCCCATGACGTATATCTCAATAGTCTCTGCTAAGCCATGCAGGACTATTCCTGCCTGGTGCTGGGAGGTGGGCTGCTCACAGCAATGGTGCAGCCCGGTCAACACAAAGCTTCCCCAAATGGCTGGGTACCCTTGCACCACAGGATCTGGCTGTGCATTGGGGGTCCCCAGACCTCCAAAGCTGTTGTTGCGGCTCCAACAGGTTCTCCTTGCTGCAGCCCAGGCAGTGGGATATGGCTAGCAAAAAAGTCATCAGGGCTCAATGATTGCATTAGTGCATTAATAACAACTATAAATTAGAGCAAACTCTATGCGGCATTTGGAGCATGTGCAGGCTCCAGTTGGGAGGTTCTCACCCCTCTCATTCAGCTAAGCCCATGGGATCCCTGATCATGCAAAGGACTGCAGAGCTCAAAGCGTTTTTGCACCTCTGGGGTATGTTTGGAAGTGGACAGCCCCACATGCCTGAAAGCTTCAGACCAGCACAGAAGAGGGCAGTCTGGGCCTGGTAGGGGGGGAGATTTGGCATTAGAAACACATCCACAAGCCACAGTGCGACCCCTTTCCCTCCGTCCAGATTGCAGTGCTGCCACACTGGGAGTGCCATATCGGGGAGTGCACAGAGCCTGCTTCCCACAAGCTGGGAGCCCAGCAGGGAGCCCAAGCAGAGGAGGTGGCTTACCTCTGTGCTCCAGCACTCAGAGGGAGGCTGAAGCAGGAAGGGATGGGACAAGACAGGGTTGTCAGACATAGCGTTTCAAGCACGCTGTAGTGACAGGGAATTTTTCTCTGTCATGGGATCATGCGAGCAGCCCTGTTCCACCCACCTATATCATTACCGAAACAATGGATGGCATATCTTGCCTGCTATTGTCTGGGTGGCAAATACACTTTAGGGAGGGAATGAAAGGTGGGTGTGAAAAAGCTTGACTGCTATAATTGTCTCCTATTAGCTTAAACATTTCTCCCTCTTTTCCGCATGTTGATCCAGCCTTAAGACAAGGGAGGGAGCAAGGAAGATGTTATCTGGGGTTGGTTCACTTCCTTGTTTTGTGTTTTGTTTGTTGTTTTATTTTTATTTTTTAAACTGGAAATTAATATTTAGACTATCCAAGATTATGTGTGGGTAATGAAACAAAATCATTCAACCCTTTTCTCCTCCTTTTAATTTCAACCTGTCCCTAGGAAGCTCCCATCCACAGGCTAGACACTTAGATTTAAATGATGTTTCCTTGTTCACAAAAGCAATGATTTCTTATGTGGTCTATGCCACTGGGAAAAGTGACATAATTCTTGGGAGGGGTAGGATCTTGTAGGTTAGGTTATATGAGTCTTGAGTTACCACATGAATCTTATTATTCTGGGTAGGTTCCTCATCTTTTTTTTATGTTTTCATCATATTCCACTGAAGGTTTTGACATACATTCAGCAGCAGATTGAACTGTGACAGGCAAAGCAATTTTCATCTCTAGCTTCTGCCTTGCCCCTTTCTGGGAAATTTCTGCCCCTGCGATATGGACTCTGGGGCCTCTCCTACACCGTGCAGTTAACAGCCAGGCTTATTAAAGTAAATCTTAATCTGTTTTGATTCATGGCAACATACCATCCTGCAAAATGTGATGGTCAAGAGGCGACTCAAAAGCCACCCAGCCACCACAGCTACAGGGGCAGCAGCTTTCAGGAGATAACAGAGTGGACAATGAGGGAGCAGAGATCACTTCAGCAGCAGGATTTTAATCTGACAGTAAATGTGTGGCAAGATCCTTAAAGCCTCCCGAGGAACAAAAGTTACAGGACAGGAAAATATTTGTATACTTGTTCCCCAAAATTGTAATGTTACTTTCCCCCTTGTGCCTGCACAAGTTCTTGGTCTGATGACAATGATGGTGTTGAAAGCTTAAACCATCTTCAGCTCTTTCTTGAATTTTCCAATAACATTCCAGTATGAAATCTGAAGGAGCGATAGGAGCATCGTCTGTCATATTTAGGTGCTGTGAAATTGTGTGACATTAAAGCACAAGGAGGAAAACAGTATCTTGAAAGCTGATAATCCCTGCACTTCATTGGCTACAGAAAAGCCAGGTTAATCCCAAAATATTGATGCTGTTTCTGGTGCTGACATAGCATCTGCTCTTCTTCATGCTAGATGTGACTGGATATGAACTTTAAAGCCCTTCTTGCAGGTGACACTTACTTGTGTCTTCAGACATTTTACCTTCATGTAAACATGCTTTTCCTTTCCCTTGTAGAAACCCATTTGCTTTAGTGATGTTGTAATTAACACACGGCAGCAGATGCCAGGGGTTGGCCTGGGGTTTTTGCATTCTTTCTGGAAGGGTTTTGGTGGGCCCCGATGCCTAGTTCTCAGGTGCAGCAGCATGCTCTCCTGCTGTTTTGGCAGTCTGTTTGCCTTGTTCCCAAGTGGTAGACAAAGAAAGCAAGGCTTAATTTTGGCAGCTATGAATAGGAAGGGGAGAAAAAGTCTTGCTGAAAACTGGCTAACGTGCTCAGAGAAGCTCGCCCAAGAACTGATGGGTAAATCCCCACCAGTGTGTTGCCTTTTACAGAAAGAAGTTGTATGAGGATAGTACAGTGACATTTCGAATAAAAGCTAGTATTAAGCCTAGCCAGACTGCAGGCAACCCATAAATTCCTCTGTTCTGTAGTGGGACACATTTTGAATGCAGCTGCCTGACCAAACTAGAATGGAATTTAAAAAAATAAATAAATTCCTTTGGCTTAAAGAAAAAAAAAAATTATTTCCTGAGAGCAGTGCTGCACCTTGCTTTAGAAAGCATCTTCTTTTTGAAGTTTTCAATAGCAATAAAACAGTTTATTTAAACTCCTTCTAGCAACCCACAACCCAATTTTCTTTCTCATTACAAGTGTTTATGACAAACACATCATCCAGGATTTTTCTGTGTGTGGAGACATGAATACAGCTTCCTTAACTAATGGGATTGCCTGTTTTATGCTAGATACACATTTAACACATACATTTGTAATACAATTATTGATGCAATGGATTAAATATGAGAACTACAAAACCATACAAGAAATTAATTCCCAGTCAATGATAAGTCTAGAAGGATTCATGTGCACTAGGAGGAACTAGTACAAGAAATAGAAAATGTAAACTGTGACAGTATTTCTTCCTCTATCAACATTATAGGAATAAGACTGTGTGCCAAAAGTAGACCTGTTTTGGTGCTGTATTGAACCACACTGTTTTAAATAAACGTACATGCAAGTGTGTGCAGAAATGATGTTAAAAGAACAGTTTTATGATTTCAGAGTCACTTTACCAAAAGACCAAGAAATGTCAGAATTAAAATAACGTAGGAGATAAATCTGTCCCCTCCATTGTTTCTATGTATTATGACATAGTTGTTAATGACACAGTCACATATAGATTTTTTTCCAAAGGACCATACCTCATTCATCATAAAGGACTGATGCTGCTCACTTAATCAGCAGTTATTCAGTGTTGTTTACTCCTTATTACAAGATGAGGGGCCCCAAGCCTTATTTACCGCACACTGTTCAAATCCTTCTCTAAAGACAGAATTTTCAGTTGTCTCCTGGGCTTTTCTATTGAGCTCGTCCCTGTGGTATCTGAGCACTTCACAATGAATGCATTTATTTATACAAGACCCTTGTGAGAATAAGGGATATTATTAGCCCTATTTTACAGATTCACAGACAAAATTTTGGTTTTCCAGTCTGAGGCACTTACAGCCAGATTTTTCCAGTGTGCTCAGCTTTATCTGTTTAAAGCAGAGTTCAGGTCCTATTGAGCTCAGTTGCAGCTGCAATACTCAGCATTTCAGCAAATCAGGCCCCAGGGTATGAAGTCAGATATCCAGAAAATAAAATATGCAGAATTACTTTCTGCTTAGAGAAAGTTGCTTTTTTGCTCTTTCTGACTTCTTGTCTGATCCACTCCTTCTCCCTGACCCCCTCTCCTATCTCTGACTGCTACCCTGTCTTCTCCTCTCAGGCCCGGTGAGGGGAACCAGGGTCAGGCACAGCCATGAGATGGCTGGGCAATGTAAAAAGGCAGTATGCAGAGGGTGGGCAGCAGGAAGGGGTTCAAAGGAGGGATTTAGAAGCTTTGCCTGGGCAGGTAGGCATGGTGTTAGGAAAGCCAAAGCTCAGTTGGAGTTGATACTTGTGAGGGATGTCAAGGAAAACAAGAGGAGCTTCTGTGCTATGTTAGCAGTAAAAGGCTGAACAAGAAAAATGCGGGACCGTTGCTGAATGGGGCAGGTCATTTAGCGAAAGCAGGCAGACATCAGCCTGGATATAAGGAAAAACTATTCCCCGGTGAGAACGGTCAGGCAGTGGAGTTGGTTGCTGAGAGAGGCTGAGCAGGCTCCATCCTTGGAGGTTTTCAAGGAGGTTAACTGGATAAAGCCCTGATAAGGTCGGTCTGACTTCTTGACTGACCCTGCTTTCAGCAGGAGGTTGGACTAGGGACCTCCCTAGGTCTCTTTCCCACTGAATTATCCTCTGGTCCTGCAGCTTCATCTCTCCTCTTTTTTACAGGCATGTTTTTCCCAAACAACAACTCATCTAAGATTTGGCTGTGGTCTTTTTGACATTTGAACTAGGCTGCTTTCTCAGAAATTTAACTGCAAGAAACCCACCTCAGTCCTGGGCTGGCTCACACGCAGCAGGGCGGGCGTCTGAGAAACGAAGTGCTGAAACCTGGGCATTTACTTAAATTTTCCCTGCACATATGAACTGAGAGATTCCCTTCTTCTCTTCCAATGGACTACAATGAGGTGAAATTTGGGAGTTTTATTCATGGGGAGAGGAAAAGGTACATTCCTGACATGAGTACCACAGTTTCTTTGAAATATGAGGATGCTGGTGCTTTTCAAAGCAAGGTTGGGAGAAAGTGCCAAAAAAAGAAAGGGAAAAAGGGAAAATGTTATGTTTTCCCCTAACTTCATTCTCAGATAAAGAGTAATTATATTTCCCCAAAATAAAGAAAACCACTAACCAACAACAACAAAAGATGAACAATTAATACTTCCACCTAAATAGTTGTAGTCTCACAAAGCTGTAAGCAATGCAGGTATGACCTGGTGTGGAGAAGAGCCTTAAAATAGTTCATGTTCATGATCTCCAAATCACCTACAACGAGGCTTTCTAGAAATGCTTCTGCATGTTACCTTCCCATGATAAAGATACAGCAAGTAGGAAACAAACTGCCAGGAAAAAAAGACAAATCTATACCGGCCTCAACTGTGGTTCTCTTGGGTGCACAGCCCGAAGCATCTACGTCTTCTCACTCAATACATTTCTGCATATTCTCTTCTTGTGTGCAATACTGTGGATCACATGAAAATAAGAAAAGTCCTCAAGAGCTTTTCCATCTATAAATGGATTTCAGAAATTTCAAAGTGCATTGCCAATGTAGACGTAGTTTCAAGGTTGCAAAATACAAAAAAAATTGCATATGTATGAAGTTTTACCCTCTCAATTTGTAGTCATTTTCTTTCAACCAATAGAGTAATTTTCAGCTTCTGTGAGGGCAGAGGACATATTATTACTGTATGAGAGCAATTTACTTCAGTTATGTGTACATATACATACACACACACACACAAGCACACATGAAGAAGCGGTTTGAACTAAACTAAGAGAAGCCACATCTGACCAGAGAAAAGGAATACACACGTGCACACAGATTTGCATCATTAACTAAGTCAATTTTAAACCCTGGAAGGCTTTGCATCCTTCCCTAGATGCAGTGATATAAATATTATTTCCTTAGTTGCATGCTTATTGAGGCCAACACTGAAATTCATATTAGGCAGTACCTCACTTCCAGAGTGGAAGTCTCTGCAGAACCAGCGTCAGCGCTGGAAAGCTGAAATCCTGCCATAGTGGCAGGAATCTGTACACCCTCTCTGCATCCCCCTCATGGCAGGAAACATCCTTAACATTAAAAATTCTTTGCATGAGCAAATGGGGTGCAACACTCTCAAAGTGTACATGTGTGGGAGGCCAATGAGATTGTTGGGATCTATATGGGGCTACTAAACCTCAGCTGCTCAGCAAACAACAAAAGCAATCAAGTTGTGGGCAACACAATCTTCTCCAACAGCCTCAGGTTTTAACATTTTTGTCTCTGGTCACCATGAGCAGTCCTGGAACCCTTTCTAGCCCCATGCTGCCCACAGGTAATAAGCTGGGAAACCACTTTGCCCCTTCTCAGCCTGATTCCCAATTTCATGCTGATCCATGCCCTGCAGCATGACTGAAGTTCAATCAGGAGGTGCATGAATGCATAGATGGCACAGCAGGCTTAATCCCTGTAACTTTAATTTCCTTCACCTTTATAGACTGGCAAAAGGAAGAGGTAACTTTTTTTCTTTTTTTTTCTTTTTTTTTCTTTTAAGGGAATGAATCCTGTGGCTGTAGGGGATGGGCTTCATTGAAGTAACTTTCTATTCACTATCAAAAAAAGAAAGCTTTAGGTTTATTGGAATGATTCAGTGAAAAAGCACAGAAAAAGCAGGTCATCCTCCTATCTCTCATTTCCTCTGCTTCATTCCTACCCCTTCATACAGTTTGAGGGGTACTTTTGACATCTGCTCTTCAATTTGGGGCTGTTCTCAGCAATAATTTTTAGTTTCACTGGGAGCATTTGAACTCTTGAATAACGCTTCTCTTATCATTGCCACACCAAGTAGTTATTGGTACAAAAGAGGTGAGAGAGAGAGCGAGGCGCCTGATACTTCCCAGCTGAGGCAACTGCTGCTACTAACCTGCTTTTTTTACAGAACAGTGAGTCATGCATTAGGATCAAAACAAGATTTATTTATCTGAGGTAGAAGAAATAAATAGAAATTGAGAACAAACAAACAGTAGTCATTGACAGTCAGTTGGTACCTAATGAATCATATTCTTGGGTTAGCAGAGATTCGTATGTTTACTGAGTAATTTTTTCCTAAGTGCAGTTGCTCTTGGAGACTTCTGTGCTGGTGCTAATTCTGTGATTATAACCCTCTCTCTCTCTTAATCCTCTTTGCTTCCTGCTTGGTAATTTTGCTTCTTTAGAGAAGTAAAAAAAAAATATCTCTTTTTATAATAAGAAGGAAGCATCATGTGCATAGTGAGAGTCCCTCACTGACATGTGGCTTCCTAAAGCTGTGGCCTCATAGCCAGGTTATGATTTTGGGTGGGACACACTTATGGTTTGGCAGACCTTGCTGGTGACTTGCTACGGACATTTTGCCTGATTTTCAGTTGCTAAGGTGCACAAAAATGATGAAAGCATTTAGTGAATAATTATCTGGTACAACTTTGCTGTGCTGTCTGTTGCTCCACTTAGCCCAAGGCTGTTACATCAGGGACAGGGCTGGTGTGGGATGTCACTGTGAAGGTGAAGGTGCTGGAAAGTCATCTGGCTCTGTGCTCCGATAGAGCCCGTGTTAGGAAAGAAAAAGGAAAAAGCCCTGGTTGGGAACCTGCTGTTTCTTTAAATGGGAGATAGAAAGCTGAGGAAAGGTTTTAGGCAGAGGCTGTGCAGTGAAGGGAAGAAAGATTCATGGTAGTTTTCAGTGGTAATCTTGTTCTTTTTGTAACAAACTCCTTTGTTCAGTTCAGAAGAAAAGATGAATAAGAAGAGGCAGGATGGAAGTATAGAAAGCAATGAATGCTAGAGAAAAGGTAAATCAGTTATGCCTACTTACTGTAGTACAAACATGCAAGATAATAGGATATTGGGAATGTGTCTGTCAAAGCAAAGGAGCCAGGGAGAAAGGGCAAATACAAGTGAGAATTACCTATTTTCTGAGTTCAATGTCCACAACAGACATTCACGAACAAGCGTAGACCGTTATTTTTAAGTCTGCAATACAGTTGTTGCATTTCACATTGATGCCAGGGCAGAGGTGACTGGGATTTGTAAAGGGACAAAAGTGCACCAGCTCAAGGTGACAAATCAGTTGTCTAGGTCCATTCAAAGCCCATACATGCTACAAAGGCAAAGAGGATATGAGTGACGTCTTTGTAACCTGGTAATCCAAGGCCGCTCCACAAGCTCTTGCAAGTGCACAGGGAAGCCCCTGGGCCTTGGCTCTGTGAGAAGTGTGTGCTTCAAGGGGGGCTGCTGTGAAAGCTGGAAACCCACTCTGTGCAGTCAGCGATCCCACTGGTCCTCATGAAAGGCTGTTCTTGGGCAGAGAAGAAAATGGTGCCTAACCATGCAATAGGGAGGGAAGGAAGCTGAGCATTGAGACTGTTTGCCTGGGCTTGGGCTCTATCTCCATGCTACCTGAAGTGTCAATATAGCCCTCATGGGGTGCAGCCCACAGCTTCCCCAAAGTCTTTGTCCAGCTTGGCAACAGCAGCTGATGAAGTGGAAAGGGCTGTTGAGGGTTACTGCTTCTGCAGACACTTGGTCTGAAGGAGAGTGAGTGAGATGCTGCCCAGCGGGCCTAAAGGGAGTGGAAGTTTATAGAGATGACATTTCAGTTTATGGCAAGCATAAGGAATGACATGATGTAATCACTTCTGGACATTATCTTAAAGGCTCCTGGACTCCAACTAAATATAGAAGAATGTACACTGTTAGAAGTACGGCTGTGGCATTTAAGGTATATCGCTGCTGAATATGGGTGGGGAGCAGATCAGCACAAGGCACTGTTTTTTGAAAACCTTGACCCAAGCTTATAGGATGTTCTTGAAATGTACATGCAGAGATGTGAAAGAGCACAGAAATGATGCTACTTGGGAGCTTTGACTGGAATCAATTACAATCAGTATTGCACTTGCAAATATCAGAGGGCAGTAGAATTAGTGTGGTGTAAAGTTATTTACTTCCAGACTTCTGGTAGGCTGTAGTGAATTATAGTTACTGAACAAGCTTTTATCTAAGGTTCCTGCAACTGAGCAATTAACTTTCTGACTCCTACACTAAAGCAATTCATGTAAACAGATTGTGGTTATGAAGCAAAATGCTTGACAAGTCATAAATTGTGAATCAGTTGTTGATTTGTCCTTTTTTGTTTCTTTTGTTTTCTGAACAAAACATACATTTTCTGCCTGTAAGTGGGGCGTTTTTTTCTAAAACATTGAAATGTGCATGTCTTTGGGATATGGAAGAATCCCCACAAAGAGTCACAACCCCTGGCAGTTTACCATGTAGGGTGAGAAGATTCCTCTGAGGCACAGGCATTTGGGGAATCGTTACAAACAAGACTCCATCAGTTATGATGGAGTGTGAATTTATGAATTTATAAGCAGGGAAAGATTACCTTGCATTTACCATGAATAAGAAAATGTGGCTGTGCAGCTAATGTGAGGTAGGTCATGCTACGTAAGTTAGTCTCTTTTTTTATCCTTCCTACTTGTATGAGTAGCCAAGCCTACAGGATAAGTAACACAGCTCCTTTGCTTGATGATACTTCTACTCCTTTGTCCTTGCTTTGCAGAGCTCAACAATGTTGCTGTGTAAAGCATCATCACTATCACAGAAGCTCGCCCCATTTGAATAGATGGGACAGCTTCAGGCCTTCTGCAGATTTGGGCCTTGTTTAATGTAGACTTCTTTGGCTCACAGCTGTTAGACCTACCTAGATGGTAACTTTTGGAGAATAATGATATGCCTATCTATTTCCTTTAAGACTAGTCCTTGCACCTTCCCTGGAAGATACTGCACTGTGAAGATTATGGGGCAGAACATGATAAGAAAGGACTTTTCTGACTCCTTCAACTGCTTAATAATTAACTATATGACCTCTGTTTAGAAGTAAAGCCAAGCTAATTAATGCATACTTCAATAGATTATGTTGCCTATAATATGACTATGATGTATAATGTAAATTTAGGAAATATGAAGGTTGAGTGTGGATAAAATGTTCCGTGTACACCATGACAAGGATTATAAAAGCACTTCTTGGCAAATGTCTTCTCTCGTTCATTTTATGGCACTTTGCATCACTATGTAATTATGTGTAATTGCTTGAAAAAACACTTAGACTTCTGGCCCCTTGGGGTGCAACGTAGTCAGAGAGAGACAAAAAAGGGTCAGTGTTTGAGTAAGAAATGAAATTTTCTGCACTAGTACAGCATGTTCCCTGGAAGTGGAAATATTTCTGCAACACCTCCCTCAGGAGGGCTCATCCTAGTGGTCTACATCCTATGTACTTTTAATCCAAACTTGAAACATTTTCTGCCACCTATTGCTTTTGCATCATCGTTGTCCTGTTATCTGAAAAAAAATGCTTCTGGTCAATTAAAACTCAGAAATGTCTTCTGTTAAGTTTCTGAAAGTGATTTTTAAAAAATCTTCACAATGTCCAAGTGAGTCAAATGAGTGCTGTTATTTCCATTTTCAAGGTAGAGATATGGAGGAAAAAGTGGAGTTAGGCTCCTCTGGATGCAGGGTTGTAACAGGATTGAGGATGGTCTGGTGTTCTTGAATCCTACTGCAGTGGGTTAGACAGACAGACATGCACTTAACCTCTCTTGCAAGCTTATACATTGTCTTAATGGCAGGTTGGGCTTTTTCGCTTTAGGCACACTTACGTGCACAGAATTGACTTTCTGTGATGGTCAGCTGGAGCCTTTCAGCAATTAACTGAAAGGTTAGTGTAGAAAGAGAAGATAGAGTGCTTTTTCTTTATGGATTCTTTCACAGGTATGGACTATTTCATTAGTTAACTTTGTTATTTGACAGTTGTGGAAAGTGTCATGAGGTCTGAATAACTGCGATTACTGCTCACCTTGTTCTCTGTGCCTTGACTCAAATGCCTTTAGGTATTTTGCAAAATCCTAAGATAAAGACTGATATGCAAACAACATCCCTGAGATAAATGGCAATAAATGTTCTGTATGGCATGCTTTATTTGTGAGGTGCTCAGATAACACAGTGATCGGTGCCTGGTTAGACAAGATGGGGTTTTATTATTTTTCTCTGATCCTTATAAGTTGGGTCTTATATTTTGAAAACTGATTTGACATCTGGTAGGACTGCTCAAACTGGAGGCGTGAGAGAGGTTGCACTATTCCAGTGTCACAAAGGCAGGCAAAATGCAGAAGAGTGGTGAGGACTAAACCACACTTGCCACAAGGAATGGGAAATAGTGTACAAAGTCTAGACCAGATATGGGCTGAAAATGTCTTGTCTGGGTGACTGAGTAGTTAAAGGTGTCTGTTTCTGGGCTGCAGGACCCACCAGCTGGTGATGGTCAGGGCTATGCATCAGCCTTTGGGCTATTGGCTTTTGCCTTCATCATCAGCAGAAGCCTCTGGGTCTGCAGCCCTGCAGCGTTACAGTGCTGATGGTGACACAGAGGCTGTGCACAGGAACCATCCCGGCAGCTGCGGAAAGGAAAGGGGGAAATCAACGCTAACACAGTCAAGCCTGACGTCTGTCCAAGCTGTGTATCTGCAGTCCCAAATCAGAGCACCCGTGCAAATATGGAAATTGTTTCAAGGCCAAATCTTAGTTGCTGGTATTACTCACGAGCATGCCATTCAAGTCAGCATAGTGGTGAGAGTTAGCTGGATCTCAGATCTAACTTCTTTGCCTTTCTTCTTCATCCAGCTTTGGAAGGCATCTCTACAAGTGGTGTTTTTGTTGTGAATTTGGGTTTGCCTTTGGAATGACATACCAAAATGAGGAAACCACCGCCTAAGTTATTCCTGGTTAATGCTTGCTTTTCTTTCTAGATTAGCCATAACCTGATATTCATCCCACTATTTTCTTTCCCTGTCCCCAAAGAAGAGTAGCCTCTAACTTTGTGGTTGCAAATCCAAATCCAAAATCTGTGACAAGATCCTTTCTCCACCAGGCAGTGGCTGGCCCTTGTCTGTCATAATTCAGACCTGTAGGAGAAGCTCTGTGTTGCATGATTTGAAGAAGCAAATTTTCTTTCATCCACAAGATTTAACAGCCTGAAGATATCCATGCTAGGCCAGCAGTAATCAAAATGTTGGAGCCATCATCTGTTTTGTTTTTGGTAAAACATTCAGTGGTTTCAACCTAGATGTGAGGGGACAAAAAACTACATCTAGAGTGCTAAAATTACAACTGGATATTAGAACTATGCTGTAAGTACTTTTTTTTTTTTAATTTGATGTCAAATTAAAAAAAAAATTGTGTTGAACAGAAATACTTTTATAATTTCAGTGAGACAAAACAATTTTTTTTTTTATATCAGCCTACAATGTTTAATGCAAGCAGAGTGACATGTTTTGAAAGGTCACACCATTGAATTTCAGGCAGCTGAGAGATGTCTGATTTAGTTGACCTGCCTACATAGGCCTTCTGAACAATCAATGGAGGCAGAGAGGTTTTTGCAGGGGCACCTGAAATTTGGGTCACCTCCTGAAGGAGTTGTCTTTCTGGGTTAGCTATGTTTATGAAGGCTTATGAACACTCAGTGCTGGTCAGCACTGGAATACCCCAAATTCACCTAGCCAAAACCATAATTCTAAGACTTTTATTCCAGTTATTTGACCTTTTTTTTCACCCTTTTCTAACATTTTGGTCAAAGGGAAAAGCAAACTGTGGTAGTTCAGAAATACTGATATACAATATTTCAATTTTTCTGCATTTTCCCCTTCTGGCTAAAATTATTTGCTGTATTTGATGAAATTTGTGAAGGGCTTTTTGTTGCCTTGGAACAGTGTTTTCTAGCAAAATAACTGTTCTGATGGAAAAACATTCAAGGTTAAAGCCAGCTATAGATTAAAGCAGATAGCTTCTGTTTTTCCCATAGTCTTTGGATAAACACAAATTCCAGTTTCCCAGGCTGTTAACTTGGCATCTTTCACCAGTGTGTAATTCAGAGAGCATATGAATAACATTTCAGATAAACAGAGGAGTACCTTCCCCCTTTTAGGCTGCTGACTCCACCTTCCTCAATCTCCTTCTGCCGATCTCCTCTGGGGGAAGAGAGTTGAGTATACTAATGACAAAATGGCAAATGTGCAAACTCCCTCAAGGAGCACTTAAAAAGGTGCTTCATCACAGCAGTGTGACATGGACATGAATAGAGGATTGTTTTCTTACTTCAGATTCCAAGTAGCCATCGACTTTATTGCATATTTTCACCTATGTGAGTTACAAATTAGTGACAAATACGTTTGAAAGCTAGTCATTACCTCAATCAGTCAATTATTCAAAAGTTGTATCAGTGTGATCAGTTGCTTTCAGTTAATTATAGGAATGATAATTAGCTAATAAGGGAGTCCCATCATTCATATAATACTCATTTTCATTGTTTTAGAGAAAATAATTTTTAAAAGTCCCTTGAATCTGTATATTGAGAAAACACCCAAGATAACTTTTAAAATAACTTTATCAAGTTGCAGGAAGTGCTTTACTCTCCTCTAGCTCTTTTGGCCAAGCTTATACTTCTGCCATCTTCTCAGCACTGGGTTCTGTTGAAAATTAATGAATGTATCTTCAAATGTAGCCTTAGTAGTGAATTGCCTTGAGAAGGTTGAGTGTCACACAGATGATTAGACAACTTGTTGCTTTTAATCACTTCACCTCTGGACAAATCTAAACTGATGCCAAACACTGGCAAAGATAGATGGGTATGTCAAAGACATTATATCTCATTTCTATAAAGACACAATTTGCTCTGAAATTACAGATGCAAGACCATAGGATTTCATACTTGTCCCTAAAATTAGCACCTGAGGGAGAATGCATGGTGCAGGCATTTTGTTTAAACAAGATTCTGCCTGTTTGTTCCTTATATTTGCACTTCCTTCTCAGGACCTTCAGCCCCAACTTGTTAAACCTTTATAGCTCAGTCACGTTCCCAAGTTCTAAAAATGAAGAGAAAAGGCCCAGATCCTCATGGGTAAATAGGGATCTAACTCACTGTGACACCCCAAGATGCATTTGCGAGTCCAGCCCAGTGTGTCTGGCTCACTCCCACAGGGTCAAGCAAAGGACAATAATCCAGCATTTGGTGCTGAAGCCGTTAGATGCACTTCGTGTGACCAGGGTGGATAAAACAAGTCTGAAAGAAGCTAAGAGTTTTCCAACAGCCAAAAGGGTGACTGTAAGGCTAAGAGTAGAGGTCCCTACTTGTGGTTAAAAAGCGGTTCCACATTTTCCCATCTCCACAGGCCATACTTGCCTGACCATGGCTAGCTGGCACAGGCAGCTAAACCACCAAAAGCCTAATTCCACAAAACCACGCAGGGCGAGGGGAGCATGGCCCTCCAAGGACAGGGGGAGTGGGGCAATGGGATCATTTCTTTCATCTGCTGTAAGCTGCTACTTCTGCTTGCCCGTATTGTCCATCTAAACCATAAGCGCAGGCTATTTCACCTCTATAGAGTGGCTGAAAACTCTTCAGCCACTCCAAGTAAGATACTAATCTCAGAATGTAATAAGCTCCTACTACTACTTACCTCACTACTACTTACCTCTAGCTCGTAATCAAAAGGGACTTTGGGGGGTTGTCTTTGCAGCCACCCACAGACTTTTCCCAATTCCCCTACCTGGTGAATGCCCTAAATGTTTTTATCGCATGCTAGAGACAAGCTTTTAGAAGACTCCCCCTTCTCCCCAGCTCTCCTCATATTTTAAAAACCATATGATTATCTAAGACTTTTGTTTTTAATCTTTTTCATTTTCATTTCACCTCTATCATTACTCTGAAAGTCTCTCTTGATTCCTGCTCCAGTTCTAGCTGCCCTGGGCAACAATTACAGTAACGTATCACTAATACACCCCATTTATTTATTTAAAATAATATAATAAAAAAAAAGATTGATAAAGCCCAGTTAGATCTCAGTAGGCTATATCATCTTTAACTTAGCATAGTCTAGTGGTCAAGGCACTAGAATAGAAGCCAGGAAAATCTGTGTCTGACAAAAATTCCCTCAGTAAGCTCTGTATCACACCTTCTTTATATGTGATGTAGGATTTATACCTGACAAAGTCTTGTGAGACATCTATATATGGTATGCATTATTTTGGAGCTCTCCATTTCCTTATCATACCTCCTAAATACTAGTTATATGACTTGGACTCACAGTTTTGGCAGGCTCCCTTGCATGCTTTCCAAACAAAACCATCCTTCATTATCTGTTTGTCTTTCTTTATTGTACTGGATAAATAAAAAAGGTTAGAGGAACACAGAAATCCTGTCGTATTGAACTTATGGTACTTAGTCCTGTTAATGCTTTAATCATCAAAAATATAGTTTATATATAGTTTTTAGACTGATTTTAAAGAGCTCTTCTCCAAATAGTGAGAGGATTAAGAGCACTTGAACATTCAAACCAATGTTCTTCAATGCATAGATCAAACCATGGCATTGCACTGGTTTCTTTGCAAAAATGTGTAAAGGTCTGCAAGTTTCAGCTGCATATAACACTGCAGAAAGGTGACGATTTTAGGACTGATTCATCTGAGCATTTCTGATTATTTTGTCTGGATGTATGTGACACTCTCTAGCCAAATCACACCACCTCTGATTTCTCACTACTGCTGTTGCTTCTTTACAAGACAGCTGCAGACCCCCTTCTTGTATCCAGTATTGAAAAAGGTCCCACTCTCCCTGGTGCAGCTTCACTTGGTAACCTGATAGCTATTTTGTCCTTTCCCTTTCCCGGCTGCCTTCCCTGTCTCTTCCTTCCAGTTCAGTCCAGACCACTTCCAACTCATCCTTCAGGCCTTTTCCTCTCTCTGTTTTGAAAATTTTTCCCCTTCTTTCCTCTATTTTTTTAATCTTCTATTTCATCCTGCAGGAATGGAAGGAGGCTGACAGGAGGTATTAGTCCAGGGAGATATTACTGCCACTGAAGGGAGAAGGTAAAATAGGCGTCACTGCTGAAGAGGAGGACTGAGACAGATGTTGTGAGTGGATACATCACCATCTCTGGTACTTGGCAGATGAAGGGGTGAAGAACAAGATGCTAAACTGTGGCAGCCACAACAACTATGGAAAAAGCTACATCAATAGGAGGGAAAAAGACTACGTTAATTCTTCTGGAAGATGATGCACTAGGGATATGGACAAATTAGAGTAGTCACAACCAAATACACCCCTATTGCCACTCCCTTTATACAGCACTTCAGGAATAAAGAGGTCCTTGCTGGACCTACAATGATAAGACTCAACAGCTTCTTCGTGGCTTCACAAAAGTCCCTTTTCAGGGCAAATTTACCATCTACTCACACACCTTCCTGCTGACACATTCCTGAGGCAGGAGTAAATCATCTTTGAGTAAACTCAAAGCTCAGTCAGTGCACTTGCTGCATTTGCTAGCCATGTGACCAGGCTGTGTGCCTGTGCATGACCAAGCACCTCCACCTGCTTCACTTACCCTTCCCGCAGTGCCGCAGGATGGACGTCAGACCCCAAGACCAGGACGGGCACCCCAAGACCCTTCCTCAGAGGCCAAACATCATCTGCTGAAAAGGTACATGGGTTTTCTAGGGAAACCTGAAGAGGAAGTAGTGTGTCTTGGGCGTGCCTTCACGTCCCAGCAGCCCTAGGAAGTGTGGACTTAGCCCATTTCACCAGTGCAGACCACTGGCAGGGAGCTACTGACACTCTGCAGGACAACAGGAGCCTGCAGGTGTTTTAAGAAATGAACCCAATAAACTTTGAAACCTCTCATTTGGGCATCATTGCTTGTAGAAGACATCCAGTTTCCCCAGGACTGGAAAGGGTAGTTGTCACCTATCTACACCAAGAAAGGTCTAAGATGTTGAATCTTACAGTCTCTGAGAGTTGAAGTCTGTGCTGGAAGAACATGTCCAGCCTTGGCATAAAGGGAAGTCCCAGGGAAATACACCACGAGAGGGATTGCCAGTACTGATGGAGGGCCAAAGGGTGAGGAGGGGAATAAACAGAGCATTTCAGTGAGGAAATGCTCAGACTTGTCGTGATAGTGATTTAGTGGGATTTGAAATGATGGCATATTCTGAGTTCCCTGAGCATTTCTCTTGCATAGGCATTGCGACCTGGCACAGGCTGGTCCTACTCACTAATCTTACTGTTCTTTGCCCAGTTCTTGAAAACTTTATACCTGAATGAATGATTTGTTTCTTTTTCTGGAAAGGCGTACCTTCTTACGCTAGAAAACAGAAGCAATGCAAATGTTATTGGATCAATCTGATTCAAGTACTTTGAATCAGATTGTAATCTTGGATTTAATCTCATTGATAAGAATTTAGAGATATTCTGAATTACTTTTCCTTTTTCTTTCTTCCTATGCTCAGTTTTGTCATAACAGACACTGGAAAGCACTAATTTTGCCCCTCTCTCCCAACAACTATAGCAAAAAACCGTGTTATTTTAAATGCATTTATTGCTTTTACCAGAAGCTCCTCTTCTCCCCTCCGGATGCATATACAATTACATACAAAACCCCATGCAGTTAGTATGGACTAGACAAATACTTACAACATAATGTTCCTGTGTAAAAGATTCCCTATAAATCCAATCCTTCTTAGACACTAGAACAGGTTCTCCAATAAAGAGAAAAGAAAAGGAACGTAAGGAACTGAACAAACAAAAACTCTGGCATGCTAAAAGGCGGAGGAGTGAGGAAAAAGCAAGTCAAAGACCTCTCTGTTGAAATCTCCCCTAATTGGCAAATCTCTTCTATATTACCATGGTACTGCAGCACCATGAGGAGACAGATGCTCCCTAAAGCAGTCAGCATCCAAACAATTCAGTGTATTTCAGGCCAAAGCAAATAACTTGAATTATGCTAGAAAATTACCCAAACACCAGAACATTTCATGGTAAGCACGTCATCTGCTTCCTATTAGAAACACTATGAAACAGGCAGGGAAAAGAGGGAATTTTTACCATTTTTCAGGGAAGGACTGTATAAAATGCAGAAGATAATCAACTCTCAGGCTTGACCCGAAAGAAAATTTTCCTCTGACACAGACAGAAGAATATGCTGAAAGTGCTCTTGGTCCCTGCTGGCTGTGACCTACTGGACAGCAAAGGAGTAGTGCTCCTCCACATCATTATGGTGTGCACTTGCACAGCAAAGGACAGGCTAGGTCCCTCAGCTGAGGGGTCTGGGACAACCATTGCTATTTCTTTCTTGGTTTCCAGTATTTCCTCAGTCTTAATTCAACTTTGCATGGCAAGGCAAATGCATATTTTTTCAAACATGGGACATTTCCTATGTTGAAGCTTGTCTAGAAGAATTTCAGCAGCCTTGGTGAGTGCAAGACACCTTTGGAGCCCATTCAGCAGCATTCATGTGTTTCTCCATGCTATTTAATTTACTGCTGTTATCTAAATGTTTTAGTCATCCTGGAAATATTTCTGTGTTGATAAATTTTGGTAATAATTAATGCCTGCTGGATAAAAGGTGTGTCTATAAAGTGCTGTATGTTTTTGTGTAGGTAGCTGCATATAGATGCAACCACAGGCATTCAATAATCATAAAAAGAGTATGAATGCTGAATTCATACCCAATGTGCTTATTGATTAAAATGCAAATAACAGCTATGTATTGTAAAAATCAGGGGCATATTGCAAGATTATATACAGAGCACACAAGTAAATTACTTGCTTAGATTATGTTATTATCCCTGATGAAAGTAGTTCACATAATTGTTCTGTCAAGTAAGTTTTTTACATCGCAAGTTAGAAAAATGTGGGGAAACCTGTTAACCCCACTTGTCTGACCTGTTCCTGTCAGAACTATCTTTAGTTGGAGCTTCAGAAGCAACAAACCACATAAAGTCTACACCCCCTTTCTAACATTATTATCCCCCCTGCTGTTTTAATTTATGTGTTTAATTTTGGTTTGCTGGGTGCAATATGGCTAATTGCTTGAGAACTGTGCAACCTTATAAGTGAAATTTTGCTTTTATAATTTGTAGCACATCAAGTGTAATAATGTACATTTAATTTCTCAAAAAGATAATTATGCTAATAGAATTATTTGAATAAAAATTTGCACTTTATGCAGGATAATGTCTTCTACCTCTTAATTTATACTAATGTAGGTCTGTAAGGAATTTTTAATAAGCTACTTCAACCCAGGGCCAGAAAGGGCTAGACAGGAGCAAAGGACTGACAGAACTTAAATGGGACAAAAAGGCATCAGAGGGCTTTGTAGCAAAAGCTGTCAGAAGTGATACAGGTATTGGATTTGGATAGATGCTAGAAGATGCAGCAACCAGCCCTGGTCACGTGGGAGGATGTGGTCTTGCTATGTTTAGCTTACAGAGGAAAAATAAGGAAGGAAAAAAAGACACTGCAGGTGAGCAACTGCATTACATGCAAGCAGGGCTTGCAAGATGCAAGCCTTCATGCAACAACCCATCACCTCCCCAAAACGCGTGGCACCTAAGCAGGGCCAGTGCCTTGTGAGACTGACCCTCAGCAAGCCAACACCCAAAGGGATAGGGCACCTGGCCTCTTCCAGGAGCCTGGCAAGGTTGCAGCTGGATGGAAAGTGCAACAGCAGGAGAGGAACAGCACCTCCCTCAACCCCAGGGAAATGCAATTTATTTTTAAGGCCATTCATTAGGCACCAGTTAGGCGTGAGGGCTTGGAATTGGCTGGAGAGAGATATAAGGCACCACGCGTACTGCTCTCTGACACCCAGACAGCCTCCATGCCACACAAACTCTGTTTCAGCATTTGAGCAGTATCCGCAGGAGCATTTCTGACCAATAATGAAGATTTTGGAGCTGGGAGGGGCCATACTGAGGCTGGGCTACCCAGGGGGGCTGCTAAGCTGTAGCCCAGCACGGGCCAGCGTCTCGTCCCACCATCACCATCCCGGGTGATGCACATCCAGGCCATTCCATGACCCCAAGTCCTATGCACACAGATGAAGTACCCTAAGAGGTCCCTCAAGGCCTTTGCTTTTCAAGGATGGGCACCACATTAATTTTCCTGGAGACTTTAGGATTCTTGCTGCATTGGGCAACTCTTTGCTTGCAGCTGGGAAAGCCATGCCTTCAGCTAACCCTCTTTGCATTCAGTCTATAGGAGCCCTACACAAATGAGGTGTTAAAGCAGTGTAGCACTGTTTTCTGTATTTTATTTTGGAAGAAATCAATTATCAGTGTGGCGAGGTTTAAAAACACTTGTGTGATCCCATCTCTTCCCAGAGCAAACTTCCGTCCCCTGCCTCTTGCCCGCACTGCTCAGTGAAAGGCTGGCCACTGGTCTCTGTGAGCACTAAAACACACTGAAATCTCATGCAGCAGTATACAGTTATTGCTTTTAAAATTGCGCTGTTGGGATTTCCAATGTTGATTATTGCATTTGTAGTGATTCCTTAGCCTTGGAATGAGAAAACTATTGCAAATCCTTTGTGAACTGCTTAAACAGGGAAGTATGATATGTGAAAGTTTCTAAAGGTGGTGACTTTCATACTAGATTAATATAAAATACCATGATTAATGCCTAGACTGTCAGTTCATATTTTCTCCCTTAATTACTTCAGGACTTTTTTTTATATGCCGTAAGTATATTTATAGGTGATAAAAGAGCAGGATTGGCAGCCTAAGAGCTTGAAAAACTATTTATCCATGGAACTGGTGTAGTTATGAGCAGCAGGTTTTGCAAAACTCCTCTGCGTTTCTTCCCTTTACCAAAGTACTTGTCTTCCTTCTCCCTCTGCCCTAAGTTAATCATCCACGGGGCTGGTGATTTCAAGGGCACAAATAAGGAGACACTTTTTGCAGTGTCACCTTTTCACTAGAAAAGAGGGGGGACTGAGGTCAAGCCTATTCATTTCACAAACACTGGCCAATATTAATATCTGAATACTTTCTTGATTTCCTCTTTTAGGTACGGGAAATAGCTTTAATATCTTGGATACCACAATGTGGTAGCTATTGCCTTTTAATGTTGATCCCTACAGGCCATCAATCCCTAACGTTACTACTTACTGAAACTGAGATGGTTTCAAACTGAGATTTATAGGTAAAAGATTCCCTGTCTCATGACTAATTCCTTGAGTTGTATGGTTCCACTGCATTTTTTAAATTCCTTGGGCCATCGACCACCACTGATTTTTAGGTAGAACTCTTCACTGATTTGTTTGGGGAGTACTTAAAAAAATTATTGGATGATATGGCCTCATACTTTTATGGAGTTGAGTTACTTAATGTTGTCAGAACATTTTTATTTTTCTTTGAGACTTGCTCTTTTTTTGGTTTTGTTTTCCTTTGATATCTTTAAATACAAAGTGCCTTATAATTAGGGCAGAGAGAACAAGTTTGTATGAAACAAAAATGGCTATGGATATTCACTGAAAACACATATCGAGGCTATTATTACTTTCATTGCTGAGTTTTGCAGAATAAACAGATTACAATAAACAGAATACAGAGAGGTGATAGCAGCATTATTATTATTATTATTATTATTATTATTATTTATACAGCACCATAAATGTGCATTCTGCTTAACAGACAAATAAAAGACATCTCAAGAGATCACTTCAAGTTCAACTTCGACATAAAGTACAACTTTCTCCTGAACATTTCCTTTTTTCACAGCTGCAAAGAACAAATGTTTCAGACTGGAGTGCATTAAAGTGAAGAACTGAAATCCTTATCTAGGCTCAAAAAGAAAGTGATTTGATTGCACTGCTTAAATATATAGGCCAAAACTCACTCTCTGATAAAAATTCTCCTGACTGCAGTGGAGGCCAGAGCTGACTCAACGTTCCCATCAAAACTGCTGGGGTCCAGGAGTGCCCTGAACTTTTGAAAATTAAGCAGATTTTTTATGTTTTTAAAGGTGATGCCTCACTGTAGGTCATAACACCTCACAAAAATTGTTGCAACATATCAAACTCTGCATTAAGCACAGCACTCACTTTCAACCAAAACCTTAATCTTTTTTAAAATGTTATTCTTTAATTATTTAAAGAGCATAAACACCGAAGCGGCCCAGGCCTAGAGAAGCTCTGTGAGGAAGAAGAATCTTGGAGATTGAATTGATTTAGAAACCCCAGTTGGAGCACTGATCTGAATGATGAAAGACAATTGTGTAAGCCTGTCTCCCAAGGTGTTGAGAAGATGTATGCGCACTGTTGTTGCCCATAGACATGAGCTGGGAGGCACAGGAGTGCAGGAAAGAAGCCACTCCAGAGGAATAAAATATTCCAAATGAACAGTTTCAAAGGAAATTCACTGAAAATATTAACCAAGCAACACAACAAATTAATTAAAATAATGCATTAAAAATACTAATTGAAATAAGTGCCTATCTAGTATAATGTTTACGTATTTCTGAGGGAGGAAAGAATGTTTGTCAGAAACATTTGTAAATTGCAAGGCAATAAGAAACACTGGCAGGTGTCGAGTCTGTTAGGGATAAATTACGGGCAAACTTCAGATGTTGAATCGGGAAGGAACATGGATTTTAGTGTATCATCTGCAGCTAAGATCTTTGGCAGAATGCAAAGTTTTTGTGTTCCAGAGGGACACCTCCTCAGAGCAAAGTCTTGCCTTTATAGCTTGTTAATGTAAAACCACATTAATGCAAATGTGGCAAGCAGATTTATCTTAATTTAATCTCTGGGCAAACTGGGTTGTACTTCTAGATAGCCCTTTTCAATACCTGTGGGAATTCACCCAATCAAAAGAAACAACTTCCATGCCCTTTTCATAGTCAATGGGGAGAAAAAGTCAGCTTTATAGTACAGTTTGTCTCACCTTGAAGTCAACACCTGATCAAATGAATCGTGTGCTGAGAGTGCCTATTTCTCTCTGCTGTGCACAGAAGGTCTAGCTTAGATGCAGACACTGGCATCAAGGATGGCTAATGCACACTGAGGAGGAAGATCCCCAGCTTTGTGCCTGCGGAAAGATGTCTCCCTTGTGCCACTGCTGGGGCACTGAACACTTACTGCAGCAACAAGCAATGAGAAATAATGCCCCAATAAGAATATCACCCTAATCATTCAGCTTTTCATCTTTTCACAAAGGTAAACCCAAGTGAAAACTTTTCCTCTGAATAAAAACATTCAAAGCAGGTCCCCAGAGCCACACTTCATCTGTTGTCCCTGTTTACTCACATAGATGTCACAGGAGTGCTGAGGCATACTGCCTGGATTTTTGCAGCTCCCCTAAATGTGAAAGAATGTTATTCTTTCTAATCTTCACTATCAATTAGCTAAGGATTCCTGAAGTCTAAATATATAGAAATATATTCTGAATCTGTACTGGAAAACAAGAGTACTACATTTTTCTGTGCAAGAGTGTGTTTTAAGCGTATGCACCATTCATGTCTTGAACCCTCCATAAACTGTAGGAGTAAACAGAGGGTGTTCCATTATGGCACTGGAGGAATCTTCTGGAAACCTGTGCTTGTCTTTAAGTCATGAACAACAATTGATTTGTGAAGTCTGTATTGAATGCTTTATCTTCAGTAGGAACATAGCCTATTTTTTAAGAGGCGGAAGAGAAAAGAGCAAAAGTTGTATAATTCTCACTTCCAAGTAAGACCTGACACGCTTTCAAGTAAATATGAATGGTAACAAAGATGTTCTAGCACTGCATTATATTCTCAAATTGCAAAAATTAGTAGACTGGAAATGTGCATCGTTCCAGATTTGTACGGATAATAGGGCCTTTGGTTCTCAACTCTTTATCCATAACAATTGTAACCACTTTAGAGTTTGGGAATTTGTCCTTTTCTATTGGTTTGACCCAGGAGTTAGGAAATGACCCTACTGGAAAAAAACCTTGACTCCTGTGAATTCAGTAGGACTTTTGTAGTTAACCATGGCTGAAGTGGGATTTCCCTGATCGTCTAAACCAACTAGAAGCAAGTAACAGTAGCCTGATAGAAAATTTTATAAAACTAAGGAGAAATTTCCTCTTCCAGGGATTAGAAAGCACTGAAGCCAATTCTGTTGAATTGGAACCCACCTTCTAACATACTTTACAGTCCTTCCCAGTGTGATAATTGATTTCAAATACCACCTCAAAACATTGTGGGATGGCATCCAAAAAAAGGGGTGATCTGCTATACCTGGCTGACATTTATTATTACAATCTGGTTTCTGAGCAAATGCTTTTGGACACAGTCCTTTTTCTGACCTGAAAAATAAGATCAGGAAGATTATAAAGCAATTCCAATGAGAGAAATAAAAATTGACCCCGACATTTTGTTTTAAAAGTCTTAATCAACAAATAGCCTCTAAATCAACAAACAGCCCCTAAAGCTATTTGAAAGCCTAATACAAAATTTCTGTTTAAGGGCTAACGGAAATTTCCCTTTTGTGTATGGAAAGGGGTTCAGCTAGTGTCTCAAGTTCTGTTCCAGGTGGTTTTAAAACTGACTATTTTAGGTCTGCTTTACGTTGATAATCCTTCCCAAGACTATCCAGGAAGAGGTTTGGGTGCTCTGAGGATTCAGAGGTAAAGAGAAGCCTCCAAAGTCATCTTAGCGCTCACTTCAGCTGCCTCTGGCCTTCATCCAGCAAAGCACTTAAATCTGTTCTTCGCTTTGAAATTGGCTCGGTGATGTCAACAGGGCTTCTCATGTATTTGTAGTTAAATACCAGCATAAATTATTATTTAGATCTAACTCCTCTCCATCAAGGCTTGAAGTGCCCACAGTAGTCACTGTAAGGGAGGGCTTTGTTTTATGTTTCTAGTGATCACGTTAACAAGTTATTTTTCCCTTTCAACAAATACCCTGGCATTTGGCTTGCCACACAATGCTCTGGTTCAGGCTCAAAAGCTTCTCTGGCCC
This sequence comes from Aptenodytes patagonicus, assembly GCF_965638725.1. Lineage (NCBI taxonomy): Eukaryota > Metazoa > Chordata > Aves > Sphenisciformes > Spheniscidae > Aptenodytes > Aptenodytes patagonicus. The sequence continues at coordinate 97,505,049 of NC_134949.1, read as the reverse complement.
AAACTCTTCCCTCTCAATCTTGCATCTGAACAGCCCCACTCAACCCAACCAAACACCTTCTTGGTATCCCCACAGATTTACTGCAAAAGCCTGTGCCCATTGCTGGGGAGAGATGACCCTCAGTAAAGCCAGCATGGCTTTTACTAATTGAGGAACAATTCACCTTCTCTAGCTTTGCCCTTCGATTTCTCCTAGAAATCCTTTCGTTCTTAATAGAGAAACGTCTACATGATGAAACAAAGCACAATCTTCTGGTGACCCTTGTTTGAGCAGAAATCTAATAGCTGTCTTGCAAGCTGGGGAACCACCTTTTTTTTTTTCCTTAGAACTTTGTAAAAGCTAATTGGAAAGCAATCACAGCCCAGTACTTAATAGACTTTCACATTTCAGTAGCAAACAATTTTTTTTTTGTGTTCAAGAGGCACATCCTGGGCAATTTGCTCCCTTTCATAGAAGGTAGGTAGTTTCATCTTGGTTAGAGAGAAGGCTACAGTATATCACTTTTATTACCTACTTTATATGAGAATAAATGTTTTATAAAAGTTCTGAAAATAATTTCTTGTGTCAGGGAGGGTGAAACTTAATTCTAGTACTCAAGATGCTTTAATTAGTTTTCCCTGAGTCTGTTTTCTCAGTTGTCTCACTACAACTGGATCAGTTTTATTACCCTGAAGAAATAATTTGCTCTTATTAAGACCAAGTACTCTGTTCTATAATTTAATATGTTACATTCATCTTTAACGTTAAAAGGCCTGAGCCAAAGTTCACCAAAATCAATGGAAAGTCTGCTAGGGACACCAAAGGGCTTTGGACCCTTTTAAGGGAGTTTTAGTCTGAAGAAGCATCTATCTATACTGCAGTTATGTGTAGCATATCTAACTTGGATATTATTAGAGGTGTAACTATGGTAGTACAGGGCTCTGTGGGGCCAAATGGTAAGTATTTATGCAACTCCTTGAGTAGGTGGGGCTTTTTTTAGTCTGAGCTGAGTTTTATGCTGCCATGGTTGCATTACTAGAAATACCTGCCCTAGTTAGCTTAAATTTAGCTTACGTGTGGTTACACAAGTTGAAGTCACTCCAGTATAGACATATTTACTCTCCCTAGAGGTTTCTTGTTTATAGTGGTATGATGTCATCCCTTAAATCAGAGATATATCTCTGTCTGGTTTTGATTCATCACTAGCTGGATCATGCTCCTGCTCGTCAGCAGTCAGCTGTAACAGACAGTCTTCTCTAGCAGTATTGTCATTTTCAGTTACAATCTATTTTCTTCTTTCATTACTTGAAAAGGTTTTGATACTCCTCCTTTTCTGATAGGTAAATTTTTTCCTAGCCACCTGTGTTTCCCTGGTGGATCTGCTAATAGCAATAAATTAATCCCTAGATGCATTATAGCATGGTTGAGCACCATTATATTGACAAGTGAGCCAGAAATACCCTTCTAGCTCAGTTCCTTAGAGACTGAATTAAAAAAGTCATCCTAGAACTACATTGATATTAAGCAGTATAAAAATTGTGTCATGTGCTGGAAGCATTATTTTCCTCCAAGTGATAGTCAAGCCTAAAGCTTAACAAATGTATTTTAGAAGTGTCCAGTATGCTTGCTTATCAGTCTGAGGGTCCTCAGGATCTATTCTAATTTCAGAAGAACAATTAAAATCCTACAATGAACACCTTAAACATTAATTTAACAAGAGATAAAGTCTCTTATTAGGTTCATTGATATTCAACAGAGGAAAATCTGATGTCTGTAAGCAATCTTATGTACGCAAGTATAATCTGTTTTTGTTATGATCTTGTATGTCCAATTGAAAATCCGTCGCCATATCCTAATGTGTCATTGTGGGCCAGATCCAAAGCTGGTTCAGACCAAGAAGGGGCTGCCTGATACTTTCAGTCTCCTTTGCCTTGTACCAGATGGAGCTAAAAACTTGCTCTCTCTAACCTGCAATGCTCATTTTTTTCAAAATGTAATGAAGGTTCCTTAAGGCAGGCGATTTTGTGTCCTCATTTTCTGTTGCTTTAATTTTTATTTCTTTTTTTAAAGTTTGTGAGATTTTAGGGTAGACTTAAGTAACTTCTTCTAAGTTTCTTCACAAGCGTGACAGCCACAAGTTTTTAAGGTAAGCCCTGAATCAAGTGAGTGAGGTATAGAGTGCTCTGGCTGCAGCAACAGGTATCATGAACCCTGCAATTAATTTTCAAGTCGTGATACTGGAAACCTTCCACCTTCTGTGTCCTCGATGCATGGACTTCATGAGAAGTATTACTATGACTTCTAAATGGATGGAAAAATGAGGGAACAAATTGAGCAGTTATTAAGAATGGAGCTATTTTCCTGATGAAACATGACTCATGCTGACAATGGAGATTCAAAGTACTCTGTAGATTTAATAATCATAAGTAATATTTCACTAGTGATAAGTGATGCTTGAGAAAGATAAATCTTGAAGGGAAAGAAATTCTCCCTGATTTTGTTCAGACACTTTTGTATCTTTTTTCTGGAATACCTTTACCACAACGTCTATAAGGAACCAATGCCTAGGCTTTGGGGACAGCTGAACTTAATTTCTAAACCTAACACATGCACATCCATATACCTTGGAGTTTTATTCCATACCTCTTGTACTTTTATTTTTTTACTTCAGAACAGAGGCTATTTCTATTGATATGCATGAACTGATTAAGTGAATCTCCCTGATACAACCAAGTAATAATGTATATTCTCACTTATCTTGAAGGGTTATTGAAGACAACTGTTGGCAGGCATATTTATAACATTCAAAATAGCTGGTATGAAGGCATGAGCTCAGAAGCAAAAGGAGGCACAGACAGACTTCACGCCTTATTGTCTTTTCTTCTTTGGGAGGTTCAGAAATATAATGATTCAAAAAAGCCCTTGTCATGAATGTGTGTAGGTGGAGACAGGACTTATTATGTATTAATTATAATCTACCACAAGCCCATCAGAATGCTATTGCTGGACCAAAGAAAAATACCTCTTTACTGTAATCTTGATGGTGTATCAAGCTATCATAGTTCCTTCTATGTATGTAAGAATGAGTGTATTACAGTATAACTGTATTAAAGTAGCTTTTGCAAAAATTCTCAGCTTTTTTAGTGAGTTTTAAAAGCTAATATCAGTGTTGATGTAATATAAAAGAAAGATTTTGTTCTTACGCTTTTTAAAATGTGAAATGCATGTTTGATATTCTTCACACAATACTGGTTTTTAATGAGGATAAAGGCTGCACAAGGTGTCTGTTTCTTAACTGATAGAAAGGCAGAAGAAGAAATTAGTACTGGGAAAGAACACTATTTGCTTATCTCAGCACGATCTTTTTGTCTTCAAATCTGAACCCTTTATTATTTTCATCCTTGCTCTATTGAAATCTGGGGGCAGGGGATACTCAGGTAGCTGGATATGCCTCCAGGCAACTCAGGTGTACTAAAAAGCCTTATGTGTGAGCTCCTGGGGTGATTCTCTAAATCCTTAAGCTAATCTATTGTCCATCTCCGTTATACCCAATGCTCTGTTCTTCTTTTTCTCTATTTTCAAGCTGGACAATTCTATTTTCCGCTTCACCAAAATGAGAGTCAAAAGCCTTTGATTTATACCTCAGTTCTCTCATTTACAGATAGTACCATTACAGAGATTTTTGGCTATCCATTCTGCTTTCAGGTAAGGTTAAAAGTGCTCTGGATCTTGACAGCTATGCAGCAGCAGTGGGCTCAGGAGAGCTGCAAGAATGAGTCATGTATCCTCCAGTGGCAAGTGGGGAAGAATTCATATTCTTGAGCTGCAAGAGATGGTTTTCTCCTCTTTTATTTCAAAAATGAGTTATTCCTAGGTGTTCTAGTCAACTAAATTGATCAGCAAAGCCACCAGTTTTAGGTCAAGAAGAAAAGAAATATGTTCTGAAGCTCAAACAAATGCATCACATCCTTTCCAATATGAGGACAGCCACCCTTCTGTCTGTGTTTCTCAAAGGTTGCTTCTCTTCCCTTCACCTCCAGGGCCTGCTTGAAGAAGTTGCTGTTAGCTGGGATGCCCAGAAGAAAGTGAGCACACCCCTTCGCTTATGCACTCCTTGGCCAGCCAACTTCTTTCAGCCTGTAGTCCCCAGAAGTGTAGAGTGCAAGCTGCCCTCTGACAGCAGGTATTTATGCTATAAGTATAATGGTACAAGCTGCTTATTGCAAAGCCAAGAGCCTTTGGTTGTCCGGACTTTATTAGCAGTGGGCAGCAGAGCATTTGCAGTAAGGGAGGAGTGTCAGGCCATGTATACAGGGAGAAAATTTCAGAGAGGTGCCCTAATCCTACTGAAAGTTGATAGGAGTTAGGCACCTAACAGACCCTTTCTGCCTCTGCATGCCTTGTCCTGAGACAGAGATGTATTAGTCATGCAGGATTCAGTGCTTCTAAGGTGGTTTTTTTTCAGTTAAGAATGGAAGAAAGAAAGGAAGGAAAAAACCCAACAACATTACTTTCCACTGAGTTTGTAAATGTAAAGGTTCAGGGCCAGAAGGGCTCAGGTTCCTAGTCTATATTTTTTCCTAGCCAGACTCTTAAATATATTTAGCTATACTCAGAAGATAAACTACAACAGAGAAGATCAAGGGGTTTTATTTCCATTTTCTGACAACCCCTGATTTGAATTCATTTCACTAATACATTTAAAAAAAAAAAAAAATTCCCTGTATTTAAAAGGGTTAAAAAAAGTAATAAAAGTGGCTTTACTGATAATGCTAGCACTTAACAGCCTCACATGAGTGCTGATAGTAATGCTATGCTGAGGTATATGGTGAGAAAGAAAAGAAAATTTTTACTGCTTTTGTGTTTCTGGGTTTTTTCTTTCAGCCCAGCTGGGAATAAGATGGCAATGCTGCATTCCTTTACGTCCTGCCAGCTGTATGGAACCTCAGGTTAATGCACACTGAATATATCAGCCCATTTTAGACACAGCTCCCAGAACTAACATCAGGAAGCCAAGTGGAAGACCAAGCACAGGGGTACTTTTAGGCTGGTAGTGAGAGAAAAAGCTCTTTCTGAAGATTTTTTTTTTTTTGAGGAAAATTTATTTTGTAACATCACTGGAGGGCAACAGGAACGGTCAGAAGTAAAATGAGATAGCAATTTGTTGACAACATGGGGAAAATGCTGCCAGTGGACTTTGAAGTGGGAAATGTTTCTTAAAAGCAGACCAGATGGAAGTTGATAATTTTGATGCTTGCAGGACACAAAATAGACAGATTGTCAATTACCCAAAAGACTGCACAATTTGTCAAATATGAGTTGGACAACAAGCAAAAGAGAAGTTAACGGTATAGGGGAGTTCAATGAACAAGTTAGCCTAGTGGTGTGAAAGTCTTTAGCAAAAGATATTATTTTCAAGAGTATTTTTAACCCCAGATAAAATATTTCAGTTAGCAGTGATGTTTTTTCTTGGTCTTGTTTTTAAGCTGGATTTCCCAAAGAAATGTTGTTTAAGCACTAAGATCGTCCACCTGTCTTTTGGTCTCTTGCCTTAACTTTTAAATCAACTGGCGATTTTTGACAAAGGGACAGGGATCTCAGATACACTCACTTCCTACACAATTAGTGCATATAGACAGTTTGATAGAGAAGAGAAGCCCCTGCTAATGTCTTCTTGTTGCAGTATGAGCACAAACCGTATCAGGCATCAGTGAATCCATATTGGTGCAGTTTGCGCTGAGAAACAAAGCCAGAGAAAGGCAGGTTTTATTCTTTGTGCTGCTCATGCAGTGGTTTTATTTTTCCACAATCTACTAAATTCAATAGCCAGTATATGCAAAAAGACTGTCACATTTACAAAAGGACATACATTAACAAACTAATTACTTTTTATTATTATTATTTCTTATTTAAAATATTTGAAAACCTGCTACGGTACAGGCTTCCGTAGGCATCGAGGCAGCCAAGGAAGAAATGGCCTGATCCATTTTCTACTGAAGTCAACCACAGCATTTTTTTTGCCTCAAATACAGTACTACACCAGGCCACTGTGAACAATATTATACGGGAAGTACATGACAGGTGAGCTTGTAATGTTGGAGATGAGCCATCAAAAAACCTGACTTTAAGTGGTTTTGATCAAAAAGATCAGGCCAGGTATCTCAGAGCAGCCTAATGGATAAGCAACAGGGAGAGGAATCCTTATACATTCATGTATACACACATGGATAGATAGTAGGAAGAAATATATACTGAGGGAAAAAAGGGAATCATTTTGTTGCGTCTGACAGTCACACGATTATGGATGCATAAACAAGCAAGCTGAGATATTAGTCAAAGACAGATATCGAACAGGACACCAATCTGACCTACACCCACTACAAACTGAAATTATTTTAGATAGCAGTAATGCTCAGCAAAGGGAGCTAGGGGATGTGTTTGCACGAACGTGTGCATGCGCGCGCGCGCATGTGTGTGTGTATAATACACTCAAGAAGTGCCAGATTGGTGTTAAACTGCAGGCCAGTTGTTTATAGCTTAGAAAATACTTAGAATAACATCAACAAGAAGCCTGCAGGATTATCCATACAAGCACAATCCTTGGGGCATCACAAACATCTTTGCATAAAGCAAGACCAGCTGGCAGAAGGGAAGAATAATTTTCTCTAATATTTGAACTTATTAGACACAAAGAAAGACTGACTAGAAACGTAAGGCATGTCTGTGTACAACGGGAGGCAGAAGTCAAATAAATGCTGCATATTCTGAATTCCACAGGAAACACCCCTCCAGAGGACACTACTCACAAGCTTCAGGGACAGTGCTGATTAAAATGAAAGAAGAAAATACAAAGACAGAAGCAGTAGCAGAGAAAGTCAACATATTCTGAGCTGTCTGCTACCAATCAAGTTAGTACATTGCCCCCTATCAGCTGGAAATTCAGTTTTCCCTCAGCAGAGCTGACTACATGCACTTTCCCAGTCTACTGCAATGGGAAGTTCAATCACCTCCAGAAAGCAAGTTGGAATCCCAGACAGATGATATATTCATGAAATACCCCAGATCATTTTAAGAGCACTGTTCTAACTTGTTTGAGACACAACATTATTGAAATCTTTGTCTCAAGGCATCTTTAGGCACTCAATGAGGTCTAGAAGGTTATTTAAAAATATAGATATTAGAGACCATGTGAATATGGTAGATATTCCACAGTGTCTGTCCTAAGGCTACAAATCAGCAGGCTATTCCATCTGGCAAAAAATTATAAAAGAGCCATTAAACTCAGACCTCACTGAAGTCAAAAGTAAGAGAGGAAAAACTCAAACCCTCTAAATGTTAATGTGTTCAGTGAGGTTGGAATGACTGCATCTTGTACACTGTACATTTATATACTAAAGCACACATCTAAAAAGAGAGGAAACACAAGGACAAAAGGGAGGGAGAAAAGACCTGAGGGCCAAAAAAAGAATAGCTCAGTCTGAGGATCTCAAAAGACATAGTGACGAGATCCAGATACACAGAGCTGAAGGAGCTCTTCAAAGTCAGTGTGAGAAAACCACTTTCTTTCCACTCAAGATGATATTGCCCACAAATCTACGATGCGTTTTCTGACACGCATAGACCAGACCCTGGCAAACTTGAGTTAGATGTAGGGTGTATGGGGAGGGGGTATGCATGGCAGACTGACAGCCTGAGCACACCAGATGACTAACAGTAGTTCACTCACCTGCCCCTTGCCATATCCTCCACCCAGGAGGTACTTCACATGAAAGCAAATGAGGTGTTAGCTGACTTAAGCAGTGCAGAGGTCACTGCTGATGAAAGACTAGTGAGCAGGAATTCAAAGGAGCAACTTGACAGGAATGCAATGGTGTGACAGGAGCGAAAGGAGTTGAGCATGCTGCCTGCATCTATTCCTGAAAAACAGTACAGAGGGAGGTGAAGAGGCTCAGCTATTTTGCATATAATCTAAGGAAAGAGGACTTAGTGAAGGAGGACTGAAGAAATCAAAAGTAGGTTGTCCAAAAGAGATGACAGTAGCAATGTGCTTTCTGCTGAGCTTCGTCCTACCATTTGCTGAGGTCATGCGGTCCCAGGGCAGCAGCCCCCCAGCCGTGGTCCCACATGACACCTTGTGTGCTGGCACAGGGGGGCTCATCATATCTGCAACCACAACTCATGAGAAGAGAAATCACATCATCGTTAGGAAGGGAAACTGCTGCTTAAACACACGTACTTTCTTGAAAGTAGGGGAAGCCAATAGGTGAGCATGAAGGGTAAGAACAAACTCTCAGGCACACTTTAGAACAAGGTAAAGCTTAGGTCTGCTTGAAAGTTTTCTGTCACTTTTGTTTAATGACAGAAAACAGGGATTTCAGCTAGTTTACATATTAATGAAAAGGGCTGTTTTCTGTCAAAAAGCTTCATATTTTTAGGAAAGGGATTAGAAGAAGATTAATTTTTTAATGTGACTGAAAAGACTGCAAACACTTCTTGATTGCTCTTAATGTCTCAGTGTAAAGAACCACCAAAACTTTCTCTATCACCTCCATGATTGAGTACAGAAATGAACCACAAGCCAATGAAATCTATTTTAAACAAAGTCTTGTAGTCAGCATTGCCAAAATAGGTCTTTATCATTAAAATAATAAATAACATTGATACAATATGCAAAAATAGGAAAGATCTCTCTATTGTGGCTCAGCTTAGGGAAAATATGTGTCAAAATACCTAAGTGACCTTTTGAAAATATTTTATGCTAAAAAATATGAAGCATGAAATTGAAATCATATCCTGCTCTTAGTTAGTGTCACTGTGTAGAGATAAGAACCAAAACACTTGTTTTGAGGTCTGGAAAAGAATGCAGACAATAAATATCAGCTTCCATTATTTTCCTTAAACAAGCAGCACAATAGTTCAGCCTACAAATCTCAAGCCACCTTCAATTGTTGCTAACAGCCAAATCTAATCTAAAGACTGGGGACATGGATGAAAGTGGGATACAATTTCTGTCTTATCCTGAAGTCCATACCAAGAATAGCCTTCACTTGATCCAGAAAAACAGCTTATGGCTCCAGGACTTGAATACGTTCCCTGTTGCTCACTTATATCCCTTGCTTGCAGGAAATCAGGTTCCTGCTGCCAATTAGGTTCACCATCATCACCACTCATCCACAGAGTCTTACTAATCTGAGAGACTTTTGTTACTCTCTGTGTGTGAGTGGCTACCCTGAGCTGGTGTTTTACCTCATCTCTGCCAGGTCATGGCGTGTGGTAGAAAAGCACACACACCTCTAGGGATATGGAGGGGCAAGAAACTGATGGGTGAATGGGTCAGCAGAAGATGCTTCTTCCCTGCTCCATTGTGCTTTATGCCATGACTGCAACTGTGAGATCTGTATGTTAATTTTTATTTCTTGAATAGCAACTTTAGTTTCCCAAAGGGTATCTAAAAATGCCAGGATTTGGTATAAATAGTCCAGTCCTGAAATGAAAAAATCTGTTCACTATTTTGTTTCTTGGTTACAGACAAAGTAGTGGAGTTTAACTGCTGCTGCTGTACTAGATAGCTATTGTACTGCCCAGCTCACACCTCTGTCCTAGAATGATGTTTACTAATGGGTCAGAAGCAGCAGGCTGCTATAGGAAGACACTGCATTATGTATGGCTGAATGTAGGCTCTTGAGTCTTGGAGTTTGGCACCTTTGAACTCCACTGCTGACATCTCTTCTGCTTTCAAACTTCCCTTTCTGAATGGAAATGTACAACATATTAACTCAAGACTGTATTTCCTCCTTTGCTGAAAAAAGGGAGTGGGATTAGGAGGAGGGAAAGTTTCATCCTACCTTGTTTTGAGTCACAGTGGAATAATGCTTCCAAGCAGATTTTGCTCACTGGGCCTCCCGAATAACTCTGCCACCAGGACAGAGGAGGCTCCATGCAAAGGGAAAATAAGATGCAAATATTCTCAGGTGCATGAAGTAATTCCTTCATTATGCTCAGCAGGTCTCAGAGGTGCTCTTTGTAAAAAACTGTCCTGTTTCCGGCTGGGAGAGCTGGTACAGTGCTGTGTTTTGGATTTAGCATGACAATAAAGTTGATAACACACCGATGTTTTAGTTGTTGCTAAGTGGTGCTTATACTAAATCAAGGACTTTTCAGCTTCCCATGCTCTGCCAGCAAGGAGATGCACAAGAGCTGGGAGGGAGCATAGCCAGGACAGCTGACCTAAACTGGCCATATTATATGATGTCATGCTCAGTGTATAAGCTGGGGGGAGTTGGCCGGGGGGCAGCGATAGCTGCTTGGGGACTGGCTGGGCATCAGTCGGAGGGTGGTGAGCGGTTACATGACTTGATTTTCCTGGGTTTTTTTCCTCTCTCTCTTTTTGTCGTTCTCTTTTTCATTACAATTTATTATTATTGTTGTTGCTATTATTGTTATTGTTACTATTATTTTGTTTTATTTTATTTCAATCGTTAAACTGTTCTTATCTCAACCCACAAGATTCCTTACTTTTACCATTCCAATTCTCTCCCCCTTCCCACCAGGGGGCGAGGGTGAGCGAGCAGCTGTGTGGTGCTTAGTTGCTGGCTGGAGTTAAACCACGACAGTCCTTTTTGGCACCCAGTGTGGGGCAACACAGCAGAAGTTTTTGAGAAAGGGAAGAAAATAGTCCAAATCCTGCTGAAAGCTAGTTTTGCCACAAAACAAAGTAAGGTCAAGGGACTTGCACAGGAGGTCCAGTTTTTAGGAATAAAATGGCACGATGGACGTCGTCAGATCCCAATGGATGTGATCAACAAAATAACAGCCATGCCTCCACCAACTAGCAAAAAGGAAACACAAGCTTTCTTAGGTGTCGTGGGTTTTTGGAGAATGCATGTGCCAAATTACAGTCTGATCGTAAGCCTCTCTATCAAGTGACCCAGCAGAAGAATGATTTCAAATGGGGCCCTGAGCAATGACAAGCCTTTGAACAAATTAAAGAGGAGACAGTGCATGCAGTAGCCCTTGGGCCAGTCTGGGCAGGACAAGATGTAAAAAATGTGCTCTACACCGCAGCTGGGGAGAACGGCCTTACCTGGAGCCTGTGGCAGAAAGCACCAGGGGAGACTCAAGGTCGACCCCTAAGGTTTTGGAGTCGGGGATACAGAGGATCCGAGGCCCGCTATACTCCAACTGAAAAAGAGATATTGGCAGCATATGAAGGGGTTCAAGCCTCTTCAGAAGCGATTGGCACTGAAGCACAGCTCCTCCTGGTACCCCGACTGCCGGTGCTGGGCTGGATGTTCAAAGGGAGGATCCCCTGTACACATCATGCAACTGATGCTACGTGGAGTAAGTGGGTCACACTGATCACACAACGGGCTCGAATAGGAACCCCCAGTTGCCCAGGAATCCTGGAAGTGATCATGGATTGGCCAGAGGGCAAAGATTTTGGAATATCGCCAGAGGAGAAGGTGATGCGTGCTGAAGAGGCCCCAGTGTATAATAAACTACCAGATGGGTCCTATTGTCTTGTGGGAAAGCATTGGAGGTGGAAGGCTGCTGTGTGGAGTCCCATGCGACAAGTTGTAGAAACTGCTGAAGGGGAAGGTGAATCAAGTAAGTTTGCAGAGGTGAAAGCCATCCAGCTGGCTTTAGACATTGCTGACCGAGAAAAGTGGCCAGTGCTCTATCTCTATACTGACTCATGGATGGTGGCAAATGCCCTGTGGGGGTGGTTACAGCAATGGAAGCAGAGCAACTGGCAGTGCAGGGGCAAACCCATCTGGGCTGCCGCATTGTGGCAAGATGTTGCTGGCCGGGTAGAGAAGCTGGATGTAAAAGTCCGTCACGTAGATGCTCACGTACCCAAGAGTCGGGCCACTGAAGAGCATCAAAACAACCAGCAGGTGGACCAGGCTGCTAAGATTGAAGTGGTTCAGGTGGATCTGGACCGGCAACATAAGGGTGAATTATTTCTAGCTTGGTGGGCTCATGACACCTCAGGTCACCAAGGAAGAGATGCAACATATAGATGGGCTCATGATCGAGGGGTGGACTTGACCATGGACACTATTGCGCAGGTTATCCATGAATGTGAAACACGTGCTGCAATCCAGCAAGCCAAGCGGTTAAAGCCTCTCTGGTATGGAGGATGATGGCTGAAATATCAATATGGGGAGGCCTGGCAGATTGATTATGTCACACTCCCACAAACCCGCCAAGGCAAGCGCCATGTGCTCACCATGGTGGAGGCAACCACCAGCTGGCTGGAAACATATCCCGTGCCCCATGCCACTGCCCAGAACACTGTCCTGGGCCTTGAAAAGCAAGTCCTATGGTGACATGGCACCCCAGAAAGAATTGAGTCAGACAACAGGACTCATTTCTGAAACAACCTCATAGACACCAGGGCCAAAGAGCACGGCATTGAGTGGGTGTATCACATCCCCTGTCATGCACCAGCCTCTGGGAAAATTGAACGATACAATGGACTATTAAAGCCTACACTGAGAGCAATGGGTGCTGGGACGTTCAAACATTGGGACACACATTTAGCAAAGGCCACCTGGTTAGTCAAGACTCGGGGATCTGCCAATCGAACTGGCCCTGCCCAGTCAAAACTTTTACGTACTGTAGGAGGGGATAAAGTCCCTGTAGTGCACATATGAAATATGCTGGGGAAGACAGTCTGGGTTATTTGCACCTCGGGCAAAGGCAAACCCATCCGTGGGATTGCTTCTGCTCAAGGACCTGGGTGCACTTGCTGGGTGATGCAGGAGGATGGGGAAGTCCGATGTGTACCTCAAGGGGATTTGATTTTGGGTGAGAATAGCCCATGATTTGAACTGTATGGTGTTAATTGCTATGTAATACTGTATGTCATCACTTCTATGGTGGCTATATGCCATATCAACAGTATTACAGTAAGAATCACATAGATTAATGAAGAAAGAACTTTGATGAAACTGAGCAAAGTGCAGCAGTGATGGAACCAGAACTGGCTTCAGCATGCAACAATCCAACACACCCCATCTCTCCTGCCCTGAAGGACTGTTATGACAGATGGAGCCCAAAGTCAAGGACTAAATGAACTCAACGAACATTTTATAGGGGTGGCCTATAGACTAAGGGAATGATATCTGTGTGTGTATATATCAAAAGACAGGAAAAGTGGTGGTGATTAATTGGAATGTGTTGGAAAGTGTGGGACCTGGGCATGACACAGATGGTATAGAATAGGGGGTGGATACTGTTCTGGTTCCGGCTGGGATAGACTTAGTTTTCCTCCTACCACGTATAGTGCTGTGTGTTGGATTTAGGATGAGAATAATGTGATAACACACTGATGTTTTAGTTGTTGCTAAGTGGTGCTTATACTAAGTCAAGGACTTTTCAGCTTCCCATACTCTGCCAGTGCGGGGGTGCACAAGAAGCTGGGAAGGGGCACAACCAGGACAGCTGACCCAAACTGGCCAAAGCGATATTCCATACCATGTGATGTCATGCTCAGTATATAAACTGGGGAGTTGGCTGGGGGGTGACGATCGCTGCTCAGGGACTGGCTGGGCATCGGTCAGCGGGTGGTGAGCAGTTACATGACTTGATTTTCCTGGGTTTTGTTTCTCTCTCTCTTTTTGTTGTTCTCCTTTTCATTACAATTTATTATTATTGTTGTTATTATTATTATTGTTATTGTTACTATTACATTTTATTTCAATCATTAAACTGTTCTTATCTCAACCCACAAGTTTTCTTACTTTTACCATTCCAATTCTCTTCCCCTTCCCACTGGGGGGGGGGGGGGGGTGAGTGAGCGGCTGTGTGGTGCTTGGTTGCTGTCCGGGGTTAAACCATGACAAAGAAAAATATCAATTTCTATGTAGGGAGATATCTATGTAGACACCCGACCCTCCCAGACAACCTGCATGAGGTATTTGGTGTCTGAAATGTGTAAGCCCTTTTCAGTTACCTCCCTTGTTCTATTCAGATTTTTCTTAAGACTTTTGGTTGGTTGGTAGTTTTTTTAATGTGCTTGCCTTTGTGCTTAGATTTGCTAACCCATTCTCAGGCCTGGCTAAGCTAGTTTTGGTTGTATTGCCATTGAGCATCAGCATATATAAAATTATTCAGATACAGAAGTGTTTTCAGAGAAAGAGGCTGTTGCCATCACATCGCTGTGACAATTTACAGGGAGGGAGTCCTCACATGGGAGACAATTCCTTGAAAGAACAGAAGAAAGCAAGAAAGGAACATTGCAGTAACTTGATCAAAGCAGAGCTGGACCTTGTTGAGGAAAAGAGAACTAGACCAAAACCCCGTTAAGAACAGAGCTTGGTAGATTCATTTAGGTATCTCTTCAGCTTTTTCTGCATGCCAGCATTCTTTGCAAAGAGTGAGATTTAAATGAAAAATACAATTTTGCCCTTTTCTGTTTTCAAAGATCCAACCATTGCCCTGTCCCCACAAAATGATATGAAAAGGAATCCGGCTCTGAGGCTTCCCAAGCACAAGAGATCCATATAGCTGCCAGAATACCATGTGCAGAGTCCAGTCCCCCAATTTCTGTCTCTGTTTCCAGTTATTGCATTAAAGTGATAAGGTCTGTCAGGTGATGACACTGAGCTTATTATCCTGGGATGGTGATGCACCACACAGTCCCTTTTTTCCCCGGTAAGTGGCCATCTGAAATTTTGAGATCCTCATTCTTTCATGTGCTGTGGACTTTCTATCTAGAAAGTTAACTTGTTTCGGAAAGAAAAAGTCACACTTTTCTCCAGGTGTAGGAGGTGTATTTTCTTATGGCACAGGTAATGTGAAAACTGGTGTTGGTTAATCGGGCAGCACCTTGATGGGTCTTGTGTTTTGCCACCTTCACTTTCTGCTGTTACTCTGCCTCTCAGGTTTCCATTTAAACTGCACCCATTGACCACAAGTCTATGGGCCAGCCTGGGGAAGCCAGGGAAAAATAGCCCTTGAAAATCTGGGCTTGGATTCTTCCTGCAGACTGTCCAGCTGTTCCCATTTGGCTTTCCGTTCTCTATATTGTTTCTATGTACTTTTCATTTATAGGTTTACATTTGCTTCTGTTTTGCTCTAATTGGCAGCGGATACCTGGATCTGTTCACTGACATTTGAATGAGAGAATCCCTTCTATCTAGGATTATTCCCATTGCTGAGTGCACTGGAGTCTACTGCCTGGGTAGTTTCCATTGCTTTGGCCATATAACAGTTAGTCAACGTATTTTGCTCTGGCTGCCTCATTTCTGGACACTTGCTTCAGACTTCATTGAGTTTATTGCCTACACTGTGTCAAACTACAGTTCATTATTGTCGTCATTTTATTAAAATGGTCCCTAAGTGCACCAGATTCTGAACGCTTGGCTGCAATATTCCACAGAGATCTACTTTATTTTTATATTGGTCAAAGCCAACAGTAAAGCTGCCATTAGCAGCTAAACTAATGCCTTTGTGAAGTGCTGCCATGCTTTCCCAGTGCCTGGCATTTAGTTGTTGGCTCTTGAATGCTGTATCTCAACACTGGGTATGTATTACTTTTGCATACCAGGAGTAAAACACACTTCTATTGCAGAGGAAGCAGCGTTAAGACCAGCTGAAATCCAATTCTATATTTAGAGCTTCATGCATTCTTTATAAGTTTTGTGTTATCTTTTCTGATCTGAAAAGGAAAGCTATGCGTTTGGCCTTTATGCCATATATTAAACTCTAGAGTGTTAAATAGAAAGGGTAAATGTGTATGAGTCGGTAAGTGATCTTTAATATGTAAAACATGCTGCTTACGTTCTTCAGATCTACAGTAGAGATACTGTCTGGTTTATGTGTAGCGCAACAATTCAAAAGTTTGTGTATTTTAATGCCAAGCTTATAGGGATGCTATAATGAAATGCAGATTCTTGAGAACTTTACAGCAAAGTAGGAGAAAGTCAAAGAGAAACTGGAAACAGCATTTGAGATTAGTAAGGTGTGACAATTTCCAGGGCTTTTGTGATTCTAGGCCAGTGTTGTGAAGTAGAAGCAAAATACAGAAGTTTAAGCATTTGTGTTCTGTTGATATTTTATTGTTTCATACAGCCTCAGCAATAACACTGTGGAGCATTTTAGAGTTTGTCATGCCTTTAAGTTGAGCTTTTCCAGGGAAAGTGGGAAAACATGTGTACAGTAGTGTTTATCTTGTGTGTGAATGACTGTTCTTGAAGTATAGGCATACCGAGAATCTCGTTTTAGTGCAAGTGAAGCTCTTTAGATAATCATGTCTGGGTATTTTTAATAGCTCTTGGTAATATCTTATCCCTTCCACTCTAAGTATCTTTGAAAACACTCCAAGTGCTCCAGGCAAATGCTTTGGAGCAGAGCTGTATGCATAACAACTTCAGATATTATCAAGAAAAACTTTAGATAATAAAAGAAGTTCAAACCTCGGACTTTCCAGTCTTCTACAATTAAGACCCACTGGTTTCATTACAAAACTTTTATGGACGGCTAAAAATATGCAACCTCCTTACCAAACTCACTATAAAGGAATTCATTTCATTAGCTTTTTGAGACAAAGTACAACAGCTTAATCATTGAGTAGGGCTGGTGAGCTGAGTGTGAGGAAACAAAATCATGACCTCAATCATATTAGCACCATCCAAGTGAATAAACTGGCCCAATCTAGTGTTTGAGGCCCTGCCACAAGCAAACAGAATCAAACTATTAATGTAAACAAAAAAGTTAAATTTGTTTAACAGGTCAGCATTGAGATTAATCAAAGAGCAGAACCTTATAAACATAATTTTGCTTCCATATCTTGTAAAAAGAATTACAGTCATAATAATAGATTCCTTTCCCAGAGGCTGATTTTACAGCAACTCTAAGTAATTACACACATCTGGTGATAACTTTAAAAACTGCGGTTATAAAAGGAGCTAAACTAAAGACTACAGATTCCCTGTGCTATAATAGATCAGGTTTTGGAGCTATATCCATTGTGACACCCTTTAAAGGACAAACGCTGCTGCAAATTTGGAAAGACTCAACAGTAAACTTATTTATAACATTGTTATTATTAACATCTGTGTTACAGAGATCTTAATTTCCCCAATGGTGGAAAAGCAGCATGAAAGATTTTGCTGCACACCTCTAAGTTCAACCCAATTACAAGCAGTGTTGTATGGTAGAAATTTCACATCACAGTGTTCTTGACTGGGCTGATAGTCATTGCAGATGAATTTTTACAGTAGTTTTCAAAAGCCCACTCCCTACACATACACACATATATTTATATTTGTATAAACAGCAGTGATATACATTGCAAAAATGTGTAAAGCAGACATTTTTCATCATATAGTTCAGAAATCTGTCAAATGCTCTTGGCTGGCTCATCAAACCCTGACCACTAATCCATCCTCCCTGCTCAACTCAAACATCCCAGACATCTTGGTAGTGTCATACAGCTGTCATTTTTCAAACGATCCAGGAGAGAAGAGGTTCCTTTCTTTCCCAAAACAGATGTTCCCTCCTCCCCCCAAAATTTCAAGACAACAGTAGGTACTGGATTAGTGGCAGAATTAGTGTTTGATACTTCTCAAGCCAGCGCACAGAGAAATGGGGACCTCCGGAGCTGTGTGCTTCCACCATATCATGAGGGTTTGGCAGTGCTTGTGTTTATTCCAAGTTATTTATCTTGCCATTACGCTCTTATCTGAATGCCTCACAATCCTTTGGGTCCTCAGAGAAATGCTGTGAGATAAAGGACTATTTCTCTGTCACACGTTGGGCAACTAGAGCCAAAATTTGCAAAGGCATTTAGTACATTGTATGCTGGGTCAGAGGCAGACAGGGAGAGATGGAAGGAGGAAAAGGTTACCAATTTTAAGTGCTTTAACAGTTCAAATGCAATCCTAGGCCTGACCTCATTACATTATGAAGCCGTAGGACTCCCAGTAGTGGATGCTGCTTAATCTACATACCTGGCAGTGAAAGGAAAAGAGTTATCAAGGGCTCCCAAGGGCGCCATTGCTAGCTTGCCCAGATACTCACTGCTACAGGCTTGAACCATTTCCATCCTGTGTTGGAAAGGTGGGTCCCTGAGGAGACAGCAACATCAGTGTACTTCTCCCGGAGCTCCTCCTCTCTTGGCTTACCAAGGTGTGCTGTACGTGTCTTGTGCCTCTTACCTGTAGGAATTGCATGTGTAGTTGTAAGAGCTAGCATCTCATGGCTTATTAGTCAGTTCCCTCATCCAGGACATCTGGAACTGAGGTGGTGAACCAGGGGCTCCCAGATGAGCATTTTTGGCTGTGCTTTAGTTTCTTGTACAAAGCAGTCCTTCTCTGCCAATGCCCATGAGATCAGACTTCCCCTTCCATACCTGGCATGTTTAGGAAGAGGAGGGGAAGATGGCAGGGGAAGACATTGCCACAGAGCTTAACTTCAGCCCTTGGTACCACTGGGATCTAGGTAGCTTCATGCAGAGCCTCAGTGGGGATCTCCAACAACAGGATCTTCACCCCCATAGTGACCTGGCCCTCAAAAGGATCAGCAGCAGCTGTTGGGAAGCATGACAGTTCTGCATGACGGTTACAAGGTTTTTGGGGAAAATACCTCTTGCGGCTCATGGACGTAGGGTCACACAAAAAATTAATACCATAGCAGAGTGCCTGGGACCCCAGGCTAGACAACCCCCCAGCTTCTGAGCTTATTTATATTTTTCTTATTTGAGTACAGAGATAACTGGTTATATTATATAACTAGTTACAGGTTTTTTTTGTATATTTCCAAAAGTTACCAGAAATCATTTGGGGAGGGTAACAGAAAGGGAATCTGTATGCCTTTGGGGCTGTCCATTGAATTAGATTTGTGGCATGAGGCTTTGTAAGTAGAAGCAGAGGCAGATCAGCTAGTCAAAATGTCTGACTTAAGATGCAGACACACGTTTATGGTATGTGCAGAACAGAAAATGAACTTGTTTATGTGTCTCTGTGTGTGTATGTTGGGGGATCTGGCATTGGGAAAGATCTGTATAAAAATTCAGTCTTTGCGTTTTACCTGACAAGTAATGAACCCATTCCCAAGTCAGGACAAAATCCTTTTGCCATACAGTCAACGCCTGCTGCACTGGGGTCATGGTGGTGGGGTAATAAAACAGAAAATAATTAAAAATACAATCTAAAAATGTTGTTAGACTATTTCTTCTAAAGTACCTTCCTGAAAAGCCGGCACCTTACTAGCATCAGTCCAATTACAGGACCAAAAGGGAAGGGAAATTATAAGTAATAATTTTAGAAATAGCCCCAGGATGCACTGTGTGTGCCTCTGAGCCAGGTAAACCTCAAAGGGCATAAGTCTGGAATATAGTAGCTGGCTCATTCCCAGGCAGAGAGCTGCAGTCTCACTGAAAGCCTGACAGACACACTGCAATGCATATATCTTAAAAGCAGCACCAGTGGCACTTAGCCATTCAGATCTGATTCTCAAAAATAATTTGGGTTGAGGAGAGCAGAAATGGCAGACTTTTTGGGGATAAAGCCTAAGTATCATTGAGGGTCTGGTTCCATATCCCATTGGAATGATTTCTTTGTTATTATCATTCAATGTAATGATCTAAACCCTGTTCTTTCAATGACCTAAAGAGCCATGTAAGTTCATAGAATGAGTAGTCCTGGGCAAAACACTAGACTTACACAGTCCATGAGATCACAAGCGTACATAAATTTTTTGTTGTATGTGGCTCCAGGAACAGCACTCATCTGTAATGACTGTAGTGACTTTCATTATGAAAGACGATATTGTTTAGTGAATATTTTCTGTGATGTTACCAGACAGGGCAAAATGTACTTGTCTGTTTATGCTCACGCTTTCAACTCTATTCAACAAATCAATACTGGAGGAGTTTTCTTCCTCCATTTTAATTCTTAACTTGTCTTGCTCCAGTTTGAAGTAGCACAGAGGAGAGAGAAGGAGTCACTTAGCATTTGAGTTTTGGAACCAGCTCTTGTAAATCTCAGCAGCCAGCCGGCAGCTGACATCTTCTAATGAGAATGATCCTTTTCTGCAAACAGCCAAGTTCCTTCTTCTGGGTTCTGCCATTGCCAGCATACTGCTATAGAAAGACTCTCAGGGACAAAAATATGTTAGAAAATAGTAGCAGGAAAGGAAATAGTATTGGCTGCAAACCTGTCAACCCAAATCAGATGTTAGCTTCCCTTCTTGCTTCCAATTTAGCAGAAATATGCTAAGGATTTGAAAATGTGACTTTTCATCAAATATGATCCTATTTTTGACTCCCTAAGTTAAAAAGTGCCATTATATTAGCGCTCTCTCTCTTTTGAGTTTCTAAAGTGGAAGAAAAATGTCTTGTTTTTAATAGGCTGGAAACGTAACAGCATGACAGTCATTTGCACCTGAAGCTTCCTTCTCCTCTCACCTCCCTCTCCACACCCCATTCAAATCCTCAAAGGCCTTTTTCATGTCAAGCACGAGAGCTTTTTGTGTGGTCAAATTGTTTTTTGCAGACACTAATAATTCTGCCTGCTGTTAAGCTTTCAACATACAAAAGCAGGACATACTTTTTATATGCCTGATTTTTACTTTTTTTTAGTTTTAGATGAAAAAACAAAACTGAAAGCTCCATAGGGGGCAAGGAGAGAAGAAGTTGTCTGTACAGATACATGTCTCTTGCTTCTTCCTTGAAATCCTCCGTCTCGGGGCTCTGTTCAGCGCTGCAGATCTGGAAGCATGCAGCATGACTTACCAGACTTCCCGTGATGTTTGGAGTTCTCCTTAGGCTCCAGCTGTGGGAAGCAGACAACTTGAGTGGGAAATTGAGCTCACTTTCCTTTTTTCTCAAAGCAAGTTACAAGTACTTCAGGTCTCAGAGAACAGCCTAAAACTATGACACAGGTGCACCCCTCTTGGCTGGATACAGAAGGCAGATTAAAAATACAATGTAAAACCCCTTGTGATCTTTAACCTAATGTCTTGGTTGTCTTTCTGGGAAGTGGGTTAGCCAAAATGAGTCCACAAATTATTTTGGAGCACTTGGGTTTGGCAGTCCTGAGCAGACAGGTAGGCAGACATCTGATGTTTAAAAGACATGATACACAAGAGACAGCCACAACTATGTACACACCGCATAGAGAGGGAAGCTGGCTGGAGGCCCTGTGTTCTCTCTGTAAATTGCCAAAGGGAATGAAATTCAGAGTAAATGCTCAGACTTTTTGATTAAATCAATCCATTGCCACTACCCAATGCATCTTGTGTTCTCTTTTATTGCAGCACATTACCCAGCAATAGTTGATACCATAAATGATCTATACAATCTTCTGGAACTCTGGGTGAAATAAGGACAGGATGGTCTCATTATCTTCAAATTTTCCTACTTTTTTTACTTCAATCAGGCCTTTAACATCCTCTTAAATGTCTTTTTTTTATATTTATTGTATGAGAAGATAAAGGAGTTCATTCTGGAGATGCTTAAATAATTGTGAATGAGGTAGATGTAGAGTCAAGCTGAAGTGGATGCCTTGTTAAAATGAAATTGCTGTACAGGGGACCTACCTGTGATAGAAGAAATAGCAAAGAGTAGACAGCAAGATTCCTATGTACTTTTACTCTTCTGTGCCCTTTTCTCTATTCATCAATTTGCCTGGTGGGGAACAGGCCATTGTTTAATTTAGTGATGCAGTCTACTAGCCCTGCTGTCAGGACCTTTGGACAACATCATAAATTAAAACTTGCATTGGGGGAATTGGTGCAGCAAGCCACAGGGTTGCTTCAGGCTCTTCAGGCAACAGAAGGAAAACTGAGAAACTAAGTCGTACTCAATCTTTTCCCCTTTCAAAGGAACACACAAATGTTCTTAATATTGTCCTGGTAGGTTTGCCTCATTGCTTTAATGCAGTAAAAAACCAGTAATCAATCCTATATATATGCCATAAAAGATAGCATATGCAGGCACTCAGAGCTGCCCAAGTCCTTGCTTCTCTGGAGGTCTCTGGAGTTGCACAGACAGCCTGTCCACTTCCCTCATCTCCAAAACATCAGTGAAAAATGTTTCATAACGTTATAAGCTCATTTAGGTTGGAGGCAGACAGTCTTCCTGGCCTAGCACCCATCACAAAAGTAAACAAGAGACACTGCAGAAAATTGCTGGCCATAAAAACCACACACACATGAGCATGCACTCTTGGAAGAGGCAGCCAGACCCTTCAGCCTGTCTTCATCAGTTCAGTAGTTCTAAAGAAAACCAGGCAAGACTCTTAGCGTCAATAGCTGAATGCTGAACTCCGAGAGCTTGTGTAGCAATTGCACTGTGTATTTTACGTGGATGGATATACTGGGAAAACAAAACAAAGACAGAACTGCAATGGGCATATATGAACATGTATATGTGTGCGAGCCTGTATGTATCTGCAAGACCTTTGTATTCCTGCCTTCCCCCCATGACTTAGATAATTGTGCGGCTGATAATCACAGCACAGACACTAACTGAAACTACTCCCAGAGCCAGGATGCTCACAGCATCACCCTCCCGCCAGTGTTTCCCAATATCTGCACATGGATCAGATGCCCACAGCCTGGCCTTTCCTGGAGGCATTTCCTGGATGTCCAACCAGTCACGATGTTAGATGAATTCAACTCCTAATTCTCAACAGTTAAGATTTTCATCAAACCAACTGTGAATTCTTGCCTTTCCTATTAAGGTGGGCTTGGTTTTGCCAAAAAGATTTTGAGCAGCACTGTGCCATGGCTGCCCAGTTGGGGCATAGCACTAAGCACAGCTTGGACGCAGCTGTGAGCATAGCTCCTTCTTGCTGAGAAGTTCAGGGCATGGTCCTTCTCCTAACCCCCAGAAGGCAAGTGGGATGTGGTGGGAGTGTCAGCCTTAGAGGGAGAAATGCAGACATGCCATGCTGCAGGGCTGAGACTCACCATGATCCCCAAATGTGACACGAGGCCCGCCGAAGGTTTTCTCAGCCCAGTGTGCTGCCTGGAGCAGTTCTGTGAGGCTGGAGTTTTTCCAGAGGAAGCTGAGCCCAGGAGGACATGTTTCAGCCCCCCGAGACCTCTGCTCACTTCATCGTGCTGTGGGCTATATTTTAATATTCCTGGCCAGTGGAACTCAGGACCATTTGCGACTCCATACCAGCAATAATGCAAGGGAGAAAAACAGCAGGCTTGTATGGGATGACAGTAAAGTAGTGTCAAGTACGAAAGAAAAATGGTTGAAAGCCTCTTTGCAAAGAACGGTGGTTCAGCCTTTATTTTGCAAAGAATATGCCCACACAACTCCCTCTTTTGAGCAATAGCTGACATTTCTGGAATGGCAAACTATTTCCATCTTTGCAGAAAGGGGGTCCTTGTGGACACCAAGTTGAGCATGAGCTAGCAATGTGCCCTTGGAGCAAAGAAGTCCGATGGTATCCTGGGCTACATTAGGCAAAGTATTGCCATCAGGTCAAGTGAGATGATCCTTCCCCTCTAGTCAGCACTGGCGAGGCCACATCTGGAGTCCTGTGTCCAGTTCTGGGCTCCCCAGTACAAGAGAGACATGGGCACGCTGGAGAGAGTCCAGCAAAGGGCCACCAAGATGGTTAAGAACATCTCATATGAGGAAAGGCTGAGAGCTGGGACTGTTCAGCCCAGAGAAGAGAAGGCTCAGGGCGATCTCATCAAAGTGTACAAATACCCGAAGGGAGGGTGCAAAGAGGACGGAGCCAGGCTCTTTTCAGTGGTGCCCAGTGACAGGACGAGAGGCAATGGGCACAAACTGAAACACAAGAGGTTCCCTCTGAACATCAGGAAACACTTTTTTTTCTGTGAGGGTGACTGAGCACTGGCACAGGTTGCCCAGAGAGGTGGTGGAGTCTCCCTCCTTGGAAGGGAGACATGGTCCTGGGCAGCCAGCTCTAGGTGGCCGTGCTTGAACAGGGGGGGTTGGACCAGATGACCTCCAGAGGTCCCTTCCAAACACAACCATTCTGTGGTTCAGTGATTCTGTGAAAAGCTTTGTTTTTGCTATAGTTTGCTTTTTTCTCCAGCCATATAGCTTTCAGTCCCACTCAGAATAAAAAAAAGGAAAGCAAAATCAAACATGAAGGAAGATGTCAAAGGGATTTTCCCATCTGAACCTGTTCCTTCCCTCCCCCTATTGTCTCTTTCTCTCACAAAGGGCCTGATCAAGAAAAAGACGCTGAACATAATCCACTAATCCACTAATGCTCAGCACCTCTCACTCAACCCCAACATCCATGACCAAATAACACTGTTGTTCCCTCTGTCCCATGCAAGCACGCGCACACGCACACACACACACACTCCCCCCACAGTCCAGGCATGTCTTCCAGAGAAACAACATTGATGTGTAGTGCACATCAATTCTAATTTTGTCTCAAATAGGAAAATAAATAAATGACTCCGTCATTCTTTTCTTCCCCCCCTCCTTTCCCTGATTGTCACTGGGAGGCACTGAGAAGTACATGTGCATGAAAGCAAGCCAGCTGGCCACTAGTTTCCAGCCCTCATTTGCAAAGATTTGGATGATGAAAAACTTTGACCAAATCTGAACATTTTATAGATGAGTCTAAAAGTAGAACAATCAGTCAGTCAGTATTTTACTACCCATTGCCTTTCTCTTTCACACAGCTAGATGATGCTGCTATTAACACCCTGACCAGAAGTAGCCTCTTGTATCTGTATTGAGCTTTAAATACTGTTTTACCTTCTCAGAGTAAAAAAAAAAAAGTGCTGTTTAGACCAGAGGGTGTTCTAGGTCTTTCTCTTTACATAACAAGTGTTTGTTTTCTCCCCCTGTATAGGGCAAGGAAACTTTTGTGCTACCATTGCTTTGCAGATGGCATCAGGAAATGTTTCTTTTAGGAGTTTTCACTTGGCTTCCTGTACTGGGGATAATCCTTAGTTTGCATAGTTTGCATGAAGCTATCTGCTCTGTTCTCCCTTGCAAAGTGGGCTGTGGTACACCTTCAACAGAGTAGCTGCAGTGGGATGACTCAAGCTAGCATCACCTAAAGTGACCGTGACAGCCAAATGGAATTGTGGCAGCAGCCCAGGACAAATGCTAAATAACATTTACAAAAACTAAATAAAGTGGCTGGGCCCAAAGGCAATGTGGAAGACAGCATTTGGCAATTGCTCTTTTTAAGGAGGTATATTTTTAATGGTATTTTTATATCATGCAGATATTGCAAATATGAATTGCTCACCAGTGAACACTCATATTGCAAAGATTCCAGCACTAACTGGATCTTAGTTTCTCACGTGAAAGGAATAAATCACAGAAAAAATAGGACTATCTCCCACATGTTCAGGTTTTAGCAGAAATTAAAATCTTAAATATCTCCCATTTATTGCTCTGTTGTTAACCAGTGAAGCTAGAGAGCCTGGAAAGTTGCCAGTTAGCAGCTAGAGTACAGGCGAGTCACCGCCTATTCTTGTTGTTTTTAAAGACAGATTTCTTTAGCTAGGTAACTGCGCTTATGCAGGATTATCTTGAACAGGACAGAAAAACATTATATCGTATCTTTATCATATTACCACTTAGAATTCAGGAATGTCTTGGGGTCTCAGCCAGACTGGGACTCTATTGCATAAGGCCCAGTACAGACAGGGAGTCTATGAGCAGTCACAGGCTTTGCAGTTTTAGTCTGAACACTTTTTTCTGAAAACCATAGCTGCCGCATAGAGATTACTGCCTGAAAATCTCACTTTATTTTTAAAGGAGTATGTTTCTCGCCCACAGTGCCTGGAAATGAAAGTCCTAAATGCTCCAGCACCAGAACACATATAAAAAGACTGTAAAATGAAATTGTCTGCTTTCATGGTGTTAAGTCAGTTCTGTGATTGACTGGGGAAAGGAGAGGGTGTGAGGAAGGGAAGGTGTTATTCAGGGTTTCTGAATGCTGGAGTTGGGCAGAACTGCAGGTCGTTGTTCCTCCTCCCCATTCCAAAATTTAGCAATTTTAAACAGACACCATCTTAATCAGACCATCTGCAGCCAGAGTATAGGCCAGTAAAAACTGGTTGTCCGAGACCAGCATCTGTAGGTTGCTGCCTCATGACATAACAGAATACTGGTACTCAAGGATGTTCAGGGATATTTCACATGCTCAAAAATGCAGTTCATATAGCATCATATTGGTGTGTTCCTGCTGCTGGTCTTTGTGAGAGCTGTTTCTTCAATGTCCATCCTATTTTACTTTGGCTTGTGCTACAGCTTTGGGTTGCCACTCACCCAGAACTCACAACAGATCTAGGCAAAACCATTGCAGTTCACCATGTGAAACACTAATCCCTGTTTCTAGCATAATCAAGACACAAATTAGCTTGCAGTCACTCATAGTCACGTTCATTTCAGCAGCTTGGCCTTTTGAATGTACAAACCAGCCTGATACCAGCGAATTTTTGCATGGGTGCAAAGTTCCTGATGCTCATTCTTTACATTATTGCTACCACATCAGTTCTCAGGCACGACGAGAGACTATTTTATTTTCTTTACTGCTTTGAAGATGCACCAGGTTTGCTGGACCTCTTGCTTCAGTATTCAGGCCCCACAGTTCAGAGAGAAAAGGCTTCCATATGTTTTGCTTTCTGACAGACTCTTTTGGCCACTGCTCAGAAATACGTGAGTTATAGCCAGGCACCAAGCCAGTATGGCCTTCAGGTCAGCTGGTATGGTCTCTTCATGACTAAGTCAGAGCTGGGGGAGGCTCTGGAGGTAGAAAAGTTATTTTTCACACAAATCCCCTTGTGGGGCTTATCTTGGAGTTAAACTTTGCTATCTAAGCAACAAGGTTAATCCAGTAAATTGGGCTTGAAAAGACAATATTTAGGTAAATGAAAGGACAAAGAAAGCTACGGCTAGCAAATAGAACAAAAAGGAGAGAAAACTCTTGTCATGTTCTTTTGGAATTTATGGGTCATTTTCTGAAATGAAAGAAATTTTCAGAAGTCTTTGAGATTTTCCTTAGTTTCCCTTCTAAAGAAAATAGAATCATAGTTTACATTTCTAACAAGATCACATTTGGGGCCTTTCAGATTTCAAAGCCCTTCTTCTGTTTTTTTGTTTGTTTGTTGGGCGGGTTGTTTGGTTTGGTTTGGTTTTTTTTCCCCTCTGTTTCCTTCTGCTGTATTTCTCTGATTTTTCACTCATCTTTCCACATTTCCTCCTGGGCTGGAAAGCAAGTACTGTTCATCAACGTCATCAGCCAGTTTCTCAAATGTTGACTTCAGACTCTGTCTTTAAGGGTTCTTTAGTACTGGCCTGAATATTGTGTCTATAAGAATGTTCCCATGATATTGCTTTCCTCTGAGGAGCCACCTGTGATTCCCTCCAATGGTGCACTGAAAGAGCCATGAGCTTTTGTTCTGAAGCAGCTCAGCCTTCAGGGGACTGGGACACTGCAAAGAGCACGAGGTAACTGTGGAGCTGGAGGTGGTAACTTTTCTGTTTGCACATCAGAATGAAAACTGGGAACACCCAACACCTGCAGAGAGAAAGATGGACTGGAAAATATTCTATTCATGTCCACTTGTTCTAAGTTTCTGTTTGTTCTCCACCCTTTCATTACCCGTGTTTTTCCTTATTGTCTTTTTGGATCAGCAAACCAAGTTAAATAGTGATCAGTGGACCTGATTTTTCACCCTTTATCTTCTTACACTGGTAGAACTAGAGTTACAGTGGGCAAGAGGTCTATTCTAGCTGAGCAAATCACCCAATTCATGTAGCTTTGATTGTAGTGGATTGTAGGAATGGCATGCTGGGTCCTGCCCTGCATCACGTCATTGATGTTAGACCAGCTTAATCAAAACCCATGAGAAGGAGAGCACAACATTCACTTCCCTTTGCTGTCATTCAGTAGTTTAGGGACTTCCTGCAGTGGAGGCTGTGCTCAGTTTAATAGCCACTGGTGAAAGGAAACCAGATCAGTGCTGGCATCTAAGCAAAAGCCCCCTGGGTTTCAGCACACTTATGTGCATGCTCAGCTTACATGGGGGTGCGGGTGGAAACTGCCCTGCTGGTTTGTAAAATGACCTGGGGATCTACAAAGGTCTGCTCTCTCAAATCCATCACCTGCTGTCAAACTGGGATTACATCCCTCCACCACAGCACACCCACACCAGCTGGTGAGTCATTCCTGTTTGCTCTCACACAACCACAGGCTACTTGAACAGACTTTTCACCTTTCATGGGGCAAGGAGTGGCTGTTTGGTTTCTTAGCAGCATGTTCGGGTAAAAAGGGGAGCTGCGTGTGGAGAAAGGCGCTTATTGTAACTTGTGTTTGCACTGAAAATTTTGAAAGCGCAATGCAAACAGGGACATCAAATATAAGCTATATCTCAAATATGGTCTTAAGTCTGAAAAGTGTGAGAGAGAGATGACCTCTACCTTGCTGGATGCTAGCGTTGCTAACAGGACTGACATAAAGTCTGCAGTTGTGCATAGACATCACGATGGATGGTGAATTTTCTGGTTAAAAAGTTCTTTTTTTTTCTGACTTAAAACATTGTGTCATTTAATCTCTGATTATACCGGATGTTTATCCACCGTGTACCGAACTGTATATTGTGGATGCTTTTTCTTTTTCCTAAAGAAACCATAAAAGACACATAAGAAGCAAGCAAGAATATAAATAATCCAAAATTTAGAAGGTAAATTCCTTCACTCTGAAGACATGCCTGGTAAATATTAGAAATATGCTGTGCAACTATATACCATGTAACTTTCACAGAAGCAGAGCAACAGAAAGGTTAAATCATAGTGAAGTTAGGGTGGGACAGGACAAATAGCTGAGAAATGGCAGCAGGAAAATTAATCTCTGTAAAACTGCAGGTGTAAACCCAGAAATCAAAGTAAGAAAATATCATGAGACAGAGCAAGTTGTTAAAGAGATATAAGAAATGAATAATAGAATAATCTCAAAAGGGTGGTGGTCTAAGTTTACATGATCTGCACTTACATGCTTCAGTGACCGTGACAGTGGTCACAGGGTTCTTCAGTCATGTAGAAGGAGTTAGCAGGCGCTTTCAAAGCACACAGCAAATATACATGAAGACCTGCTGTTGTGGTTGTCCTAAGTAAGTGAAAGAGTTGAAGAAGCAAGCTTTAGCTGAGTTTGACTCTGTCCCTCGTACGTCTCTCCAAAGAAGAGCCTCTGGTTCCTTGTGTCATGCCCCTTGAAGCATGCTGTTCATTTACCTAGCAGCCTCTAGTTACTGAGCATCGACCGGCATTGTTTTCCTCAGGGGATTATGAACCTACAAATTGTACATCAGTGATTTTGAAAAAGGAGCATCTGAAATGAGTAACTACTTGGGAATAGGTCCCAGACCTCTTCACTTGCGTTGTCTCACAAGACCATCTTCTATGTCAGCAAAGAAATGAAGTTTAAAAAGAGTGAGCTAGCTAGTAAGGGGACTAAAAGCAATACAGAGAATCTGTTCAATTGAATATAAATAGATCCAAGATATGGGTCCTCTTTGAACTAGAGAGACTTTTGAAATTAGTATAGATACTCAATCCTTCTGAAATTTCTGTGAAAAATTTTATGACAGAACTGATCCTGCTTTCAGTCAAACCTGAAATGCCACAAACCTCCCTTTTTGTTTTCGGTGCCAATCTCTATTTTGGTACTTCTGTGTTTAGGTGACCAGAAGGAAAGAGGCACAAAGAGCAGTGGCCTTTGAAAGCTTCTCAGTTTTACCTAAGATAAGCAGATACAGCTGTCTCAGAGTTTTCAGTATCATTTGTACTTTTCTGTGCTTACTACAGGAAATTCCTTGGATATTACAAACACTGAAGTTATCTAACTGCAAATAGCAGCTATCATTGGCAACTGGCAAGTTTTTAAGTCTCTGCTGCACAAGTTTTCCAAATCTTATCCAGAACTCCATTCAGATTCAAATCATGGTCAATGAGTGAAGTCAGTTCTTTACAACAGACAAATGAACATTTCTCATCCTATTCTCCCTTAACCTCAGCCTGGGAGGATCATTGTTCATCTGTTCCTGAGTTACAGGAAATGCCTTGGTAAATTGGGTGCCTCTGTCACAGACTATTATGAAGTTCTAAGGTATGCAGGCTGCCAGTAAAACGTAGAAGAAAGCTGCATCATTGCTGACATCACATGGGAAGAACTGAAGGTAAATCTGCAAACCACAGTTCTCATTTGGGAAGTTCTGGAAGCACTCCCACCTATCTCAAAATGCAGAGATGTGCACTGAGGACAGCGGGGCTACTCACAACCTTCAAGCGACGCACCTCCTCCAGGCATATACAAGACTGCAGCAAACGCACCAGACATGCCTGCGCTTGTTTATTGTTTCAGCCAAGCGCTGTGGAGTCAGAGAAGGTGTAGACAAACTGTGGAGACGTTTAACTCTGTTTTGGGTCTTGTTTTGTTTCATGTTTTACTTGGGCAGACTCAGAGATTTCTTCCCTCTTTCTGCAGCGAGGGCCTCGATTTATAACAACATGGAAAGGTAATCATCTAGACCTGCCCCAGTTGGATTACACACTATGGAAAGTGTGTTTAATTATGAAAAATTAAAGACAAGGGGGATATGTTTAGACTAAGAATGTAGACAGTTTCTTGGCTAGAAGCAAGCTGAACAAAAAGGGTAAGGATTCTAGAACAATTGCGAAGGATTTATTTACATTTTAAAAAAATCTACATATGTTTTCACTTAAAGCTCTTGGGAGGGTCATTTCAAAGACTAGGACTCCCGGCTGTTGCCATTCACCTCTAGCTCTATTCCCCCTGCTTGCAACTTGAACGTTAATATACAGACCACAGCAAAAGGAAATGTATGTTGGGTGTGACATATCAAGTGACACAAAAGCTCAGTCACAAGAAACAAATTTTAAATTGATCAAGTACTGTGAGGCCTTTTAGTAACATTTATTGGTGTATTTTTCACAGTTCAGGCCACAGGAGTTTCCCAGGGAGTTTCTAGCCTTGCTGCCAATGAGAAGTAAAGCTTATAATCTTAAGGTGTATTCTTTTTAAGCCCTCCCGCATCACAAAATGAAAAAAAAAATCCAACCTTTTTTCCCAATAAGTTTCCCTTAAGTTTTTTTGTTTTGTTTTGTTTCTGCTTTCTTTACTATACCTTCAATGTGGGTTACACTTAATCTCCTCTTTAACTCTCTAAAGCCTCAATAATCCTTACCCTACCTTTCTGTAACACCAAAACCCAGCAGTATCGTTGATCTGCAGGTTTGAAAATGGGCCATTAGAACTATTCATCACAAATGACGCAGCACAGTTTAAACAAGAAGAGAGTGCAAATATATGCCATCCTGAGTCAGATTAAATGTCCGGCCGCCCTAATGTTCTGTCTCAGTAATGTAATGTCTGTGACCAATTTTCATGATAACACAGACAAAAAATCAGCAGAGAAGAAAACTGCAGCAAGGGGAGGGGGTGCTCTGGATTTCTTCAGCCAAATCTTCCTCCTTTAGGAGAGATGATGCTCATGTCACGGAGCTCTCAGGCTGCAGCTCACCCGTGAAGCAGGGACAGGGATCAGCCTACCTATAGTTTACCTTCCCTAAAGAGCTATTACTAATATATAGCCACCTCAGGCTCTGAATGCAAAGGTCAAAACTGTTATCCATAGCTGGGAGTCTGGACTGCAGGGTGAGGTAGCTGGAGGCTCTGATTATTGTCTGAGAGCTCTGTGACAGCTAGAGGAAGAGGGACCAAGGGGAGGGGGCAGAGGGCAGAACCCTGCCACGTAGGCGATTTTGCCACTCTGGACCTCAGAAAAAAAGGGCTAAAGACTTCAAACTCCTTTCTGAGTGTTTTGAGGTTTCCGTGCTAGGAAAGTGCTGTATGTCATTAAACGAAAATAAATGCAAACTTTCCTGAGCACCTTGCTGCTTGGCACATGATGTGTGTAGACTCAAGACGGTCAAGGAGAATTTCACTTGAATTTCAAACTCAAAAGAAGGATTCACAAAGTCACGGAAAAACAGGCAGCTTGCAGCCATTGTGAGATTTCAGAAGATTTGTGGCAGCTTTTTAAACAGCAGACCTTCACCTCCGTACACATACCAATATACACCTGTAGTGGGTGCAGGAAACATAAGCAGTACCAAGACAGTGGTTTCACTGACGATTGTAGTAGATACAGATATCTTTGGTTGCTTTAAGTTCTACACTTCAACCCCCTTGGAGTCAGGTAGTTCATCTGCCCTCAGCTCAAGGATGACTTTTACCATCTGTGCATTTAGTACTGCAACTATACCACACAGTGCCATTGGAGTTCTTCCTTTAAGAATTCCGAGAGTGGCATACCTCTAATTGCTAAGGACAAATAATGGCAATATGAAGTATCACCACAGTGTTGGTTTTGTCAGCCACACCTAGATAATCCCAACCCGTGAACTTTCTGTCCCATCTCCAGGAATGGATGGCTCTGAGACAGAAAGCAAGCAGTGAATGCCAAAACAGGCAGGTAATCACTTGGCAGCAGACTCCTTTAGCTTAAGCTTTGAGCCAGAAAATGGACATTTTCATGATAGTGGCATACAGACAGAGGATTCCTTGAGGGAAATAAAACTTGTTCTCAGTCTCTTCACAGGTGACAACCCCATCTGCTTTGTGCTTTGTGCTCCGCATGCTTGTGTCAGTTGCATCTTCAGAAAGTAACAATTTAATGTAAAAATGGTTTCTGAGATATGAGTGGAGGAAAAAGAAATAAGTCCTCCATTAAATAATGAATCAACTGATTATAAACTGCATCACAGCAAACACTAATGCTCATGATTTAATGCCACACAAAAAATGGAAATATAAAGAACATATTTAATTTGGGGGACTGAGGACAAGAAACATGAATGACTCGATTGAAAAAATGTAGTATTATTGTTTTCATCCTTGCTTGCTTTGTACTAGACAGGAATCCATTAACATCAAATAAGGCCTATTTCTAATCCCCTTGCTAAGCCCCAACCCTCGACCCAAGAGAATTTGCATTGAAGCAGAAACATGTCAATCATTTTTGCCAATTAAGCACAATAATAAACATGAAGCAAGGAAAAAAATGTGGGCAGTATTGCCAGGATAAGGAGAGCAGTGTCTACACATTTTGAAAGCTTGTCTAGATTATGGGGTTAGCTCAATGAAAAATCATCTACAACTTTTCTCCTAGGTCCAAGGGATATTCCTGATCTATAGCTTATTCATTTCCTGTACTGATGACACATGCGTTCAGCATGTGGCAAATGGTAACAGGATTACATTTCACACAT
This sequence comes from Aptenodytes patagonicus, assembly GCF_965638725.1. NCBI lineage: Eukaryota > Metazoa > Chordata > Aves > Sphenisciformes > Spheniscidae > Aptenodytes > Aptenodytes patagonicus. The sequence continues at coordinate 97,471,805 of NC_134949.1, read as the reverse complement.
ATTTCCCTGAGTTTTTGTTTCCTGAGTACTCCCCATGCTTCTGTAGTATGTTTCAGGCTAATGACAATTCAAATGATCACTGGGTTTACCTGGAAGCTTGTGAAATAAATCAAGTGCTATTTGCATGCAGCAAGCTTACTAGATATGCTGGTAACAATGGTCTCGGTGATGCTCTTAGCTGACAAGGAGATAGTTAAGAAATTTCTGTTTGATTTTTAGCTGTTCTCTAAGCTTATCTTGTAAATGGTAACACATTTTCATTTGACATCCAAAAGAACAATGTCACTGATGTGCAGAGGGCATCAAAAGTTCTTCTGAATTTTTATTATTTTTATTGACTGCCTATTTTTCCTCCCTCTGCTTGCTCAGTGACCCTTCCACATTAATTGAGCAGACCAGAAGCAGGAATTTATACCTAGATCTACAGGTAAAGCAAATGACAGGAAACAGAAGCTGCTGAAATTGCCTCTGAAGCCGATGTACCCCCTCACCCCGCCCAGAACATACTGGCTTATGTTGCCATGCAATTAAGAAAAGAAAGGTAAATTTTGAATAAATATAGTAGCCATAAAAAGTAAAACCATCCTGAGATTAGCTGAAGGCCTAGGCTCTCTCTCTAGCAGTAGCTCAGCTCCTGAGGTAATCAAAATTCTGGGAGGAAAAGCCCATGTGCAGCGTGCACACATCCATGGTGTCTCTCGGGGGTCAGAAAGCAAGCGGGAGAAGATGGGGGAAGCCTGGTTTGCTGCCAGCTCACATTTTCATTTTGAACAAATGTGTGTAAAGAGTTTAGACAGAGTCCCTGTAGACCTTGATAACAGTGTTTATCTGCTCAGCTTCAAAGAAAGCCACAGAAGGACTGTGATGAAATCTGGTGCAATTGTCCCTTTCAAAGCCAAGAAAATATATATATATATATATATATATATGTATATATATTTTGCTGGAAAAGACTGATGGCTCAGCGAGTGTGGGCCTGAACATTCCTTATATTGAGGCATAATAAGCCATATATCATTTCCATTTAGGGGAACTCTGATCTGTCCTTTGCTTTCTAACCATGAATGGTAGGTGCAGGAACCATTTCGCTTGAGAAGTTGATCTGCACTCCCTCAGCCACAGTTTTTGACGTATGTTTGTGCAAGCTGGTTGTAGGCTAGCTCTGATTCATGAATTATGTTTTTATTTTCCTTTTATCATTTCCTTTGGTTGAAGCAGTGTCTATAAATACCATATCACCCAAACGCTGAGATGGTGGAAAACAAGTTAGGAATGCTGTATGCAAGCAAATCCCTCCTGCTCTCTCCCTGTCTCCCCAGATAAACAGCCCATCTCTGGTTATCCATCCTAAAGTCACCAATGCTTAAGCAAGTGGCTGACAGGTACTAAATAATCACAGGAGCAGGAAAGGCTTTTGGGGATACCAAGTCTCTCCTGCAGCCTGAACAGTACTGTTGTGCTTTGTGATGGTCGTGAGCATGTCTAAGGTTTTTTGAGCTCTGAAAAACACAAGCTTCATAGCTCATGCAAGACCCAAATGAAGCAGACTATACTCAAGGAGGATTTATGTATTTTTAACCTTTCTAGCTGTACCACCAGTGATGCTGACATTATGCCATTAACTTGCTCTTCGCATTTTAATGTTAACTATATATGCATCCTTTGCATAGCTGTTCAATCTAATCTACATTTGTTTCTAGCCTTTTTTTCCCCTCTATCTTGACCTAGCTGGTAAATCAATGAGGCTGCTCTTTCGATTCAGAGTCTTTGGAGATTAGCACAACTGAAGAAAAGATTATATAAAAAGGGAGGGGGGGATCATTGCACTTTTACAGTGAAATACTGCCAAGGAACAAGCACAAAGAATACAGGGTAGCATATGCTTGGAAACCTTGGGCTATACCTACACTGCAACTGGCAGTAATATTGACTTTTGTGTAGCTTAAACCTGAGCTGGCTGATAACGCTGAAGGTTTTGCACCATGGGCTTAACATGGGCTGCAAAAGCCAAGCAAGGATGCTAAGGATGTTCATGCCAGCTGAGGTAACCATCAGCAAGGCTACTACTACTGGCACCAAAAATAGCCAGTTTGAAAGTCACTTGGCATGTGCCACCACAGCGAGCTCCTGCAGCTAGGCAGAAGCATAGCCAGCACTGACCTCCTTAAGAAAAACAGCACAAAACCCCCCACCAGCTTATTGTAGGTGGATAGGTGATGTACAGTTCAACCTGGGGAGGGTTTGTGTGGTCTGTAGCCAAACTGTCCAGAGCCAGAGTTCAAATCCAGCAGTGCTGTCTAGGGAAGCTGGTATTCCTTTTGAGTCAGACAAAAAGAAGGGCTTCAGCTTTTCAAGTTATGAGCTCCTTAACCTTCTGCTGTAGAAGTGTTTACTCAGCATGCACTCGGTGTTAGCATAAAATTCAGTCAGGGCCTTAATCAAAGGCCACTGTAATCAATGTAAAGACCATGAGGAAAGTAAGCAGATCTTCATCTTCTAGGGATTTTTCAGTGGAAGTTAGGTTCCTAATTCTTTACGGTTGACTTGAACTGTGTTTAACCTTTGGGTTAGGTTGAACCAAGTTCTCTAGCTAGCTAGGAAATAACAAAGTTGTCATCAAAACCAGTCACTTTTGACTCACCAGCTAAAACGATCAGGTATCCACCTAGAGCCCTGTCAACCAGATAAAGCTGCCTTTTGACTGAGGCTAGAGGTGACCTTAAAAAGATGTCCAATCTCTGGAGTCAGAAGCGTTAACTAGATATCTACCTTCCTGTGCCACATGAAAAGTCCTGCCACGTACTCAGTGTCCATGTGGGAAAGGTTTCCTTATGTATCTGGAGAATGCCTAGTGCAGTGGCTACTGATCCTGACTGACGCCTCATTGTTGAGTTACAGATGAGTTAGTGAAAATTTCTCACTTGATGCTAGTGGATGCATTTCCTGTGGTGGATCTGCAGAGCAACAGTGAATGGGAGCTGACATTTAGAAGTACGACCCATGCACCCATAGGACACATGACTCTACCTGATAGTCAGGGTTGGTGAGCTTGACAGCGCTGTGACAGTCTGGCTTCTCTGGGCATCCAGACAGGGAGACATGTGCATCGTGGCTCTCTGACTGTCCACACACCAAAGCTCCCCTCCACAGGAAACCAGAAGTAGGGATGCTTTCTTGTGTTGCACTGGCAAGAGCTGCTTTTATAGCATTGTCCAGATGATTTTGCTTTCAAAAGATGTGCACTGCACATGTATGGACTGAAAAACAAGTGAAAAAGGCTCTGAAGTCAGATAACGCAAGCTTTGAGAAGAAGGTGAAGAGAATAATTAAGTGAGGATGCATTCTTAGCATTATCTCTCAAAATCTAAAGAAGAAAATGCGTGATAGATTTTTTGCCTTACACACTGGATACCATCCACTATCACCTTGTACCCTTATCCTAGTACCCAAGACACTGTCACCTAGTATCCATACCCTCTCAAGGGGTTGGATTTGTGAGAACATGGTAGAATGGTTCTTACCTAGCTGAGAGCAGGACACTAGTTCTATCCCTACTGATATACAGCATAATTCTTGAGGTTGTCCTCATTCGACTGAAGACTGCAAGCTCTGCAGTCCTAGCTACATGGTACCTTGCCTACAGCTCCACCTCTGCCTGTCCTGTTCTCTTTCTGTTGTAGAGTGGAGCAGATAGGATCCAGGGGATCTCAAGCTGGGGATGCCTAGATCAAGTGCTCTCAGCTCAACATTCAGTGCAGCTCTTGATGGCTCTGGGCCATCCATGTTCCCCTAAACACCATATATACACCCATAAACACAGCTTAGATTTCCTTAGAAGGAAAAACTTTTTTCTCCAGATCATTATGAACAGCTACTTGATAACACAAGCTCTCCTAGCTTCTCAGACCAACGCCACTAAGTCATGCCCATTTCCCACTGCACAGGGCCCTAGTCCCACCCTTTCCGCCTTCTCCAATCCTCGCACCTCCCTCCTGTCCAGTAAAACTGAGATGTCCCAATCCTTAGCCTCTACCCATGCTTTGGTTGATGCATTGTCTCTCCCTATTACTCCATCATGAACCAGAAGTGTAGCCACTTAGGCATCCAGTGGAACATTTCAGCATCCCTGAGTTCAAGAAAAGGCAGCTGCCTCCTTCCACCCTGTGACAGGAGTCTCAAATACACGCAATAATTATCCTCTGGAAGTGCCCGCATCTTTGCATTGACGAGAGCAGGCTATGTGCCATGCTTCTGGATTTCTGAAGCTTGAGGAAGTAGATCTCATCCTTTGATATGATTTGAAGATGTTGCTCTAGACTACATATAAGGGCCCCGTCTATTGTTAATCTGTACAAATGTCCAAGAAACCTGCAGTTTGTTCTTAAGATACTTTTTCCCATTTGAAAGCTCAATGTTATTTTGCTCTTTTATATCCAGTTATGCATAAATCAATGTCATTGGTGCCTAAGCACATAACTTTTCCCTTAGTAGAGCAAAATGGGTTTCTTTTAATCATTTAAAAATATTTAGTTTGATGGGTACTTCCTGTGCAGTGATAACTCCCCTGATCTACTATGTAAGTCATCCAAATGAGCTCTTTTGTTATAGGCCTACATAGAGACTATTTTTTTATAAAAATAAGATTTGTATGAATTTTGATTTGTGACCCATCTGCCTCTGGTAACGATCCACAGACAGATATCTATATTTGGAAAATAGTTTGAGCTGTCTAGTGAATATTTCATGGCACCCACAAGATGACTGCTTCTAAAAGTCATTGGCATTAGTAAGCACCGAGCGTATGATTTTTTTTTTGTGAGAGATAGATGAGTAAATGGTTCTCAAGAAAGCTGAGAGAAATTTAAAACCCAAACTCTGAAGGAAAATAGTTAGCTTTTACAAGGATCAATCTGTGCCAGTATGAAGGGATATATTATCTTTACAGAATCTTTTTTATCATCTTTTCCAGCTAGGGATCCCCTAATATATTTGAAGCCATTTTATATTTTTTCTAAGAGTATCATACTTCAGAGGATTGGGCAAATGGAACAGCTGAGGATGTGTCTTTCAAAAAAGTACTTGCAGAACAAGACACCCTGACAATGCGTGAAATGCATGGTTGGACATCAACCAATTAAAGGGACAACTCTTTCCTACACCTCTAGAAATGAAGTGCAAGCTAACTAGACGTTGTTCAGATAAATGACACTGATAATGCTCTTCTAGGCAGCATTCAAATAAATTAATATTGAGCAAGAAACTCATTGAGCTACTTCCAGTTGACACCCACCTTTCACTGTGATCACTGTTCCACGTAATATCCACATTAAGTATGGCTGATATTTGCCTTTACAACAATGACAAATAAATATTTTTAAATAGGCATTTGTTAGTCCTGCAGCCATGCAGATAGGAGCCTAAAAAATACTGAATAATTCCACAAAGGTCAGGAGCTACTTTTTTTTGCTCTATCTTGTAATAGAAGAACAAGGAGATACCCAGGGAAATAAAAAACGTAATAACTGTCAGAGTGATAAAAGGCAAAATTTGTGTATTTGCTGACCTCAACAAAACTGAGGTAAAGAAGGATACAGAAAGGAATTAGTCATATCTAAGAATAATAAAAATATCCACTGTCATATTACTCATGGGATGACTTTCTAAAGAAAATCCTTGTTCCTGATTTAGGCCCTAAGCAACTTCCTGCTTGCTTGGGTTAGAAAGAAACTTCCATCAAAGGCATTAGATTGTGTATTTATCTATTTTTATGTTTTGTAGCTTTCAGTGAAGACTCTGATGCTGGCTGCTATTGGGCACCACAAAAGAATGCCGATCGCTTTGAAACAAATATGAAAATATTTGGAGTGGAGTCTTTCCAGTGCCTACTCTATAGACCTTTATGTCTGAGGCAGATCTGTAATTGTCCTTGACAAAATTTTCACTGGAAAAAAAAAAAAATCTGATTTGATGCATGTTTATTGAACCCATTTAGGCATGACCAGGCTCTCATTTTGGATTCTGCAATAGATGGGCCATTGGTAGGTGTTTATGGTAGGTGTTAATATGCCAATATGCAAGAAATGTTTTCTCCAGCTCTTTGGATCCAGAATCACAATTGACACTACTGTCAGAAACGGTAGGAGAGGGCATTGATGGCCAATGAGATTCTCAGCTCCATGTCTATTTAGTTTTTTACAGCTGGTGAAGACAGCCTGAAAGAAAAATCTGTGGGAGGCTTATTTTGTCACTGACTGTGTTGTGTCTGTTTCTTTGGAAAAACGGAAAGCTTCAGTTTGCAGCATCTTCCACTAGAAGTAACTTAACGCCAGAATTTAAATAACATGGAAACACTCTACTGGGATCCTTATTCATACTCTCATCTACAACTCTCTGCTTGCAGTTTCTAGCTATGTGAACACTTACATTTTTCCTGTATTACTCAGACTTCATACCTTATGAATATGAACAAGAAATTGGCAAAAACCATCTCTTAAGACAAAATTCAAATGTTCCCTTAAAGAAAAAAGCCTGCATTCCATCTTTTAAGTCTAAAATTTCCTTTGTGTACTTCCAACGGACTATTTATTTTACTGTCATATGGATAGCAAGTGAAGCAGAAAAGATCCCCCAGCTAGGAAATGATGGCAAACTTTTGGAGGTACTAAAGCGTACTGAAACACACATTATTGCAGTAAGATTGAAAAACTAGTCTAAGCGTTCAATCCCACAGTAGTATAGACTTGTACAGACTCATACAAGACACAAGGGTGTATGGTATTAATGAGACAATGAACATCTTGTGTTGAGAGACTTAGCAAAGCAGCACCCATGTTGTTAGTCACCTCCAGTCACCTCCAGCCACCTCCAGCACCTATGGGCTATATGATGACAAACTAGGGACCTTGTATGTGCACAGGAAGAATTCCACATCTCAGAATAGGGTGTGAGACATGCAGAAGATTGAGGAGGAAACCTTTTAAGAAATACAATAAAGGAAAGCTAAGGTGCATCTTAAATCTTACTGCTTCCTAAGATTTAGGTGTGGTTTCATTCATGATTCACAGCTCTTGAACTCTTAGGCGTGAGTTTTTTCCTCCCCCATATTCAAGGTCGATAGACCTTTGTAGCCTATAGTGAAGGACTTATCATGCTGAGAGTTTAAAGAGCAGTTCCCACATTACAGCCTGGCAGGAGGGTTAGACAGGGGAACAGGCACATGTAAATCTACCAGGGCTCAGCTGTAGGGTAGGTGACAAACTGCAGTCAAAGAGGTGTACTTTTACATGTGGTCAGAGGTAAAACTCCAGTGCCATGTTAATGTCAGGTAATTTTGAGGTTTTATGGTTCGATCAAAGGTGGCAGGGTGACAGAGAAGGCCCCCAGTCTCTAAGCTGATCCCACCTTTCATTTCACACAACTGGTCCTGGCAGAGAGACCCCTGACATAGAATCATAGAATCATAGAATCATTGAGGTTGGAAAAGACCTCTAAGATCATCGAGTCCAACCATCAACCCAACACCACCATGCCCACTAAACCATGTCCCTAAGCGCCTCATCTACACGTCTTTTAAATACCTCCAGGGATGGGGACTCCACCACTTCCCTGGGCAGCCTGTTCCAATGTTTCACCACTCTTTCAGTAAAGACATTTTTCCTTACATCCAATCTAAACCTCCCCTGCCGCAACTTGAGGCCATTTCCTCTCGTCCTATCGCTTGTTACTTCGGAGAAAAGACCAACACCCACCTCGCTACAACCTCCTTTCAGGTAGTTGTAGAGAGCGATGAGGTCTCCCCTCAGCCTCCTTTTCTCCAGGCTGAACAACCCCAGTTCCCTCAGCCGCTCCTCATAAGACTTGTTCTCCAGACCCCTCACCAGCCTCGTTGCCCTTCTCTGGACACGCTCCAGCACCTCAACATTCTTCTTGTAGTGAGGGGCCCAAAACTGAACACAGTATTCGAGGTGCGGCCTCACCAGTGCCGAGTACAGGGGCACAATCACTTCCCTACTCCTACCGGCCACACTATTTCTGATACAGGCCAGGATGCCATTGGCCTTCTTGGCCGCCTGGGCACACTGCCGGCTCATGTTCAGCCGGCTGTCGACCAACACCCCCAGGTCCTTCTCTGCTGGGCAGCTTTCCAGCCACTCTTCCCCAAGCCTGTAGCGCTGCATGGGGTTGTTGTGGCCCAAGTGCAGGACCCGGCACTTGTCCTTGTTGAACCTCATACAGTTGGCCTGGGCCCATCGATCCAGCCTGTCCAGGTCCCTCTGCAGAGCCTTCCTACCCTCGAGCAGATCAACACTCCCGCCCAGCTTGGTGTCGTCTGCAAACCCACTGAGGGTGCACTCAATCCCCTCATCCAGATCATCAATAAAGATATTAAACAAGACCGGCCCCAGTACTGAGCCCTGGGGAACACCGCTCGTGACCGGCCGCCAACTGGATGTAACTCCATTCACCACAACTCTCTGGGCCCGGCCATCCAGCCAGTTTTTGACCCAGCGCAGAGTCCACCTGTCTAAGCCGTGAGCCGCCAGCTTCTCTAGGAGAATGCTGTGGGAGACAGTGTCAAAGGCCTTGCTGAAGTCCAGGTAGACCACATCCACAGCCTTTCCCTCATCCACTAGGCGGGTCACCTGGTCATAGAAGGAGATCAGGTTGGTCAAGCAGGACCTGCCTTTCAAGAATCCGTGCTGGCTAGGCCGGATCCCCTGGTTGTCCCGCTCATGCCTTGTGAGCGCCCTCAAGATGAACCGCTCCATAATCTTCCCCGGCACCGAGGTCAGGCTGACAGGCCTGTAGTTCCCCGGATCCTCCTTCTGGCCCTTCTTGTGGATGGGCGTCACATTGGCAAGCCTCCAGTCGTCCGGGACCTCCCCCGTTAACCAGGACTGCTGATAAATGATGGAGAGTGGCTTGGCGAGCACCTCCGCCAGCTCCCTCAGCACTCTCGGGTGGATCCCATCCGGCCCCATAGACTTGTGAGTGTCCAGGTGGCGTAGCAGGTCATTGACTGCTTCCTCCTGGATTACGGGGGGTTCATCCTGCTTGCCGTCCCCGTCTTCCAGCTCGGGGGGCCGAGTACCCTGAGGATAACTGGTCTGCCTGTTAAAGACTGAGGCAAAGAAGGCATTGAGTACCTCAGCCTTTTCCTCATCCTCAGTGACAATGTTCCCCCTTGCATCCAATAAAGGATGGAGATTCTCCTTGGCTCTCTTCTTGTCATTAATATATTTGTCATCAAAGAAGCCTTAAAGCTGCCGACTGAGATAAGTACCCTATTGGCACTGCCTTACTGAAAAGTCAAGGGTGTGGTTGTTCCTAGTGATTATTCAAAGATTACGTAACAGAGAGCTACAAGGTCAAGGGGGGGGAAAAAAAGGTCACTTAGAAATCAAGGAGTGACAGAGCTGAGCATGGACTCTGCTGTGCAGTGTACTGACCCCCCACGCACAGACCCACCCAGGAACGCAACCACGAACCAATTCTGGACTTCTCAGGTAGGCTAGGTGAAGTGTACAAATAAAGCTGTAGGCAGCAAATGTCTTATGTCTTTATTAAAATCTTCTACATGGAAGAATCATAAACGTATCTCCCTTTTACACACATGAGCAGGGGCTCAGGGAGAGGGGTGCTTTCTCTCAAGGCTTTCAGATTAACAAAGGATGTGTCTGGAGGATAGTCAGTGAATGATAAAAACTGAGAGGAGAGAAACATTCACTCCTTGGCTGGGAAGTTATCGAACTTGTAGAGCCTAGGGGCTATCTTCAGATGCATAAGCAGCTGCTGTTGAAGACAAGGGCTATGGTGTGTCTATGCATGTGAACAGAAGTTGATCCTGGCCCTAGGTACTTTAGAAGGAAGTATTTTCTTGCCTTCCTCTAAAAAAAAAAGGTACTTGATTCCTCTTTCAAAAGCAAAAAAATAAATATCATAAACCACATTATTACAGACAGCCTTGGTGCAGTGTCCCCACCCTCTAGCTTTCCTCTCCCTATCTCCTTGTCATTTAAATAGAAAGTTAGATGTAGTACACAACTTTAAAGTAACCTTATATGGTAATTTTGCTGCAACAGTAAAAAATGATCAGTTTCTCTGTCAGACAGCCAAACAACACTTCTGCAGTACTTTTTGCGCTGACTTCCAATCTTATGAACATTTGGTCAAAAAGCATGTTTCTGTTACAGTCCTCATCTCAGCTATGATGTCTGAAGTTTACAACACTCTTTTTGAGTGAAAACCAGGCAAGAGTCATCCCCGATAAAAATAGCAACAAGGAGAAAATCCCAGAGAAGGAATTCAAGCCAATCTTTGCAGCATGTCAAGGCTAATATAGGCCCTGCCAACTCAGAAGTAGGCGATGCATGCTTTACGTGCTTAGTACAGAAACAAGGTGAATGAGAATAAACCGGCCAGTCACAAAATGCTCACAAAGGCACATCTGACACCATCATGCACTCAGCCATGCACAGTGATACGGGGAAATGCAGCCTTCCTCCATCACCTTGGTCCTGATGACCTGATGGGAGGAGGAGAGCAGTGATTCCACTGTGTGGTGGGAAAGCAACCCCGAGCAAACCAAAGTGCTACAGCAGGATACAAGTCCATTAAGGGTTGTTAACATAAAGGAGAAAATTAATTTTTTAAACTCAAATACTTCTCACCTTCATGAAAAGGACACCTTAGCCACAAGACCTTCTTGCTGATCAATCGCAGGCATTCCCTCTTTGCATGCACCAGGGAAATTAGACATAGTGGAGCTATACCACAAACCTTGGTGTGCAGCCCAGCACAGCCAGCTTTTGTTCATGGACTTCATTTTCTCCCTAAAGAAAGGTCACACATCAATTACTGTATACGGTGCACTTCATTGAGAGATTACTGAACACTATCAATGAGGCTATAATAGAAGTCTGTACTGCATCAGGAAAATCCAGCAGTTTGACTTAGCCGATGGATGCGTCATCTGTTCCCAATATCCTGACTGCTATTAGAAATGAAAATATCTCTTCCTTTAACTTCTTCAGACATCTCATCTGTTCTTCTGGGTAAATGTACCATTAAATGTCAGTCTATAGACGTATCGTCTGGGGGGGGGGTGAGTAATAGACTAAAATGTTCATATCTGAGTGAGACACACAAATCCAGACATAGGCACATAAATAAATGGCTCGACAGCCATAAATGGCTCAACAGTCATAAAGACCAAGCACCTGTAATGCCTCTTGACATCACAGGGAGCAGCACTTCTAAAATCTCAGAAGGGTGTCAGCTGTTCAGGGATGCAGCACAACCTGATATGGGATTGTTGGCAGGAGGATTGAAAATGGCCCTGATTTTCTGTAGTAAGTGTTGGTAAATGGGGGTTGCTTTACTGTGTTTCACAATATGTCCTCCCGCACTCTTATACCTTTGGTTCCCTGTGAACTGCGGATGGTTTGGGGAGCTTGTCTGACAGGGGGTACTGTCAGGACAGGAAGAAGAAATGAGTTAATGGCACTGAGACTTCTTGTCTGACTGACTGCTCTGCACAGGGTGGCTGGAGTGGGAGGAGCTGCACTATTTTTCTCCTTAACATGTGTTGCAAATGTAAGGAGGGTACATCAGGACTCCTGGGGCATTTTTAATGACATCAGACGAGATTATTTAACCTCAAGAGGTTAACATTTAATAATTAGGTTAGAACCTGCTGTTTTCAGGCTTGTCAGTCTTCTATCACTAAAAGAAATTCAAGCATCTGTGGAGGCCACAAACTGGGGAAAAAAATTGTCATGCCTCAAACACTGGGAAAAGAAATGTATAAGAAAAATATTTTCAGAAGGTATCCTGGGATCATTTACAACTGAAGTCTTTAAAAATGAAGGTTGGTACCTAAAAATGAATGCCTAGTGAGATTTAAAAATTCTACTGGAACTTCTGTAGATGATGCAAGATCAGGGTTTTAAATACCCAAAAAACTTTTGTGAGTCTGATCTTAAGTTATTTACACATCTTGAAGGTTTTTGGCCTTAAGCAGCTAACTCCCTTTTCTCCCCTAAATTCCCTCAAGTCCCTGGGTATCTCAGGGAGGCTTAGTCTTCTATATAACTAAGGTGCCTTTGAAAATTTGCAGGAATTGTTTTTGCTCTGACACATCTGTTGTTTGAAAGTAAAGGTTGTAAATTCATTATGCACTGGCATTAAACTAACAGAAAGGAAAGCAGGAGCATGCACATCTTCTGATAGACAGGAAAATGGTGTGGTAAGAGTGTTTGCACCAGTCTTCAGTGTACAAGCAGAATAGTCACCAGTAGATTAAGGGTTAAAATAGAAACCGAAGTATAAAAATCACAGAGCAAGACAAGGAAGCACTTGAGAAACAGACACAAAAATAAAGCTTGCACCACAACTCAGACCAAATTAAACCAGACCTGCACAACATCTGGTCTGGAGATGGTGTGCTAGCAGCTGAGTGGCAGCGTGTCTCACAGGCTGACAGGTAGTCAAGAGAAGGTACATCTCAGGCTGACTCGGAGGCTCTCCCGCTCAGCCTTGCTAGCTGGGGATACCTGCTCTGCTTCTCAGCCTGCAGCTGGGGCGCATTGCATGCCCATGCTCGCAGACAAGGCAGCCCATGAAGAGGAGGCAGGGGAGGCTGGGAGGAAGGTTGCAAGGAGGTAGGGAGAGAGGACTGCAGCAGGAAAGGACATGAAGGTGTAGGGTAGGGGGCATGGGGATGAGCAGGAAGTTGCAACAGAGAAGGAGGTGGGTAGGTGATATGTAATTACAGATGTAAACATAGGCAAAAGTGTGGGTGTGCAAAGGAATGGAAAACTGAGGTCCAAAGCCAGCTGGTACACTGGTCTCACCTGTCGCTGAGCTGGAGAGCCCTGAAGTAAATCAGTGAATTATGCTTAGACACCCACAGGCCAAAACAGGACAAGGTATCCGCACAATGCTTAGGCTGAGCTGTAGCACCTCCCAGGAGAGGACAGCAGTAGCTGTCCTGACCTGATGCTTCAGTGCTTAATGCAGTGGCTTCACCACTGAGTCCTCTGAGAGAAGGAGAGTCCAGGTGCCCACTTTCCCATGGAGCTGAGGCAGCTGCTACCCTTTCTCAAAACCTCCCCAGACCAACAGGAAGCAAATTATCACCATTTGTTCTCCTATTTTTCAGCTACCAAGACTGCTGAAAACATTTCAAATTTGAAATGTCACAATTGTATGAGAAAGAAAAATACATTTAATTTACTTATTCTTTTTCTCAGTTTCACAGATCTGACTATCCTGAACGTCACTTTCAAAATCCTTAGTGGCTTATGAGGAATGGAGTTTGCTGTTTTCTGAGTGCCTCATGAAGCCAAAAGAGGACAAGCTGACTTTAGACCATTAAAAAAAGAAAAGAAACAGCAACGTAACTAGGGACTGCACGAACTAATTTGCCAAGTCACACTGTCCAGCCTCCCAGCTTTACGCTGGACTTCTTCCACGTTGCCTTGCATTACCTCCCTTTCTTCTCACCTTGTAAAGATTCCAGTCCTGCACAGATATCCGTGTGTGTCTGTGAAACTTCCAGCAGGTGTGTTGGTCTGTCAGTGTGATTTAAGTTGTAGTCTTCTTATGTTGGGGCTCTGCTGTTTCTAACACTCCCATGCTTAACTACCTCATGTAGCAGAGTTCAGCACATGTGCAAGAATTTGCAAGACTGCTTATTTGCTTGAGAGCACTTATGAAGAGACATTATATAAGGGCTATAAATATTTGGAAAGTGGCCAAGAACAAGTTTTGAAACTATAAAAGTAACATTGGGGGTGAAATGACAACTTCTATTGTCAAAAGAGCAGTGCTTTATTACAATTTACTGGATTTTTTTTTTCCTCCCTAGAAATTAATGACATATTTGAAGAAAAATATCTCAGGAAGTTTTCTTTAATGTAGCTTCTGCATTTTCCTGGAAACAATCATTGCCTTCTTTGTTTCAGACACTGAAAGAACCAAGGTTTTCCAGAATACTAGAAAAGTCTTAGCTATGCTTGAGCATAATCTGGAAGTATTATGCTTGTGGCTTAAAAGATCACGCTTTTTAAATGCTTCTGTTTCAGCCAGTGTATAAAAATATCAGGAAAATCAGAATGATCCTGGCAAATCAGCTTTGTGATGCCTTCTCCGTTAAGGTTACTTATTCAAAATCATGCAGAAATTGATTCAACACAGAATATGCTCCAAGTCATACAATGTCTCTCCTTGTCTGCGACAAATTGCAATATCTGACAAAACGTATATAAAAGGAACTCACAAAAGAAATTGTAGGAATCTATTGAGAGAGAGATTGAAGAAATGAAGAATTCAAGAGATTGAAGGAATGATTCACAGAAAACAACATATATAAATGACAGGAGAAGGGCAAACAAAGCATCTATCATTATAAAAAGGGGAGGAAGGCAAATTACTGGAAGAAAGAAGCCAACAACCTAGCTGTAAATACATGGAAGAAAACAAGAAGATGAACCAACAGCCAGTGAGGATTTGTTAGAGACAAACCATACCAAACAACTCATTCGTTTTGGGAAGATGATATAGCATAGTTTCCCTTTGTGGTTAGGGAAAGGTATATACATCATATACCTTAATTAAAGTTTTTTTTTGTGGTGTATCACAGGAAGACCACATGAGCAGGCTAGGGGAGTACAGAATGGATGAAACAATTACAGGGGAGTTATAAAACTGGTTGGAAAGCTGTGTTTGGAAGAAAGACAGGAGTGGTTCATGGACAAGTTGCATGGTGATTCTGGAGTTTTACAAGTGTTTGTCCCTGATCCAGTGATAATTAATATTTCCATTTATGACTTTGATGATGGAAAAAAAGAGGGTGCTTATTAAAATTTGGAGATGATAACCAAACTAAGTGGATCTGCAAGTGTGTCAGAAGACAAGATAAATCTGGAATGATCTGGACGGGTGCTAGAACTGGGGTAACAAAAAGAGACTGTAATTCAGCAGGGACAAGTGGAAGGCACATAGACAGGAATCATCACCATGAATAAACTCAGGCTCAAAAATAACAGTATAGATAGCATTTCTACAGAACAAGATCTGGGGATCTTTAAGAATTTCAAGCTCAACAAAAGCCAGTAATTTCATGCTGTTATGGAAAAGGCAAATGCTGTATCAGAAGGTATAAGTAGGAATAAGTGAAATAGACCTTGATGACTCTTTAGAATTCGTAAAGCTTTAGCTGAACATTTGAACATCTGTCCAGTTTTGGGCAGAACACTTCAAGAAATGTAGGGATCAATAGAAAAGAATCCAGAGGAGTTCACGAAGAAATATAGAAAAACACAATCTCTGTCATCAGATTGAATGAGTTCTGACTGTAGCAGAAAGCAAAGGCATGGCTGGCTGTCCAAAGCTCGCAGTAAGGCAGATAAGCAGTGACAGGCTTACTTTATGACCAGAAAGATTCTGGTTAGTTGTAATTAGAAAACTTGTTAAAAGTCAGAGTACTGAAGTGACAGAATAGGTTTCCTGGCGATGATTTTTGTTGGAGGTCTTTGAGGACGGGTTAGACAATACCTGTGATGGAGGAGATAAATACCACTGATCTTCCCTCCAGGACAAGGAATGGATGTCTTGAGGTAATATAGAGGCAATGATATTAATTTCTTCTCTAAAGTGCTTTTATAAAGCTTCTATAAAGAATTGAGTTTGAAATTGTTACTGATGCTTACCCCCTTAAAATTGCTTACCCCTGGAGGAGTACTCAAAATGTCCATTCGGGAACTGGATCTTCATTTTAACTGGGACTGTGAAGTGAAAGATTCCCTCATGTACCAAGAACTCCAGAAAAAGTCATAGGATCTGGGTAAGCTTGCAAGATCAGGTCGCAACTGGCTTTGCTAATATTCACCAGAAACTGCTATCTTTGTAAAACCTTTTGTTGGAATTGCACATAAACAGATCTTTTACCTTGCTCAGTCCAAAATTATGACCTTGGCTGAAATGATGTTTGCTTGAATCCATTACTGGAAAAGTATATTCCAAGAAAAATTCATGCAGCAATGGCTTGAAAACAGAGAATGGGCCAATATCAGGATCACTTTCTTATTCTGGAAATTCTGTCCAAAAAATAAGAGCTTTCAATCATGCAGATAAAATAATGAAACCCAAGAAAGACTGACACAAAGTCAGCAGAGCTGTATCAGGAAGAGCTTATTATGGAATAAATTCAGTACCAGACTTGATATATTATGATTTAGTGACATGCCCCTCTATACTGAAGTATGACTAAAAGTGCCAGTCCTGAAGGATGCTATGCACCTAAACCAAGCACACTCAGAATTAAAGGGAAAGCAGGGACAGGTGACATTACAGTGGGGGTCTGCTACAGGCCACCTGACCAGGAAGACCAAGCGGATGAGGCCCTCTATAGACAGGTAGGAGCAGCCTCACGCTCACAAGCCCTGGGCCTCATGGGGGACTTCAACCACCCTGATATCTGTTGGAGGGACAACACGGCAGGGCATAAGCAATCCAGAGGTTCCTGGAATGCATCGATGATAACTTCCTTCTCCAAGTGATAGAGGAGCCAACGAGGAGAGGTGCTATGCTGAACCTTTTTCTCACCAACAAGGAGGGGCTGGTGGGGAATGTGAAGCTCAAGGGCAGCCTGGGCTGCAGTGACCACGAAATGGTGGAGTTTGAGATCCTTAGGGCACCAAGGAGGGCGCACAGCAAGCTCACTACCCTGGCCTTCAGGAGAGCAGACTTTGGCCTCTTCAGGGATCTGCGTGGTAGAGTGCCATGGGACAAAGCCCTGGAGGGAAGAGGGGCCCAAGAAAGCTGGGTAATATTCAAGGATCTCCTCCTTCAAGCTCAGGAGCGATGCATCCCAACAAAGAGGAAGTCTGGCAAAAACACCAGGAGGCCTGCATGGATGAACAAGGAGCTCCTGGACAAACTCCAACACAAAAAGGAAGCCTACAGAGGGTGGAAGCAAGGACAGGCAGCTTGGGAGGAATACAGAGAAATTGTCCGAGCAGCCAGGGATCAGGTTAGGAAAGCTAAAGCCCTGATAGAATTAAATTTGGCCAGGGACATCAAGGGCAACAAGAAAAGATTCTATAGGTACGTTGGAGATAAAGGGAAGACAAGGGAAAATGTGGGCCCTCTCTAGAATGAAACGGGAGACCTGGTTACCAGGGACATGGAGAAGGCAAAGGTACTCAATGACTTTTTTGTCTTGGTCTTCACTGGCAAGTGCTCAAGCCTCACCGCCCAAGCCACAGAAGGCAAAGGCGGGGACTGGGAGAATGAAGAGCCGCCCACTGTGGGAGAACATCACGTTCGAGACCATCTAAGGCACCTGGAGGTGCACAAGTCCATGGGACCCGATGAGATCCATCCGCAGGTCCTGAGGGAACTGGTGGATGAGGTTGCTAAGCCACTATCCATCGTATTTGAGAAGTCGTGGCAGTCCGGTGAAGTTCCCACTGACTGGAAAAGGGGAAACATAACCCCCGTTTTTGAAAAGGGAAAAAAGGAAGACCCGGGGAACTACAGGCCAGTGAGTCTCACCTCTGTGCCTGGGAAGATCATGGAACAGATCCTCCTGGAAGCTATGCTAAGGCCCATGGAGGACAGGGAGGTGATTCGAGACAGCCAGCATGGCTTCACCAAGGGCAAGTCCTGCCTGACTAACCTAGTGGCCTTCTATGATGGAGTGACTACATCAGTGGACATGGGAAGAGCTATGGATGTCGTCTATCTGGACCTCTGTAAGGCCTTTGACATGGTCCCCCACAACATCCTTCTCTCTAAACTGGAGAGGTATGGATTTGATGGGTGGACTGTCCGGTGGGTGAGGAATTGGTTAGATGGTCACATCCAGAGGGTAGAGGTCAACGGCTCAATGTCCAGATGGAGATTGGTGATGAGTGGCGTCCCACAGGGGTCCATATTGGGACCAGTACTGTTTAATATCTTCGTCAATGACATAGACAGTGGGATCGAGTGCACCCTCAGCAAGTTTGCAGATGACACCAAGCTGAGTGGTGCGGTCGACACGCCAGAGGGATGGGATGCCATCCAGAGGGACCTGGACAAGCTTGAGAAGTGGGCCCGTGTGAACCTCATGAGGTTTAACAAGGCCAAGTGCAAGGTCCTGCACCTGGGTTGGGGCAACCCCCGGTATCAATAGAGGCTGGGGGATGAAGGGATTGAGAGCAGCCCTGCCAAGAAGGACTTGGGGGTACCGGTGGATGAAAAGCTGGACATGAGCCAGCAATGTGCGCTCGCAGCCCAGAAGGCCAATCGTAACCTGGGCTGCATCAAAAGAAGCATGGCCAGCAGGTCGAGGGAGGTGATTCTGCCCCTCTACTCTGCTCTGGTGAGACCCCACCTGGAGTACTGCGTCCAGCTCTGGAGCCCTCAGCATAAGAAAGACACGGACCTGTTGGAGTGGGTCTGGAAGAGGGCCACGAAAATGATCAGGGGCATGGAACACCTCTGCTATGAAGAAAGGCTGAGAGAGTTGGGGTTGTTCAGCCTAGAGAAGAGAAGGCTTTGGGGAGACCTTATTGCAGCCTATCCGTACTTAAAGGGGGCTTATAAAAAAGATGGCGGCAAACTTTTTAGCAGGGCCTGTTGCGACAGGACAAGGGGGAATGGCTTTAAACTAAAGGGGGGTAGATACAGACTAGATATAAGGAAGAAATTTTTTACGCTGAGGGTGGTGAAACACTGGCACAGGTTGCCCAGAGAAGTGGTGGATGACCCATCCCTGGAAACATTCAAGGTCAGGTTGGACAGGGCTCTGATTTAGTTGAAGATGTCCCTGCCCACGGCAGGGGGGTTAGACTAGATGACCCTTAGAGGTCCCTTCCAAGCCAAACTATTCTATGATTCTATAATTCTAACATTTCTTTGATGTGGGCCTAGAAACTGAGCTGACTTCAACTAGCCAAACTTGCAATGGAAAGCTTGAATAGGGACAGAGGGATCTGGCTTCATTTACTCCCCCCAAGAACTTGGTATAACTCTTCATGGTTAAGGGACTGGTATGACAGATAACTGGCACACGGATAGGCCATTTATGTATAGAAGCTGTGAAACCATTTGCTGAATGGCATATAAAATCATGGTAACTATTAGCTGAGCAGTATGGGATAATAAAAAAAAAGACTTTTTTCTTGTTGCAGATGACTCCAAAACCTGGATTTTTTAATATCAAAGACCTGAAAAAGCAAAAGACAAGAAGGATAGTTGTAACAGCAGAAAATATGAAGCCAGGGTGCTGAGTCACTGAAATTAAAGAGAGGAAACATTATTCACTCTCGCTCTCTGATTGTATAGGACTTTTCCCTTATGGTACAGCCCCCAGTGTATTATCAAAGCTTGTTTAAAATAATTCAGTTGCTTCTCATGGGATGCAACTCTGCTAACCAATCATTTGGATTTCTTTTTCCCCTGATTCTAATACCCACAAATTTACATCCCACTATACTAGCCTTTGGATGACCTGCATACAAATTCCTTTCCATAAATGGAACTTGCACCTTTCAAAAAACCCATACATTGTTGTCACATCAGCCTCCCATTTCATTGTGGGTTGGTTAAAGCTACAACATAATGTTCGTATTTATTTCTGGTAATTTCCTTTCATAAATCAGTCCCTCCAGTGCCTTAAATACATCTGTTACTTTTCTCTGAATGTCTTCCAACCTATCAATATCTTTCTGGAATTGAAGGACCTAGGATTATATGCAGTGTTTTAGGTGAATAATAACATCAGAAGCATTTTGCATTATTAAATCCTATAAGCAATTGCAAAAAAATTAAAAAGCTGCATTTCAGTAACCCTGAGCCATAAGGTGTTGGTGGTCTGTTCCATGTGGAGTGAATAACAACATTCTGTGCCTCATGTGGGACATGGCCAGAAGAAAAACCCCATCATGCTCAAAGCAGACTGCACCTGCTTCATGGTCCTTTGCAGCTGTTTTGGCTTGTGAAGATTATAGACTCTTCACTGATATTTTCTAGTCCAGTCTGTCTAATGTGTAAGTCACGTGTTAATAGATATGGTGGTGAAATTCACCTCTGTGCAGATAATCTGCATGATGCTTAAATTTCCATTTGAGATCTCTTTTGCGGTCTGAGATTCTCAGAATGGTTTGCAGACTTTACACTGACCACGTTTACCCCTAATAGTTACAAATGTTAGTCGCTTCTGTATAAGTGGACCAAAATAGACATTAAAGCCGATTTTTTAATTCAGGTTTATGCTTCTCCTTTTCTCCCCTTTTTTTGCAGCAGGTTTCCTGAGGGACTGAATGCCTTTGGGGAACGGTTTGTATCAGGCACCAGGAAGGAGGAAGACAGGTTGTGGTAATGGGAGGGGTATAACACAAGAACTGCTCTGGGCTCGTCCTTTCCTATTTCACCTTGAACTCATCCTGACCTGGCCTGGCAGAGCACTTCTGTTTATACACTTCCCTTGGTTAGTCAGTCTCCCCCAGCATTCATGTTGCTGCCTGTTTCATCTGCTGGTGTTTTTGCCTGAGTTTCTTATTAGGAATAGTAGGTACAGAGCATCAGCATACAGCAGCTCTACCTCTGGATGCATGAGCCATGCCAAGACTTCAGCTAACATTGTTCCCATCTTTCTCAACCTGACCAAGGATGAAGCAGTGCCCTACTTTGCACCCAACTCTAAAAGCAAGTGGCTGATACTTCAGGAACATTGCCAGCATGGTTATCTCCTTGAAGGGTTTTATTTTCAAGGAAGCTGTGATCAAGCTACATTTATATAGCTACTTTGCATGTTGCTATTCCTTGCTGACAGCCATATTTTGAACTCCTAGAAAGAGGGGAGCTCCCCACACCACCACATGAACACACACCATCAAATGGTACTTTGTAAATGTGCCTATTCCACTCTCTCTTGATGTTGTTCTTTGCATACTGCTTGTGATTTTCCCCTTTCTTCCTAGGAACAAGAATTAGGGTAAGCCACAAACCTGCTAACTCTCATGTGGATAAGTGGTCCAGTCAAAACCAAAGATACTATCTGGGAGAGCAGGAGGACTCTTGTATGGGACTGTAAGAGCAGGCCTTCTGTTGCCTAAGAATCTGTAAAGCAGATTTAGTTGCTTTAAAAAGACGGCTGGATTGTTATCACCTGCTGTGCTTATGTTCTTCCCATCACTGTTGATATAACTTAGCTTGGAATCTGAGTCTCTAATAAAACATTTGAGTGTTTTATTTTGCATTTTATTTTGTTGTGGTTTTTTAATGCACATCAAAGTCATTCATAATTCCCAGAATTTTCTACACTGAACTGTTTGCTTAAGCAAAGACTCTAGTGATGGTGTGAATTATTTATTTATACAGACTACTTTTAAGTTGGGGCCAACATTAATTTGGCTGGGTCACTGGCATTGTGGATTTAACTACCATGCAAATAGCTATGGAGCCTATGTCTTTAATTAGTGTGCTAAATTCTATACAATTTATGAATAAAATGTACTCATTTTGACATTTTAAAACAATTATTTTATTAATGAAGGATTTATCAGTGTTATGCCAATTCCCTTGCCTTTTGTTAATTATATGCCTCTCTTGCATTTTCTGATATGTTAATTTTGTTTGGTATAAATATTTATCCTCATTAAGATGAATACATTGTCAATGTTGTCTCATTCTTTTCCCCCCAACAGATAACTTAAATGCGACTTCATTTTTTGACCTTGTGGTTCTTACTAATTTATAAGAATCATCTAGCTCCATCTTCCATTAAGTCCTCTTCAGCAAGGTCTAAAATTTCACCCAAGGAATGTCCTAGCTTTCTCTACGTGGTATGCACGCCGTGTTGAAAGGGATATAGGGTAGGACTTAGCTAGCTGTGTTTCTCACAAAAGGGAATAAAGAGCCAAATTTTGCTAACATAGCACTGTCCCTTCTGTGAACTTCTGCTGCTAGATTGGTAATTCACACATGATGTGTGCTGAGAGGTTTAAAGTATGCAGATATGGAAGGAGGGGCATGATCAGAAGGAGGCTGTGGTACCAGAGTGCTTCTAGGGCAATGGGAAAGCCATAAACTTGCATAGGAATAGCTACGTCCCTCTGAAAAGCAAGGGCTTTTTCAACCTCACATTCCTAGCTAGGGTAATTCTGACTCCCTTTTCCTCTCAAAGGACAGGAGAGCAAACAACCAAATAAAATTGACATACAACCATGAGTCTCTTTTGACACACAGCTTGCCTATTTTTGCTTGCACGTGAGCTGATAATATGCCAAGACCACCAGGGAGGTACAGGGGACGTACTGATCGGGGAAGGAGAGAGCAGGGGAGGCAGGTGTGAAACACTCAGAGAAGGCAACAGCAAGTCTGCCTCTGTGAAATGGGAGGGGTGGGAATGGCAGCTACAAATAGTTGTATTAAGAACCAGTTTCATTTTAAAAACATGGAGTCCTCTGGTTTTATTAGGCGTCTACACAGTGGTTTGAAGTGAGAGCTGATAAGGGAGGCCAGGCCTTTAGGAGCTCAGACTGAATGCTGAAGATAAAACTTGCTGATGAGAAGGAGCCAAAATATTGACCCCTGGCATGATTTGGGAACCAAGAGTTCAAGAAAACAGACAAAGCAGGAAAGTACTG
Source organism: Aptenodytes patagonicus (assembly GCF_965638725.1). Classification (NCBI taxonomy): domain Eukaryota; kingdom Metazoa; phylum Chordata; class Aves; order Sphenisciformes; family Spheniscidae; genus Aptenodytes; species Aptenodytes patagonicus. The sequence goes on along the minus strand of NC_134949.1, from coordinate 97,449,165 downwards.
CTTGAAAGCAACTTACAGGAAGTAATAACTATATAATGATTGAATCAATTAAATGAAGCATATTAAGTAAAAAATAATGTAGCACAAAGATGAAAAAGAACGATGCATCTTGCATAACTTTTATAAACAAGAGAAAAGCCTCTTCACACTGAAATTGTGTAACCTTTAAGATGCTAGAAAACACTGACAGTTGGGTGAGCAGTTAGAAATAAATGTTGCTCAAGTTTTGATATTAAGTTGCAAAGGCATCAGGCTCTCACTGTAGCTGAGGGTAGGAAAGCTGGTATGAGCATGAGCTCAATGCTGAACGAACAGCACCTTAGAGCAGAATCTTTTTTTATGAGCAGGTCACATATAAAAACCATATTAATAATGACATGAAAAGCTGATGTTCTTAGTTTATTACACTGCTTTGGACAGACTCTATCAAATATTAAGCCAAATTAAGCGGAGGTTACCTGATCTTGTATCTCTTGGCCTCTTATAGCTGTTAAAAAGTGTTTGGTACTTCTACCACTCCTTGTCAGAACCTGCAAGCTTTCTGTTTAATTATGCCTTACCTGTTACAGCTTCTAACCTATGCTAGGTCACAAAAAGTTGTCAGGAGAAGACAAATCAAAGGAAGCAGTCACAGCTGAGAGTCAAAACATAACAACAGTCACACTGCTAAGGATGCAAACAGGTCTGTGCATGCAAAATTTGATGTGGTTCCAAGGACACGGATGAGACAAGACACTGGAGAGTAGATCTACTGAGAGTTACTAGGCAAACCATGTCAGGGTCAGGAAATGCCCTGAGCTGAATAGAGTTGGAGGCTAGTGCAATGCTCAGGGGGTGTCACGTTTACTTGTCCAGTTCTCACTCGTCTCTTTGCAGGTACATACGGCTCCTGCAGCACACAGGACAGGTCTGGGTGGATCTTGCTCTGGGTTACCGCAGCCAGTGCTCTAACTTTGAGTGATGATCTTCTCCTTTGATTTGTCTTCCCTTGACTTCCCTTTCTGGCCTAACTTAGACTAAGAAGGCTTAATACAGAAAGTGTAACTTGTGAAGTACAACTTGTAGGCGCTCAACTGCCTGCTAGAGGGACTAAAAAGTCTGTTAGCATTATTATGTCCACTCTGTCACTCTCTCTCTGCACCTCCTTTCATTAGAAACTGTCTTTTTTGCTCTGTATTTGCACAGCACCTAGCATAACAAAGTCTTGCTCTGTGCCTTGAGCGCCCGTGCTCTGCTGGGAGGCCTGCACGCAGCTCCCAGGGAGCAGGGAAGGGAAGAAGGGGTGGCCTGACTTTGGCTCAGGGAGGCTCCACTCTGGCCAGAAGTGGTGTGCAGGTCAGGTACAGCAGGAGCCACCAAGCCAACATCACCCCACCGGCTGTCCTGTCTCCTTCATGGCTGATGCGCTACACGACTTGCAACAACTCTGCCACTTGCGTTTAATAGAGAGAGCTTTTAATCTCATGGCTGATGCACTACACGACTTGCAACAACTCTGCCACTTGCGTTTAATAGTTAAATAATTAACTAACAGTTAATAATTAACTGTTTTAATCAACAGTTTCATTAATAGTCTGGAGACCATGTGTGTATGGATATGTGTGGGCACATATTTGCACAGTGCTTCACTGACACAGTGGCCATTTTGACATGATGAATTACATTTAAATATTGCACCTTGAATCACCTCTTTAAATCTGAACTTTATCATCCTCACAGACTCTGTACTATCGTCCAGGCTATGTGAAAATGTTTTTTCAGTTCCTACATTTTTTTCCCCCACAGATGTGCTGTAAGTAAACCTAAATGGTCATATTTGTGTATCTACCGAGATAAGATTATACGTCAAAGGACAGATGGAGGATCTGGGCCTGCACATGGATGCAGATCCTGCCTGCTGTAAGTCACCTAGGAACACAGAGAACCACTTTGACTCTTGAGGTCTTTAGCATGTGGATTACTTTCTATTGCAGACAAATTTCAGGTCATCAGGCTTATTTCAGTTGCAGTTAGAACTAGGATTTGGACACAGATTTAAAAGTAATCCGAGAGTAATCCACTGAGCTCCTTGTTGAGCCATCTCCACCTGTTTCTACTGTTTGAATTTTACCACTTTTGGACTGTGACTACATTCACATTTTCCTTTCTACTTTCATTGTTTATTTTTTTTACTATGCTGCTAATTTAACATTTTTTGAAGTGCAGGCTTCCTCTGAAATTATTTTATCGTATACATTTGTGGAGTGCTTTAACATCATCTGCTACTTAGTTTTGTAACATGCATTTTAGATAATGTTGTGATTTGTTTGAACATTAAGTTCATTTGTGGATAGAAGCCAGCATACTGCTTTCACATCATAGATCTGCACTCAATTGTGTAACATTTGGATCAGGAACATTTAGGATTAAATATGTTTTCTAAATGTTTTGAGAAAGTTTTTCTCAACAGAAGCTCTGCTGCAGCATTCACACTTTTGAGGTAACTGATCTCAATGCTCACTGCCTCTGAACAGCAGGACTTTGAAGACTTCATCCAAGAGGTGACTTGATTAGTTAATCTTACTTTTTTCTTTGTTTCCTTTCACCACCTCTATTTTATTACATATCAAAATTAAAACAAACTCTGCCAACAGCAAATTTGTTTGTGTGTTTCCCTTTGTTTGCACTGAGATTTATATATTTGCATATGATTGCCATTCCTTCTTACACTGAAATCAATTCTGTTTTAGTGTCACTACAGTCTAAGTAAGGGATATCCCACCGCGATTTCAACACAATAAAGACTGATTGAAGTGTCAATGATTTCAGCTGTGTTTTGTATTACAAAGTTAAACATGCTCTATTCTATTTAAGCAAAACAATCCCAAGAAATAGAGATGACAGGATAAAGGGCAATAGTCAAAGATATGAGGTCTTTAGTGAAGCTTACTGCAATAGGAAAAAGAACCTGATTATATGGCTGTGCTTCTCTTTCATTTATTTATGTTTTAAATTGAAGTGAGTGATGTCCTGGTACAAAGAAATTTCTTTACAACATTGCATTCTGTTCCCCAGGTGTTCCTGCAATTGGTCATGAGACTTGATTTATGAGAACAGAGAGGAACCACACACAGGTATACAGAGAAGGATGCTCTAGGAAATTGTAAGAACCCACATTATAGGAAGTCCATTAGCTTTCACTTTTTAAATAATTAAACAACACACTCATTCACCTTATCTCAAGAAATAAAAATAGAGCTTTTGTAAAGGGCGGCCTCTTTTACTTGAGAAAATATGATGCTTCTGCATACAAAAAACAGAATGCAGTTTGAAATGTGCAGCAGAAATTCTGGAGAACACATAGAAATCAATCAAATTTCATTACAAATCCATATTAAAAACTAGAACTTTTCATTACACAGACAGTTAATATTTACGCAAGTCAACATGAAGTGATAACTCCACGGTTATTTGTGGATCAACATCACTCATCAGTTGAGCTCATCAGATATTTTGCAATACAAAAAATTTTCTTTAAAGGGAAAAAATGTTCCTTGAAAGCTAGATGTTTGCAGAAATCACTCAGTTTCGCTGAGCTGATGAGTGGTTTTGAAAGCCAGTTATCTTAGAGCTGTGCCCAATCATACTGATTCAGCCAAAGCTTTCAGGAACTGTGCTTTTTGACTTTGTGGAAGGAATTCTGGAAGCATAGAAAACTTGCTTCACATCTCAGATTTCCAGGTCACTTAGCCTCCTTACTTTATGTTGGGGGCTTTCCAGACTGTTCTTTAATCTTTCAGGATGGCCAAGGTAACAACACAAATAACGAACAGCTGATTATTTAATTTCATAATTAATAATGATGAGAGATCCAAGATGAGATATTTTGGGTTTCCTCTTTATTTAGAAATTGTAAGTATTTTAATTTTCATTCCAAAATAAGAACAAACCTTTCGCTATATCAGAAGTTCCTACAACATTGGGAATTCAGAATTTTGAGCTGCTCTAATCACAATAATTTAGAGTTTCTAATTTTTTTTCTGGAAATATTTGTAAAACATTTGAAATGTCCTTAGTTGTGCTGAGACCAAAACCACAGGATTTTATGTACCTTTAGGTGTCCTTTACTAGGCTTCTGTTTGCATTTTTTAATTATCCAATAAGGAGGCAGAATTAACAGGATGTGATTTAGATGCCTGTACCGTCTCAAAAATATTAGTAGGGGGTGACTAATCAAAATCACTAATGCATGGACTGATATTTCTTTGCATAAATTATTTTCAAATACATACTATTCTAGTGGAGTATGAGGTATAAATTACCAGAAATTGGGTAATTTCCTGCCTGGGTAACTGATGTAGACTACTAATTTGACCAGCTCTAGGAAAATTGATCAGCTACGAATACTGATCTTTATGCATAGGACTACGCGTTCTGAGCATTTAAAGACATAAGGACACTCAGCTGCAGACAGGTACTTCCCAAGTCCTAAATGCACAACACTGAACAGTCAGCGATACTTTATGGGTTTGTTTCCCTTTCTCAGGTATGAATGACTGCCAGAGGTAGTGTACAAAATTAAATGGGCAATAATTCCCTCTGTTACGGGTAGCAAGAGGTTGATGAAAAAAGGTATACAGCAAACAACATTGATAATGATTGGTTGTAATTAATTGTACAGGTCTCAAACGTCAGATCTATTGGGTGTTCTTGAGTGCCCTTTGCTGCCAACTAAGACCAGTAGAGTACTCCTGTAACACCCATCTTAGGCGTTCAACACGAAGAATGAACTGCAAAGCTCTTATAGTTGGTATTTAAGTTTATTGTGTCAGAAAACACATGTATATGGTGAGACCATGTGCCAAACAATTGTGCTGGCTCATGTCTCCCATCAGTCAAGAAGATCTCTCCCTATTCTACCTGCTAACCAGCTTCACCAGCCCCTTACTATTTTTCATTGCTCTTCTTTGTTTTTCATTGCTTTCCTTATGACTGCACTTAGCAGCTGTGACCAAAACCTGAGTACCCAATCCCTACTAAACTTAAGACAGAAAAAAATGAGGTGCATGAAAGCACAGAGACTCTTTTTGATCCTTCTTGGTACATTTATAAATGACAATTCCTTTATTCAAGTGGTTTAATCAAGACAAAAATTGTCTTAAAAATGCTAGCACCAGGAGAATTTTAAGGCGGCAATATCTAGGAAGTCTCTGAAGATAAATATAGCTGCAGAATGTCCTGTCTATAGTTGTCTGTCATCTGTTTCAACTTGTGGCTTTAGCCACAAGGGGCAAGGCCCTGATGCTTCAGAGTGCCCAGCCGGAGACTCCCTAAAATCCCTACTGATGGAGCCCCAGTTCTGGAAAATGTTAAGAAGCTACCAACCTTCTGAAAATCAGTCTCCTCAAAGATATTGTTAGACTGTCAAAACCTGTGACCTCCAAAATCACTTATCAGATATCTGCACTGTGACCTACAAACAGTCTTCAGACTGTGCTCATTAAAAGTCATTGTGTTGCAAAGACTGAACAAATAAAGAAGCCAGTTTATACTAAGTTATAGCCTCGTTTCTCATTGGTACACTGAGATGTAGAGCATGGAGAAGCTATCTATGCATTTAGCAATCTATGACCATGAAACGTTATCACTCCTCTCTAAAAATACATCTCAGTACCAGAATAATTTAGATATTTTGGTTAACAGTGAAAGAAAAGTTTGGTAATCAGAGGTCAAAATTTCACAGGTCAGATTTCACAGGTTTCTGGGTCTTAGTTTTGTAACAGGCTTCATCTCAGTGCTTCATTTAAAGAATTCTTTAGTTTCACTGAACTCGGTGAGACTGCTCATATGCATAAAATTAAGCATGGCCTGAAAATGAGCTGGGACAAGGTTTCTCTACCTTACCATATTTTGCTCAAAATAGACACCCAGAGAGATTTGCAAATGTGCACAGTCAGGGTTCAGTGATAATTTTTATAAATCTGTCTTTTCTCATTGAATTCTGGGGAAAAAAATGCAAATAATGTACTCAAGTTGAACATTTGTGTGACATTGTAAGGTGCCATTACTATGCCTCGTGTTTCCCCTGAAGCACACATGGAGAAGCGCAGGACCTCCAGCATGGGTAGACAGCCCTTACCACTTCTGGCAGTGGGGTCTTTCATTTTGCCACCTCTTGCAGGGCTGAATGAAACACAGACCCCCCATCTCCAATCATGGCCAAAGGTACCGCTTTCTAATCTGCTACATCTGCAGTTGCATGTTGCATCTAATATTACACAGCCACTTTCTTTTATTACACTTTTATTAGATTTTCTCACTGCAGAGAAAGGCAAACCTATATGAAACTAAAAAATGCAGCATATTTTACCTGGATCCCAGACCAGGACACTTACAAGACAAAGTCAGCTAGGTATCTTCAAACATCAATGACTGTGACCTTTTTTGTGGCCTCTGAAGGAAACCAGTATGTAGAAAAGCTTTAAAAGGCAATTGTAGGAGGCCTATGAATAACCACATACAATATGTGTAACTTTTTCCCTGTGAATGAGTAGGGCAGAGCCTCTTTAAGGACTGTACCTTTCAATTTCAGCATCACTGCTAACAACGATGATGGAGAACAAATTCTGAGCAAGACCTGCAGACTCTCCTTTTTTTAATATAAAAATTTCCTATAAAAGCTTTCTCTACACAACATGTCCAAAGGCAGCCCTGAAAATCCTCCGCTACAGGAGTATATTGATATAAGTACCAAACATGTCAGTTAAAAACCACCATCGCAATGGGAAAGCAGTACAAACACTTATGCTTTTAGGTAATAATTACAAGACACTATTTCTAGTAATAGGGTTATGCATGTGAGGCAAATACTGATTGATGGTGCCAGCAGATCACTTTCATAACAAGGTACAGAATGCAAATGCTTTGTGGAAAACAGTAATTGATTCAATACCCAGTTGGTTATATGCATATTGATATCTAGGTTGCCTGAGTAACCTTAAGACTAAGTACAATACAGAAAGTAATTTATTATCACAACTCCCCCAAATACGTTACCTCATTCATACATATATTTTGAGACTCAAACCTGAACTGTGCTAGCCAAAATGTCTATCATGACTTGAAACAAGCAACAGACACTCCCAGAGGCTCTAGGAGAGTCTGATTGCTTAGCAGGGTGGGAAGACATGTAGCATGTTTCCCTCCACTGCTCTCCCCTTCGTTTCAGTTCCCTTGGGAGCCGGTGGCACGGGGGAGCTCTGGCATTACCTGAGCAGAGGCATCAGTTCTGACAGATGCAAGGACATATTGTGGGGCGGGAAGCAATTTGTATGCAGTTGTATTTACTGACTACAGTGCTTGGGTTGGAGGTGGTGACTGCTTTTTCGCTGGACTTCTTTTCATGAGAAAGCTGTGCATTGACTGAGAGTAACACAGTCGTACCCCCTTGGAGCTCAGAGAGGATGCTGAGCCTAAGCCCTTGAAGCTGCGAGCTTCTGGAGATCAGGCCAAGCTCTGAACCTGGTGCTTGCTTGGCAGGCAGTTGTTTGGCTGGGTTCTGCCCCCATCCCATCAAATTCCTGTAAGAGACAAACCAAAATCCTGAAGCGATTTTACAAGGCAAATTCAGCTTGAGGTATGAACTTGGTAGCTCAAGATCACCCCTGATTTTTGAAGCACTAATCCTGAAGAGGAAATGTAATTCCCAAGGCCCTCACTGTGAAAAGTAGAAGGATGCTCACTCCAGGTTTAGGCTACAAATCGCTTAGGAGTCCCTTAAAATCATGTGCTTGACCTGCAACAACCAAACCCTCTTTATATTCAGCTCTCAAAAGCATTCTCCCACCTAATGCCATCCACTGTATCATTGGTGTTCACAGCAATCAGTATTCTGGGGCATAGACTCTTTCCTTTCCTAACGCAAAGCGTTGCTTACACTTCTTTTAGTAGGCTGCATGCTGATGAGGACAGTTTGCAACCTTCACTGTCAGTGAGAAGTCCCGGGGTAGCTCTCCCTCATTCCTGGTTGGTGGGATGCACTGCACATGGCACCCTCTAACTGGGGAAAAAAAGCCAGATGATACCTTGTCAATGTGCAGTTAAGATGAGTTAGGTTAACACAAAGGATGCTTTGTGTTTCATGTGAAGTTGGCATTCCTCAGGGATCTTTTCTGCTGGCCTTTAACAAAGATGCAATGTAGGTGTCAACTTTGCTGTGCTTCAGAATCAGGAGGTTGAAAAGCTGAAGCAGCACACATATGTACGTTTGCAGCACACAGTTACACATGGTAGCAGTTAGATGTGTAGTAGTGGCATACAGCTCAGCACAGTCTTTTAAGAGATGTGCCTACTGTTACTTAGATTACTGCATCACTGAGATGTAACAGGGAGATCAGGGTGCCTCTGAGTTAGTCACAGCACAAGCACCTCCAACCTCTGAGGAGATCAAAATGTCCAGTGCCCTCTGTAAGGTGACACACGATGTCAGGAAAGAGCCAGGAACAGAAACTAATTCTTCTCAGTAAACTTTTTGATGTAGCCAAAGGAATATATTGTGGATGTACCTGGTGCTATGAACATTTATGCATAGCTGAGTACACATTCTTTGACAAAACTTGGTCAGGAAATAGTTAATATTTTCAAAGAAAAATAATGAAATAAGTTCGTGTCCTCCCAGGATTTAACCTGTTCATACATTTTCTCCTGAGAAATGCTGAAGTTTCAGGCTATATGGATGTGAAATGTAACTTGGTATGGACTAGGGAGAAGAGCTGCATTAGGTTCAGCTTCTGTCTCAGCTATGTCTGATCGTGTTCCCCAGTTTAAGGCTTGTTACTTGATTTGGAAGCCTTGTGAAACTTATACATACAACTTCTAGCTGCTTTCATAGTTTAAAAGCTGTCATTTCTCCTTATGCACAAACAAATGCTTTTCCTGTCTATGTCAAAGCGATCCACACAGCTCTCCCATGGAGTTTTGAAAGTGTCTTCTGGGGTACAGCAGCACAGTGTTTCTTCTGTGAGAGCAATTTGCTCTGCCATTATATTGTCTGCAGGTATGTAGCTGTATTGTTTTACTGTGTTGATCTTGGAAGGAGGCAGAAAGCTCATAAACTGGAAAGCAATTGGTTTCCAGCCGAAGCTTTACTTCTTCCTAGCCCACTGTGCTCTCCAAGGGAATCTCTGCAGGATTTTGTTAAAGAGGAAGAGGAAGATGCAGTTGTGTTCAGAGCTGGGGCAGATGCAATATTACTCCAAATCAAGAGTTACATCCTGCTCTGTTTCTTACTCATTTCTTCTATCAGCTCACATAGATCATGAGCACACCTCATCCTGTGTCTACACCAGCTGCCCACAACTCCCACCGCTCAGTTCCACATTTCTCTCACCACAGGGAGCCTGCGCATTTACTGTGGCCACAGAGATACTTCAAAGGCAAACACAGGCAACTCTTGAAACGTGGATGATGAATACATGCTGGACAGAAAAAACACTTCCTGCAGAGGGTCAGAGAATCATGTAAGTGGTGCTAACTCACAGATCCGACATCCCAGACACTTTCTCTTAGACGTACCACCAGCAGCAACAGCCTCCTCAGTCTATACTCAAGACTCCCCAGTAACATTCATAAATGGGAAAAAGCACGGGAGGCAAAGGCCACAGGCTGCAAGATAAAGAGGGGCAGGGGGGAAACAGCCCTGTTCCAAGAAGCACTGCAGAGCTGCTCTGCAAATAGAGTTGGCACATATGTGAGATGCTCATAGCTTCCACATACTGACGGGAGTGAAATGTGTGGAGTTCATGGGGAATCTTTATTGAGCCCCATGCAGTTGCAGAGGCATTCCTCCTTAAATTTAAGGGAGTTAATTAGAATAATACATGTGCCACTTCAGCGTGACGCCTGATGATCACGCTGTGGAGAAAGGAAAGAAAAGCTTGCTCGAGAGAAAATGCCATTATCTTCCCAAAGCAAATACAATTCTGGAGCTTGGTGTATACTTTTTCAGAGATGTTAAAATCGTCGGTCACATAGTGCGTGAATCTGATCCACAATACCGTGCACACAGTCAGCTGTTCAGCATGTTGCCCTGTTGCTAAGTATGAAGCCAGAAAATAAGTAGGCAGGTCACTTCCTGTCTCATTAACACAGTGGGAGGGGGGAGGTCTGAAAAATAAGGTTGTAGAAACAGCCATGAAAGCTTGTTGGAAGCTAAACAATACCCAAGATCCAGCCATGATTCCCTTCTTTTACCTTATTCTTTTTGTCTCTTTCAATGGCTTATTTTCAGTTGTTCCTAACTGCTGGTGGTTTCTGCCTCTCCTAACCTTTAAGAATCCCAAAGCAGAGAAACAATTTTCTCATTTACTCAAGCTACAGGAGCTTTTTTTCCCTCCCTTTCTGGAAAAGTAGGAATTATCTCAGAGTGACCACCTTTTGCATTATTGTAAAAACTTACCTTCTGTGAAAGTGGGTGTGCTGAGGGTTCAGACGGGGCAGAAGATAACTTTGGAGCACTCCCAGCACTCAACCAATGCTATTTTGCTTTTATCATGCCGCAAAGAGATTATCAGCCTTGAAGGCACTACTTCTCTTGGGAGCAATGTCCCAGGAGACATTCTTCAAGGATTTTCATAAAGACACCATCCTTCAGCCCCACTGAAGTGTGACTAAATGTGGTTATGCTAGGGTGTTGTGGGTTTTTTTTTGTTTTCTTTGCCTCTCTCTAATGTATTAATTTTTAAAGCTGCTATAGCAAAAGCTTTAAACAGAAGGTGAAATATGTGGAAGGAAAGGTAGTCAAAATGTTTGATAAAAGAAAGAGAAAGATAAAATGTTCATGAAGAATGAAGAACATCTCTGTTTTGTTCAGAATGTGCACTGAAATCTTCGTTTCTAAAGGTTTATCTGTAGCCATTTTTGTTTTGTTGGGTTGGGGGCAGAAGTCTGTATGTGTTGCTTTGATTTTTTTTTTAATTAAAAAAAGAAAGAATAGGGTTCTGCTCATCCCTTATATTCACATCATGATTTCTCAATGAAAAGAACAGTGTTGGAAAACAAAGGCTTTTCAGTAGCACACCCCGTCCACACTGCAAACCTTACATAACCAGCTATGACATAGGTTAGCAATTATACCATGAGAAACAAGACAGGAGGCATACGGTTGCTTGCCTGGGGATGTATCAAGAAAACACAGAATGCAAAGGTCTTGCAAGAAAGCCACTTGCAAAATTCAGATTCAAGCATGGAAGGAAGGCCTGGGTTAGAAGACAGAGGTAGCCTAAAATGCAGTAGCAGGTCTCACTCAAATAATCCCTTCAAATCTATGGATAACCTCCTTACTCCGAAGTGATGCTTGCTGGTCTGACAGACCTGGTTGATACAGTTTGAGCAAGGTTCCTCCCATCTGTGTGTTTCCAATGAACCTTCTGAAATGACATATAGTAATTCCTCAATAATATTTCCATTTGAAATGTTAATGGAAAGGAAGCTTTGGTTGGACAAAACCCAATTCTTGTTCTTTGAGGGCACCACACATAGTGAGCTTCATGCCAGACGTTGACTCTGGCTAGGGAGCAGAGGGCAGAGCTCACCCCAACAGCCAGTGCTCATGCCTCCTTGTGGGCTGGGAACAGTGGCAGGCCAGGCTGCCTGCGAGGACGGTGCTCACTGCCCTGCCTCTCACCTGCTGACATGTCAGAGCCTGCATGCCGATGTTGGGCTGGTGCTGGGGTGAGTGTCCAGGGTGTGGAGACACGTCACGGGCACATGTCCCTTGGGTCCCTCGTGGGGTCATGCAGATGTGTGCTCTGGAGCACGTGCACTTGATGTGAGCTGTATGGGTCCTGGTTGCTGGCAGAGCCTGGCACATCCCCCTGGCTGCAGCCTGGCACCACAACCCCGCTGCAGGCTCCCATCCGTCAAGTGCCAAACTGTGGATCTATGGTTGCCTTGTGGCACCCCCCAGAAAAGCAAAGAGTTGGTGTGGGTGAGGGGCTGGCGGCCACTGAGGGACTACAAGGGCAAGAGAGGTCTTTATATCAGAGCATGAAACATGACAGTCATCATGAGGTGTCACTCCATTGACGACAAAAGGAAGGGCGGACTTTTAATTTATTAACAAACTTTTGTTGATAGCTGAAAGAATTTAGTGCTTGGACTTGGAAGCTGTGGTGCATACGGCTCCATGAAATTATATGCCAGTAAAGGCACCCAAAAATCTCTACAGGCCTGGCTAGCAGAGTACTGTGAACAGTTCTGCAAATTTCCCCATAAAGACCTGGAGGGTGTCTCACAAACCACCCTGAAGATAAAAGAGTAGCTGTCTTCCTTGTACGTGCCTTGGAGGCTCGGCTGCAACTGCCCATCAAGGTGCCGGTTACTACTTTTTGTGTGCACAAGATAGGGACCTTTACACTGACAACAGCACCCTAGGGACTCAAAGACAAACTGTTCTGCTCAGCCCCAGGGTCCTTCCCCCACCTCTGCCCAGCCTGGCCATCCCCTCACTCCGGGGCAATGTCGGCAGCAGGATTCACTGCCTTCCTTGCCCACGCGTCGTCTGTGGGCCCTTCACTTCCCCAGGCACGTTACATCACCACAAGCCTTACAGCATGTGGCTAGGTAAAAATAGCATGCCAGGAGGTGAACACAGCGAAGCCTCAGCCTTCCTGGGCTGCAGTCTCTTTTGATTATTCATTTTCCTCCCCTGTATTGTTATAATGACAGCCTGTCACATGCCTTTTTGTTTGGTTTTGGTAGAGAGAGGTTTCAGCAAAGGTTTTTCACTGGAGTTTCAAGTGAGAAAAATGCCATTATTTCTCAATACTGTATTTTTATTCACAACAAGCAGAATGATGCTGTAACAACATCAAATCAAACTTTGATTAAAACAGTGATAGAATGGTACAGATGATACTTTTATTTTTTTAAAACATGGGACCATTTTTAAGAAAGGAAAATAGAAATAGCACAAAAAATTCCTAAGAAATGATGCTCCCCTCCTTTGAACAGACTTTAGTTGCACCTGGGAGTGTAAAACTCATTTCGGACAAGTGCTATCCTTCAACAGATGGCCCTTTGAGGGGTTGGTAGAGCACCTAGCATAATGAGATGTCACTCTCCAATTAGGAACTTTAGACGCCTGTGGAAAGTACATAATGTAGCTGATGTAACTGCTAATAAAACCAGTAATACTAATTTTGGCGATATTCAGGCGCCACCCAGTTTGCCACGTGGTGTCCTACATGGTATAGCAAATCACGTAGTCTTACAACCTTTATCCCCAGTAATTAGTTCCCATGTTTATGTCAGTGGGACCTGTCCAAGGGGTCTGAAAGTCTCTTTCCTCTCAGCAAGGGAAAGATTTACGGCTGTCTGTGTAAATCAGTGGTGTTTGGATGAATAAAACCCCACGTGTTTAACTCACCTGTTTGCTGTATGAGACATTGTTAAGCTTTGTAAATTAACAGGAGTAAGTTCTCTTCACCTGAATTAATTCTCAGTTACACTAATAGGTTAAATAATTTAACAAGGTCCTAAGTCTGCATGACAGCTTTAATTTAGTGCGTAACTTTCATTGTGTGCTGAAGTAGTTTCGAGGTCAGTTGTATTAAACAAATGCTAGCCTAAAGATGGAGTTAAGCTGTGCAAATAGTTCCCTGAGCCGGGAAGCACGTAACCAGCAGATAACTCGGTTACACTTAAACTTTTTATAGATTTAATTTCTTTCATCTTCTGGGTCTTTGGAGCGGGATTTGGAAATGAAACTCCTTACTGTAGCAATCCCAATGATATATGTGCAGCCCTCATTAGAAAAAAATATTTTCTGAGCTGGGATCTGAGATTGAGCTTGCCTAAATCAAGATTTAGACATTTTTTTATCGCCTGCTAATACATGTGCAGGCATACTGTTCTTTAGATTTTTTCCCCTTTCTTCAGAATGCATTGTTTTAAGGGACAATTGAAACAAGTTTCTTGTCTTTGGTTTTTCTCTTTCCCTTCAGCTCTATATTGTCATACCTTGCCAGCTAATCTCACTTTCCTTGTGAGCAGCATACCCTACCATTTAAGTAAAATTAGTTTTCAGAAAAAATATGTCCTATAAGATGTTATGACATTTTGTGAAACAACATAATGCAATGTGACTGATGCAGGTGGATATGTCCTATAAAGCTGAGAGATTTAGGTATGTAGTTTTCCCAAAAAAATCACTTCATAAAGCAGTTTTGTTTAAATTATCACTTTGAAATCCTATTTAAACTCCTTGGAATAGATAGCAAATTTATTTAAACTTTTATATAAAAGGCTTTTTACCTGAATGCTTAGAGATGTTTCTATGTGCAAGGCTTTTTTCAGCTCAGTACGTAGGGGAAAAAAGTATACAATATATAATAAAGCACCTAGCTAATGTTTCCTTCTTTACTCCCCTCCCTGAAGGAAGAGAAATGTTTTAGTGGGATCAATAGTTATAAATCATTAAAAATTATTTGAGGTTTTATTTCATCTACTTTTATTATAATGTCCATGCCATCTGCTGTACATATTGAGCTTATTACTCTAATTCATTTTACAAGCTCCAACCTCAGAGTGAGAGATGTCAGAGGGCAATTGATTAAGGGATATTTGTTCTGTTACACCTTTTTCTTTAATTTCTCTCCGTAAGGATTTCAGGTTAAGCAAGTGAGCTGACATAATAATGGGGCCTCAGGTCTGGAGATAAATGAGACGTGTGACTTTGTGCATTCATAAATACCAGAACATCTTTTAACCTGGTGGTGATGGGACGGGCAGTCGGTGTCAGCTGTGTGTTAGTACAAAGCTAAAGGCATGAGGTTGTTTCTCTTCTTAAAAGCTGAAAGAAAATGGATGCTTGACATATAAATGATAGCTCAATCTAGGAATCTACCTCCCATATACCACTTTTTATCTATAGTTAAAAGAATTTTGTATGATGGGAGTAGGACAAAGAGGAAAGGTAGAAAAAAGAAAAACTCAAAAGGTCCTCTAACATAGCATGTGATATCACCTATATATTGAGCGAATATTGGCACTGTATCGAGTACGTGTACCTCTACCACAGAGTAAGAGCTGTTTGCTTCTAAACTTTTCAGCCCTAAAGCATATAGCCGCAAATTCTCGCCTTCCACATTTGTGCTAAGCAAACATTAAGATACAAGGGTTATAGCTGCTTGAAAAAAAAAAATTCGTCACTTTGTCTCCATCAGTTCAAGAGAGTGTCAAGAAGAAGTGAACAAGACGTCATAAATATTAGAAACTTGCTTCGTAACCTTAGAACAATAGCCTGAATATTTAATAACTAGTGCAAACTTTACAACTGCAACTTGAGCTTCATCACATTTTGACCTATTTATAATTAACTTGTCTATCATGTCTGAAGTCCTGACACTATACGTACAACTGAGTAACATTTACACACATGAGCAGTTCCACTGAATTCAGTGGAAAACCATGAGAAACCTTATTTAGCGAATACTGGTGCTGGATCCTAAATGTAGACAGCCACGCATGAATATGTCAGTCTGAGATCGTCTCTAAAGGTCAGGACAGCATTTTGGCACAAGCTTCCTCATTGGGGCTCCAGGACCGTCCAGCCAGAACTCTTTCCTGGCATGATGCCTACTGTTCATGAAATAAAACCACCTGGGCTAGAAAAGAGGCCTCACCAAGCTGGACAACACAATACAGCTGAGATCAATCACTCTGAACTGTGGCCCTGCATTTTCTACACATATTTTTGAAGGCTTGGATCTCTGCAACATGCTATTAATTGCACTCATGTACAACTTCAGTCTGGCTTGTGGTCCCTCTTAAGTTTCTGCTATTGCAGGCTTCAGATGCAAGCCTAGTTGCCGCCAATTTGCACTCTCCCTGTGTGTCCTCTCACGTCATTTCCGTTGTGCCAGCAAAGTGCCCAGATTGCCATTTTTCTTTTGAAGACAGAATGAACAACTTCTTTATTTGGGTAAAAAAGTCCTTGGACAATCTTAGTTTTATGTAGGGTTTTATATTAGCCAATGACTACTTCAAACACCAGTTCTGCTGATTCTCAAGCACATACTTTACACTGAAGCCAAATGGCACACCACAGAAGTCTGTGTTAAACTTATTATCAGTGATGCCTCTCAGATACTTACAGAATTTGCTGGCTGAGAGCTTTACTGCTATAATACCTCCAAATACCTTGAAACTGCAATAAGAATATTCTGCTTCTGTTCATGAAAAAATGTCAGACACTGCACGACATGACACCCCCCAATCTGGTTGCATCATTTTGAGCATCTAGTTTCCTCAGCACACAGGCTCCTGTTTTCCCTGTTATTAGGCACTTTACAGCTCCAGTGCTAATTGCACAAATCGATTCATTTACAGCCAGCACAACAGAAAACAGGGCAACAATGGAGACAAAAAGATTGCAGTAAGGCATTGCAACTGGTGTACTGATGGATGCTGAATAAAAGTGCCAGCTGTGTCTTGTCAAAAGAGGCAACTGAAAAAGAAAATCCCAACAAGGACTTTGTGAATTCAGCGGCATTTTGGTGTCTGTAGGGAAGGAAACAGCAGAAAGGATTACGAGAGCTTCCCTACCCACTAGGTCATGCCACCACCCTGTGTTGAGGTGTGGGGTGCCATTCCACTGTTATTGCTACTGCAGTTTGTACAATACGGGATTTACCGCCGCATTAAGAACAGAAAACTTCTTTCTCTTCGACAGAGCTTCAGTTAGCCGTGCTGTACCCATGTGTCTCCAGTGGGTTTTCTCTGCGGCTTACTGAACTCACAGCACTGAATAGGCAGTGCTAAGAGCATGGCAACTGAGTCAGGAGCCCGACTGCTGGGTAACTCTTTTGCTGGAGAGTAAATAAACTCCTTTATAGAATGCAGTCTCAGGAGAGTTCTTCTCCAATTGGCACAGACCGTGAAACATATCCTTTCCCTGCAACACAGGGAGAAAAAGTAATACCCTTCTGCTCTAATCTTCCCTGCAGCAATCGAATATATTCTCACTGGCATAGCCAAAGCCACTGGCTACCAGCTGGAGCTGTGTTAAAGGCTCGCAGGACCTGTGCAGAGATGATGAATGCAGGGCACATGGGAGACAAGCCATTTACATTCTGGCAGTCTCCACAAAGGAGGTCCCAAAAAGAGTTTAAAGCCATCTTCCTCCGGTGGGAAATAGAGACTTGTGCAGCTTTGTCTCCATAATGTTTCCTGCCACTTGTCCAGCTATCCCCTGCAGAGCCCTTGCCTCTTGTGTAGCTTCCTGGACAGACCTACAGTGCTCACCTTGACTGACACAGCTAAATCTTTCTCAGGACCTAAAACCCTGATCTAAAGCTTCATCCCACAGGTCAACTCCCGGAGCTAAAGGGGATTGTGTAGGGCAGAGGCAAATATTCAGAAGTCCCAGCCCAGGAGTTTCAGTAATTTAATAAGGACAAATAAAGCATAGAAAAAATGATTATCAGGAGCATCTTGGCGGATTAGCACCTCACATATTGAAAGCATTACAGAGTCTAAATATTGCAGCATGAACATCTTGCTTGTCTATGAGCATGGGTGATACTGCAAACCACGTAGGAGTTACATTTTAGATGACTGAGATGCACAGTTAGCTTAAAGAGCCATGGTCATTATTTTTAGACACGGCTGATTAATTTGCTTTACCAGGACTCAAATGTAACATAATGTATATAATGCAATTAGAAGGCTGTGTCTCTATTAATACTGTAGGCAAAATGCAGAGATAAGCTTCTGAGAAGCAGTAGGAGTCTAATAATTATTTATACCTTCATCCTGACTCTGAGAGCTTGTGGACTTCATCCTGGAAGTTTGAGCATTTGAGAGGCATGTGCACTAATCTGTGTGTAATTGATTTTCCCTCAAATTCCACACCTGAATGTGTCTTGCTCGGTTTACATGACAGCCTAAGAGTCTAACAGGACATGACTATATGCTGAGGAGGTCAAAAAAGTGGACAAACATACAGAAATTGGGTGCCACAGCTGGAAAGCAAATGAAAAGTAGACTTTCTTCTATATGAGTTTATCCTCTCCCAGAGGAGTTGCATGCCAGGCACCCAACAAGTGTGACGCAAAGGAAGTCGTTCCTGCTCCATGTTCATCCAAATGACGATAACTGTACCGTACGTAGCTCAGAGAGGTCATTCTTTCACCTTCAGCACCCCTCTGCCAAGACCACAAGGTTAATTTCTCATCTTGGCTATTCTGTCTAGCAACACACAGAACAAATATTTATTTACCTTTCTGCAGACTAATATCTACATGTTCTCAGTTCCACATTAGGGTTAAAATTCTGGCCCATTTCTAGTCCTGTACATTGTATAGAAATAATCATGTTAAAAAAACCCAACGAAACAACAACCAAAAAAACAGTCCTCAAGAAACTAAATCCCCAACCCAACCCTGGCAAATAGCCTAGGAACCAATGTAGTGATGCACACTTCATACGGAGCCTGTTCATAGTTCTCTTTAGTAAATTGCACAAGTCTTGTTTTCTTCCTTAGAGAGTTCAATGGTCCTTGATTGTTTCTCATTCACCAAAGGGCAAGCAAGAAGCAACCATATTCAGGTGGACAAAGCATGTCAGCTTGCCTATGGATAAGTTAAATAGGAACTGAGAGTATAAGGATGGAAAAGGTCAGATCTGGAAAACACCCTACAGACAGATGAAGTAAATCAGCTAAAGAGCCTTAACTATTGTCTAATTGCAGTAGCTATTTATAGAATTGAATACAGTTGAGGTTTCTTTGCTAGCCATGCTTAGCAAATTGCAACTAATGGGTCTCTAAAACTTAAACTTTATTTTATTTTTTGGAACAGTGTTGGAGAACTGATTAGTGTGTGCTTACACAGAAATGCATAAAATAATCTAATTATAGTAATACATGTGCTGTGACTGAGGGGTTATTTCTGTCAAGACTAGTTCTTTATGTTGTGTGTTTCATTGTAACTGATTATTTAATCAACAAACAAGAAATAATACAAACAAGCAGCAATGGAGCAGACATTCATTCAGCTACTAAGAAACTTATAAAGGGGTATGTGAATACCCTTATTCCAGAGGGATTTCCCAAAGGAGAAATAGGGTACCTCAGTCTCCATGACCCATTCAGTCCTCAACTCCCCTCTGTATTCAAACCCAGAAATATCTGGCATCATGATAAAGTTTTCAATAATTGACACAGATGTGTTTGCATCCTGCACCATTGCAGCTAATGGAGGGCTCCAGGGAGCCAAGGTTTTACTTGTTGTGTATTCATTTATTATTCATTTAAAGAACATGGCCATTTGCCAATAGGAACTGAAATGAAATCACCACCTTCACGCAGGCAATCCAACAACCCTCCAGTCGCAATGACATTCAGTTACTAATGGGTTAGTTCAGTTTTAATCCGCTGCCTAGAGATGAATAACATTAATTATTGTAATTGGTAGTGACAGTAATGGGTGCAACATTTCCAGGGCTAATTTACTCTACTTTTGTGAGGTATCATTCTAATGTGGCTATTCTGCTTCAGTACCCAAGATAACTAAAGCTAGCTCAAATGTGTTTCTACTGTACAACATTGTGTAGCGCCTGCATGTCCTAAGTCTTGCAATGTATGAAATGATATAGAGTTGCTGCACTTAGGCAATTGACTGGATGCAAATATACCGAAGCATCATGAAAGAATTTATGTGAACCTATCACTCATTGGCATGAAATGTTTTGTTCAGTTTGGCAGCTGAGTTGGGGAGAAAATATTGGTTTGATTAAATAATAATAAAGAACCTGCTTACAACAGGTGAAAATAGGAACCAAAGTAGGTAATTTTTTTATTATTATTTTGTACTTTACAGATTCAGAGCAACAATTTGACCCAAGGTTTCTTACCTCTCAAGTCAGTCTCTCAGCTGTTAAGTTATTAGTGCACACTGAAGCAGGCCTCCCTCAGGCTCATCTGCTCAAACTGGTGCACTTTGAATAGCATACTTAAATGTTTGGTAAGGGAACACAAATGATTTTGTAGCTGCTAGTCAGGATGCTAAAATATAAGGGACCTAATTTTTTATCCAAAATGGAATAACACCAACAGGAAGGACTGAGAACAGCTCTCCATCCCCAGCCTTTTGAACAGATGATAAACCTAACTGTTAGGACACATTACCAGGAAAAGAGGTGCTGGGGGGTTAAGATACCCTCAGGCAGAGAGGGTCTGAATCTATATCTGCATCCTACCAGGTAAATATCCTAAACAGAGGGCTACTGAATAAAACTGGGACTTGATGAATTTAAGAAAGTGCTGAAATCTGAACTGGCAGGAGTTTTTTGGTAAGTATCACTGGTAGATGAAAACTTAATAAAGCACAGATGAAAGCAAATTTGTCTCTGCTTGAAAGAGTTCAGGAAAGATTAACACATTAAAAAAAAATCCTAACTATATGTACGTATGCGTATATATACATGTAGGCAATTAGAAACTTATAGGCACCAACGGCAAAGACTACCAAAAAAGCAAAAGGAGGTAAAAAAATTCCAGCTATTTTGCCCTAGTAGGATATGCCATCTCAAATATTAGAAGGAGCTCCCATTCACAAAAATTGAATTTAAGTCTGTTCTCATGAGTTACATTAAATTAGATTATGTTTTTATATACTGACTGGAAAGAAAAAAAAAATAAGGTCATGAAACAAACAATCAAAAATAATCCAAAAATATTTTTACAGTCAGTCTGAGTGCTTCCAAATAGGCTTTTATGAAAATAAATCAGTGTCAGATTTACATTACATTCTTCTTTATCAGTTTTTCAAACTTCTGACTTTTTTACAGCCTTTTTACTTCAATTTAGTAAAATTGATACCATTTAAAATGGCATCCTATTTAAAATTATATGTATTCATATACAGGGCAAGTTGAATTTCTGACTTGTGCAGATTATATGAAAGACAGCACAGTTCCTACCAGAGCCAAGCGTGCCTAACACCTGAAGGCTACTGACATCCACAATGAAAGAAAACATACGCTACCTAGAGAAGCACACGGGATAGGACTCTGAGTAGACAGAGTGTTAAACCTAGGGGCAGATCCATCCACCTATTTGTTGACTCAGAAGGGACAGACAGAGGATGGGAAGTGACCATTTGGGCTACCAAGTCCAACTCCCGGATGGCCCATGCCCCCGCACTGTGTCAATACGCTGTCTCAGAAGGAGTTAAGTTCCTGCTAGTCATAGTATCATAGAATAGTTTGGGTTGGAAGGGACCTCTAAACGTCATCTAGTCCAACCCCCCTGCTGTGGGCAGGGACATCTTCAACTAGATCAGCTTGCTCAGAGCCCCGTCCAGCCTGACCTTGAATGTTTCCAGAGATGGGTCATCCACCACCTCTCTGGGCAACCTCTTCCAGTGTTTCACCACTCTCAGCACAAAAAATTTCTTCCTTATATCTAGTCTAAATCTATCCCCCTTTAGTTTAAAGCCATCCCCCCCTTGTCCTGTTGCAACAGGCCCTGCTAAAAAGTTTGCCCCCATCTTTTTTATAAGCCCCCTTTAAGTACTGATAGGCTGCAATAAGGTCTCCCCGAAGCCTTCTCTTCTCTAGGCTGAATGCCCCCAACTCTCTCAGCCTTTCTTCATAGGAGAGGTGTTCCATCCCCCTGATCATTTTCGTGGGCCTCTTCTGGACCCGCTCCAACAGGTCCATGTCCCCTCAGGCTGCTCCAGAGCCTCCCTCTTCTGATGTTCAGAAACCTTCCTCTAGTTCACAGCTGAAATTTATTCATTGCCTGTTTAGACTCATTTGTTCCTGTGCCAACATTGTTCTTTGGCTTAAATTGCTCTCCTCCCTCCCTGGTGTTTATCCTCCTGGTGTATTTATAGATAGCAATCAGATCCCATCTCAGCTTTCATTTTGCTAGGCTAAACAAGCCAAGCTTTTCCCAGTCTCCTCTCCTAAGACAGGCACTCTATTCCCCCACACTATCCTTGTAGTCCTCCTCCACATCTGTTCCTGCATCAGTTGTTGGCTTACAGTAAGAAGCTGAGACACCCACTTGAGGACCGAGGTCTCCTCTCTTTTAGGTGCCACGCTGACAGGTGGTGAGGATGAAGGTCCCTGTCCCAGGGAGTAGAGGGGTTCCCTGCTGGCTGGGACAAGGGTGCAATCCAGAGTGAAGTCAGCAGGGCTGAGCAGAGGCCATGTACCTGTGCCCCATAGGTTCAGATGCTGTTATCACTGGGGCTTCAGCGGCCTCAGCCTTGCTGACCGTTGACATGCTCATGTGTATGCATGGGTTAGTCTGTGACTGCACTTAATGGGACATTCATTATGGGATGCACCTGGGAGATCCATCACAGGATAAAATGACCTGCACTACTTCAGGCCCACGGCAATGAGCTGTATGCTTTTTGGGAATAACTAAATTAAAAGTATGCATTAATAGGGCTACTTTTCATATTTTCTGACAATGTATTTCCTCCGTACTATTTATAAATCTTACAGGAAGAATTATTGGTCAGATTCTCAGCTGGCATACACTGATGAAGCTTCATTAGCTACGATGAAACCTATCACTGCACCAGCCAATCAGTTGACTATTTATTAATAAAGTTGTAGAACATGCCTTTGAAGGGTTTTTTTCTTCCCTCTACATAATCCATCCAACCATATTTCTTCCTTCACTTCCCTATGGACAAAATATACTCTTCAGATTGTTGCCAAAACCTGCATGATTCACTATATTGAAATAAATCTACCTTTCTGGAATTTATAGGCAGGGGTGCTATGCTGAGTCTGATTAATCTAAGATTTGAAGGGCTTCAGCCCAGCTATAAGTTTCAGTAAAGAGCTGTAATTACAGGTTAAGTATAGCAATTCCAGATTGCTGAACATAGCTGTATTGATCTCTTTAAACCATTAAATATGGAAGTTCAAATTCATGCTCAAAGGCAACCTTTTTGAAATCCCAGTAATTTAGGAGGATTAAGTTTCCGAACATGGTGCAGATGGGAGAACACTTGTCTAAGTAATGGCTTCTCTGTGCCAGAGAAACTCAAGAGCAGGATGCATAACTAGGACTTTCATTTTATTTTAAGAAGAGTAATGCTTTGTTGGACTACCTCCACTTTTTTTCAGTCAGATTATGGTAAAGGCAGACAGTTTTGGGGGGAAGATAGGGTAACAAACCTCACATCACAGCCATAAACCCAGTGATTTTCCTGGTTGCCACTCTGCTCAGCAGTATGATCGCACTGTCAAAACAGCAAGGACTGCTCCTTCAATAATCTCCCTTTCCATGCTGCTCCAAGTAGAGGCAGCCTCTCCCTCCTACCGTGGGAGCTAAGTAACAGATAATATAGGGACTATGATGTACTGCTAATCAGCTGGGAGTCCAATCATCATGGAGTGTGTAATACAAAAACATGTTAGTGGTCAGACCTAGAAGTCTCACCTCCTCAAGCTAAATTAGAGCACCCTCAGGATGTTCTCATCTGCTTTGGCTAATCCCTTTCCCACTGAGGCCTCCTGTCCCATCTCATGCTGGCAGGACCACTGCCCACACCAGCTCTACACTCCTTCCAGTGCTGAGGGCGAGGAAGAGGATGATGCAATTCTGAGCCTTCTGCCTTAGGGTATAAGGGGAGGTATGTTGGGGAAGGTGGGGTTGTTGCCTGTGCCCATCTGAGCAAAAATGTGACAAAAACCCCAGAGAAGTGGTTCCAAGGAGATGTTTTTTGCCTTTTTGTTTTTCCTTTCTTTTTAATTCAGTGACAGTTTTGATATTTGTTTAAATGCATTCTCTAAGATCAGGGTTGTTGTCTCTTTGTGGCTGTAATTGCATTAAAAGTGCCATGCAGCCTTTCCTATAAGCTAGAATATGGGTATTATGTGTCATCTGTGCAAAACACTTATGAGATCTGGTCCATAATTACAGCTTTCTAACATCACACAAGAACATTTCTTAGACCTACTAATTGTGCTGCCCTTTATAGTCCATCTTATTTATTAAATATCTGCTAATGTTTTGGCAAAATGAGAATTCACTTGCAATGCAATGTGTCTGGTATATTAAATTCTGTTTAAGTCAGTCCTAACTACAAGTCTGAGATACATGTATTATATCTCCTTAATTGTATCTTAACATTTTTTGCCTCTGTGTGTTATTTGTACTGTTTGCTGGAGGGCAGGAGAGTGTTCTAATGGTTTCTTTACAGCAAAATCAAATTATATTCCCTTAATTCTTTTGCCACACTTGAACCATTTCAGGTAGACAAATGCTTGGGAACATTGCAAAATAATAACTTAATACAGACCGTTACCTTTTTCATATGTCACAATCCAATTACACAGTAAATTTTATCCTTTGCGGCCACATCAGAGAAACTGATGTATGAAGTGAGTTAGTAAAAGAAAAAAAAACCACAACCAAAAAAACCCACAAAAAACATAAAGACTTTTTAATTAGACATTCTTAATTGTGAAGAATTTCCTTTTCAAGGAGAAAAAAAAAAAGGATCTTTGAACAAGATCCCTCTGCTTCTACTCTTCATAATTCAAATTAAAATAAAAAAGATGTTAGTATGCTGGTAACCTTTGGGAAATTAAAAGAGTAGCTCTTGCAAAGGGATTGCAGAGAAGCACTGCAGAGTCCTTCTCTCTTTCCGTTCCCTGTGTTTACTAAAAAATTAGAAGTTCTCCACAAAAGAAATCCAAAAGCTGACACAAATAGAGAGGAGAGAGTCTGTTTCACTGCTGTCCAATGCAATTTCAAATTGACTTATCCTTTCTTTATCTCATTTGCTGACTGATAAAATCTTGACAGTATTAAAAAATAACCTGAGTCCTATTGCATGACTTGTTTTCTTTCTGCATGTTTTACGTATATTGATTGGAGAAATGAAAAAATGCTAATATCCATATGTTGTCACATCAAGAAAACGTGGACCACTTATTTTCCCAAATTACATTATGTCTGGATGATTCTGCAAGGATCTGGGAGCTGAGCTTGCATTCAGTTTTGAGATGAAATGAACCAACCCAACAAGGAAGGAAAATTGAATTACTTCTACCCATATTTTATCCCTTTGACATTTACTTTTAGTGCCCCTCCTTCCATCATCTCCTTCAGTCTGACAGTTACAGTATCGCCACTGAAATGCTGCCTAGCAAGAAAAATACCCCCTTCATTTGTCTCTGATCCAGACCCAGATGAAGTCAAAGAGAGTCCTTCCACTGATTTAGGGAGGTTTGGTCAGGTCCTTTACCATTTATGGATGAGAATGGAAACCTTACTGCAGTGTTTTGAGGGGTTTATGCTCCTACTTAATTATTTTAAAGTCTAACTTGGAGTATAAGAACAGCCTCTTAAGCTTCAGACAGAAAGCCCACTTGCTTAAGGGAACACGCACAACCAAATGTTATGCTGGACCAGGGCCTTCAAGCTTTATCTAAAACCCAAGCTCAAGAAAACTGCTGGGGAGATGTGCACCACTGTGACTGACTGCCAAAAAGCAAAAGGAACAAGCCAAGGAAACACAATGAGAATGAGAATAACAATAAGAACAAAAAGCCACTCTTGGATTCCCACCACCATCCCAATTAAAAAATAAATAATAGAAAAATTAAGCTAGCAGACCCTGAGACTGTCTGAAAACTAAAGCCTTCTTAGGCATGATACTGTTCAAGGTATTTTCCATTCCCAAAAAATAAACAGACCTAATTCCTCTATTAACACCTATGCCTTTACATTTGTGCAAGGATCTGAACAAACCAGTTCCTGCTACCAGTTCCTACTTTAGTACACAAAAAGTGTAGGAGCAGCAATCCAGCTCTAGAAGTTGCTATTTTGACTCAATGGAGAGTAGGTAGCACATTAATAGTAACACTGGAGGTCTCCTCTATTTTCTGCTGCAGAGGTTTGATCGTATGGTCACTAAGTCAATGATTAAGTATCAGTGATTTCAAAACTGCAGGGTCAGAGCCATGTAGAGCCATTTCTACATCTAAGAATTAAATCAGACATCTAAACATCTTTAAAATATTGTTCTGCAAATGCCTACAGTCCATTCTATTAAGAACATCTCCTGGAGGACAATAAATAAATTCTGGCTCAACTGAACTGGCCGCTATACTTCCATCAATGAGGATTTCACCTTAGGTCATTGATCACCACCTTCATTGCTGAAAGCGCCAGCTTGGTGTTTCTCAGAGATTTCTCTTGCCGTTCAGGTTTCTGAAGCCTCCCACTCCTGTCTTGTTTTGCTTTCAAACAGTATATCCCTCTGAGGCAAAAAAGGTCTTCTATTTACATGTTTGGCTGGATGTCTTATATTGCACCCAGCAAAGACTGAGTGCGTGGGGACATCTCCAGGGGCAGATACTAGCTCCATGCTCAGGCAACAGTCACTGTCAGTTCCCTGTAGCTTCTACTATGTTTTTTTAAATGTCTTGATCATGAGGTATCCCACTGCTTTATGGAGTAATGCTCCTAGGCACTGATCTGGTGAATTATACTGCCTCTGTAGAAATCTAAGGGAGTGTTTCCAAATAATTGGGAGCAAAGATTTAAAAAGAACCCAACCACATATATGCATATATATACACATGCACACACATACTATCAGATGATCAGCAGTAGACAGGAAGGCATGGAAATATTTAAGTGTAAGCTCTTTGGAATCAATTGGACATTTTATAAGAATACTAAACTATCACTCTAAAAAACCTGAAATTGTGTTTTGCTTTGTAAATCTGTCCCCTTCATTATAGACTGTCAGAATTAGGAAGAACCTGAATTTAATATTGAGTCAGTTGCAAGTCCAAAAATGTGGAATAGCAAGAAGGATGTGTGGGCATTTCATATGCTTTGTGAAGTGCTCCAGCACACAGGTATGCTCAGAAACGATATTTATTTCTAGCAGCCAGCTGATTTACTGCTGCTTTGATTCTCCCTGCTGAAAAGTTTGTCAAATTCTCCCTTTCGACTCATCTCTGATGCACAAAGTGCCCAGGGGATAGCTTATGGCTTAAATGCAACCCCACCAAACAACTTACAACTGCTGTTATGATTAAATGCACAGCTTCAGCTTTAAATATGAATCTCCCCAACTTCAGAAGGCATTTAAAATGTGCTTCGGTGTAAGCAACTTAGGGACATCCTCACTCCTGCTCTAGGACAGCAAAAAAAAATCCTCACAATTTTTGCACTAGCTGATAGAAAAGTTCCTGGGCCAAGCCTTGTGGAAGACTATCCTTACCTTCTCCAGGGAACATCCTATCAAGCCAGTATATGAGAGGCAAGAAAGAAGACAGAAACCGAGGGCTGCATTAAAGGTTTCTGCTGCTCTCGAGAGTGGGATGCAGAAGAAATTGCCTAAGTGGCTATGGTAGTGTTGTGCCTCACTCTATTAGCTTCCTCTGGGCTGTAAAAAAGCAGGTGTGATTTTTCTTTTGTTAGAAGAGATATCCTCCACACTACCAGTTAAGCATATCCTGCCTTGCTGTTCGTTGGCCTCTGAGTTCAAGAAGGCGGCAGCTTAGGATACTTGCTGGTGGCTTGGGTGGCAGCTTTTGCAACCCTGCCTGTGTCCCGACTGCCCAGAGGAAAGACTAGGCATCTGTTGGGATTCAATTTCCTTTCCTCAGTGCTGCAGAGCTCTGCCCAGGACTGTTCCTGTAAATACATGCCTGCAGGTAGACAACAGGAATGGGAAGAGCTACTGAGACATTAGTGAAATTCTACCCTGTGCCCGTACGGATTTGTCTGTGATCCATGGGAGCTGTTGCCTGTTAACCTTGCACCCAACTGGCTTTCCAAATCATGGCTTAAGCAGGTCCCTGTGTATGATACAAGCTCTTAATCAAACAATTTGTCTCAGCTGTTTGAACAAAGAGAGTCACTTTGAAGGTTGTCTCATTCTCCTCCTAGAGCAAACCTCAGCTGGTGTTAAATAGGCAAGAGCTGAAGTGAATCCTAGTTAATTGCAGCCTATGCGTCCTTGGCCAGCTTTGGCTGGGCAAAGTCAGCTACCTTCTGCACCTCTGGGAAAGGATCTACACAAGGAAGGGGGGAATCTCTTTTCATGGTGAAAGATCTGACATGCTAGAAAGAGCTTAAAATTCTCCTGCAAAAACTGCCATGCTTGTTTCATGGCTGTAGAGGCAGATTTAACAGAGTAGGGACTACAGCTCTACACTGGAAATGTAACTCAGGCAGCAAAAATGTATTTCATAATCCTTTTGTTTGAGAATTCTTTCCTTTGCTTCTGCTTGTTTTGGGCAGCATGTGCTGGATACATGATGCACAATACTAAGGTTGCCTTCACAAATATATAGAAACTGGATACATTATCTAAAAGAGCAGTCACAAAACAGAATTATCACAGTACAAGTGAGCTCGCATCTGCTCTAACAGGCAGCTCCTGCAGAATCTGTCCTCAAGATGTTTCCCTCCCCCTCCTGAAACAAAATTCATTGTATTGGGTAGTGGGCAGCCCTCACCTTCGTATCAATACAGGTCTCAGAGCAAAACCCAGACTTTGCTTTCTTAGGCTGAAGCTATGTATCGTTGCCTCTGCAAGCAGCTGAGTCTAATTTCACTTTACACCAAGCAGACCAAAAATCCCATTTGAAAGGTGACAGGCCAGTGCATTAAGCAATTGGACCACTGGTGGGGTTAAGGTGGATAAATTATATAAGGCTAGAGTCTGACACTAAAAAACACCAGCTGGATCAAGGACATTTCTATCCATTCTGGCTCATTAGACTTAGGACAACAAGGTCAGCTATGTTAAATTTAATCCCAGGGCTTCCTAGAGGGTATGGTAAATGTGTTGGCTAATTTTTCATACCATATTCCAGATAATATATCACCCACAGCTTGAGAGGTAGCTTGCTTGTGTTTAAAGTATCCACTCTACTTATGGCCAGCTAAGACAAATCTTTATTGTTTTTCAACCAGGATGAGCCAAATTAATCACAAGCATTTACCTCCTTCCTCCCCTATTAAAAACAGAGGGGTTGTAGTTCATGTATGTTAGCACTCAGTTTGGCATCATCTTTTTAATGGAAAAATAAACTGAGCTGTCTATTCTAAATTGAATCAGGCAAAATAAATAAGCAAACAAGATTTTGCTGTAGGTACAGAGACCATGTCCGGAATGGAGAAGGCTAATTAGTTTTAAACTCTTTGGGGAAAACAGTGTCTTTTTGTACTCTGTTTGTAAGGTCCCTAACACAGTGAGGGTCTGTTCTATTACTACAACTTCCATGCACTACAGTAATAATAATAATACTGTGAAAGTTATTTAACATTGAGTCTTCTTGGGTGAACTCCATCTCACCTCAGAAGGTCCACTGGCCCTCACAGAACAGTGCCATGCATGAAGAGAAGAATGGTATGAGCAACTTCTATGCTACTGATACAGCTCTTATGATGCACAGCATTTCATAATAATTAGGTATAAAAGCTAGCGTGATAAAGCAGGAATAGGTAGTACCCTCCTTCCCTTCTGCTGCCAAACTTCATCCTGGAGAAAACAGTGTGATGCCTCACTAGAGTACCATTTTGCTTTGCTACTGCCAGAACATCATACCAGTCCAGGACTTGCATTTGTGAATTTTCCATTTCTAGGAACCATCATTTCTCCATTTCTGGTTGCCTTGCTGGCAATCTTTCTGCTCATTTGAAGGTAGCCTTCATGTGAGATGATAATGTGTTGGTCCTAGTCATCAAAGGAGTGTCTGCCATGTAAAAGAGGTCCTATCAAGGGAAGCATGCACTGCAGCTGTTGCTGCACGTGCTGCCATGATAACAGGATTGGTGATCTACAGCGAGCCAATCCATTATCCTGAGAAATGCTAGGATGATATTACTTATCATTAGCTTAACTGTAAATTGTTAGCTAGAATCCAAACAGTTATCAGTGAGAGAGAAGCAAACATTGGCCCTGGATAGCTTTACCTCACTGCATAAAATTCTGCTTGGGGGGGGGAATAAAAAAAAAAAGTTGATTTAAATGGCTGTGCCTGAATCTTCCTCCTCAAAGGCCAAGGAAAGGGCTGGAGGAATGAGATATTGCAAATGCTGTGGTGCCAGATGGAAAAGAAAAGGGACAACAGGCCATGCTGATTAGGGGTGTCATGGGAAGCAGTTAGTAGGGGCAAAGTGAGGGGTGTGGGCTCCACGTGTGAGATGCTAATCAGCACTGTGAACTGTGTGGCAAATGAAAAATTGAGGACCTTCTGCTGGCAAAGGGAGGTTCTGGCACCTCACTCGGGGAAAAAACAACCCAAAAAATAAGCAAAGGCCCACAAGACAAGTGGGACTTCTGTTTCTGAGCATTACACTGTGGCATCTGAGTTTCATAAATAACCTGGTTCCAGGAAGCCTCCCTCCTGATTTTCGGTGGCTTCCTTAACCCCAAAGGATCTTTTCATCTTCATCATCTTCAATCTCCTCCTCTTCCTTTTACAACAAAAAAAGTAAAACTAAGGGTAAATGAAAGATTACTAATTATCTGCCTTAGGCACATCCAGTCTATCTAAAGGTCCAGGTCATGAAGCACTCAACATGGCAAAGGTATTGCTTTGCCAATTCCATGTAACAAACAGCTTGATCTAGGGATGACATTACTCTTCACTCCCCTCCCCACCAGGCTACTGATCCTATAAAACTTACCTAAGGTACTCAAAAATAATGAATGATGAACATGTGTTAAAACAATCAACTGGTTACACTGAATTTTTTTATTTGAGTTAGAATTTATTTGGGAAATGTTAAGACAGAAGCTTGGTATTATTTCACTGAAGCAACAAGAAAAAAGGACAAAATACATCATAAACCCAAGAGAAAAGGAAAAGTGTCTTAGAATAAGCCTACCTAATACCTATAACTAGTATGTACTCATGAAAGGGTCAGCTCCCTCGGTGCAGTGAAGCAGGTCTAAGCTAGGTTGTAGGTAATGCCTCTAAACTACTTATTCTCTTGGGAAGTGTTGGAAAGACTCTCTAGGGACTTCTGCAATGGCAGAAAATGCCAGATGACACCACACTATGCCTAAGCCTCAGAAAGCTACACTTTTAATGCTAAGTGATAGTTTAGCACCAAATTGCATGCAAGTTGCTTTATCTTCAGAGGGTTCTCTGTGGTCTAGTTGGGTATCACCACATCAGAGAAGCACCAGCTATTGAAAAGTCAAGCTCAGTTATCAGCAGTAGTATCTGAGATACTATAATTATTACCCCGTAATTAATTGTACATCTTAGATACTCTGGCACAGTAACTAGCACTTAGGTAGTTTCTTATGAATGACAATTTTTCAGTAGCAGCAGGTGAGATTTGAAGCCTGACTATGCACTGCTCTGTAATTTGCTGAATTATATACAACAGGATGAGTGAGTATTAAAATGCTAACAATGTGATTTAGTAGAACTTGACATTCACTTCAGCCCTCTATTTCCCTACTGGTATATAAAGAAAAACAGCTTGCTTTAAGGTCAGCTGATTATGCCTTTGTATTTGTGTCACTTTTTGCTGTGGAAGTTCCCACAGCATGTAGAAAATTAGGGAGGTAACTCGAGCACAGGTAATAAGGAGACCTTCAGAAGATACACTCCTCGATTCCCATCAGCTGTAAATGCAGACACTGCAAGCTGCTCTGTTTGCAGTAGAGGAAGGGAAGAGGAATAGCATATTCAATTAAAAGAACAGGCGACCATTTAGGCAAGCAGAGC
Organism: Aptenodytes patagonicus; assembly: GCF_965638725.1. NCBI lineage: Eukaryota > Metazoa > Chordata > Aves > Sphenisciformes > Spheniscidae > Aptenodytes > Aptenodytes patagonicus. The sequence goes on along the minus strand of NC_134949.1, from coordinate 97,417,434 downwards.
CAGGGAGCCTTTTGATGCAAATCTGTACTCTGTTACCAAAGCCAAGGCAGCAGTGCTGATTTACACCGGCAGATGAATATCGGTCGTGAGTTAGAATTTTGCCCAGACCATCCGTTACAAGTTCTCTATGCTTAAAGTTCCCTGGGGTTCTTTAACGACTAATAGTCAGCTTTTTCATGGGTTTTATGCCTATTCCAAAAGACAACACACTGTGGGGTTTGTAGAATATGGATACTCCTAACCTCATGCTGAGGTGTTGTTTCATTACAGATTTGGCAGAGTATTGATTCATTTCCCTGAATAACCAACAACTTTTCTTTAAGCACTCTAACTTTTCCTAGGACATCCACTGTCCAAATACTTACCTACTTTATTAAAAAACTGATCAATTTCTGAGTTCTGCAGATGAAGACATGCCAAGTTTAGTTCATGAATAAAAAACCTGTATAAACAACTCAATTCCAAACACTAAAAAATGGATAAAAAACTTGTGTTTAGGCCTTTTGGGAGGTTGTTGAGTAGATACCATAATTTTATACTACTGAAGACATTTTATTGTTCAGTATGTTTTCCATGTCAAGTTCTAGGACAGATTTGAGCTGATGCACAAAAAAAGTTTGAAATATACTTCATTTCATATAAAAAGAGTCATTATTGTTCTGGGGTATCATGTCTTCCACATGGCACAATCCTGATATCCTGGTTTAGACTCTTAGAAATAACTGATGAAGAGGACAGATAACCAGTCTTTCTATCCAGAATGCCTGCATTCATTTGCAAATCTGAAGAATCGGTCTAAGTTACTACAGCATTATTTTACAGGTATTAGCGCACACCCCCCTCTGTTTACTTTAGACTGAGAGCACTGAGTTCATAACTGCATAAGGATTTGTTACATTACAAATTCTAGTGATCCAGATGGATGGATGGTTGTAAATGGAGAGCAGACACTGTAAATGCTCTATCAACTGATTCGATTCAGTCAATAACAAAACGTCCCTGCAATTTGAAGCCTTGTTCATGACTCTTACCAAATGGATCGATGGTGTCAGTTCACTGCTTGGTAGGCATGTGTTCAGATCCACTGTCATCATCCTTATGGTGCATCTGGTGAGTGACTTTCACTTCTGCCTGAAAATAATCTGCTTGTCTGCAGGCGCGACACCCATTTTGTACTCAGTCGTTGATAGCTGATACACAGCTCTCTCAAGGACCCTTTCATTTTCTCTCAATTAAAAGTCAAACATACAGTATAGGTCTTTTTAATGGAACAGCCTAATATAGCCTAACAAGATTTTTTTTTTTTTTTTTTTTTAATAAGGGATGGGTGGGAGGCACCAGATCATATAATGGGAAGAATGCCCTTTCTCCCCCTTACCTCCCTGTTGTGGGATCTGACATTGGGGCTGGGACAGGGGTTTTATGTGCCTTCTATCATTCTAGGCATTATGCATAAATGCATAAATGCTTTTCATGGCAGCTTAAGAGGAAAAATTAAGAAAAGGCCTGTGCCCAGGAGAAAAACCCAGTACAAGGCTGTGTTCGAAGACTTCCTTCAGGACACTGGGACAAGCTGCATTCCTTGGAGATTGTCATGGCCAACCCAGATGTCTGGTCCCTGACACAACACCTGAATTGGCAACATCTGGTAAACTCATCAACAATCTCAGCAAGGAGGCTTATGACTGAGCAAACACAAAGATGGTTCATTTTCTCACATACAGAGGGGTTTGGGGGCATATCAGCAAGGTAATAAGTCAGTACAACTCCTGTTAATGCTATGCCTACTTTTAGAATAAGAATAACTTTCCAGGTCTATCATTCCATGGCTTTGTGTTTAGGTCACGCTGATCCTCTGGCCCGTAAAGGAAAGAGCCATGTCCTTTGTATCTTACTGATGAATCCTCACTGAATTTAATGGGGCAGAGCCTCGTTGGTGTTTAAATCAACACAGCAAGAAGACTCTTTACTAAACACAGTGCTCTGCCATGTAGAACAATGTGGATCAGTTGGGAGGAGGGAGGAGGAGGAGACGGACAGTGTAACCTCAAAACAAGAGGGGAAAAAAAAAACCCTAATATAATTTTGCGGAATCTTGCCTGGTACCTGTTCTTCTCCCTAATGTTTTCTTAGATTTCTTTACACTTTTCGGAGAGAAAGAAAGTGAGATAGAAAGCGCCCGCGCTTCCTTTTCTGTATGCAGAGAGCGCTTTCCTGGAAGGCCATTAGGATGATGCCTGGCAGTGTGAGCACCCCTGTGTTAATTTAAAAACTCAGTTGGTGATCTCGAGGCAAGCTTAAGGACACTCCAAATAAAGTGTGTGCATGTGTATTTGTACAGTGAAAAAAAGTCAGGGTTTTGTGTTAACAGCATTTTGCTTGACAGACCCTTCACAACCTAAGTACTGTGGCCAGTCCCTATTGTGCTTTTAATTTCCTTGCTTTCTGTTTTCTTAGGAGAATTTTTCTTTTTATAGAATATTATTTTTCAGTTCTAATTTTCAAAGGCCCTCACTGTGAGGAGCTTTTCTCTGCTGACACACTTGTGGGGGGCCTTTGGCTTTCATTTAACATTCCAGCTGGGTTTCTGGGGCATCGCTTTAAGTGCGGAATCCCCCCAGGAATAACAAATAATCCGTTTTGTTCCCTTTAACATTTGTTGTATGCTTCCTTACTTTCAATCAAGCAGACACATTTAGTAACCATCACTGGCTACCTCTGTCAGCAACTCCTCCACTCCCCCACGTCCAAACACAGAAAGTACAAAAAACAGACTTAGCTTCAGAGGTGGCAGTGGTGAGGGAGAACAACCTGAGGAACGGTCAAGCTTGTTATTGCCAAAACACAAGAATTCAAGCCAGTGCTCAATGAAAATAAACAGGCTGTTGAAAAAGAAGGTGAAAAGTGAATCAAAGTTCTGCTGCTTCACGGAAAATAATCTCACCGTTTGCTTCATCATCTAAGCCTCCCCTCAGGACAGCACTGAGGCAGGTATGTTCATCCTTACTGAGGAGAGCATCTAAACATATGCTCAGAGATCAGCAAACATGCAACTTAACTAAAGGCATTTCTTTCAGTTGGGGCCTATACATTGTGTGCTAAGATAAAACTTCTTTAACATTTTTTTACTGTTTAGTCATTTTTTTCCACTAGCCATCTTAGGAGACAATGCCCTCTGATAGTTAATCCCTCCTATTTGTTGCTTATTCTGGTTACCTATGGAAAATTCACCTGTGTGCCTGACCGTCCTCTTCCTTCTCCCCTGACCATGCAAACATGCCTCAGATGTCTAACCTGCCAATGTAATTCTATCATTTGACTTTGAGTTTCCCTTCATGTGCACCAAGAGTCACCCAAGTGCAGTTGCTGAGGGGTAAGGCAGTGTAAAAACAACAATAGAAAACAGTGTAAAACAAGGGTAAATACAAACCCCAGCCTCCCTTTACCACTTGCACCCTGTGTAATCATTCACACCACCACCACCACATTAAATGCACATACTTAACACTGTTTCTGCAAGCTCTGCTCTGAATCCCTTTGCAGAGATGCAAGTGACAAAGTAAGGTATAAGGCTGTGAAAAAAATAATAAACATGAAGTCTTGGTCTATTCCTGTTATCTGCTACACATTGCTGTTCTTCGGCAGAACCACTCTGATTTACAGCTGGGTGAGCGAGACGCCAGTTGGAAAAGCAGCAGGTATGACTGGCAGACTGTTACCCTTCTGCAGCTGGCGGTGCAGCCCCTTCTCCAAACTGCTGCAGAAGCAGAAATCTGTGCATGGAGGAGGGGTGAATGCCCTTCATTACCTGCAGCTGAAGTATGAATTTGAGGTAAGTGGGTTAGCGTGCAGCTGACACCCAACAGATGCCTCAAAAGCATTGCGTTTTGTTTGCAGAGGGACGAGTAGGGTTTGGGCAGGTTCACCTGTGTTTTGCTACTTGGGTATCTTTGGGCACATAGTCACACCCTCGTTACAAGTGATGTAACTCAGGCAAGTCTGAGGGGGGTTGCCTTTGCATGGCATGGATGGCATAAGGGTGAGGTAGGACAAGGTGCCATTCCCCATGTTTCCCCAGCTACATCTTCTTTTTCTAGCTGGAAATTCTGAGCTAAAGCAGCCGGGGGTCTTAGGCCATTTTTCTATATTTTCTGGACACCCAGCAATGTTTGCTAAATGTCTGGAAGCATAGGGCTGTCTTGGCTTATGCATATGTGCAGATCAGATCAGCTCTAAAGGTGTATGCAGTTAGATTAACATGCCCATGTCCAGTGAGATGTACCCAGTGGACCCAGAGGATCATCACGGCTGTAGGAAGAGAGGGGGGTCTTGTATTTCTCTCCAGGAAAGTCCAGAAAAAAGAGAATATTTTGGCTGTGGTGTTAGAAGGGCCACTGTGCTTCCAAAGCCTCTGCCAAAGTTACGCAGCAAAGCAGCCCCTGAGAGCAGGGAATATTGCTCCTGTGCTTCGGAGAGCCAGGTTCCGGAAGCTTTGCTTCCTGACACAGTCTTTTCTGCAGCATCCCTTAAGAACAAAACAGATTTCTGCTACTTTCACACAATGCTATATTCAGATATGTGGTTTATTTGAGATCAGCTGAGTTACAGTTTACACTGGCTTTATCAAAATCAGATGCAAGCTTATAACATCCATGTGTGGGTGTCTGACCTGAAAGCAATGAAAAAGAAAAAAAAAAAAAAAGAAACCTACCTGCATCATCAAGTTGGTGTGCAAAAGTAAAACCAGCAGATAGGGAACACTGCTTATGGGGGATGATCACAAAAACTTGCCAGCATCAGGTGCTGCATTGTGCTGAAGTCCCTGTAACAGACACGCTGTCCGTGGACACAGCTGAAGAACTGTGTCCACTGACACAGTAATTGCTCAGTTTTCCTCAAACTTTGGCCTGTACCACTGAAAAAAGTAAAACCTTTGTTGAGTGTAGGGTATATTCTGGGCCTGAAAAGCCTGCCTTGTAGATTAGCCTCCATCTGAAAGAAAACTATAAATCCTTGAACTCCATTTCACTTCATGGAGCCCAAATGCCTTCAAGGAACCATTCAATATTTGTGGCATTTAGCAGAGAAGTGTTGTAAACAAACACTTAAATGAAGATTAGGCACTTTTAAACAAAATGCGTCGCTAATCACCACCCCCTGACAAAGTCATCTTAAGTGCAGCTCATTTCTTTAAAACCTTATGGAACACTATTTGAAAGTTTTGAGCACCCATCCAAGGACAGCTGCCCAGGAGTTGTGGGCAGGAAACCCACCTTCCCCAGCCCTGCACAGGACCTCCCCACATCCATCAGGCAAGACCTCCACATCCTCTCCTCAGGGCCAAATGTATAAACTTTGAACAACTAGGATAAAGGCATAAGTTCTTACCAGGCATAAGATATGAGATGAGCTGGTATTCTCTAGGGTCTTTCTTAATTTTTTAATCAGGTTGTTTTTATTTCCTTGCTTTCTGCCTAAAGCCTTTCTGTGTTGCTATCTGAGCCGGAAATCCATAAAGTTGTCTCATCACCACTGTATTTCAAAAAGTAACTCTTTCTTCTTTCATGACGTAAAGCCTTTAGGTTTTTCCCTGGGAACCACATTTCTAGCAGATACCTTGGCAACAGACAGTGCCTTGGTCTGATCCTTATAAGGCTTTAATCAGAATGATTTTTGAAAACATGGATTAAGCTCCATCTATGCTATAAAGAAACCATTTTTCATTAAGCCATTTTCAACCAAACTATATTCACTCAGGACACTAAATCATGCAAACAGACTATAAATCACTTAGAGGCTCTATAAATCATGTTGGTCACTGATAAAAAAAAAAAGAAAAATATTAAAGTATTCATTTAAAAATGAGCTTAAAAAAAAAAAAAGCACTTCCTGCCTCTCAATTGCCCAGTGCAGCCTCATTTAACTGGGCTGAAACCTATGTAAGGCAGCAGGTTTTCAAAACTGAGGTAAAAATTGCTAGAAGTGGTCAGGAATTTTTGAACTAAACTTTTCTTCTCCCTCCACCCATAATTAAAAAAGCAGTCATCTGTCAAAACTGAAATTGATTGATGGCAAAGGTTTGTTTTCAACAAGTCTCTCAGCTTTAAAAAAAAATCAAAAGAACCTTTGAATGATCAAGAACTGCTGTTTTGACATTTTTTAAAGTGAAAAGTTTTATTTTCTAATTGAAAGAAACAAGCAAAAATCCCACATTCCTTTTGTACTAAAAAGAGGCAACTGCTTAGAAAGGTCACAATCAAAATATACTCTCTGAACATTATTAAAGTAAAATATTTAGTTTGGCCCCATCTTGATTTTATTTTGGACATTTTCATCCAAGTTTTAAAAGGACCTTTCATCCCTGGTGGGAGATAGGAAAAATACTGGAATACTTGAAAACCCTGACAGGGTGAGGAAACTCATTCCCATCTAGGTTCAGTAGCTCTTTCTCTTGCTCCAGTTCCACTGGAAGGGCACTCAAGGCCATCTGTTTCTTGACTCGCTTTAAGATGGCTGAAAAGTAGAAATGAAGTTACTTGTAGGCTTTAATTCTAAAGAGCCAAAGTTGTTGTCGTGATTTAACCCGGCAGGCAGCTAAACACCACACAGCCATTCGCTCACTCCCCCCAGTGGGATGGGGGAGAGAATCAGATAAAAGGTAAAACTCGTGGGCTGAGATAAAGACAATTTAATAGGACAGAAATGGAAGGGAAAATAAAAGTAATGATAAAAGAATATATAAAACAAGTGATGCACAATGCAATTGCTCACCACCCGCCGACCGATGCCCAGCCAGTCCCCGAGCAGTGGCCCCCCCGGCCAACTTTCCCCCAGTTTATGTACTGAGCATGACGTCCCATGGTATGGAATGTCCCTTTGGCCAGTTTGGGTCAGCTGTCCTGGCTGTGCCCCCTCCCAGCTCCTGGTGCACCTCCAGCCTCCTCACTGGCAGGGCAGTATGAGAAGCTGAAAAGTCCTTGACTTAGTGTAAGCACTGCTCAACGACAACTAAAACATGGGTGTGTTATCAACATCAGTCTCATCCTAAATCCAAAACACAGCACTGTACCAGCTACTAGGAAGAAAATTAACTCTATCCCAGCTGAAACCAGGACAGATGTACAAGTATAATCCAAATCATCAGCTTGGGTCAACCAGAGCAGCAGCTGGTTAGCTTGGCTGGGCTAAGGGTCGGGCTTTATCTTTGATGTATCACATACTGGCACAAGCATTTGTTAAGGTAAGAAATCAGGCCCTATGTCTAAATGCAAATGTGAACTATATTGGCTACAGTGCTACCTGTGTTGGCCACTGCTCTGCTAAACTATTTTTTTTTCTTTCCCATTAATGTACCTTCTGAGTCCATTTTAAAGAGAAACTAACAAGTTAGCCATTGATTTTCTGTGGGCCCCATTAGCAGCAGACATTTAAAACTGCAGACCATTTACTTTAGCTGTATTATGGCCCTGCTGGTATCAATCACCATAACATCACAGACATCAGCAGGGCTGCACCAATTTATATGATCTGAGGATCTGCCTTCTTACCTTTACCAAGGTATTTGCAATAATTCAGCCTTGATTCTGAGAGTGGTTATTTGCAGCTGGACCCCTTGTGGAGCCCCAGTGAAATAAAATTAGGTGAAGCAATTTCTAAGGCAATTTAAGGCCATTAAACATGACCAAAAAGTGATTAACATTGTTTGTGTGATTTACTGCCCTGGCTGAGCAGTGCTTGGTTGAAAATGACTTAGTCAAAAATGCTTTTACATGCAGCAGGGAGAGGACTTAATCCATGCTTTCAAAAACACTGATTTTAGCCAAATATGGAGGGTCAGATACAGACACTCTGATCATTACCAAAGTAGTGGCCCGAGGTATTCTTCTAAGGAAGAAACACGGGTCTCATTTCACGTCTAGCCTTGAAACCAGCAGGTCTCCACCCATAAGCTGTGATGCAGCGTCAGAACATTCCTAACAAAACCCCTCCATTTCTGCAGTGAAGTTTCATTCTTACAGGAGGCAGTAATGTAGAAATGGATCCATGGCCGCCGATTTGTGAAATCGCTGCAGCATATCATAAACTTTCCCCTTCTCTGCCCCAGCGGTCTCCCCTCCTCAGCCTTTCCAAAATGAGGAAACTCACTTTGGAGCATATCTACGTGCACAGGTCCCTGTCAAAGACAAAAAAAATGCCTTAAGTGTCAGAGGCAATATTCGCAATGCTCTCTAATCCAAATACTGTTTTCTGACAGTGTCCCTCTGTCACTGTTTCTTAAATAGGTAGGAGAGGGGTGTGCAGAAAAATCCTTGGAAAGCTGCTTCTAATTGCTTAGGTTGTGCACCAAATTAAAAAGCATCTCATTCAAGAATTCTCTGGCCTAGATTTGTTTGCTCCCACTGCCAGATGCAACTTAGTGGCACCTGCTCACCTTCTGATTCAGAAGTGAACTGGCAACACCTGTTCTGATTTAATTCGATGAAGGTAAATCACTGCACGTCTCCTAGCAGCAAGGATCCATTATCGGTAACTACATTATCTGCAGCGTACTAAACATTTTCTCTGAACACACTTACAGGAAGATAAACAAAATAATAGGAAGCATCTCAGTAAGCAGTTGCCAATCTAAATTTTTCCCCCTCTAGGAGCACCTAGCTGTGTGGGCTGGGGGGAGGAAAAGTGAGTTTACCATCAGGCTTTTGAAACCTGTAGATGAATGCAGATAATAAATCGGCATTAATGGATGAGGACTTGTAGCTCTACTCAAGAGGACATCTGCAGGAGGCGGAGGACTTATTTTGGGCTACAAGAAAATAAATCTGCTTAATGGTTGCAGTTGTAAGAGAGAGAGCTGGTGTGGTTTATGAAGGTGGGATATCCAGCCAGAGCTGCATACGTGGGAACAGGAGGTGGCTACTTTGGGTTATGGGCACTGTGGGGCACACAGCCATGCAGCTCACTGCTTTTGCATCAGTGGGTTGCAGGACCATTTTGATCTCCTGGCTGCTGCTGGGCTTCTCGTAGGGATTTGAGGAATTCAAAAAACGTCATGAGGGAAATAAAATACCCTTTTGGCAGTGTAGGAAAATACACCCAAAAGGTCCTCTGAAAGGAAATGCAGATTGCATGTGAAGAGCACAGGCACAGCTTTAAAACAGATTTCCTTTTCGAGTCTCCCAAAGTCTGCAACAATGCACAGCTAATGCATTAGCAAGCAGTAAGGCTTTGCCTTCTCCTAAACATGCCCATTTCCCAACCAGTAACTACTCAGTGCTGCTTTTCCCTCTTCCTCACATCTCCTGGCCCCAGGAACGCCCAGGTCCCTTTCAGAGCCAAGTACATCACAGTTCCCATTCTTCATCTGTTCGCCAGCAAACCCTGCATCATATTCTGTCTCAAACCCTGCCCCAAAATCAGACAACAGGCCTAAAAAGTACAGAGCGGAGGTGTTTGCTCAGAGACGTGTCTCTCTGGGGAGCTCAGTGCAGCATCCACAGGCATGCTGCACTGCTGTCCCTTAACACAGTCCCTAGACTTTAATTTCACTCCTGTTTCTACAGCAGTCTCAAAGATGTTCCTCTGCATCAGGGCATAACAGGAGACAGTGCCGTTTTGCTTGCTGTTCACTACTTCCCATTTGACTCAGCTATCACCCTCTTTTTTTTTTTTTTTACAGCTCAATTTTGCAAAGCTCAACAGTGAAATTGCAACCAAACATAGTTCACATAAGGGGAGAATTACCTCAGAGGCATTAAGAGAGAGCAAAAGCTTGCATCAGCTTTTGCGCAGGCACAGCAGCTGACATATGGCACAATGCAACAAGCAACCAAACCCAGAGCTATTTGGCAGTGACCTACTCATCTGCTGGAGTAAGAACCAGGGCCTTAGGGCACAGTTCGAACTGCTGAATGAGAAAAAGCAACTTCCCCATTCTTTCTTACGATGCATCCATCTGTGGCGCAGCTAATATTGGGAATGGGGCCATACCTATTATAACACCCTATGTTATAAAACAGAACTCTAAAATTACATCGTGGGGTTCTCTGCCTAACACTGGATTAAATTTATTTTGTGTTCAAGTGAAAAAGTTTTTTTTTATTAATATATTCCCCTAACTAGTAGACTGAAGATTCATTCTGGGGTCCCACAAAAGTCAAACCCAAACACTTCTGTTCCACAATTCTAGCAAGAAATGTTGCTTAAACAAAACCTTCCCCCTGAGCAACACCAGATGGATACAGTGGGTTTGGGAACTGGGGAGTAGAAAGACAAATTTTAGTTCTAAAGGAATGAGGATTAGGATTTAGCAGTGGCCTGAAGGTACAGAGTTAAAGAGGAGAAAATCAAGGTGATGCATCTGGGGAGCACAGAAAGAGGAATATGAATAAGGAATGTGGTTTTTGCCACAATGAATTTAAGTGACTAGCAATGGTATCTGGAAAGGCAGACTCTAGGGAGGCAGGCAGAGGTGGGAAAGTAATTTGAAATGTATTGCCATAGAGATCTGACATGCACTGATGCAGGGATAACATCGAAGTGGATGCGAGAGAAGGGCTGTTGCGATACCAATGGAAAGCAAGAGGTAAGGACTGCCACAGGAGAAGAGAAGGAATGGAGAGGAGGATAGGCATATGGTGGGAAAAGGCTGAAGGAGGACAGAGATTTGTGAAGGAAAAAGTATCTGCCAGTATTGAAAGCAGTAAAGAAGTTCAAGGATGAAATATCCTAAACAGGATGACCTCAGAGCACGTTTATATAAAGGGAGCTGCTTGGTGCCTGACTCGTATCGTCAGGAGACATTATTCAGTCACAAGTTTTCCATCACAAAAGGTCTGAAACTGTAACGTATATTTTCCAATTAACGCTTATGGTTGAACTACAAGCAACACTTCCTTCCCGTGCTGAAAGAGGCTGCAAGCAGTAGTCAGGGTGTTACTCTATTCTCCTCTGAAATTGTAGTCCTCTTCCTCGCACAATTCAGAGAGTTGACTGGCTTGTGGTTTCTTCAGGGTGGTTTGTTTTTTTATTTTTTCCTTTTTTCTTTATTTGGAAAAAAAGTCTGCTGACTTTGGCAGCATGACTTGAGCAGGTTCCTCTTTTCTCTGAAGGTCTTGCACTATTTCCCTGAGACACAAAACCAATTCACACTCCGAAGCGCATACTAATGCAAAGCAGGATGAGACAGTGGTGGAGAACTCCCTTGTAACAGGATGGCAATGACACAGATGCAGGAAGCTGCCAGGAACTTCACAGGGTAAGTCCTAGAGTGAGGTAAGGGGAGTTGTTACTTCCAATAGAGTGAAGTCACTTGAAAGACGCAGAAATTTCCAAAATTGGGAACAATGGGTTCCTGGAGGTGAATGATTCATAGCAGACAGAAAGAATTCAGGAAGAGGAGAATAATTTCCTTTGGGAAGTATTTTCAGTGAAATTGGCCCAACTTCATAAAACTCAGGAAGCTATGGTTTTTCCTGCAACAAATCTCCATCACAGCAAATCAGTCAGACCTAAGACCAAGTAAGAAATTACACTGCTAGGAGAAATATCCTGCGTCGGGAAGCCAGCTTACTTCTAGGCCCCAAAGGACAGCAAAAAAATAGAACTTAGTGGTGAACTCAGACAATACATTAGTTTTTTGGGCTAGTTCAGGAAGACCCAAGTCAGCTTTCAGGAATTTCTGGCTATAAGCCCTGCTATTTGGAAGTCATCAGGAAGAAAAGTAAAGAAAGAGTCTGCCATCTGATGAAAAGAGAAAAGAAAACCTAGAGGACTAACAAGTAGAGCCCACTGGTCACCATGTAACTCCCAACTCTGAAATGTGGAAGTTCACAGTCACTTCACCACATCATGCAGAAAATCCCTAGAGTAATCCAAGGCAGAAGGGTGCGCTCATCATCATCTCTCTCTCACACACACACATGCAAGCACAAACATGCACACTAATACAGGTTTGCACATATACACACTTCTGCTTCTTGGGATCAAAACAGGTGCAAATGGTAGCAAAGCCTTAATTCCTCAATGCAGAAGGGTGTCCATTTGTAATGTTGAGCTACAGCACCCTTCAGTGAAGTGCTGGTCGGACAGCGAGACGTTAAGAATAACATTGTCTACTGCAGAGGGCCTTAGGGAGGAAACCATTATGCAGGAGTGCAGAGCCACTGCTTTTATCCTTAATACCAAACACTCAGAGAGGACAGAGTGTTTCCCTGACCTTCTCAGAGATGGCTAAAAGGTGAGCAACCATCAGTACCATTTTACAGAGGTGGACACACTCACAAATGTTGCCACATAGGCAATCATTGGTATATCTGGACATAAGAGGCAAGTCTAATTCACTAGGTCATGTTGTTTTTCACATACATCGGGCTTTCCCTCATGAGTCGGTAAAAACAAGCAAGGTGCAGAGTCCTCAACACCACCCCAATGTTCTCAGCGATTACAGGAAGGGGGTACACATTTTCAATTACACTCTGTTTGCTTCAGTGATGCTGGGACACTGGGTAAAAGACTGTTGTGCTGACCACCTTCTGCAAAACAAACACTCGAGAGACCCTGGAAAAACTGCAATGAAAGTGTCTCATTGAAGGCTATGATATCCCATATTACAAATACATAATTTCATAGTAGTTACATATATTACATAATACAAATAACTTCTACATCAGGTAAAAAAAGCTATTCCCATTATCAAGTACAGAAGTCTGATTCGATTTTTTACAACAAAATGCTCTCCAAAGCGAGCAAATTTGGTTTGGCTTTCTACAGAATACAATTATAGGCTTCAAGCAAAATAGTCTGATGAAGGATTCAACAGTATCTCTCTGTAAATTACACTCCGGGGTTTGCATTTTTCTCCCTATTTGATGGGGTGGGGGGAAGAGGCAATTGCATAGAAGGGGACTTGAAGAAAACATTTCAGTAAAAAACACAATTCAAGAAAATGTTCCATATAATTCAGAGAGCAGGTATGTGCAGAGTTGATCAGTGTCAGGCAAAAAATGGGGGAGAATTAGGGAACTGGGAGAGAATGAGGGAATGATCTAGCTATTTTTTGTGGGCTCCAGTTAATACGATACGATGCACTCTGGAGATGAGAGTGCACACGTCTGTTTCCTAATGACTATAGTTGATTCTGAAGCTGATAGAAAAGAAGTGGATGCAGCCACTAAGAGGCTGGGCCTGACACAATTTACAGCCTGACACAGCACTGGCTGACACAATTTACAATATTAATATATTTATATAGAAAAGTCTGCTCATTCAGCATAATCATGCTTTTCTTGATTAGTTCAGTCACTATCCAGGTTTTTCTCACTGTTTTTGTTTCTTTTAATCATGCTCACTGTTCTCTGCCCCAACCTGACCTGGCTATGTTTGGAGAACAAACACATCTAAATAGTTTTTGCATTTATACTGTGAAGCCTAACAAGCATCTTCACTAAAAATCTAAGACATCATTAAGGTATTGTTTCTCATGTTGTCAATTGTAATGGAGACCACAGAATGTGTATTGTATTACTTTATTGTATTACTTAGTTTTTCATTTGATTTCCCTACAGCAAAGTAGGAGAGGATAGGGAAGCAAGCAAAGCAATAAACAGGAACTTCCCCCCCCCCCCCCCCCTTTCATAGCTGGATGGTCTTCAAACACCTGCTTCATTTATCTAGTGATGTGTGTTCCCTCCAGCCTCCTAATACCCCGTAGTCTAGAAATCATACCCACATCATCCAAATGGTCTATTTTATTCTCTAACTATAAATTATTGTTTCATCAGATGCGACCCTCAGTTAGATATGTCTCAACCTTTACACTGCACATCCCCAGCCTTTATCAATGCTATTCTAAAGGGCAGGCATATTCGATTTAATAGTCTTTTTACTTCTCCCTTCATTTTTCTGTTTTTTGTGACTTAAACAATCAATCTTCTCTCTTTTCTCCCATTTTTTACTCGAGAACTTCTATTTTTATTCTTGCTCCTGCCTGTGTCTCCTTTGTCTCTAACAACCTGTCAGCAAATAGCATTTTCTGTGTTGACACAGCTCTTTCCCTTCTGATGGCAGACCAGAAGCATTACCGTAACTTAGTTCTGCCCTGGAGTCAGGGGAAGGGGGTTGTCACCTCTGGGATAGTGACTTGGAAACAGACAAACTGCTCAGAGGAACTGGAACTGCTGCTCTTGCACCGGCGCTTCAGGATGCCTCCCCGAATCCCAGCTACCTTGTCCTCAAAACTATCCCCATGTTTGGGTGTCCATCAGCTGGTTAGGATGACGTTGTAGGATGATAGCTAAGGATGTAGGTTAGGATGACTTCTCCAGCATGGCAGTAACACCTCCCCCTCTGGTATTTGCTTGCACACACACAAATTGAATTTCTCTCACAAATGCCCCTGTGATCAGGGAACTGTCGATGTTGATCGTGAGAAGCAGGATCCCGAAGCTATTCCCCAATTTAAAGCCCATCATGACACAAGTGGTAAGGGCCAGCTGAGGTCCTTGCAGCTTGCTGGAAAAGGGACTAAGCTCACCTCTGAACCCACCTCCCCTCTCCTCTCCAGCCGTACACACAAAATGGCACACAGAGAAACTCCCCGAGGCTCTGAAATGCTGAATGGCTCTTCCCACGCTGGTCACCTTCACTCTGCGTCATGGTGAGCCAGCGCAGCGCTGAGTGATGGAGAGCTTTTTCCTTTGTAAGCGTGTACCGAGACAGTGCTCAGATGAGAAGTTGAGAAATATGATTTCTCCCCCTCCCTCTTCTGTTTGTATTTCCTCCCCCTAACAAAAAAAGGGTTATTTCTGAAGCCTCTGCAGTCAGTAGGGATTTTATTGGAGAGCTCATCAGTCACAACATAGCTTATAAATACAAAATGTCAGCTCAGATCTGTCAAGTCTCTTCCTTGCTGCATGACACTTACTTCTCTGTTCCCTCCCTGCCAGTCCCCTGCCTTTTCCACTCTCCTCTGTCTCCAGGCCAGCAAGCCACTCACTGCCAGTGCTGTGCCAAAGCACTTCTCCAGGTGTGGCTTCCCTCTGTGCCAGCTTTGCCCGGTGTCACCTTGCCTCTCCTGCCGCCCCCTGCAGAGTGGGCATTAGGAGGGGGTCACACCACCTAGCACATGCTGGTGGAGGCAGGGAGGGGGAGCGCATCATCCCAGACGACTCACCAGGCTGCACCTGCCCCTCTGGGTAGCAAAAGACGTGTCAGGCTTCCTGTGACTCTAAATCTATACAGAGTATTTCAATACCCACAATGACAACCCGGAGCAGGGGCTGCTGCTGTTAATAAAGCTGCCTCCTAGTCCCAGGGATTAGTCTATGGGGCAAAAGAAGGGGACTGTGTTACCCAGCACAGGCAAAGCTGCCCCGTGCATTCCACACCAGGGAGTCATCAGACATCAGAGCAAAGCCGGTCGAGTACCAGGTCTTCAAGAACACTAATAGCTTGTGTGGTGCTTCAGAGGAGGGTGTTTCAGCAGAAACTGCTGTACGGCTCCATAATACATTATAGAACTTTAATTCTATTTGGACAATGGTTGTTTCCAGAAGTGGGTGCAACTTGGATGAGAATGTGGAAATCCCTTTCCTCCACCAGCCTCTGCTCTGCTGGGTCATGTCACAGACCACCGAGTGGGATGCAGGGCTGTGAAGAGGGAGAATGACCCCTTGCTTGGCTGCTGTGCAGCTGCATAGCCTGTCTCTGGCTGCCCACACCTGGGATCAAGGAGCAGTGAGAAGCCTCTCCCCATACATGCACAAGTGCTGCTGCAGTGGGCAAATAAGGTGCCTGAAGCTCTCACAATTCACCTCTTTTTACCACTTTCCCTTCTTCTCTCCCCCAGCTAAAGCTACACCTGATTTATGCCAAATTAGGAAAGCATAGAAGTCAAAATGCAAAAGCACAGGCAGGTTTTACTCAGAGGATACTCCTGGTTCTTTAGAAACCTCTAGTTTATGTCAAAACCCCCACTCTCTCTCACTGTCCATCTTCCTAGATCAAATTTCACAAAGTTTCAATTTATTTCCAAACTCATTTTTTTCCCTGTAAGCCTGTCTTGTTGAGGTCCTGTGACTTGCACAGCAAGCACTTCTTTCAAATACCTGACCATGGCCACTCCAAGCCGATGTGGGATCCTCTATCAAATCAATGTACTGGACATCTGAAAGAGCCAACAGTTACCGTGTGTGGTCCCCTCTGACCCACTCCCATGCTATGCCGTTTTACGTAGAAAAGGTAATGTGTGTGCCAAGGAGAGGGGATGTCAGGTAACATAGAAATGGTTACACAGCAGGTAAAACAGGAAAACGCTCTCCTGCTGATGAGGTTATATGCAACATGGAGAGGTCGTTAATTTCTGAAGGAGGCAAGTAAAGCTGACTGAACAGTCAGAGTGTATCTTGGGAAACTTCCCAGAAGTCCCATGTTTCATTCATCTCAGACCCTTAGCAAGCCTAACTTAAAGATCTTAAATACCTTAAAAACTAGGACTAAGCCACCTCCAAAAATACATTTCTACCACGTTCTCCCTAAGGCAAGACATTACTGACAATAGATTTCACACAGAAAAAATTAAGTTCCACTTTTCTGTTCCGCTCTCATTCAGTTCATACTCCTCCGCTTCCCAGGGGATGAAACAGCTTGTCTTCCTCCTGGAATATCTGAACTCAAAGAGCTCTCTTGTCTCACCACAGGCTTTGGGTAAGGATCCCACCCTCGCCAACTTCAAAAGCTTCTGCTTACGACTTCCAGCATGAGAAGGTCTTCATGGTTAGGTCTAAGAAACCTATGTTTTTCTGTAAAAGTAAAGAAATGTAGCTACCACTTGGTAAGGCCATGACACTGCAAATAAATTCATGTAGCTAAATCTGTCTGGATTCCCAAACTACCCATAAAATGATGGCCTAAAAACTGAATGCAAAAGTTGCCAAGATCAGAGAAAGCACATTTCTCTTATTCTTATTTGGACCTCCATGTATACATCAGTAAAAGATTAGCTTATACATTGTACATCATGTTTCAGTTCTTTAAAAAAAAAAAACAGAGCTGTTTAAATATTTTCTTAACTGTTAAAGGGGATTTCTTTTTATAGTGCAGATAATTAAGTATTGAAGATGTAGTGATCTGTTTGATACAGACAGAATAAAAGATTTGAAGATTTTTTATAAAATATATAACCCAAACCCTATCTGAACTGACTACTGAACTCTTTGAAATTTAAGGCTGATATTTTATCCCTATTCCTACAAAGTCTTCCAGTTAATGGCTGTGCATATTTATAACATTTAAATTAATTACTTTCATTCTCTCATATTGTTCTATGAATATAAGAGAAACTTATGAAAGAAGGGAGATTAAAAATTATGAAAGTAAGACCTAGAGTTGAAGTTTGTTCCCTAGTCCATGTAAAGAGGTAAGGCATGCAACATTTTGTCAGATTATAGAGCACTGTATTTGCTCCTATTTCAATAACAATAAAAAGTGATTTGATGGAAAAAGAGAATTTTCCTGCAGCTTCTTTCTAACTTTCTGTGTTGACTAATCACTTTTTTTTTGTTGTTGTATGTAATATAAAAGGGATTTGGACTGTACAGAAAAGTAGTGAGAGACAAAATACCAGAGTTTGGTATCTGCAGAGCCATCAGGTACCTGTTATAGCCATCAATTCAACAAATCACTTAAATGTGCCTATTCTTAGCACTGGCTGAAGCCCCGTGGGGCTTAAGCACGTGTCCTGGTTTCGGCAGGGATAGAGTTAATTTCCTTCCTAGTAGCTGGTACAGTGCTGTGTTTTGGATTTAGGATGAGAACAAAGTTGATAACACACCGATGTTTTAGTTGTTGCTAAGCAGTGCTTACACTAGTCAAGGACTTTTCAGCTTCCCATGCTCTACCGACTGAGAAGGCTGGAGGTGCACAAGAAGCTGGGAGGGGGCACAGCCAAACTGGCCACAGGGACATTCCGTACCATGTGACGTCATGCTCAGTACATAAACTGGGGAAAGCTGGCCGGGGGGGAGGGGGCCGCTGCTTGGGGACTGGCTGGGCATCGGTCAGCGGGTGGTGAGCAATTGCACTGTGCATCACTTGCTTTGTGTAGTATTATTATTACTACGTTATTATTATTGTTGTTATTATTATTTTATTTCAATTATTAAACTGTTTTTATCTCAACCCATGAGTTTTTCTCACTTGTGCTCTTCCAATTCTCTCCCCCATCCCACCGGGGGCGAGGGGGAGTGAGCGAGCAGATGCGTGGTGCTCAGTTGCCAACTGAGATTAAACCACGACAGTCCTTTTTGGCGCCCAATGTGGGGCACGAAGGGTTTGAGATAATAACAGATTAACCGGAGTGTATTAAGGAATTTATATCTGTTAATAGTTGTGGGTCACAATGTTGTTTTCTCTGTTCTAGATATTGATTGGTCTAATCTGCATCGTGCTCTTTTTTTTTGCTGTACGTGTTAAAGATTGGTGTTGGTTTTTGCAGTTTGCTGTGGTCTGCAGCGATCAGTGATGTTTCGCTTGTGAGGTTTGTTTTTAAAACATTGACTTTGACCTTAGTGTGGTATGTAAGTTTCGCAATGAAGCCGTTATTGTACTACGGATACCGTTTCGTGGAGACAACTAGCAATTACAGTAACTTTTCTGAGAGTTTTTTTACAGAGGAAATACAGAATGGCAGTGTCACTACCTTCTTCTATGATGTTTCCTCCTTCATTACAGTAACTTTTCAGTATTTTGAACATCCATGGGTAGTTAAGATACTTCCATTGGTACTTCTTTGGAATATTGTTTCGGTTTTGTCTAAAGTTGGTAAGCAGTTTAAGAATATCATCCAGAGATCTGCCCCAAGGCTGAATAGTTATGAGTGGCAGGGTGTGTGGGATAGGATGGGCAAGTACCTAGGCCAATGGGCACCCCCAGTGTTTTGGAACTTCACCCCTGAGCAAGTGCAGAATCCTGAAAAGATATTAGAATATTTGGACAAAGTATGCTGTCACCCTGGCAACTCCAGAGAGATGCAGCTCATTGCAACGTGCTGGGGCCTGGCCCATGCCTACCGAGCCCTGTTCAACACCATTCAGTGCCCTCAAAGGGAAGGGAAGGTCTCTGGATCTCACGGTAAAACAACACGCACTGCGGCCACTCAGACCCGGGCAACGCGCCCTGTGGCTGCTCCGACCCCAGTGACACGCCCTGCAGCTACTCCGACCCCAGCGACGGGCCCCGCAGCCACTCAGACCCCGGGGACAGGCACTGTGGCCACTCTGACCCCGGCGACATGCACTGCGACCACTCCAACCCCGGCAACAGGCCCTGTGGCTGAACCAAAGAACCAGCCTATGCCGGTATCAGTCGCCCCTGTGCACAAGAAGAAATCTTGGAAGCGGAAGTCGGCTCGTTTAGTAAGGGAGGAAGAAGCTTCTTCTAAAAGGGGGCTGGAGGAAGAAGTGTACGAGGCAGACTACCCTGGAGTAGGGCCATCATGAGAACAGGAGGAGGAGAGCTGGCCACTACTCGGGGAGGAAGAAGAGGAAGAACTCATAAATGAGGCAGTAACCACCCGATCTCTATCCCTGAGTGAGCTGCGAGATATACAAAAAGATTTCAGCCGTTGTCCAGGCGAGCATATTGTCACCTGGCTGCTCTGATGCTGGGATAATGGGGCCAGTAGCCTGGAATTAGAGGGTGAAGAAGCCAAGCAGCTGGGATCCCTTTCTAGGGACGGGGGCATTGACAAAGCCATTGGAAAAGGGGCACAAGTCCTCAGCCTTTGGAGGCGACTCCTGTCAGGCATGAAGGAAAGGAATCCCTTCAAGGAAGATGTTATAAATCACCCAGGCAAATGGACCACCGTGGAGAGGGGTATCTAGTACCTGAGGGAATTAGCTGTGCTGGAGGTGATTTATGGTGACCTGAACAATGAACAGCTATCCAAAGATCCAGATGAAGTCAAGTGCACGCGACCCATGTGGCGGAAGTTTGTAAGGAGCACACCATCGTCATATGCCAATTCATTGGCAGTGATGACCTGGAAAGACAGAGAGGAACAAACGGTGGATGAATTGGCTGGTCAACTCCGGCAATATGAAGAAAGTCTCTCTTCCTCCCTCATCTCAGCTGTGGAGAAACTGTCCTGGGATATCCAGCAACTCAGAGAGGACAGGTCCTACTCCCCACCTGTACGGACCAGTATCTCAACTATTAGGAGTCAGTGTTCTTTTGCTCAAGAGAGAGCATATAGTGGGTACACACCACGGGGCACCCTATGGTTTTATCTGTGTGACCACGGAGAGGACATGAGGAAGCGGGATGGAAAACCTACCTCAGCCCTAGAGGCATGGGTACGTGAGTTGCAAGGGAAAACAATCACAGAAAGAGGTTCTTCCAGGAAAATTGCTGCTCCAGTTTCCAGCGGGCAGTTCCCCAGACAGAGTAGAAGGGCTCATCTTACTCCTGATCTTAATGAAGAAACTTCTGACTCGTATGTACAAGAAGTGAGTAACGAACACTGTGATGAGGATTAGAGGGGCCCTGCCTCCAGCCAGGGGGAGGAAAGGGACAACCGGGTTTACTGGACTGCGTGGATTCGGTGGCCTGGCACATCAGACCCACAGGAGTTTAAGGCTCTAGTTGACACCGGTGTACAGTGTACCCTAATACCATCAAGCTATATAGGGGCAGAACCCATCTGTATTTCTGGGGTGACGGGGGGATCCCAACAGCTAACTGTATTGGAAGCCAAAGTAAGTCTAACTGGGAATGGGTGGCAGAAGCACCCCATTGTGACTGGCCCAGACACTCCGTGCATCCTTGGCATAGACTACCTCAGGAGAGGGTATTTCAGGGACCCAAAAGGGTACTGGTAGGCTTTTGGTACAGCTGCCTTGGAGACAGAAGAAATTAAACAGCTCTCCACCTTGCATGGTCTCTTGGAGGACCTTCTGTTGTGGGGTTGCTGAAGGTCGAAGACCAACAGGTGCCAATCGCTACCAACAATTGCACCAGTGGTAATATCGCACCAAGTGAGACTCCCTTATTCCCATCCGTAAGCTGATTCGTCGACTGGAGAGCCAAGGAGTGATCAGCAAGACTCGCTCACCCTTTAACAGTTCCATATGGCCAGTGTGAAAGTCTAACGGAGAGTGGAGACTAACAGTAGACTATAATGGCCTGAACGAAGTCACGCCACCGCTGAGTGCTGCCGTGCCGGACATGCTAGAACTTCAATACGAACCGGAGTCAAAGGCAGCCAAGTGGTATGCCACAACTGATATTGCTAATGTGTTTTTCTCAATCCCTTTGGCAGCGGAGTGCAGGCCACAATTTGCTTTCACTTGGAGGGGCGTCCAGTACACCTGGAACCGACTGCCCCAGGGGTGGAAACACAGCCCCACCATTTGCCATGGACTGATCCAGACTGCACTGGAACAGGGTGAGGCTCCGGAACACCTGCAATACATTGATGACATCATTGTGTGGGGCAATACAGCAGGAGAAGTTTTTGAGAAAGGGAAGAAAATAGTCCAAATCCTGCTGAAGGCCGTTTTTTCCATGAAACAAAGTAAGGTCAAGGGACCTGCACAGGAGGTCCAGTTTTTAGGAATAAAATGGCAAGATGGACGTCTTCAGATCCCAATGGATGTGATCAACAAAATAACAGCCATGTCTCCACCAACTAGCAAAAAGGAAACACAAGCTTTCTTAGGCGTCGTGGGTTTTTGGAGAATGCATGTTCCAAATTACAGTCTGATTGTAAACCCTCTCTATCAAGTGACCCGGAAGAAGAATGATTTCAAATGGGGCCCTGAGCAATGACAAGCTTTTGAACAAACTAAAGAGGAGATAGTTCACGCAGTAGCCCTTGGGCCAGTCCGGGCAGGGCAAGATGTAAAAAATGTGCTCTACACTGCAGCTGGGGAGAATGGCCCTACCTGGAGCCTGTGGCAGAAAGCACCAGGGGAGACTCAAGGTTGACCCCTAAGGTTTTGGAGTCGGGGCTACAGAGGATCTGAGGCCCGCTATACTCCAACTGAAAAAGAGATATTGGCAGCATATGAAGGGGTTCGAGCTGCTTTGGAAGTGGTTGGTACTGAAGCACAGCTCCTCCTGGCACCCCGACTGCCGGTGCTGAGCTGGATGTTCAAAGGGAGGATCCCCTGTACACATCATGCAACTGATGCTACGTGGAGTAAGTGGGTCGCACTGATCACACAACGGGCTCGAAGAGGAAACCCCAGTCGCCCAGGAATCCTGGAAGTGATCATGGACTGGCCAGAGGGCAAAGATTTTGGAATATTGCCAGAGGAGGAGGTGACACGTGCTGAGGAGGCTCCAATGTATAATAAACTACCAGAAAATGAGAAACAATATGCCCTGTTCACTGATGGGTCCTGTCATCTTGTGGGAAAGCATCGGAGGTGGAAGGCTGCTGTGTGGAGTCCCATGCGACAAGTTGTAGAAACTGCTGAAGGGGAAGGTGAATCAAGTCAGTCTGCAGAAGTAAAGGCCATCCAGCTGGCTTTAGACATTGCTGACTGAGAAAAGTGGCCAGTGCTCTATCTCTATACTGACTCATGGATGGTGGCAAATGCCCTGTGGGGGTGGTTGCAGCAATGGAAGCAGAACAATTGGCAGCACAGAGGCAAACCCATCTGGGCTGCTGCATTGTGGCAAGATATTACTGCCCGGGTGGAGAACCTGGTTGTAAAAGTCCGTCATGTAGATGCTCACATACCCAAGAGTCAGGCCACTGAAGAACATCAAAACAACCAGCAGGTGGACCAGGCTGCTAAGATTGAAGTGGCTCAGGTGGATCTGGACCGGCAACATAAGGGTGAACTATTTCTAGCTCGGTGGGTCCATGACACCTCAGGTCACCAAGGAAGAGATGCAACATACAGATGGGCTCGTGATCGAGGGGTGGACTTGACCATGGACACTATTGCGCAGGTTATCCATGAATGTGAAACATGCGCTGCGATGAAGCAAGCCAAGCGGTTAAAGCCTCTCTGGTATGGAGGACGATGGCTGAAATACCAATATGGGGAGGCCTGGCAGATTGATAATATCACACTCCCACAAACCCGTCAAGGCAAGCGCCATGTGCTCACCATGGTGGAGGCAACCACCAGCTGGCTGGAAACATATCCCGTGGCCCATGCCACTGCCCAGAACACTGTCCTGGGCCTTGAAAAGCACGTCCTATGGTGACATGCTACCCCAGAAAGAATTCAGTCAGACAACGGGACTCATTTCCGAAACAACCTTATAGACACCATGGCCAAAGAGCATGGCATTGAGTGGGTGTATCACATCCCCTGTCATGCACCAGCCTCTGGGAAAATTGAACGATACAATGGACTGTTAAAGCCTACACTGAGAGCAATGGGTGCTGGGACGTTCAAACATTGGGACACACATTTAGCAAAGGCCACCTGGTTAGTCAACACTAGGGGATCTGCCAACTGAGCTGGCCCTGTCCAGTCAAAACTGTTATGTACTGTAAATGGGAATAAAGTCCCTGTAATGGGAATAAATGTAGTGCACGTAAAAAATATGCTGGGGAAGACAGTCTGGGTTATTCCTGCCTTGGGCAAAGGCAAACCCATCCGTGCGATTGCTTTTGCTCAAGGACCTGGGTGCACTTGCTGGATAATGCAGAAGGATGGGGAAGTCCGATGTGTACCTCAAGGGGATTTGATTTTGGATGAGAACAGCCAATGATCTGAATTATATGTTGTTAATTGGTACATAATATTATATGCCGTACTAATGATGTTACAATAAGAATCACCCAGATTAATGAAGAATAACTTTGATGAAACCAAGCAAAGCACAGTGATGATGGTACCAGAACTGACTTCAACATGAAATAATCCAACACCACATACCATCTCCATCTTTCCTGCCCTGAAAGATTATTATGACAGATGGAGCCCAAACTCATGGACTAAATGAACTCACCAAACATTTTAGAGGGATGGCCCATAGACTAAGGAAATGATATCTGTGTGTATATATACATTAAAAGAAACTCAGGAAAAAGGGGTAGTGATTAATGAAAATGTACTCGAAAACATGAGACTTGAGCATGACGTAGATGGTATAGAATAAGGGGTGGATATTGTCCTGGTTTCGGCAGGGATAGAGTTAATTTCCTTCCTAGTAGCTGGTACAATGCTGTGTTTTGGATTTAGGATGAGAACAAAGTTGATAACGCACCGATGTTTTAGTTGTTGCTAAGCAGTGCTTACACTAGCCAAGGACTTTTCAGCTTCCCATGCTCTACTGACTGAGAAGGCTGGAGGTGCACAAGAAGCTGGGAGGGGGCACAGCCAAACTGGCCACAGGGACATTCCATACCATGTGACGTCATGCTTAGTACGTAAACTGGGGAAAACTGGCTGGGGGGACCGCTGCTCGGGGACTGGCTGGGCATCGGTTGGCGGGTGGTGAGCAATTGCACTGTGCATCACTTGCTTTGTGTGTTGTTATTATTATTATTATTATTATTATTATTATTATTATTACATTATTATTGTTATTGTTATTATTTTATTTCAATTATTAAACTGTTTTTATCTCAACCCACAAGTTTTTCTCACTTGTGCTCTTCCAATTCTCTCCCCCATCCCACCGCGCGGGGGGAAGAGTGAGCGAGCGGCTGTGTGGTGCTCAGTTGCCAACTGAGGTTAAACCACGACAATGTGCTTAACGTTTTGCTGCACTAAAACTTGGACTAAGTAGTAATGACAGTGTTTTAATTTCTTTTGTTGCTGCTGCCATTGATAAATGTACTTGTCCCTGCCTCTAGTAACAGTGTGTGTTGCACTGTGGCCTTAAAAATTACTCCACAAGCAGAAATCCTACTGAAGTGCATTAGTATGTGCTTCTTAAATGGAGCTAAATAAATATCCTCATTCTTGTTAGCTTCTTCAACAACATTGCTTGTTTGCATTTTTAGCTGCAATTTTGCCAACTTCTTCCCACACCTTCTCCCCACAAGCCTCCACAGCAAATGCATCCTTGGGATGCTGTGGGGGTCCCAAGAGCAGGTCAGGACATTACAAGAAGGTAGTTGTTCTGCTCACGAGGCTAGAGCACAACAGTGGCCACCAAAGGAAAGTGGGAACATGACATCGAGGCCAAACAGTGGGCAGAGTAGCTGGGAGAAGAGGAATGGTCTGGGAAACAGTTGCGTAAAGTACTCACAGAATGAGTAATACAAGCTTAACTTCCCAAGCCACAAAGCTCAAGGGGGTTTGACAGGTAAAATGCATAAAACCAGTCCTGAAGGCAGGTCATCATGTGTAACCAGAAGAAAGCTCTTCCGAGATGTTTTATTTCCCAAGCTCTTTCTCTCTCATCCATACATGCACACACCAGATTTTTTTGTGAGATAAAGAGGTTTTCGGATAGGGGTAGTTTCAGGCCTTTCTCTGTGCCAGCATTTTGCAAGCTGCCAGGTCAAGTGTTGCGTGCCCTCCGCTCTTCCCCTCCTTTTACTCCCCGCTCCCCATTTAGGCTGGGACTGCATCCGCTTCCGAAGGAAGGAGGCATATTTCAAATCTCCAGGAAACAGGAGACTATCATTGCTCTGGTCGTCTCCAAAATTCAGATAATTGACTAATGAACATTTCCCCTCTGCTCATTTGCAGCAGCAGGAGGAGATGGAGGTAATTATGGCACTCGTAACTGAAGGTTCAGTACTGTGTGGTTAAAACCACCAAAAAGCTAGGAAGAGGAATGCACATGACATGAGGTTTTAAGTTTGTCAAACCTCAGGAATGAAAGGGGTATCAGCAACAAGTCCACACAAGCTGTGCTGTTTGTGGTCTTCTCATTTCCACACCACACCTGACAGTGCAGAAGCCACAGTAATGGATGCCCCAGATAATTCCTGCCATTGCAGCTGAGCCTAACTGTAAGCTCAAGTTCAGAAACATTTACATATCGCCACATATCTGATCAAGTCCACTGCAGCACACGCTTAATCTATTTGTTACCCACCTCATAGCGAAGGCTGGATACAGACAAAAATCTTTCAAGCGCACTGTTTGCAATGTCAAGCTCACAGCGAGTTCATTTGCATAAAAGCAAGCTCAGTTATCTTCAGGGAAGGGACTTCAGAGGATAACTCAGCTATAATAGGATCCACATTTTTTCCTACCGATCCCAAGTCACTGTTTTACATACACATGAGTGCCTCTTATCAAACCTTCCTCCCTCCTCTCTTCTTTACAAAGAAAACAAAACCCTGCACACAAACAGAGTTACGTTCCCTAAAGAGCCTGCAATTTATAGATCTCACGTCTTTGAGGGGTTGCAAACGAACAGCTCGTTCTCCGCTGACAGCCACAGAAATCCACTGACAGTTGCCACGACAGACACTAGGGTTTAACTCTCTGCCTCAGCAAGAACAGGTACTCGAGCCCATGTAGGGTACCCAGAGGCATAGCTCTCTGACATCCAGGAAAAACATCCATCGCCCTTATTTCCAGAGGGTGCTGTAACTTCAGTTTGCATGCTCTGAAATCTCTGGCACTAAGGGGATTAAATCAAGCCTTAGCTTGTGGGTGCACTCGATTCATTCAGTAATCAATCACCCTAAAACATTCCAAGCAAAAAGAAAGGTGTAATTTGTAACTAAGAGCAGAAGAAAAGGAAACAAAATCAATATTAGAATATATCCAAGTATGGGCAAGAATTTCCAGCACAGGATTACCAATGGGATAAACACAAACACTTAGAAAACAATTACACAGAAAGCTAAATCATCCTGGGATGATATATGTCAAGAGGACTGCTGTACAGGAAGGCAAAAGCTAAACATGAGCAACAAGAAATGAACAGGAGAGAATGGGAACCATTTTTGTTTTGTTTTAAAACTACCTTCCCAAAATTTTAGAATGTCTATAAAACCATATAAAATGTGTATAAAACCACTAAAATGTGCATAAAACCATTACATAATTTAACGGTTTTAAAATTCCTCCTTGCAGCTTTAGAAATGTGGGGCTATCCAAAGGAAGTAGTTGCCACACCTGTTGCTTGAGACAAAAAACCACTTTGTTCAGTAGGATACTTACTTTCCTATCAGGTGAGTTAATCTTTATAACTTTACATGATGAACAACAACTGAAAATCTGCGATTTCCTTTCTTTTTTTTCTTGGTATGTGTTATTTTCCTCATTTCAATTAATTATCTAGAAGCACAATCAACTTAGCAGGGTGCCTTCAAAAATTCCTTCACTGCAGTGCTATACCACCAAGCAGAGAGTTTAACTAGATGATTTTATTAGGGAGCCAATTAACACACAGATCCCCCCCAAAAGCAACTAATCCATCTCTTTACTTTGCCCCTCTGAGCAAACTCCGCATTGTGAGTCTGCAGTCAACCCCCTGTTACACATCGTGGATCCCTGACCAGAAAAGGCTTCTGAAGATATGTAATCCTGGGTGTAAAGAAATATTATTTGCCTGTTCATGGGAAAGCAGCCATCCCTTGTTCTACTCCTTACCAATAGGTAGGGAACAAATGAGAAAAGATGAATTAGAGTGCAGCTTCACATAAGTGACTGAGCAATGACACTTGAAGCAAGAATGGGGATGGGTTTGCTGCCTACTACAGAAGATACAGCCTCAGCTACTCTGGTAAAAAAAAAAACAAAGCAGGACAGCAGAGATGAAAGAAAGGGAGGGTGTTTCAAAGGAAAATGCTGCCTTTTGTTAAAAAAAAATTACAACATCGCTTTGTACAAAATCAGAAAATTTTGTGGGGTGCAACTTTTAGTGATAATGCACCATTTACTGCCATGAGTTGGTGCTGGACTTCTTTTCTGTTTTCTTAAGTCCACTTTTTCTGTCCAAAATTAGTTAGAATGGAAAATTTTCGATACAGGTTTTACGTCTTGCATCTGTATAATTCCACTCTGACCTAATGTGTCTGTACAGGGACTGCACTAACAGGGTATTAGGTGGCAGAGAATTCAGTTTCCAAGGAGCGGAAATAGAAAAAAAAACCCAACAATTTAGTGGAAACTGAAATAGAGAAATAGAAAAGTAAGGAATGGTATGAAGGCACAGATTTACCAAGAAGGCACAACGAAAGGGCTGTGCTACTAACATTAGCTCGGCCTGGCATACTGAATGACCTCACCGTTTATCCTCCCACCAATTTGCAGAAGCGTTGGCTCTGCCTTCCCCCCCTTCTGTCTTCTCCTACTCTGTAGCTTTATAATATCACCTATGTTCAAAGCCAGAGGATGCTCACACACTTGTATTTCAATCCTATCTCTCCAGAAATGCTGTCTCCTCTCCACAATGACCTTCAACTTTCTCCCTGTAAGGGCTTCTGTGCCGCACTGATATTTGCCCATGCTGCTGTGGGGCTACAAAACTCAAAGGTCTGAAAAGAATTAACCAGGGCAGGAAGGAAGCAAGAAAAGAAAGAAGTGTGTTTAGACACAGAGGTGCATAAAATAGTTGAGAAAAATAAGATGTGTTTTTACAAGATATCATATGGGAAAGCAAGTATGTCAATAAATTAAAAGGATGGACGGACTCAATAACAGCTCTGAAAGGCCAGATTTTCAATTTCTGCTTCGGGAGACAGACTGCAGGAAACAATCTTGCACAGACACAAAAATAGCTGAAAGGTCTGAAAAACACTTTCCAAACTCTCTGACAAGGTGACAAATTGCTGATGAACTGTCTCCAGCTCTAAAATGGTGCACTCCAAATTTGGAGTCCCCAAAACACTAATGAAGGGGAAGGGGAATTTCAAAGTCTAAGTCCAGATTTCTTTCTTCAACTGTAGAACAAAAATCCCATGGAGCCAGGCTTTGACTTCAAAGAATAACTCCTTTATCAACAACCACAAGATATATGCAACTAACCCAACTGGTTAGTTGGCACTCTATGAAGCCAGTTATCCAGGATCGATTGTAAATAGAAAGAGATGGGCACCGCCAGAAGACACATTGTCCCACTCCAATAAAAATGCACCTGCAGGAAGGAACTCGTCCTGAGCTGCCTAAGGCCAGAGGCCCAGGTGGGTAGCTTAGATAAGACACTTTTAGACAGTTCATTTCTTCACCCTCCAAAAGCTGGCCTATCTTTTCTTGGGATTTGGCCTTGTTTTTCTGTTGGTCTAAATTTTGGCTTTATAACGAAAGAAAAAGCAGCGAAGCTAAGCCCGCTTTGGTTTTGCTGGGAAAGATTTGTGTAGCTTCAATCAGACACAGAGCAGCTAGCAGTATCGATGCCTGGCCAGAGAGATCAGGAGCAATGTTTTTAGCAGAGCAGAGAAAAAAAAAATCCTAGTTATCTAACTGAGAGGTGCTGAAATGAAGCAGCAGAGGATTGGTAAAACTAGGGCACAGTAAGTTTAGGCACTGACCTTACCCAGCTCTTGCTGCAAGGGGGTAAGTGGGAGACAGGCAAATCCCACCTCCTTATGGCAATTCTCAGTTGCTGGAGGTCTCAGCATCTTGCGAAGCCAGCCTTTGGCAGCCCCCTCTCCTCTTGCCCCTTCTCCCACCTCATGATTTACTTTCTGACAGTATCATGAGTACTACTGCTACCCCTTTCTCTAGCTTAGGTTAGCTGTATTTAAACTTCGCATGTTATTTACTGATGACCTTCACTTCAGAAGATATCTGCTTTTTGTAGCCTAGCCGTGTAAAGACTGACAGCAACCTTCATCAGAGGATAATTTCCCAATGAGGAAACTATCCACGTGGGACTGTCAGAACCACTGAATTGATTTGTGCCTGCACCACAGGTCAGATTTCAACCCATTTTTCTTGAAGACAAACTAGACTGATTTATCCTCAGGGGCCTTGCCCTCCACTCCTTTACAAGCCTCAAAACCCAGAAATAAATGATGTATGTTCATTTAGTACACCCATATCATGTGAGGGCAATTGATTCAATTACATTATAGCTACTGGAAACAAAGCAGCCATATGGCGAGCCTTCTTCCCCGAAGTGAAGGATGCTGCACAGCCGCAGCTCTGAACTGGGAGTTAGCTCCCTGCATGGATGCTGCCCCCTAAACAGGCTTCCTGGAGGGAGAGTTTTCCCTGAGCCACGGGGGAAATCTGAGTTCGTGGCTGGTTAAGATAAGCATCTAAACCTTAAGATACTTCTCTGAAGCTTTATCTGAACTATCCAGAGCTCCTAAGTCTGCAAAATTGCAATGAAAATTTTGTAAGAAAAGGCTTTGTGTGTGCAAGTGTGTATGTGTGTGCAAGCACATATGTACACGCTTTTTATTACCTCTTAATGCTGGAAGAACAAGAAATAGATTGAGAGGAAAAGCAGTAACTGTACTCTGTTCTGCTTCATATGCCATGCACAGTGTTGGCTCTAAAGGCATACAAAATTCAATCATGAGCCAAATCTAGCCTTAAATCGATAAAGTTCTGCCGGCTTCAATGGAGCAATTGCAGAGATATAGTCCAGCCGCTGCGCTAAGCCCACCCATTTTCACACCCTCTCTGCTTTCCAGAAGGCTGTCTAAGCTGTCATCCAGAGCTGGAAAATGCAAAGGTTCACAGATATCTACGAAATCTGCATATGAAGTAGGGTGGGGAAATTCAGCACGGTTTAAAGGGAAGACTTAGTTGAAGAAGTTTTGTTCTGACCATTTCAGCATTTAGCCAGAACCACCTTACCAGGCTCAAATTTTCTACTTCTGAGCAAAACCCCCTGTGGTCCAGAAAAGGCCCACTATTAAAAGTAGCTCAGGGAATAGGTATGAGTTGCCTCTAATGAATTAAAAATGTGACAGCAGCTTTGGGATTTTTGTGGTTTGCCTGCGAATCGGTTCTGACCATGAAAAGCCTGCTAGTTTTACCTCAACTAAGTAGAGCAGTTAACCTCAGAACAGGCAATATTTACTTGTACTTCCCAATACTTAAGACAGGAAATGCCTTAAATATTGCAAATACTGAGGTTATAAAACTGTAAATGTTTGCCTGTCGGAGGCACCTGACAAGTTTTTACAACCCTCAGCTGCATGCAGGCAGAGTCACCCCAGCACTCGGGTTTTCCCTGTCCTCTCCTTTTCACCCATTTTACAGAGTGCTTCATGGAAAATAGATCTTTTTCTGTATTTCAGTTTCAAGGCTACTGTCCTACCAGCACTTGTAGAAAGGTGATTCGGGTTTCACTGAATCCTTTAATTATCTCTTTTTACTGATGGAAAGGTAAATCTCTCAGTTTATGTTTTGTTAGCTGGCTAAAGAGAGGCTCAAAGCCTCAAGAATATTCCTCAAATATTTTAAAAAGAGAAATTCAGCAGGTAACTTTTGGTAAGATTGATTTAAATTATTTCTTTTTACAGAATGATATAAATCCATGGAGTATGGAATATGCCAGGACACAGTGCCACAGTAGTCTTTTAACACCATTTTTCTCCATGGTACCTTAAAAATTTGGCAGAGGAGTCTTCCTGCCTGGTGTTTCACCGTGAGCTTACTGGCTTGGGTATTTCCATGCTCATTCTGGCATAGTTCTCTCAGAAGTGAAATTAGAACCTGCAGTCTGGCTTCTCCACTCGGTTGCACCAGCCTTATGACAGCCGTGACACCCAGCGTGATCGGTGGTGTTGCGGTTGCACTAGCGGAGCGGTGCACCGAGGGATGCGCAGAGTGTCCCTAGATATGACCGTATGCTTATATAGGCCTATTCTCATGTAGCTTACACTGGTGTAATCTCACTGGTGACAGTAAAGCTGTCTAACTGCATGTGAGGGAAGAACCCTACCTAAGTCTTGTGTTCAAGGAATGAAAAGATGTCGCTGGATTCCCTGATTTACCCTACTATACAAAGGAGGGGAGAATCACACGTTAGGAGTTAGTTTGTATGATTGCCTACAGGAGCACTGCTGTAATACATCCTTGTGCCACAGGTGAAACTCACTTAAGGGAATTAAATCATCACAATCTTCCCTAACTCAAACAAAACCGACAACCTAGGACATAGTTCCTGCCAAGTGGCTGCTGTAGAAGTGAGAAAGGCAGTTTCTAGACTTCTTTTTTAGCTTCAAGCTGTTACTAGCGCAGTCACATACTGTCTTTGTGGCTAGCATTGCACCCAGGAGCAGGGGCTGGGGCGTCAAGGGAGGCTCTGTCAGCCTCTCTCTCTGGGATTTCGTGTGATTATTCAGGCAGCTGCCTGCTGCTGGAGCCCCTGCTGCCACCCCATCACTGCAGCTGGGACGTGTGCTGACTGGGCACCCTTTAGGTCGGGTGCTGTGATTGCTTCTTGCTGCCACAATGTAGGTCTGGGGACACCCGAGAAGAGGGAGTCAAGGCACTGGCGTGGTTTCTGCTCTGGGTGGCCCCCGTGCTGCCCCAGGGACGAAGCTGCTATGTAAAGGAGCCTGTATCAGCCCGACTGTTATCAGGGCAACAGTCATTTCTCAGAAGGGACTCAGTTAGCAGCCAAAATAATAATATCGTTTAGGTGTGCTAACGACCCTGCCCCTGCCAGCTCTGTCCTGACTATGTTTAGCTTGCTACCTTCCAGAAACGGTGCAATAACACTCGAGCACCAGGAGTCTTATTAAATATCCGCAGCCCAGCTGAGCACGTTCTACATGAGTTTTTATTACAAACCACTATAAGTCCTTGTCATTAAACAGGCTGCTAATTCATTATTTTGGACATTAACAGAATGCAGAAAGTATCTTAAAATAACATCTTAATTTATATTTTTAACATCTTGGCACCTCTAATTTTTATTTTATAAGCTCCATTAATGCTTAATGTCTGCTGCTGTGTGGCAGCCAGCTACACTGACAGCTATTGTTGCAAGTCTTTCATCTTTGATCCATCCAATTGGTCAAACAATGAATTTACTACAATTTCCTTGAATCCAAAATATTCCTACTTTTACTATTGCTTCTGAGATAGGGGTAGATTTTTAATAATGTTCCACCTGAAGCATAAACCAACATATTTTTTTAAAATACATGTATCAGCCAAAGTTTTCTCCAGAATTTTAGAGGACTTCTGTCTTCTCCCAGGATCTCAGTATTTCACATGTGTGAATGCAAGGGTAGCAAAATAATAATTTGTAACTTTACCAAATTGTTTGTCGGTTGATAATATATTTGGAGTTTGGACACAAAAAAAGAAAAATAAACACAACCCTCCAAAGAAATAAAAATAACAAGGTTAGAGGGAAAAGGGAGAATAATCTATTCTGACCCTTCATCAGTTACATTACTCCACTGCTCAAAAAGATGTTACTTATGATTTATACACATATTATATTTTGCTGTGTTTCAGGATTTTTGAAAAATGGACATCCTCTTTAAGGTCTCAAATACAATCACCATATAGCAGGCTTGCAATCTTTTCATGACTTAACAAAAATGTATATAATATTGTAAATAACTGCATACATATAGGACTTTTTTTAGGCTTTAAAAAAAAAAAAAAACAAACTATCAAAGTGGTTCTAAAACCAGCTTTAATTGGAAACCAGACCACAAACATTTTTAATGAGTCAAGCTGAGCTGAAGCTGAATATTCTTTTTGAATTTGTGAGTTTTCTCTCTTTTCCACAGCCTCTGGTTCCTTAACATAACAGCAGCTGCCAGCCTCAAGTATCCTCTGTCTTATATGCGTCCTTCATTAGGATTCACTCCCAGGTCTCCAGAAAGGTAAAAAGGAAGCAGCTTCAGGAAATGCCATGCGTGGCACTACTGAAGCTAGAAAGGTGTATTCCCTAACAACTATCCTCTGTGCTCAGGCAGCCCACAGTCCCACTGGTGAACTTTCATTAAACGCTACGCTCCTTAAGTCTGCAAGGCGGCAGGACAGTTTCCTTAGCAGCCAAGGAATTTTCCACCAAAACAAACCAAGGATCCATATATCGTAGTATCTTTCTTTTATACCAGTTAATGTTAAATACTTCAGAGGAAAGTGTAAACAATGATCTTGATTTAGCAAAATAACATCTGCTTTGCTTTAAATGTGCTTAAGACCCCTGGCTTCAGCCTTCATTAAAAGAAAATCACAACTTCGGTAGCACCTAAAACATACGTTTAACATGTCAATTCCAGGTTACTTGAACATATTTTTACCTTGCATGCAAAATGTTTCAGGAGGACTGAACCCTGTGCCTAAAGCTAAGTAGGAATTTAAGTGCTTCCTTGGCCAGGGATAAATAAGAGCGCATAATTGAGTGCACTGGTCAGTCGGGTTACGTTGATATGACTAAATAAAAGCCAGCCAAGAACAGATCTTGGGCCCTAGGGCCAGAAAGTTGCCCTTTCTGTAGCAGGTTTGTCTTGGAAACAAATATTTGGAATAGTTCGAAGGGGAGCCAGGGGCTGAGCTGGCTCGCAAAGTAGTGGGGACAGAGAGAGCCCAGGCTCTCCCTCTCTATGCACTTTTATTTAGTGGTACAGACATACCCTCAGGATCCTACACTCCAGTTCTTATACCAATTTTCTGTTCAGGTAGCTCCACAGATTTCACTTCTGTTATTCCTGCCTACACCAGTGCATGCCCCTCAAAGGCTCTAATAATTTTCTTACTTATGTAATCTGAAATCCCAGGGAAAGATTTTTTTTTTTCCCCCCCAGGTCAGGATGCTAATGCCGTGAGGTAAACATGTTTGTATATCTTGGGAATGTAAGGCTTCTTTGCTTTTCTGATGATGTGTCCATTTCTGTTAATCCACCTCTTCCATCAGTACCCGGGACCAGTCCATTCCACTTTACTTCTGTTCTGGAAATGTCAGTCTTATACTGATTTGTTGTCAGATGATGAAAACAGATTTAAGCACAACTTTCCTTGGGAACAAGAGTGAATCAGAGCTGTAACTGGACCTTCATAAAAATTTGATATTTAGAAACTTGAGGTTACCTCACTGATTTGATCAACCCAATTTACCTCCAGGGGCAATTACCATCTGAAATGTCACAGACTTTCTATACCATTTTGAATCTCCGGAAATAGTTCCTCCACTAATGATTTTTCTTATGGCACAGTGGGGATGCTTGTGTAAAAATCCTGGCTGTAAATTGCTGGATTTTAAAGCAAATATCAGTATTCTTGGAGCCATGTTCCGGACTTCCAACTGTTTGAGCTTGACAGGTTTGTCTTTAAAATTTCTGTATTTACTTTAAAATTTTTGACTGCTGTAGTCAGTGGATGAAACAACAGCTAGAATACTGTGTGGAAAGAAGTAATGGTGGAAGGTTTGGGTTTGTTTTTTTTTTTAAATCTGTAAGTACCATGTTTATTTCCCCCCCCCGCACATTTCTAGTTCATAAGTTAAAGCATCTTCACTCAGTCATAGTTTGAGTCTTTTTCATAAGGTGATGTAAGTACTTCACATAATGCTGCTACACCAAGATCCTTTTACTTGATATTTCATAAAGAGATCAAATCTCAAAGGCAAAAGCAGAAAAAGGAAACGTGTTGGGAGAGCATTCAAAACCATAATTCAAACATCACAAAAAAGAAGTTTTCATTTTGTTTGTAAATATAAATCAGAAAGTGGTCCCCTTCCCAAAATTAAGGAACTGTAGATCCTTTTTCCAGCAGCAGGCTAACCAGCATTTTTTATCAATATTTTTACTGCTTCTGCTGAATGAGAAAAAAATAAGGCTGAGCTATGGAATGAAGCATATTTTACAATTTAACATTTAAACATGCAAGTGTCTATGGGAAAAAGGCTGGAACATGTAGGGTAAAGAAGACTTAATTATATATTACATTTCAGAGGTCCTTTCAGCCCATACCTCAACAGTTCCTAGCTACTCAGTCAGTCACTTATCTTCAGATGTAAATTTCTCTCCATCACACATGAACCTGTTGTCTAATTTATAAAGTATTCCATCAAAACTTCCAGTTCTTCACCATGGGGTAACAGAAAGCGTCAAACATGTTAACTAAAGGACCTCCCAGGCAATTTTAAGGTCCATCTTTTCTAGTATTCCGCCTCCTTTCTTCTACTCCCTTTCTTTGCATCCTTACTGTAATTTTGCATCTATCATGGGACAAAGCCTGAGCAACGTACCTAAATAACTTGTATTTAAGATTAAAGAGGGGGGAAAAAACCAAACAACCAACCCTGGGAAAAATAAATATTCATAGCTCCATGTGAGAGAGCACAGGGTGCAGAATTCACCTGGCAGCAGCAGCCCCCTTGACCCAGAGCTGCTCAGTAGCGCAGTGAGCCCTGCAAGGAAGACAGCAGCCGCCTCAGCGTACATGGGAAAAGGGCAATAACCACTATGCAGTGGCACTGTACAGGCAGTGTTTGCCTGGGGACAGGTTGAAAAGCAGTGCTGCTGCTGAAGACAGCCCCCGTGTTCAGTGTCACCGCCATCCCAGGCAGCTGCCGAACCCACCAGCTTCCTCTGCACCAGGCGCAGCTCCCACCCACTGCTGCTTTCTCAGGGCACCGGCTGGCTTTGGGAGGGGTGAAGGGCTCCCACAAGGGTCCCTCGCCGCCTTCGTGCCACCACAGCCACTTTTCAGTTAGTGCAGAAAATCGCAAACATGGGGCTATGGTGTAGTCCTTTCTCCTGCTGAAAAATTAGCTGGAGACTTTACTTTTCTGTATATTGCAGTTGCCACCAAGATGTCCCCAGATTGAAAACTGCTGTATAAAACATGCCTCTCTTACTCCTCTCTGATGCAGCCCCCTGGAAAAGTTTTAAAGCCCTTGGACTAGTGCCGATTCTCTGACAATCTCACCTTTGCTTTACATGAAGCGGGAACTATATGCTAGATGGTGTGCTCAAGAGCTGATAATTACTGTCTTAAATCTAACGCTATGGCCAGCATACACATAGAATATTTAATGCCTTTAACAAAAATGGAAAGGCAAATGCTCCTCTGCAAAGTCAAGAGACTTTGTGTCCTATTTGGCAATTCTAATACCTTTCTCTAGCAGATCTGCTTTCATCCCTTAAAGCTCTTTAAAATAACACAGGAATACCCATTATAATATTGTAAATAGTATTGCTCAGCTCTCTTTTCAGCAGAGGGAATAAAAGAGCCCACCTTGTAAAAAAGGCTTCTTATCACTCTATTTCCTTTGTGACTTTCCATGCATTACACTTATCTTTAAACAGGAAAAAAGGTATTCAGTCTTGTAAAATCAATGAAGCTTTTAAGCAGTGGAGTCATCTTCTACTTCCTTTGCATGAAGCTTTCCTAACTTGCTTCAGCCGGCAAACCTCAATCCGACCCTTCATGCCAAACTAGAGTAATTTAGCTGGACGCTAAAGGGATTTACAAAACAGCCTTTTGTGAAGGAATTCTCCCCCTTACGCAATAAAATAACCTCCAGCTAGTCAGTAGCTCTCATAGATCCAGTGTAGGGAACATCTTACTTATTTATTCCCTGGGCAAACTGAAAAGTTACTGCAAACTTCAGTTTTCTCAGTGAATTAAAAAAATAACATGAAGAGGAGAAAAAGCCACTTATGCTTGGCAGAAACAAACAAAAATATTTTACTTTTTATTTTCACGTTATTTTTCTAACTCCTTCTCAGTTAAAATAAAACTTAAAGGGTGAGCTGAAAATGCAATTTTTCTGATCCCTTATTTATTTTTTCCCCTCCCCAAGGACTGCTTTGCCCAGTTCTCCCCAGATGCACCAGCCTCCCCCCGTGGGGTCTTTGCAATCTAAACCCATAGATCAACAAGAACAAAAATCACCATCACTTGGTATTACAAGGTAACACCACAGCACAAGTGTCTCTGCTGGCAGGGACAGTCCGTGTAAACCAGAGCAACGCACCCTGGGCACAAAACTTTCTGCATAACCCGTTTCAAACAGGCTCCACCTCTGCCCCACCACCTCCAGTAAAACCGCCAGCATCTGGGCCTCAGCAAATGCAGAAGTTGGAACGGCACTTAGCCTTTATGTTTAGAGAAGTGAAAGGGATCACGCCCTCCCTCTCTCTCCTCCCCCAGGTGCACCCTGCTTCTCACATCTGTGCGAATGGGATAGGGAGGGGGAGTAAAGGGCAGAGCGGGGAGGCGGGGGGGGAAGGAGGAATTTCTGCAATTTTTACCATTGTATAAACTTTGGGACCTTTTTACTATCCCACACATTTCTGAGATCGTTTCATGCTTCTAGCATAGCTGTCAGTTCCTCTTAGTCCATTTCCTTTAAGAGGAAACTCAGTATCAGGAGGTATGTTTTGCATCAGTATCAGCTGATGTACTTTCTGTTTGAGTTTACATCCTGCACTGAACAGTAGAAATGAGCTCAGTGCTTTCCTATGTCTTTCTTCTCTTCCTAGCTTTTATTATAAGGAGGAGGGGAATAAATTTGTAGCATCCTCCACCCACACTACTTCCCAAGGTAGTAAGGTTGAACAGGTAGCTGAAGAATGGGTGCTGACCCTGGCTGCAGAAACTGGGTGGGAGGACAGGAGTCCTGGGCTGCAGCTGATGGAAAGAAGGTGGCAGAGCCAGGCTGCAACCACTGCCAGTCCTTCAGATCCGTCTGCTTTGAAAAAGGGAAAGATGTTGTCATCTACTGGCGGCAGGCCACCACACCTCGAGACAGAAGGGGGCCTCACCAAGCCACAGCTCAGCCACACACTCCTTCCTCAGGACTGTTTGCCAAAGGGCACCCCAGCACAGAGTAAATACATCGTCCCTACTTAAAGTTGCCCAAATACACTGTCACATGCTCCTCCTTCTGTCCTACGGGCTTGGTGTGGGTGGAGGTGTGCACAGCAAGTTGCTCTTTCTCCCATCTCAGAAGGCCTGTAATTCCCTAGGTGACTAAAAAGGATACCTGCACATATTAATGGTCTTGCTGTGTTTTAATTACACACCACTTCTTAAATTCCATTTAAATATGATGCTTGTTAATTTAGGCACACAAACAGGCTGATAAGTCCATCAAGCAGATGCTACTGACATTTTCCACGTTGAGGACTGGGCAACAATAAGAAGCAGAGGTGCCTATACTGCTCTGTGTCAACATTTTAAAAGCAGCTCCACAAATGCCACCGTCTCTCAGCACCTAATAAACAGTTCAGGAGGATGTCGTTGAAGCTGCCAAAAGGGGTTTTAAAACTAGAGTGTCTCGCAGGAGTCAAATGCACAGCTTGCACTCAAAATGCCTCTCCCACCTCACAGATGGATAAGGGAGGCAGACCACCACTGCCAGACAACACAGGGCCCTGCACAAGGAGGCTGGGGACACAGGGACAAAAAGAGGTGATACGTGAGTGACACCAAGCACGACTGGGAGAGAAACGCTGGAAAAAATGCCAGTTTTGGGTGTTACAAAATGGGTTATTTAGCAGGGTTGCTTGACCAAGCCAGGCAAGGCAGTGGCTCTGCAGCCTGAAGCCCGGGTTTGCCCTCTCCTCCCCTTAAATAAGCGACCCCCTGCTCTGCTGGCTGGCCTCTGAAAATCCCTTTCCATCAGGCACCACTTCAGTAGGTGAACAAC
Source organism: Aptenodytes patagonicus (assembly GCF_965638725.1). Classification (NCBI taxonomy): domain Eukaryota; kingdom Metazoa; phylum Chordata; class Aves; order Sphenisciformes; family Spheniscidae; genus Aptenodytes; species Aptenodytes patagonicus. The sequence goes on along the minus strand of NC_134949.1, from coordinate 97,377,969 downwards.
CCTCCCCAGGAGCTCTCTGGGAAGCACAAGGAACGTGATGCTGCCTAATCGAGGGCAGAAACCTCCACCAGGCAGCAGGGCACTGGCAGGCTCCTCTGCCCATTTGAGAAACATCTCGGTCCCTAACTACCCAGGTAAAACGTATTGGGAGGTTCGGGATAATGCCCACAGGACGCACAGAGAACGAAGGCTGCTTAGACCCTCAGAGTTTAGCACTTGTGCGTCAATAGAGACCTGTTAGCACGAGAAGAGCTGTATCATTGTAAGATGAGGGTATGATTAATTTTATTGATGTGTGGGTTAGAAGAAATGAAATGGTGCTCAGTGTTTTGAGACAAAATAATATGATGTGTTTCCAAAGGGAACTTGGGAAAATAAACTTTACAAAACAACAGGCGAGGTTAATATGAATTGGGAGTTGGAAGCTGAATGTAACATTTGACGCTTTGGTATTTGAACCAAGCCCAAACTTTGATTATCATATCGATCAGTTGATTAAAACTAGTCACCTGAAACCTGGTATTATGTGCTGTGCGGGACATCAGAAGATATTGTTTAAGCCAAGAAGCATAAAAGGTTATTGCATCTCAAATCTTCATTCCATGCTTATGCTGTGGCAATGCCATTTATAAAGATAGCAGGAATGCCACATTTGAACAGAGCAAGTGTTATGTATGACTGCAAATGTTGTTGACTTATTCTGGGTCATTGGAGATTAGTATTTTGGAAATGGCAGACATGTAGAAGATATGGTGTATGTTATATGGAGTCAGAGAACAAGCCTGTTCTTGCAAGATTTCAAACTCAATTATGCAGAAACAAGAAGTTTAGATAAACTTTTCAGATTATATCAAATGAACTTTTGGTTGCTTATCTGAACCGTCCCTCTGAAAGCATTTGGGATTATTTTGAATGCTGTTGTTGTTGCTGGAAATAACAGCAGGTTAAGAATTTAGTTTTAACTTTTGCATTTCTCAAGTCTGGTTTGCCTGTTTGTGCAAAGGGAGGGACAGATTCCAAACTCTTTGCCCATTTTCATCAACATTTCATTATATCTAGCTGACCGCAGTGAATAGTTGCTCTCCAGTGCAAAGAAATCACAATTTGAGCCTTAGAGTTACATTAGAGGCTTTGCAAATTGAACTATGAAAGATTTTGCTTGCTTTTTCAAGAGAATATATTAAGAAAAAAAAAAACAAAACACAAGACTTGAGTTTCAGGGGGACAATAAAAAACCACATACCGTCCACAGGGGGACAATAAAAACTACAAGGCTTCAGTTTCAGGGGGACGATCGACTTGCTTCATGGTTTTGCTGTTTCTATCCCATACAGGTCAGGAACTTCACATACCTCTGCGCTATAAGGGAATAGCATCTGGTCAGTCCTAGAAAGCATTAAGTCAAGATGGACTTTCCATTTGCAGACTCCACCTCCTAACCTGGATCCGCTGCTGTAATGTCACTCCTCAGTTACTGAACCGTGCTGGGAGGTGGGGCTTTTTGTGAGGGTGGGGAGAGAGCAGTGGTCACTGGATTTTGTCTTTCTCCCAGACACTTCCCCTTCTTTACACTTCCAGTCCTGCACGAGTGGGAGGTCACAGCAGAGCTGGGGAAGTAGTGACACTGGTCACCCCTCAGCAGAAAGGGTGAGGGCCTCTGATGTGAGCTGCAAGCTCAGGGCTTCAAGGAGAGCAGGGAATGCCAGAGAGGAGGACTCAGGCAATGGGAAATGGGCAGGGGAAGGGGAGGTCTGCCATAGAAAGGCAAGGGAAATCTGCCAAGAAAACAGGGCACACAGGGGAGACTTCCTAGAAAGTAAAGGTTTGGGGATGCATCAGTGCAGGGCCACCTTCCCGTTCAGCTGATGCTTTCTGGCCAGGCTGCCAGGGGAAGGACCACACATGCACAGCTGCCAGGCACACATTCTCTTTTTCTGTTTTTAGAAATGCATGATTTTGGGACCAGTACTGTGCTGCTGTGGCTGTGCTGCAATCAGGCATAGGATCTCGACACAGCACTGCCCTGCAGCTCCCGTGGAGCTTTGTGGTCTTGATGGAAACTTTCTTTCTGAAGAGCTCAGGCCACACTTTACAGCTGCTTCCTAGTCAGTAGATAAAAGACCATATTATCAGCAACTTGATCCTGAAACAGTCCCTAGTACTGACATAAGTAGGGATTTATAGCCTTAGACAGTACAGGATCTTCCTCAGCTTCACCCTTCAACAAGATTCACTACAATCCTTTCTAAGTGGAGTGGATGGGCTGTTTGCTCTCCTGCCGAATGGTAAAAAAAACAACCACTCAATTGCACTGAAGTTTTCCAAAAGAGGGAAGGAAATACTGCCTGCTACTGAGATCATATATTAAAAAAAAAAAATCTCATTACCAAAGTTATCCAGCAGGTTACAGGGCACAAAAAACCTAAATGACTGAATTCTATAGGTACTGCAAACTGCAGTAAGCTACAGACAGAGCATATGGCTGGATTTACCAAATGAGTGCTAATGTCCATTCGACAATACAAAAGCTCTCCAGTGTTGAAGTTCAAATAAGTAATCAAATTTCGCAAGGGAGGCCTATATGTAATACACATACTAATGCGCATATACGTGGTGACTCTCCACAGGGTGGTCATTGACCATCAGCATGATGGCCATTTATTTGGCTGTCTCAACAATAACGAACTAGTATGGGTTAGTTATTGTACTTGAAATATAGTTTGCAAATGCAAATAAGCTCCGCCGTAGAAAGCTCACGATTACCTAAAACCTCCTATTTAACAACAAGAACAACCTTTTGGCCCCCAGAAGCCAATGCATGCAGAAATCTACTTGAAATCTACAGGAGAGAAATGTTTGCACTTCAGCATCTAAAAATTAGAGTGGATTCATGAAACGTTTAGAAATGTCTGTACTTTCAACACTCTGCCGTGTGCTAATGCCACCATATTCATAGTGTTCACAGTTCACAGATCTAGGTGTCAGCAACTAAACATAAACCTTACATGTGATGCTGCATTATTTACAGTAACCAGTGCTGCACAGAAAATCATGGCCCACAGCTGCAATTACACCTGTCACTCTCATTTGAATAAAAATTACATTTTGTCATTACTACCCAGCAGAATAAAAAGCAAAACAAGTAAAGCTTGTTTTTCTTAAGAGGAAGGGGGGGAAAAAAAGTAATCTCACCGCAGAAGTTTAACAGGTTCTCACGTGTCAGCTGCCAGTTTGTGTGTCCCCATGCAGCTCGTGCCAGGTAACCCCCTTTCACGAGAGGCGGCTTCCCAGCACAGTATTGCAGGGTTGCGCTTGCAGTGCTCCAGACAACACTGGACACTGTTGGTAGGAGGCTGCTGGTGAAAGAGGATCTCTACAGGCAGCTGCCAAGTGTATTTCTCTAATATCGATACAGGCAGGGTTTGGGGTTGGTTAATATCAGTATGTTTAAGAATGTAAATTCCCTCCCTGATTTGTGACTGTAATGAGAAATTCCCATCAGTACCTCAAGCTGTGAATCATTCATTTGTGAACAGCCAGTAAGTCATTGCCCAGACAGTTAAAATAAATCAGAATATCTATCTCCCAGATATTTGAAGTAACTCTATTTGTTTCGATGGCAAAGTACACACAATAGAATTAATTTCAGTTAATATTTTTGACCTTCTCTGTAGAAATCCTGATATTGGAGAAGGCTCAGAAATGGAAACATATCAAGATTGTCATTGCTTTTCAAAGAGAAAAGAAGCGGGTGCTGATGCAAGCTGAAAGAGAGTGGCCATCTGTAAAGAGGCAAATGAATGTGTGGCTCTTAACCCCGCAGCCCAGCTGGGTGCTTGGGATATCCTGACAGCAGTGAGAAACTTTTCCCTCATTTACTCAGAGAGATGAGATCTCTGGCAGGTGCAAAGCCCATGTCATGGGGACACAGTGGAAGCATATTGAAGGACGTACTGTCCTTCAGGATGGCTGAAGGACATTTTGCTGTTCTAATCCTCTTCCAGTGTGGTTGCCTCTCCGAGGTGACCTCTGCCATGAAAATCCAGAATAGCCATATAAACCATGCTCCTTCCACCCCCTCCCTTCTTCCTGATTACAGAAGAGACAAGGTATCTTTAAGAAACTACCCCTTTCTCTTTCTCACCTTTCCTGGGTCCTGCACAGAGCATGCCTCAGCTAACACCAAGGGCCTGGACATCACCAGGGAAGCAAACTGCTGGAGACCACCAGATGGACACAGCCCTGCTGCCTGCTAATTCTTCTACCCCATCAGCCCCTTTGTCTTCTCCCCCAGCTGCCCTGCTTTCCATGGCATGTCCCTCCTTGGGCTCTTAGTTCAGCTTTGCTGGTGTTTATGAGAAGAAGCCTTGGACTAGGTCAGCTGGTCATGTACAGCCACCAGCAGCAACGCTGATGGTGGGAGTCTCTGTGTGTGAGAAACAGAGATTGTGGAGCACGTTTCTGCCTTCCTTCCACAAGTGAACACTGGGCAGATGGTAGAGCCCATCGTTTTCAGCCTCTGTAGAGGTGCAATGAAAATTTCCTTTCCATCTCTTCGGGAAGCCTTATACCCAAAGGCATTTTTTCAGGAAAGAAACTTCTTTCACTGACCTCAGGGACAACCACTTGCAACCCCTGAATGAGGGCATATCTCTCAGTCAGCAGCTTTATTTTGGGGGAAATCCCACTGAAGCCCAGCAGAACCAGCTGGAGCTTCACATAAGGGCTCCCACCATGCAGGACGCTCGCAACAACAGCTACCTGACACCAAAGTTGGGTTTTCAGGGCAGAAACTATGGGAAGATGTAAAGCATTCAGCCTGTTCTCAGACAGTAACCAGTAACTGGCAATAACCTTGCAGGTTCAAGAAACCTCCTCCTTGTGGTCTAGCTCACCCTGAGGTGGTGCCTCAGCTAGCCGGCCCTCTGAACTGCCTAAACTACAGGCTCCTTAATACACTGTAGCTACTGCACCAAGCAATTTCAAACAGTACACAGCCTTTAAAAGCCCACCTGGAGCTGAAACAGCCTGGAAATCTGCAAGCAGAGGGTACCTGCTGACTTAGGAGACCAGCCAAAAGGAAGACTGCCAGGAAATACCTTAATTTCTCACAATAGCAGGTTCTGAAGCACTTAGTGTTTTTAACAGTTTCCAGTTAACTCAGAAGTGGCTGACGGTGAAACCATAATGTAGGAATTTGAAGCACTTTGCATGAAAGTGAACAAGGTATGGTTGAAAACAAGCAGGTGCCAGGAGAAAGCCGAGAGACTGAAGAGCTCAAAACTGTCCTTAGGTTGAGCTCAGGGTTGCTAGCACGACTAGCAACCTCACTGGTCACTGCTCGCTGTGTGTTGGGTCCACATGCCCCAAACCACCCTGCTGTGTCACACCGTGGGACGTTGAGCAGACAGAGGTGTTGGTGGAGGAGGGCTGGCTTGGAAGGACTCCTGCCCAAGGTATCTCCTAGCACACACACAGCAGGCACTGATACTGACTTGGGCACCTGCATTTGTGGAAAGCTCACATGAAGAGACATTTCGGCCTTGATGGCACCTGCTCCAAGTGCTGCTATGGGCTGCTCTCCCAGAATGGCTCCACACTGTGCTGCAGACCTTATACCTCCACGCAAAGAGCCAGGTCAAGGAGCCAACAGATTTCATTTCCAAGTCTGGTCACTGGCTATCTTTGTAGCTGACGTGGCCTAAATGACCAGATGACTCAAAATATGCAAAGCCTCATTTTAGAATCTGGAATCAACTTTCAGAATTTTCCTGTTCAGAAAGGCAATCTAATCCAGCTTGAGGCCAGTGAACAATACCCCGATGTTACAGAGGATCCCATCCTACAGGCAAAGAGCAAGCAGGGAAAAATATGCAAAATCAAAGGCAGACCCCCACAATAAGCAGAATGTGAATTTGCAGACACTGTAGTGAAGAGCAACAGCCAAATCTGTGCCCAGTATTCAGAAAGAGAAGAAATAAGATAAAGATATAAACCAAAACAAGTGAAAAGCGTCTGTCTGGTGGCAAAGCAAAACTCTTCTGGATCAAACTAGGCAGAGATTTGCTTGTTTTGGTGGAGGCACTTACCTCTTACTGTTAAGAGAAAGCATTAACAGAAGACGCTGACACAAAAATGGAGATTGAGCATAGTTATTTTCTCTAGATATCCTATCCCCGACGTAGTAATAGCTGACAATAGGCCTAAATTCAGTAGATATGAATTTTTAGCAGTAAAAAGAAAGATTAAACAAGAAAACTCTCATTATCAGCCATCCAAGTGGCTGGTAGAAAACAAATGTCAAGCAATGCAGAATACCAAGTTGGACTCATATCTGCATTTAATACTGCCGTGGAACAATGCCGATGAAGGCAGCTTGTCACCTGTTTTGTTCAGTGAAAAGCAGAAAGCAAAATTGTCTACACTGCTGGAACCAATGTCAGAGTTACTGGGGGCATGCAGATAAATAGAGACAAGCAGAACAAAACCAATTAATGTGAGAGTCAGCACTGTGGCCACACCAAATGAGGCAGCGTTTCCTGGCAGTTGGAAACAAATAGATATGAACAGCAATAATATTACCAGGAGATTAGAGGAGGTTCCCCCTCTCTATCAAACATAAAGAACATCTGTATCCCCCCCAAGTTGTTTTTTCACTTAAAATCTTGGACAGGTTAAACCATAGCAAATTTAGATACCTGAGCCCTACAACAGGGTGATAGATTCAAATTCAGTAGGTATGAATTTAAGCAGTGAAGTATAAGTTCAGATGCTCATACCCAGAACTAATCCATTTATCTCTACCTGACCATAGTGATGGTGATACTCAGGAGGACTCAATAAATTACAGGCACTTCAGGGATTATTTGAGCATTGCTATTTATATATATTTGAAGTGGAGTTTTATGATATACTTGGGCTGATGAACTGTTCTTATTTCTGACTGTACCTTTAAAAAGTCCTCACTCTGAACAAACTGAACCTGTTTATTGTATTACACACAAATTCATATTGCACTGACACAATTGATTATAATCCAGGCACTGAAAGAAACCAGTCTGTCGGGCTCCTTACCCCTGAACCACTGCTGAATTGCACACTGACCTTATAACCTGCATGCTAGTGCAGCAGGGAAAGCGGTGATGCAGCCCTTGACCCTGCTCCTCATCTCGGCATACTCCTTTTAGGCTGCAGGGGGGCCCATTGCACCCCCTTACTTGCAGCAGTCCCGAGCCTGAAGCTGCGCCTGCCCCCGCCAGTGCAGCTGGCGTTTCTGCAGCTGCAGTCTAGTTCTGGGTGGGGAGAACAAGGAAGAGATAGCGAGAAATAATCTCAGTGATTATATGAGACGGAGAATACATTCCCTTAAATAACCTCCTCTGCCTGCTGAAGTTATCAGAGCATGCCTTTCTAATGCCAGGTTAAGTTCAGTAGTTCACAGCTGCATATTTTGTTCGAGATCTGTCCTTAACTGAACAGCAAGCTTGGGGACTGCAGCTACGTGTAATATCTGCTAGGAAAAACACATCCATCTCAAAAGACATTTTTCAAAGAGGCACATACAAACTTGTTAAAAGCAGGAACCCTAATGGCCATTTGCTCCATCATACACCAGCAGCAGGTATGGCAGGAAAACGAACAGCTGCTAAGTTGCTTCTGCGATCTATTTTGTCTAGATGTTTGTATGTTTGGGAGAGTGGTCTGGCCCTTTTGCAGCTCTCAGATGAATCACTCTGCTAATGGACTAGCAAGTGCATGGATAACATTATCAGCGATGCAGACCATGGTTCCTATATTGCCTTAATACGCCTCCAAACCAATCTGGTAAATTACTTCCATTATAGGATTTAGATAGTATCCCATTGCAGATCAAGCTTCTGGTTAAATGTCATTTCTTTGAAAGACATATTTTGTGTCAAGGTCTGCTTGGCAGTTTCAGAAGAGACTGAACAGGGTCCCAGACTTCCTTATTTACTCCTCGAAGCATTCCCTCTCACTAGCAATCAAAGGGTGGAACCATGAGAGCCGGGAGAGGCATGGTGAGAACTTCTTTCATCAACAGAGGAGTGTTAGCTGGACAGTTTTTCACTAAGGTCTGTCCCTGGAGTACTGTAAACATGCAAGTCTCCTGGTCACATACTGAAAATTGTTTCTAGGCTGGGTTGGGTAATTCTAAAATTAAAAGGATTATCTACCATTACACTATTATGCTAGAAAAATAATTCCATATACAGGCTGCTGTTAAAGAAATTGACTTTTCAGTACCTTTCCAGTGGTTTTCTCCTGACTCTTCAGTGAAACTACAGAGCCCATCCCAGCTGTCAAAGTACAGCCAGTCTATGCTGCATTTATTATTGCATAGTTCCTTCCTTGCTCTGAAAGCAGATCTGAATAAAATAATTTTCTACTTGCCCTTGAAAAAAAAAAATCCTGCAACAAAACCAAGCCATGAAAAGGCTTCTATTTGTGTTAGAAAGGATAAATGTTCTACCTCTTTTTTAAACAAAATGAAGACATTTGTGTCCAGCCTATGCTTTTTTCCAGAGTTTTTATTAAACATTTTTACTTTACAGTTAATAAAAAGAGGCATTTCATTTTAGCAAAGTCCTGGCATATTAAAACTAAAGTGATGTGGCATATTAGAGGGACTTGCGAGTATTAACTATCTTTACATGATAATTTATTCCATATTTAGTGTTCAATGCTTGCAGTATTTAATACAGCTAAAGCATATGGTGCTGTTTTATTCAAACGGTAAAGTATGTGTTCATTAAAAATATATGGAAATGTAAACATCATGTCAGTGTTCAGTGTTTCAGAAAGGAGCTGTTAATCCTTGCAAACAGTTTCATTATAATAAGAAGCCCAATCAATAAATGATTTTGTTTCCTTATGTATTTACTTGGTATTATGTATCCATTTAGAGCAATTAATTTGGTTATATTTCACATTTATATATATTTACATTTCTACATTATTATAAAGGAATGTGTCATTTTTATTTTGATTTGATAAGAAACAAAGATTGGCAAAATCTGTTTAACTATTAAGCTGGGAGCTGAGATCAATCTCCATTTCACTTGAGGATTGAAAGCAAAAAGCTTCTGGCTCTACAGCAGCTTTGTCAGGCTTGGCAATTTGCATTATGTTACCCATGATAGTATGCACAAGGAACCATTGCCACAAATGCAATTTAAGAAAACACTTTCAGTTCTTTTTACTCCTTTCTCAGTATTTTCAGACAGCTGGAGTGCCTTTTTTTCCCCTTGCTGTAGAGAGATTACTTATTACTTGTATTTAACTGAATAAAAAAACATCTTGAAAGGTAATGAATAAGTTGAGTTCCTAAGAGAAACTTTTCAGGGCTTTTCATGCAAAGGGTGAAAGCAAGAGGGATTTTGCTGGAACAAGGTAGGCGCACTGCTATGGAGACTGAGAGTCTCTGTTGAGCAGAGGAGCAGGGAGAGCCGAGGTAGGTACTCTGGGAACGCTTTTCACAGCCCCCTGCCTGTTCCTATCAACCCGGCACTACCTGGACCACTTCTAAGTGTAAACTGGCCACTGAGGCTCTGTGCTCGGTGCGCTTAATGACGGCATTAGCATAACATTATAATTTTTCAGCTAGGGGTCTTACAGGAAGAGGTAGACATTCGGGGCTGATTGCCGTACTGATTAGCATGCAGGGTTGGACATTTGTCACTGTTAGGAAAAAACGTCTCCCTCTTTACTGAAGTCAGGATGTCATCCACAGAGCCTGAAGATTCAGTACAAGCTAGATACAAGAGTTAACCAATACCTCGGTACGGCTGTCTCCCCACTCATCAAACACTGCTGTTGATGCAAGACCCTTTAACTATTTCATCAGGCTACCTGAGGGTTTAACATTGTGGAGGTATCTCCCTCCAAATCTGACTTCCGTTTCCTTACTGGGTTCCTGCAACTCAGCCTGACGGTTGGCAGCAAAGGCAAAATGCTCCAAATACCTCTGCTGTTCAGACAGTGAGCAATCACAGAAAAGAGACAAGCCTTATCTGTTGCCTTTGGGCAGAAGGACACTGATAACGGTACACTCAGGATTTTGCTCCAAGGCACAAAGAGAACAACATATTAACTTGCAACTTAGCCAACACCTGCAAAGCTAGCTAGCCTGTCACCATCACAGCTGAAGCTCTCCGCTTGCAGATGAGAGTCACGTCCCTTAAAAGAAAAGCCCGTATCACAAGAGAGATGGTGAAATCTGGATGTCTTTCTAGGAAATCACATGGATTCTGCCTTGATCCAAACAGAAAACTTAACAGTGGGGTGACTGGGTGAAAGTTTAAAACTGAACATGAGTTAAAACTAACTTAAGACTCACTATTGGGTTACTTCTGTGAAAAGGTGAAAGTTTGTGTTCAGCAAGTCAGGCTCAGTGATCTAACTGAATCTTCTAACTTTAAAGTCTCTGAGACTGGAGTTGTGACGCCCCATTTTGTTGTCAATTTTTTGTCCTCAATGCTATGCAAATTCAGCATGAGTATTTCTTTCTTACAGCCATTTAATTTATACCATCCATTACCCCTGCCTGTGTGACTGACATTTACTGCATGACGTCTGGTAACTAGTGCTGGCGGCTGGGAGCCAGGAGACCTGGTGTCTATAGCTGATGTGACTATCTTTCGTAAGTCGCTTCATCTCTTCTATTGCATTCACTTAATCACGGTCATCATCTTCAATTGAGCTGTTTGAAGGGACTCTATTGTTACAGCTGTTACACCCAATACAACAAGGCTTGAATTATTTTCAGGGAACACAGCAATACAAGATTGTGAATTATTAGGTAGCACATCTAAGTCTAACCTAAAGTATTTGGCAGATACAGTCACAGAGTTGAATGTCACACCATCCAGGTCTTTTTTCCACCCAGTCAGCAGTGTAGATAAGCAAAACATTTGCTGCCTGTACTGAAAAAAATGTGCCTCACCCACCATGCTGCAGAAATGGAGAGGAATAAGTGATTCATTTTGCCCCTTCTTTGATCATTATTGTTTTTTTCATGGGCCTGATCCAAAGTCTGGTGCTCTGGATCTGGCTGGAGGCTTTTCCTTCTCTTCGTTCCCTTTCCAAGTAGCAAAGGTTCCTCCTGGTTCTCCTAACTCACTCACACTCTCCTGTTGAAACTCTTGGAAAACAGGTAGAAAAGCTGACAGAGGAAGCCACAAATCCTGTTAATTACATAAATTTACACCAGGTAAATACCCTAGACCATCCTTTTCCCTCTTGATACCTCCAAATAGTATCCAGTTTTACCTCTGGTGTTCCTGAGAAAAAAATCAGGATGCTGATTTAATGAGGACAAAGAAACTAATTCAGGAAACATGAGAAGCCTCCAATGCACATCCTTTCATGCAGAATCAAACTTTAACCAGAACTCTATTAAAAGTGTAACATGGTTAAATAGACATTTTATGTCCTTCAGCCATTAGCACTAAAAGTCCTAAGAAGAACTACAGGACATCTTGTGAGAATGCCTGTATCAAAGGCATCAGATGGTTTTCTAGCTTTCCTTTTACAGATCAAGTTTTAGAGACATTTTGGATAGTAGCATCCTAACATTTGAAATTGAAATCAAACCTTGGGAATGCACACATTTCTTGGGATCACTGCATTTATTTCACATGGGCTGCAGAAAAAGAAAATATTCCAGGTCCTCTAAATCCTCGTGCTAAAACATTTCCATCCCTAGTGTAACAAAATGTTCAGATGCACAGACTTCCCCAAATGATCTCAATATTAAAAGGACCATTTATTATTTACTGAACTCTAACCATGTCCTTGACACTTGGCAATTCATGAAGACCTCCCTACTTAGAGGAGTCTCTTTGAGTAACAGGCAGGAGCTGAGACCTGCTGGAAAATCATGGGCAGGAGGAGGTCAGAGAGTCCCTCTCTTCTGCTGTTCCTCCACTACTCTTCGCCCAGGTATTGAATCTATTATTGAGCAAGTTGTCTCTAGAGTCTCTGTCTGACTGGTGTTAAGTTCCCTGCCCAAAGCCGTTACTGTGGGCAGACACTGTGCTACCCCCCTTCTCTGGCACCGTGAGGCTGTCACCTCCCCTTAGCTTTCAGCAGTCCTGAGGCAAATATACGCTGCAGTCTCTAATTTACCTGTCAGTCTTCAAAGTACCATACGTTTTTGGAGGACTTGGTGTTGCAGAAGGTAGGTATGTATCACTGAAAAAGGAACCTCATTTCACAGCTATTTTCCTGCATCCTTAATGCTAAATTTTAAGGCCATTTTTGCCCTGTTGTAATTCTGTAGCAAGCATAACTTAATTACTTGGCCAATTATAATATCAGGGAATATAACAACCATTACGTGAATGGGTGTTGAATCAGCACATTTTCCACTCCACAATAAGCAACAGGAAAGAGAGAGGAAAATGTATTAACTGAGCAAAATCTAATAACCATAATGCTACCTACAGATATGTGCTACTTAATACCATGAAAGGATTTTATGCTTCTGTTCACATGGCAATATCAGATATAAGCTCACTGAAGGAAACAGTGATTCCAATGTGCAAGTCCAACATCAGGAAAATAATGTTTTTATTTTAATATCTGCGTGCAAACAAAATGTTGTCTTTCATGGTAATCCTTAAATGCGGGGGGAAATAATACGCAGGCGTGTAAGGATATCTCTTCATCAGTTCAGTTAAAACGTATCTGACACACTTATTCTGCTATTGTGGACGTATCCAAGGGTTGACAAATTCCCCCCAAAATTCAGATGTTTTAATCCAGAGATGTGTGAATAATGAAATGGTCAGAAGCTGTGCTGGAAAATGAGAAAGGGTAAAAAAAAAAAAACATACCAGGTTTAATTTTCCTCTGTACCCCTCACCTTGGGGGGGAGGGGAGGCAGAAAAGGAGATGGCTAAGCCTTTAGAAAATAAGTCAATTTAAAAAACAAAAGAAAATTTGAAAGAACTAGCACTTCAGTTCAAGAGGCAAATGTTTGTACCAAATCTGAAGTCATACAGTGCTCCACAAGTGTTAAATGTCCTTTCATTATTATCAGTTGTTACAGCTACATGTGATATCGATTATGTTAATAATCAGGATAATATTTTGAAGAGGAAGTGTTAGATTTTCTAACAGTGATTAGTACATTGATTGTGATTGGCTATACAATTACAGAGTTATTAAGGTAGTAGTTGGTTGTTTAACATGGCATTTTGTAAGTCAGCGACTATTTAGGACATCAGCGGGCCCAAGTTGGAACATTTACACTTGTAAAGTACACAACATTTTCTAATTATAAAATTCTCCTATTAACTTTTGTTTCCTAAATAGGATCCTCAAGTAGAAGGTTTCTGTACGCCTGTTATTGGAACTGAAGTCCACAGCATGCATCCAAGTCTAAATCTTTTTAAAAACAATAGCCACATTTATGGTGACCTCCTCTAATACCTGAATACATATTTAAGCTGAATTTATTATTCCTTCAATGCAGGAAAAGATACCCTAAGAGCCACGTATTACGTAGTCCTTATCCAGACACTACTGAAATAAATGGGAAGAGTCCTTTTATTCAGGGACTTAATGCAAATCCTAAATTGGACACTTTGAAAAGTTAAATTTTACATCATTTTAGGTTACATTCTTATTTTCACTTCAGAGATTCAAAATAAGAGCTGACTAGAGTGTTAATTGGAGATTTTTACCGCAGCTGGAAGTATCCACCTGTACAAGGTAACATTAGATGTATCAAGCTATAAATCCTGATTTTTTGTGAACTACACCTGGATTGCACTTTTTCTTTCTCATGAAAAATGGCTGATGCAAGAAAGATTTCAAGACATATCAAAATCAGGAATTTATTTATATTTAGCACTGATAAACCAGTGAAGCCTTGTTTTTAGTGTTTATAAAAGGCAAGAAAAATAAAGATCAGCTGTCACATTGCAAACACCACCTATTTCACATACTTGCAGCTAGCTCTGTGGGGGCAGGTAAAACCAGATTTTCCTTTTTTATGCATAGATACATCAGGCATCCCTAGAAGTATGAAGGAATCTTGATAAAACAACCATATCTAAATATATTTTCAAAAGAATAAGTGCATGGTATTGTAACCCATGTTGTCTCCTTGTTATAAAATAAAAAACAGCTATGCTGAATGTGTGTCACATTTTTTCAGAATGTACTATTACGCTGCTCTTGCAGTTGCTCCTTCTTCTTGGCCACATTTAGCGTAGTGACAACTGCTTTCATAGCCCAGGTTCACACTGCAAAGTTTTAACAACTGGCGTATGGGTCCCGACAGACAAATTTCAGGAAACTGGCAAATCTATTTCTCTTTTAAGCCTGATTACACCTCCTTCCTTGAATAGCACAAAGTCTCAGAAAACACATGGTCATTGACACAACCTGTGTAGATGCTGTACTATGCCCCAGGAGCCCTCAAGAAACAGTCACGTACAGCATTTGTATCCATGATGATGACAAAGCCAATCAGGATTTTTAGCCTCACAAGTCCAGTGACTCAGACTGCAGATACCTACACATATTTCCCCAGTCTTTTGGAAATGCCTCTTCTCCAGTGGCCCATTCCCACGACCTGACAGACAATCGTCCACGGAAGACAAGAGCACCGCTTCAGCTCTATGCTGTTGGATAAATGCAAGATCACCTCAGCCTGTGGGGACAGGAGACTGTTTCAGCCCCCCTCCCAGGTCAACCAGAGGAGCAGGGACAGCAGTTCTGATGTTGCAAGGAGAACAGACAACAGCAGCTATGAGGGAGAGAAAGGCAGCCAGCACATGGCCAGGGAAGCCTGCCCTGGCGAAGCAGAACCACAATCCACACAACGTCTGGAGATCACCAAAAACTGCCCTGATTTGGGAGCAGTCCCTCCTCTTTGGTGGCATCTCCCCGTTCACACTCAGTAGTGTTATGAATGTGTGAATGGGATGGAAGAGTCTCTGGGGAATAGGAAAGGGTGGGGGGGTGACACTGCCGCAGGTCTCTGGCCTTGTGAAAAACACCAGGCTACAACCTGCCACCGAATGAGGACAAGGGATGACACTTACGTAAAATTCTACACTTTTAACATCTTGTACCCATACACAGCACATAAACCCATCCTCTCTCACATCCTCTTTAAAAATGGCAGCACTTTGTAGAGTTGAAAAATAAAGGAAAGAACATGGCGAGTAGCTAGTTTATTTCAAAAACCTGTCATAGCTATACAGCAAGATACCAAGCGAGCCATCTGGTAGGGTTTCAATTGCTGCAAAACAGAAATACACCAGGAATACATTTCATAAATTAGTAAAATAGTGATCCAGGTCCCTGAGCATAACAAAATAAGTGACACAAGGACATAAAAGTGTGTTCCCTTAAAAACTCGCTAGTGACTCTAGCCTGAGCTGTTGGGGTTTTTTTGGTTTGGGGTTTTTTTTTAAAGTCCCCAGTACTTATGCACTGAAAAACACAGAACTAAGTTCAAGACCAACTTCCCCACTCCAGACAGACCAAGCTGTTGCAGAAGACGGCAAAGAGAATACTAGTTAAACTTCTTTCAGGAAGAATTACTTTTGTCAGTTATGTATTGCTAGCAAGCGACAAGAGTCCTCTCTCGTTGCGCGGCATTTCTTGACCACTCTGACTTCATTGCTTTTTAAGCTGGTCTCAACAGCATTTGCCAGGAGATACTCATCAGTCCTTAGCTGCTCCACTGCATGCTGGTAGAAAACACAACCACGACTGCACGTAAACAAACTGGCTCCATGGGCAGCTTGCACTTCTTTAGTGGTGCAAGAACAGGTAACAGGCAACTCTCACATCCACAGATTCTCTTCTTTGCTCTGAATGAGCTAAGTTTATTTATTTTTTAGATTTTTTTCCACACGCTAAAAATGTGTGACAAAGTTCAGCATAAACACATGAGAACCAGTAGATGTTTTGCATCACCTTTTTCCTTTCTTTTGACATGATCAAAAACGTTGTAAATATTTGAGCTATTTACACAAGAAAAGTACCAAAAATAAGCAACAATTAAGCACATGTTAAGACATAGTGGTAAAGTGATATTTTCCTCAGCTTCAGCACTCCTCGGTGACTCTGCTTGGTGTTTTGCTGTTGAAAACCAATAGATGACTCTGTTTCCTTCTCCCAGTCACCACATCATCTTTGTTATGCCAGATACTCCATGATATGCAGGAAGAAGCAACAGCATGAAAACTGCTTGCCTCAGAGAGATGCAGGCAAGTCAGACTGCTAACAGTATACCAAAATGTTCCCTGGCTTCAGGGTGGAGTAAGACAACCCGGTCCTTCTAAGAGGAGCCCTAGGCTCACAACAGGGTAGCTGGTTCCAGTACCCGCTTCGGACAGTGAGCACAGACATGGACCACACCAAGCCTGGCTTTCCACACCTGGGACTGGCCGCAGCGGGCCTTGAGCCCTCTCTCATCACCCTACAATCACGAAGCAGTCACTGCTGGCATTACTCTGAAACCACCACCAGGCTGAAACAGTCCTCTCAGTACCACAGGCACCTTGCAGTGCAAAACAGAAATGAAGATAAGAAACAAATTACGCCTCAAGACTGCAGAAGTAACACAGGCTAGTGGCCTGCGCTGCGGGGCTGGGGAAGACTTTTCCCACCTCCCTCCCACCCTCCTGGGTGCTGCTAGGTCTCCCAGGCTCCATCACCCTTACCGCCTGTGAGGTGCTCACATGCACCACCTGCTTTTTCTTCTTGAAAAATCCCATCAGCTCTGTCACAGCGGTAATAGTCATTTAAATTGCACCAGACCCAGGTGAATTGTGTAGCCTAGCTATAAGCAGACATCAGATATGAGCTGGACCCATGATCACGCACGGGAGAGGTAGCTGCTGGGCGCTGGGGATTTTAAGTAGTGAAGAAAAGAAAATGTCAAAAGCCATCCCCACCCACCTGTGATTTCCTAAGCTCTCCTCTGTGCTTTTTTGTAAGCCACAAAAAAAGCACATCCTGCAGGATACAATGCCGGAGGGCAATTGAGGGAATGCTTGGGCTGTACGATTGCAGTGTACCAACCAGCCAGGAGACTGCACAAAGTATGAGCTCAAGCTCATACTTTTCTGAGCACATGTCAAAGTCAGCTGTTGCATGTTGATAAAGTCTGTAGCAGCAAACTTCCTAGTGTAAACATAGCCTCACTCACACTAAAGTAGCCGGTCCTAGAGCCCTCCTCTGCTAGGGGGTAAAGCTGTCACCGCAAAGTGGGAAAACATGACAAGAGTCAGACAAAATGCATGGTGATTTACTAATAAAATGATAGAGGAATGAGATAACTCATAAGCACGGTAACCAATTTACTCCATATGGCTCAAACCCTGCTAATGTTTGGGATTGTATCTCACAAAAATGTATACAACTCATCAAGAATTTCCCTCCCAGACCACTTTTTATTAAACAGAGATTTTCAAAAGCATTTTCTGCTGGGCTAAACTCTGCTTCCATCAAAATCACTAGCACTCCAGTTTAATTTTGATGGGAGCAAAGCTACGCCAAAATCCCACCCGCAAAGTTTTATTTACTAAATGCAGGGTGCTAATGCTGGTATCTCTGCAGCTATATGAAATCATGTGGCATGCCCCTGGAAAAGTGAACTCAGGACTTTCTAGCAATACAGACCCTCAAATAAGAGCCTGTTTCAGCTCAACACAAATTATCTCTTTGTATGAATGACTTCTCATCAAATCCTAGTTACAAATGTTTAGGTAAGGGTATCGATATTACACTAATGCATTGGGGAACCAAAAATAAAGAAATCAGAGAAATCAAACACCAGCAAAAAAAGAACAATAAAGCCTGGACATGCTTCACATTCTTTTCTGAATTAGAAGCATCGGCCGTTCCCGCAGCAGCCAGCTCAGCAGCTCAGAGTGCAAGTCTCCTTTGCAAAGTCTCAGTGAGACAAGACTATCAGAATTAAGGAGGAGAGATAAAGGATAAAAATGGAGTTCAGGAAATAAACAAACAAATAAAAACATAGAGGACTAGACTTAGTTTAGCCCAGCAGACTCTACTAACAAGGCGCATCTTATCTCTATAGTCTTAATAAAAGCACGGAAAGACAACTTATTCCTTTTCAGTACACACTGAAATCAGTCAAAATAAACTGTAGCTTAGTTGGAGATAGAGCTGTTGTGGACCATAATTACATACAAAGAAAATTGATATATCTAACATGAAAGCTTTCTACACTGAACAAATATGCAATATTACCAACCAATTACCAACCTGATCTCCTTCTATGACCAGGGGACCCGCCTAGTGGATGAGGGAAAGGCTGTGGATGTGGTCTACCTGGACTTCAGCAAGGCCTTTGACACTGTCTCCCACAGCATTCTCCTCGAGAAGCTGGCGGCTCACGGCTTAGACAGGTGTACTCTGCGCTGGGTCAAAAACTGGCTGGACGGCCAGGCCCAGAGAGTTGTGGTGAATGGAGTTACATCCAGTTGGCGGCCGGTCACAAGCGGTGTTCCCCAGGGCTCAGTACTGGGGCCGGTCTTGTTTAATATCTTTATTGATGATCTGGATGAGGGGATTGAGTGCACCCTCAGTAAGTTTGCAGATGACACCAAGTTGGGCGGGAGTGTTGATCTGCTCGAGGGTAGGAAGGCTCTGCAGAGGGACCTGGACAGGCTGGATGGATGGGCCCAGGCCAACTGTATGAGGTTCAACAAGGACAAGTGCCGGGTCCTGCACTTGGGCCACAACAACCCCATGCAGCGCTACAGGCTTGGGGAAGAGTGGCTGGAAAGCTGCCCAGCAGAGAAGGACCTGGGGGTGTTGGTCGACAGCCGGCTGAACATGAGCCGGCAGTGTGCCCAGGCGGCCAAGAAGGCCAATGGCATCCTGGCCTGTATCAGAAATAGTGTGGCCAGCAGGAGTAGGGAAGTGATCGTGCCCCTGTACTCGGCCCTGGTGAGGCCGCACCTCGAATACTGTGTTCAGTTTTGGGCCCCTCACTACAAGAAGGACGTTGAGGTGCTGGAGCGTGTCCAGAGAAGGGCAACGAGGCTGGTGAGGGGTCTGGAGAACAAGTCTTATGAGGAGCGGCTGAGGGAACTGGGGTTGTTTAGCCTGGAGAAAAGGAGGCTGAGGGGAGACCTCATCGCTCTCTACAACTACCTGAAAGGAGGTTGTAGGGAGGTGGGTGTTGGTCTTTTCTCCGAAGTAACAAGCGATAGGACGAGAGGAAATGGCCTCAAGTTGCGGCAGGGGAGGTTTAGATTGGATGTAAGGAAAAATGTCTTTACTGAAAGAGTGGTGAAACATTGGAACAGGCTGCCCAGGGAAGTGGTTGAGTCCCCATCCCTGGAGGTATTTAAAAGACGTGTAGATGAGGCGCTTAGGGACATGGTTTAGTGGGCATGGTGGTGTTGGGTTGACGGTTGGACTCGATGATCTTAGAGGTCTTTTCCAACCTCAATGATTCTATGATTCTATGAATATCGAAGATAATTACTTTGATCCTTAAGTCTTTTCCACAAAGACAAAACTCTTGCCAAGCTGGAAGTTGATTCTGCAATTTTTAATGTCTTTTAAGATAACTCATTTCCTCCTGCTACTCCCCCACCAACCAGCAAGTCCCAGATTTTTTTTTTTAAATTACTTAAGAGGACATGCCCACTTAAAATAAAAGAAAAAGGGTTATTTTTATTTATTCTTTTTCTTTTTTCCTTTCCTTTCTCATTTCTCCTCTCTCCTCTTCTCTTCACTACTGCTACTATAAGTAACACTTCAGATAGCTCTAATTGGAAAGCAGTAAAGAGAGGGGGAAATAAAAAAAAATCATATTTGTGGTCATCATCCCCCCCCAGTTATGTTTACTATTGACATGATCTTGTACAATTAATTGCTAGAAGTTTTTTGTCATGGGCATTTTAATGTGATTGAAATTGAATAAAATAACAACAAGAATATTAGTCTTTTTCATTGCTTCCTATACTGAAATCATTTAGTTACTTCTTCTGTTGTATATAGGAAGCTCTGGTGCTGCAGCAAGTAAAATAAACTTTTCTTTAATCTAATGATCAAAAGGGGCTGATGTTGAGTGGTGCATGTGGGACCAGCCAAGGGCAGGGAAACCAAGGCATCTTTAGAGAGGCATCTGGGGAGACAGTGCTTACTGGTTCTTCACTCACACTAGGTTACGTAGTACGCAATTAGAGGCATTTCCCAATACCCTTAACTGAGACGCTACAGACCAAGTCCTTGGAAGCCTCTTCCTCTCTGACAAAACGTATCCAGGAACCTTCTGATGATCTGTTGATGTGCCTTATTTCCAACTTGGAAAATTAAAATCTGACTTGGTACACAATCCTGCAAAGGTTGCTGACCTTTCCAAACAGAAAGTATTGGAAAACAAAGACAAAAGAGTTTGTAGCTAGATCTATTTTAGCCAGGTACCCCAGGGAACTGAGACCCACGTGATTGCAAGAAGGGGTGTGTATGTGTGTATACGCATGCCTGTGAACTCACATGCCTACGTGCATCTATCCCTTTTCCTCCTTCCCTCTCCATCCACCCCATAATCTTTGAGACTATTTCTAACACATTTCATAGAGGAATAAAGCTCTTGGAGATACTCATCCCCTACAATGCAGTGGAAAAAAAGGAGGTGGGCAATAAAGAAAGATCTTACTAGAGCTTCTGCTGAGGGAAAGGTAGTAGTGTGAGCTCAGCGAGTGTTAAATACCAAGCAATCTACACAGGACATCATTCTTGAGGCACAAATTTGAAGAAAAACAAGCCCCCAGTGTTCATGCAGCTGCTTTTTTTCTCTAACTGCTTGGACTCCTGATGGATGGCCTGTCTTTAATTTTGGTGAACCCATTGATGCATAAATTGACCTAAGCAGCACCAAGTACTTGAACACTGTGAATAGCACAATGTAGGCTGCAGGTTAGTAGACTGAACAGTTTACATTAATGTGCTACCTGTTCAACAGCTGGCTAAAAACTCTCAGTTTATAGGTTACTGATGTAGGAACAGTTTGGTCCAGCACTGTAGTGGATTTTGAAACAACAGTCTTGGCATGAGGTATAAATAACAGTAGAACGTGGACTGACTTTTTAAATGTGCTTTTGAAATAGGAGTCCAGGCTTTGTTTGGATACAGAATCTGATGTACCTACCCCACCACTCCACAGGAACGCCGCTGGACCACATTCCCACAGAGGGATGGTAATAACCACACACCTCTGACATGCCTGGTTACGCTGCCCAGATGTATTCACCCCTTTTTTTCCCTGTGCAGAGTATGTGAAGCAGAAAAGGTGGCTCATACGTTCGGTACCGATTCTCCCCTTTCCTCTGTAGGCTGTACTCTATAGCTAAACAAGCAGAGGAATTAAGTCAGTAACTAATGACTCTCAACCTGGGAGAAAAGGAGAATTGGAAAGCAATTCACGCTTGAGGACACAGGCATAAATTACTCCAGGTAAGCCACACACAGCGTGTCAGCAACTCTGCAGGAACTCCCTTCGTGCATCTTCTACCCTGCCACAGCCTGTGGCAAAGGTTCATTTATCCCTTTGTCCCTGCAACTTTCTGAAGCACAAATGCCTTCAAGGGCTGTCCCTGGAACGATGCCACTTAAGCAACATCCGTAGCCCTAGCAGAAATCTTACCATATGTATTTCTTTTTCTCCTTAAAGTTGAATCTATTATGGGCTTTCATACAGTACCTACTTTCTTAGCACTCACGTAATACAGGCTTTTACTGTCAGGACTTAATGTATCAGCAGGGAAGAAGAGAATAATTTCAGCTCTATATATTTCTCTGTTTACATCCATTTCTTCAGGAAGAATACAATATTCCCATTTGAAAGCAGCAAGAAAAAGGGTTTTCTGGGAATGAATATTTCAAGTATAGTACTTCAACATTATTACAGAAATGCCCAGCGATTCTAAGGACATACGTGCAATACTCTGAATAACCTTTTTCAAAAGTTTTGTTAGTGAGCTGATACAGCATGATCATAACAAACAAAGGCTTCTGGCCCATTTTATAGACAAGTAAATAAAGCAGAGAACAGGATGTAGGTCTTTGAGTTCAGGTTTATACCTCAGTGCTATGCATACAACAGCAAAACGTGCTTTTCTGAAATGACGCACAGCAGTAAAAAGTGGCTCTTAATTACAGGTGTGTTGTCCCAGACCCACAGATTTGTGACTGTTAAATATTATGCTAAAATTAAACAATACAGCTTCAGGGGAATCATCTGTTGAATATTTTTTCTGCTTAGGGAATACCTAGAGAGAAAAAAGCCTTGAAAGTTTTGCTCTTTTATCATACTGAAGCCACAAGAAGCTCAGTGTTTAACGCTGATTTTATGTTTTTAAACCACTGGTTTACATTTGTCATGTAAAGCAAGTTATTCCATTTTATACATTTCATACTGCAGGTGAGCTAAGAATCAGTCCAAGACAATATTTTTAAGCAGTTAATATGCAGTTACATTGAGAATCGATCAATTTTTTTTCCAGTTTTTCTTTGCTTGTTTTAAGAAAGAGGCAAGGGTTTTCTTTAGGAGCTTGGAAAGGGTATTTTTTCACAGAAAATCTGTTTTCATCAAACATTAGTTACTGGTCTGTTAGGAACCTGCACTTATTTGCAGGCAATGCAAACAGTTCTTCAGCTCAAGGACTATATACTGAGACAGCCCCTAGCGTGATGGAGTCTTGACGTCAGGTAGATGATACTTTAATAGAAACAGGGGGGGGGGGGGGGGGGAAGCGCGCATAGTGAAATCTCAGCCTGAGAGGAACAGACGTTCTAAGTCTCTATTGCCTTTTTCTTGTTATTCCATCCATTTAATCCAGACTATGTAACCGACTTCGGTCTTAAGAAGTAAATGATGAAGGACTTTTGGAGGATTTTCACTAAGCCTTCCCTAGCTGCTGGATTAACAGGACACTCAGACACATTTTTTTCCTGTAACACTAAGTATCCTGTCACTTTTAATTCAAACTGACCTACTGCAGTAGCATTAGTTCAAATGCAGTTTGTTTGGTGTGAGTGAACGCTTCACATTGTCTTGGACAGAAATTTCATTGTAAGTACAATGCAACATTTACCACTACAGAAACAAACAAATCACGATCTTTAAGCACCAGGGCTACTTCATGTAACAGCAGGGACTTTCAGAAGAACAGGAGGGTTTCATGAACTGGAAGTGGCACTGAAGAAATGGCATTAGCAGAGTGAAGAAAGTTTAATGGAAAATATGGCAGCTCAGGATTAAGGGGCAGGCAAAGGTGAAACTACTTCAGTGCGAGCTCCTGCTTTCTGCTCAGCAGATTTTGACTAGGCAAACCTGAACTGTTTGCAAATACCTGTTGTTCCTTGCCCAGAAAAGTACATTAACTTCATTTCCCAGTAATTCCACACACCCCCCCCCCAAATACATGGCTCCTTTCTGTACCCCTGGAGTAGAAAATATAACTCCCCAGCAACTGTCTCTGGACTGCTGCTCTCTTCAGCTGCATCCAGGGTTATGCCAATGCTCTTTTTTCCACATAGAAAATTGCAATGATGCCACAGTGCGTGGTGCCCCCACAGAAGATTTTAAGTAACTAATTAGCCATCAAGATTAAAGGAATATAGGCTGACCAGGAAAAGAAGTTTATGAGTAGGCCTCCCACTAAATAGAAAGTCTTAAAGCAGCCATTTCCCTGCCATGTTCTACATTTTGTGCAGTCATTCACAAATCCCCACTTCCACTCCTCTGCTGGCTAGTTCCTCTCTATTGAACGTCAATGCTTTTCTTCCCGTGGCATTACAGAAACGGGCTTTCCTACATCCGGCTCTAGCCCTCTGTGTGTGTCTCTCAAGCTTCCTTCCAAAAAACCTTCTCTTCATAATGTGAAGTTAGGTAGGAGTGCTGGATGCGTTTCATCCTCTACAGACTATTCTGATCCTTTCTTCTTACTAGGGAAAAAAAAAAAAAAAAAAAAAAAATCACTGGGGAATATTTGACCATATACTACTTAACTGTCAGCTGCTACTGGAATTCCTTAGTGGGCCCAAACACTGAACCTGTTTTTCGACCCCAGCATGGTTTCCCAGGCCGAGACACCCAAGGAGAGGCATGAGAGGATGCGTGTGCTGCCTGCGACTGCCTGCGGTTCCCCTCTCCCACGGGGAGGTAGAAGACCCTAGTCGCCAGGGATGTCAATCAAGTGTTAAATTTGCAATGGCAAAGCATTCTTTTAAGCCAGACATCTATTTAGTAACGCTTACTCTTCACTCAAAATTGCAGACAAACCTGTCCATAATCAGATAACCTGAAAAAGACTCTGACAGATGGCTGGTGACGTCTGTACCTGCCCCCTTCCCCCATACTTGGCCAATGTGCTGTGGTTTGCAAGTATCTGAGAGAGGCAGCCTCTGAGAAACAGGCACACTTCGCACTCCTGGGCAGGCCGTACGTGTCACAGTAGCGAGCGTAACCTGCTGGTTAAAGCACAAAGCGATTATCAAAAGAGTTCAGACGCTGTTCCTCGCCACACAGATCATTCACATGTGCTGCACAACTTGACAGGTGGTGGTTGTGTAAGTTTGGGGAAATTGTTCTGTAATGCTACTGAAAATCTTGCATTTTAACTTTTTTCTGGGTTGGTGAATAAAGAAGGTTGTGCAAGGGAAATAACTTATCTTTGACAGCATTACTGCAATTATACTGAAATTAGCAAAACAAATAAAACCTCTGCAAACCTTTCCTCACTTTCAAAAACCAGAAAATATACTGATGTTTATAGGTGTTCTCAAGGAACTGTAATTCATACTAGTACACCGCACATGAATAAAGCCTGATGCTTACAAGCTGTGTCTGTCATGCAGTCCATCTGATTTGTTCAAGTGGTCATGTTAGAGCAGCACTGCATCTGAGCTGGTGAGGTTATTAATTGGCAATAAATAGAAACACACTATTTAAAACACTTTTGATTAATACAAACCCAGATAAATCTGAGTTGGCAGATTTATTAGCACCAAATATTATACTATGTCTCAAAGAATGATTAGCCAGGACCCTTGACAGGCTGAAGATATATGATCTGGTATATCAGCCTTTTTCTGCATCTATTGAGAGATGACTTTAGGTGTGTGGGTGTTTGTTCAGTGCTTGTGTAAGCTGTTAGACTGATAGCCCTAAAATATGAAACTTTAGCTTAAAAACTGGGCACAGGCTGGGTCCTCTTTTATAATGCTGTACTGTGCCTTAAACAAGGCTCGGGGGCTTATTGCTAAAAGCAGGACAGGAGAGTGACTTGGTGCTTATTCACCAAGGAGACAGCTAAGAAGTCTAATGAGATATTTCTTTGCAATGTAGAAGGTATAAAAATACCTGGGACATGCTTCACATATTTGGTGTGTTTATGTTGAGTACAGAATTGGTCATTTTTAAAATATCATACAAACTTTTCATGCTGCACACTTGTATTTGCTTTACATTGTACTTTGTCCTGAAGAAGTAGGTATCCCTATAGGGATATCTTAGTGAAAACACTGGGGAGAAAAAGCACAAAGCAAGCTCTCTATAGTTAAAAAGAGAGAATTTGAGACATTTCTTCCCCCCCACTCCTTTTTCCCTTCCAAAGGGAATCAGTGTACAACTTGCTTCAGATTGAAGTCAGCTTTGCAAATTCACATTTGAGCAATAGCCTGATCTAGAAAACTCTAAATTAACTGATTAATCCCTCAGAATATCCCAAGAAAACGGAAATTTGACTGTTTGCAGAAATGGAAAGTAAAGGAGGGGCATAAGTAAAAGCAAGATGACAAAAGGGCCTGAAATTTCCAGTGAGCATCTAAATTTTGTGAGCCATCCTCAAACCTAAGAAGCATGTGTTACTTAACCATAAGTAACAGGACTGCAGCTGAGCTCTTGACAGAGCTGTAATAGAAAGAGAAACGTAGCATGGACAGAGGGCATTAATGGTTATTTTCTTTTATCTTTTCCTGCCTTCTTGAATTCTTATTAGGAAATTAATAAACACATATGGTTCACAGAACAAGTCCAGGCACTAGGAACTTTCCAGAGTACTTTTTTTTTTTTTTATTACTAATGGTAATTATGCCTACAGGTGAAGTAACAGCTGAATGACTCAGGTTACCCTGCTGTTGAATTTAATCAAAGGAGTCGTGAATCCTTTAACAAGACCTTTTAGAAAAAGGACAAATATCATTTCCCCTATTATTGGGTTACAAAGAATACAAAGAATTTATTTCATAACACCTAATATATAGTAAAAGTATATGAGGAGAGAAAGAGAAAAGGAGAGGAAATCAATAAAGCCACTTGAAGGCATGTTGATTTTTTTTTTTCCTCTGAAATTTTGTGGCATGTTCTTAAAACACTGCCATAATCTAGAAGGCTTGTAGATGCTACAAATTAGTTAAGAAAATTGTGTGTTAAATTCAAAAATTGTGAATTTAACAGAAAGAGCATTTGACTGCTGCTTGTCTCTAGAGCACACAATACACATCAGGAAGAGGCAAAACCCCATCTACCAACACTAAATCTTAGGAAGCTGGGCTGAGATTTAATTATTTCTACTGTTCCAAAGCCTGTGGCTTGTAGAACAAACTCTTGCAGAACCTGGGAATCAGAAGCAGCAGGAAAGATCTCCTGATCTTTGGTGTATTCTGTCTTCTCTGATGTCCCAAAGTATGGGAAATTTGAGACTAGGCAATAATTTGAGAGGTTAGACCAAACGTGGTATTTAATAAAGCTCTGGTAGATTTCAAGCACCTTACTTAGAATCATAGAATAGTTTGGATTGGAAGGGACCTCTAAAGGTCATCTAGTCCAACCCCCTACTGTGGCCAGGGACATCTTCAACTAGATCAGCTTGCTCAGAGCCCCGTCCAACCTGACCTGGAATCCTTCAAGGGACGGGGCATCCACCACCTCTCTCGGCAACCTGTTCCAGTGTTTCACCACCCTCAGCATAAAAAATGTCTTCCTTATATCTAGTCTAAATCTAACCCCCTTTAGTTTAAAGCCATTCCCCCTTGGCCTGTCGCAACAGGCCCTGCTAAAAAGTTTGCTGCCATCTTTTTTATAAGCCCCCTTTAAGTACTGATATGCTGCAATAAGGTCTCCCTGAAGCCTTCTCTTGAGCACTGATGCTCCTGAAGATAATAGTGTAGAATAAACCCTGGCTTATCGATAAGACAACTCAGTGTTACTACTGGATTCTTCAATTCATGAACATATTGAGAGTTAACATACTAGCTCCACTGTCAGAACAAGAGTCGCAATCCCTCCCGTCCATAACGTGTTTCTTCACTGTTCGATTTCTATCACTCTCAATTTAAGGTTAAAAAAGAAAATATAAGGAAAGAGACAAACAAAAACGGTCTTTAGTCTGTCTCTTGCAGTGAGCAGCAAATAGCAATAATCTTCACACCCCCAGAAATTTTCTGAGACAACTCAGGACTCTCTCAAGTTGGGAAAGACTCTCGACTCTCAGGGACTCCCCAGTTTCTGGCAGTGTGGCCTATCTCTCACTCAGCACAAGCGTAGCCACTACTCCTCACGCTGGCTATGATAGCCATGGTGGAGAAGTTACACTGTCTGTGTGTAGCCTGCAAGATAAACCCTCTGCCTTGGTGCTTGATTGCCCAAAAGCTCAGGTGCATGCCACATGGCTCTGGTTCCCTCACTGCCTAAACTTGAGCTCACCAGAGCTCCTCCCCTAACTGCACCTGGGTTTTTGGAGACAGGCATGACAGAAAAGTAAAGGCTACATGCCTACAGTCACACACAGGTCAGTGGCAAATGTAAGAGCAGAATAATTTTCTACCCAGGAGACCCTTCTTTCAGAGTCCAGCCCAACCCAGAAAGTCAAAGAATTAACAAGTGCGGCAATCTTTCACTTCAAGTGCTCATCTGTAGAAACTTCTGTTATGGTAAAGGCTAATTAAGGTCAAGCATACCACACTCTATGTAGGAAGTTAAGTCATTCACTCTCTGGAGGAGCAGGATTGCTTTCCAGAGGACACTTGCCAGTATTTTGTTCAAACTACTTTCAGAAGTCACAAGCAATAGGGGTTTTTTAGTAGTTCCTTTGCAAGATACTTCAGGTCTTGCCACCTGAAAACTCTAACCGGATTTTTGGCTTAAACGTGTCTCCACTTAAGTTTTATATCCCCATGCCTCTTGATCATGCTTGGGTGCATCAAACTACATTTCTTTCATTCCTGGATGTTTGCACACTTCAAACATTTATAGCCTGTTATAACATCGTTTCTCCTTAGTTATTACCTAGCGATACATTGGATTATTAAATCAATTCAACATTTTGTCTGAGTTCTTTCCTTCCTTTCCAATATTTGCTGCTTCCTACTGAACTCCCTCCAATTTGTTCCTCTCTTTGGTAACACAGTGCCCCAAATAAATTCAGCAGGCAAAATTCAACGCTCAATGTAAAATATGCTACTGATTCAATACATTTTCCTTTCTATCTCCCCCCTATTTTTACACCCTTCTGAAGATCAAGTCCCTTTTTCGCATCTCAGTAAAATAACCAGGTGCATTTAGCATCCAGTCTAACCCTTGACACACAAAACATTGAATGTGTTGAGCTCCCAGGAGAAATAAAGAAATCTGGCCCTGTATTTACACGCCTGAGGATAAAGCTGGGCTCTTTTGAAAAATCTGTGCCACACCAGCACCACTGGAAACAACCCGAGACCCAGGGCCTGTTGCCACCTTTGCTCTGAGAGCAAAGATGGGGATGATATTTCTTAAATGCCATGAGTAACCCATGAATAAAGACTGGGGCACAAAGGAAGCTAGGATATACTGCTCTTTCATTGTCAGGTGACAATGACAATGCAGTGACAGTGTTGGCGAGGACGGGCCAGGAGCGTGGGGCACATCGCCCCTTCTCCCTTCCCATGCAGTGAGAGCTCCCCCACCTGGACCTCCTCCTGCCCGCCACCCCGGGGTGGAGGGCTGCTCCCCGGCTCTTCCCTGAACGGGAAAAGGGGGAATTTCAACAGGGGCACGTCATTCCCTCCTGGCACAAAGTAAAACTTTGAGGCCACACAGGCTAAATGCACAGGAAAATAGCGTCTGCTGTATTTCTGCAAACAGAAAATGTATACTTCAGGAACAAAAGTATTCAGCTAGCATTTATAAACAAGCTGTTAAACAAAAGCTGGGGGTTTCCTGCTTCCCCACGCTTCTGCTAGACGAGAGGCGCCTGGAAGAGACTGAAACGAGGAGAAAATAACTTTCATGGCACGCTCCCCGCTTACGCCTTGCTTGTGGGGACAGACAGAGCGCCCCAGCAAGCCCAGCCCCACGGCAGCACACGCCAGAGATGTCGCTGGGTCACTGTCCGGAGCCGTGGCAGGAGGCTGAGCGATGGGGACCCATGTCTCATCGCCTGCCTGCCAGCCTCGGCCCCCGGGAAGAACCTGAGGGGAATCCTTCCCTAGCTCTGGCCCAAGACGGGACAAAACTCTCCAACCCTCAAGTTTCACCACCACCAAAGTTAAATTAAGGGCGCTGGTTTTACTCTCTCGAGCACTGGGAGAGGTCTGCCCAGTTTGGATGCCTGCTGCTGCAGCAGCTGTGTTTCACGAGTGTCCAAAACAAAGCTTGCCATAACCGCTTGCTGTGGCTTGAGTCTGCATATCCTTTATCACACTCCTTTTAAAACACCGGTATTTTCCAAAGGAAAAGAAAACATCCTGTGCTATCTGGAATTTTCCATGGTTACACTTTGCCTAGAGGTGACTTGTCCCTCTGAGGAAACTTTCAGCATTATGTAATATTTTTTTAATTCTGTTGTTTGTATCTACAGAGGCAGGCAGATAAATGGAGAGACCAATAAATGAAAGAATAGCCTGAGATTTTTATCAGAGTGCAGAGCTAGGATGACTCAATGATCAAGACAACTGCTCTGGAAAGTTTTAGACTTTTGTTAATTGAAGATTGCTGAAATTCCAGGATGACAGGGGGGTCATCCTTGAATCTTTCTCACGGAGGAAAATGTAATTTTAACAGAGGGGTGTGACTGGAAATACCTAAAGGGAATGCCATTTTTAATTTTGAGATCC
Source organism: Aptenodytes patagonicus (assembly GCF_965638725.1). Taxonomy (NCBI): domain Eukaryota; kingdom Metazoa; phylum Chordata; class Aves; order Sphenisciformes; family Spheniscidae; genus Aptenodytes; species Aptenodytes patagonicus. The sequence continues at coordinate 97,347,843 of NC_134949.1, read as the reverse complement.
TGTCAAATTGTGTTTATAAAGAGCTAAATGTTCAAGTAACCGCTTGAGGATATGTTTTTTTGTCAACATTTAGAAAAATGCACAAATCTTAGTAGTTTAAAAAGCCACAACTGTGAATCCCACTCTTAATGTTTAAATATAGAATTTAGTTGTAACCACTGTTATCCGGATTGCCACTTTTCTGAACATTTGCATCCTTAAGCCGCATGCACCTTTTTTGAAAGTGTTGATTCCTCCCAGAAGCAACTCTAAACTCACTCTCCTCACTGCTCTGTAATATAAATATTGGACAACAAGTATTTTTCTGTGTTACTGTATAATTCTTGTACACACAGATACTATAGTAGTATAATTTCTGAACAGTATGATTACTCACAATGAACTTACATGCACACACAGTCTGCAAAAGAGTTGGGTGTCTGGTTCGTCAAGATGAACAAGACTGTCCCGTCATAAACGTATTTTTATCATGAGGTAGTCTGTGTACGGACAATTTAATTACTTGCTTGAGCAATAAAATTCCCATAACAGTAAAGGCTGGCCAACCTACCCATTTCTCACTTGATTAACCTGCTGAAACTCAAAACACCTGTTCCAAACTAACAGATTTTTATAGAATGAGTATCAGAGGACTTGACAGTTTGCCACCATCTTGGCATCATATTTCACATAAGACACTCCCCCCACCCCCCACCCCCCCCCCCAAATGCCTTTCATTCTGTGTGGCAGATACATTTGCCTGGAGCTGTTATCAGAAGAATGCAGAACACCTTGTGAAAAGGCAGATTTTTTTTTTTTTTTTTAAAAGATACGATCTCAAGGGGAAAAAAAAAAAGTAGAAAAGTATACTGATCATCCATATCCAGAGGCTAAGAGGCTAAATCCTTTTGTTATTGATCTACTTAGGTTAGGAATTCAGGAGATACATGTGTACCTTTGCATGTCTGTGCTCTGCTGGTCTGTACTGTGTTTCTTCTGGGACACAGATTAAAAGCTAAGTTTAAGGATCTGTCCTAAATTCATATTTTATTTTTAATATTGCAGATGCCCATGAGTTGTAATAGCCGAGGTGCCAAAGGTCTGTCAGCATCTTCCAAAGCATTGCATTACACCCTATTGAGGCAAAAAGTTACTCAAAAACCAGAGGAAAGAGCTGTTGTTTCATCTTTGTTGTTTGAAAAAATATTATAAGCCTTGTGTCGTGGGATTTAGAACATCAACCCATCTGCTCTGGTGGTTAAACTCACTTATCTATTGAGATCAAATTCTTAGCTGAGGGAATTTCAAATAAAATTAACCTCCTGCTTCTCTGGTATACCAGTTGGGGAATCACTTTTTCTCCTCTACAGCCTAGGAGAACTCACGATGTGAGTTATTCTTCAGGGCTTGCTCTGTGCTGCCTATGAAGTAACACTGGAATGGCAGGGACATTTCTGCACAAGCCCTTCAGTGGTGCCGTCCCAGCAGCAGATTTGCTGCAAGTAAAGAGACTTTCTGAATTACAAAGGAGCAACAGTGTATGCTATTACATTAAGAATTCAAAGTAAATTGTTTAATAAAAAAATCCTTGTTTATACTCCAGCTGTTGATTATCTCCGAGCCTGGTAGCAGTGGGTACTATTTACAAGGAATTCTGAAGAGTTCACGCGGAAAGAGAACATATCAAGACAACCGAGCCCAAGACAAGACACTCTGCACTTCACTCCTCCACAGGCAGATATCCTAACACTACCTGTTGATTCCTTACTTCTGGCACGCAGAGGTTGCATCTGACTTTTCTCAAAGCAAACTGAGCTTTCATGACAGACTAGTGGCAGGTGGGGAGATGAAATTCCTCTGTTTAGCCATGCAGAGATGCACCATGGATAACCCCCCACACGGTTATGTACATCATCCCAGCCTGAAGGAAATGCCTACTGGGCAACAAAGATAACTGCCTCCAACACTCGGCCCTGTGTTGGACCGGACTGTAAGTGTTGGGTAAAACCACTGAAGGCAGCATGTCCTACAGTGTGAAAGAGAGAGCCTGATTAGCACCGTTAGTGTTGATATAGCTTAACCTCTAAACTGTGCCAGCCAAAATAAGGTTTACCACCAAAATCACGTTTTTACTATGCCTATCCTTGGACTTTTTCAGCTACAGAAATGCCACCACAAATCATAATTCCCATCTGACAACTACTACACAACTCACATTTCAATAACAGATTTGGCCTTCAGTCACACACCCTCTTTAAGCAAAACCGACGCTCTGATGCAATCGCTGGCTGGTATCACTGGAAATTAAACAAACCCAGTATCCAAGATGGAAAAATATTCTGTTGTCCATCACCAGTATGCTGAAGCACCTAGTCCCTGGTGTAAAACACAATTAACACTGTGTATGAATGAGTCATTGATTGATTTTAGCTCTCTGAAGGACACGCTATTGCCTGCTTTTTCCTTCAGATGTTCCACATTCCCCCAAAGACACCTAAGATTATAGCATGTATTAAGTCTTGTTCCTAAGGGTCAGTATAGCATATCAACAGAAGAAATACAGTTTATTGCTAACTTTCTGCATGCATCATTTGCAATTCCGTTCCATGGGCACTTGCTGACTGAAGTAATCTCAATAATAAAGGTGAAGAATATATATTCCTAGAAGACTATTATATGGAATGACATAGGATGTAATACCCTGTAGCCGTAGAGAAATTATGACTTTAAATGAATGAAACCAGTGCTACTTATGTGGTGACAGGAGGATACTGCCTTTTTAAAAAAATATATATCTGTAATGAAAGCTAAGCTGTTATTATGTGTAAAGCAGCTGCAGTGAAAGTGATAGCATTAAAGGCATTAGAACAAAGATTATCTGTTCTCTGTAATTAAATCCTTTTCCCTGCTTTATACCAGATGACTCCTCAGGTCACATGAGCCCGATTCAAGCATCATCCTTGAAACTAGCCTGAAGAGGTTGGAGGCAGTCACTGGAAACCCCTCAACCTACAGGGATTTAATTGTTCCGTGGTTTCCATCCCACCTTCTCTCTGCCGGAGCAGAGAGTTGTAACATTGATCCTAAAAGTATCCGGGAACAGGCTGGTCTTTGCACAGCTTCCATTTCCCGCACACTTTTTGCCAGTGACCTCTCATACATTTGAGATGACAACACATAAATATCACTTCCTTGCCAGAGTGGGCAGATTATTTATATCCTAGTTCCAATAGCTGTATGACAAAATATTATCTCGTGGTCACTGAAGGGGGAATACCCACCTCCCAGAAAGTGAGCGCAGTGCCAGGCTATTCTCTGCACGAGTCAGGGGGGACAGAGGAATGTGTCAGGACATCTGTGGCAAACAGACACTCCTCAACGGCCTTTTATCAGCCTGTCATTCTGGCCAGTTTATGGGATTAGCTCCATGCTCTCTGATTCAGCTTTCCTCCTCATCTGACACCACCTCACCTATTGCTTACCTAATACTCTTCTGTTGGAAGCAGTCACACAGGTTTAAAAACAAATAAAGGTTTTGCACGATCCCGGATGAGGGGAAGAGGGACTCCTGCTAGTTCAAACTGTGATCCACATCATCGGTGATTAAAGAAAGAAAAAAAGAAAAAAAAGTTACTGCTGTTTGGTGGTTTATGAGAGCTGCTGGTCTCAGTCTAGTTACGGGGGGTGCGGGGGAAATCTATTCACATGGATGCCCTCAGCCTGGTAAGAGGGTCTCAACACTTGGAGGGCAGGAAGGCTGAACTTACCTTTCCTCCACCTAGGGTCCCTTTGGGTTAGAGCTGGAGGTGAAAAGAAGATAATGACGGAGTCAGACCTGAATTGTACCACATCCCTTTACAGCCAGAAAATCAAAGGCTGACCCAGGCCACAATCCTTCCGCTCCAACCATTCTCCTGCTAGACAAAGCAGCCTCCTTCTAATACAGTCTTAAGGAAAGCAAGCTCTGACATTTACAATCTGTTTCCCTTTATAATCACACTCGTTTTTCACCTTGCGAGGCAGGCTGGTCCCTTCTTAAACTTAGCACTGAAAGAAGAAATTAAAAATAGAGGAAGATTGACTTGGGACACACAATAGTTTGAAGAAATTCAGATATGAAATCTCTCTCTTTTACGCAGACAAAACAGGAGTGTAAATGAACCAGCTCTGCTGGAGCCAAGACTGGAGGAAAGCCTGGAGCTTCTGCAATTCATCAAGGAGCCATAGTAGTGCCAGTGGTGAGAGGGCACAGAAAATGGAAGAAGCCCAGTTGCCCAGTGAAGCCCACTGTCATCCGTGGCATGAAGCCAGGCTGGACTGGAAATGGGCAAGCATGTGCTAGCCCTTGTAATTCAGTTGAAGTTCAGTCTCTGCTCCCTGCCCTCATTTTCCCTGACTTGACCTCCCAGCTTGCTCCTTCCACTACCACCTCCATCCATGTTCTGTGATCATCACCTCCATCAGCTTTCAGGATTCCCCAGACCTTTGTTCTGCTTTACGATGAATGCAATTTACGGTATGTCCCAACAGCACTATCCTTCAGTAAGAGATGCACACATGGAAGGGAAGCCAACAGCAACACTTAAGCCTGTCAGGTAAATGGAACCACCCCCACTGCAGGTAACTGATGAACTGGAGAGAGTCAGAGCCAGAGCAGCGAAGTTCTGGAGAGCCCAGGCCCCTTACTGCAGTGAGTGGCCAACACAACTAACAGGAGGAATGTTTTTTCTTAACCCAAACTTTTCCACCCAAGCTTACAAAGGCTATTACATTTTACAAAACTTTGTAGTATCTACTTTCAGAGCTTTATTAGGTTCCTTTTTGCTGAGCAGTTAAAGGATATTCTGAGAAGCCATGCAAATGTGCAAACTAAAACAGAAAACTGATGAGAAAAAAGGAAGCAAATGAAGTTTTACATGAACGAGCATATGAAGTTGTGGGTGTTGTACAAATATAGCTTCCCTGTGCCACTGTTTCATACTTCACAGCAGAGGACTGCTGAGCTGGTCCCAGGGAGCTAGGAGAAAAAGGCAGGTCAGCCCCTCTATTTTGCACGGCATGGCAACGTGCTGCCAAGCCAAGTCTGCAAAATCTTTTAGAGCTGTAATGTGTATGACCATTTTCCTACAGCCACCCATAAATTCTGTTTGCTCTCTGAGGGGGCTTAGGTGCAATGATTTTAGATGGAGTTTGGTTTTTGTTTTTTTTTTTTAGTAGGGACTCTGACTTTCGCTTACTGAATCAACAGAGGAAAAATACAAACTATATAAAAGTACGCCTACTGGAAATGGGGACAAGACTGGGAATACGTGTGTGTAGAGGTAGAGGGGTGCATTCAAAAGCAGATAATGAAGTAGGTCTTTTGTTACAGAGGCTTATAACACATTGCAGGTATAGAAAGCCAAGGTAAACAGGAGTGGCTAAGACTGCTTTCTTGTATCCTTTTTACAAGGGCATAGTAAAATCAGGCATTCCAACTATTTAATCAACTAGCCTGTCTTTGACGCTTCAGCACAATGTATGAGTAAATGGTATGTTGACAAATTATGGATTTAATGAGAGTTTATTTCTTAACCAAGGGAATTAAAGGTTGGTTTAAGCCTCAAAGTACATTTGTGCATTTTTATCCTACCTAAAGCAATAGAATATTTTTATCTATACACAAGTTGCTTATGGAATCCTATCTTTTCACTCTTCTTGATGCTATCTGGCAGCATATACTACATGTTGTAAACATGCCACATTAAAAAAAAAAAAAACAAAAACAAAAAACCACAAACCAAGTTTTTTCTGATCAGTTCCTTTTTTAAATAACTATTTGCATTCTAGCATTAGTACATTTTATTAGTATTAGCATCCTTTAGGAGAAGCGGGGAGAACATGATGTACAAAGATAGGCTGAAAGAAGTGGGTTTGTTCAGTCCTAAGAAGAAAGGGAAAAATCGTATACTATTGCTTCCAACTACCTAACAGGTGCATATAGAGAAGGCAGAACCAGAGTCTTCTCAAAGGGTCAGATTTCTAGGGTGGGAGGTAACACGTCCAAGTTGCAACAAGGAAAATTTCAGTTGGGGGGGGAGTGAGTGACCTTGTGGAACCTCCATCCTCAGAGACACTTCAACCCCAACTGGAGGAGGCCTGATCTAATTTGCCCCTTCTTTGGACAGGATGACCTCCAGCAATCCCTTCCCACCTAAATTATCCGATGACACTGCTGCCCTGCCTTGCTTTACTTCACATTACAGTAGCTTCTTACTTGGATTCTTATAGTGGACTTTGATCAGTGTTAAATCTCTAACAGATCAGAAACTGTATCTGGTGTAAACAGCAACTGCACCAGTATTCTCCCAGAGTTTGTTCCATGACATACACTTCAAAGAGTTTCAAGTTCATTCAAATGTACAGGTATTAAGTCTCTGTGACAATAAAATGCACTCCAGATTTCATGCTGTATCCCAGAACACATTCTAAAAGGGTATCACTCATTTCTGCCCCCCACCCCCAACTGTGTGCTTTAAGTGTATCGGTTTCATCCAAAACTATCTTAAAAGCCATCCCAGGCAAAACAATCCTCACGGACATCAGCTGAAGTGCTTCAGCTAGCAGTTCTTTGCAATAGAAGGAAATTCCTAGGAAAGCCTGAATCCTCCTATCTGCAGGACACAACCTCCAAGCTTATACGAGAGTCCAAACCCTTGCCTCCAGTAGGGGAGTGGGGTAGGTAGCTGTTTAGTATCAGATGAATGAGAATGCTTTTGTGCTTAGGAAGGCTTTCAAACTTGTTTTCTTTTTAGGACGCGTTAAATGGTTGAAGGACAAAAAGGACTTTAATATAAGCAAGTTTGAAAGTACCAGGGAAGTATTTTTATCAATATGAATAAATGTATTGCTTTACAGACACTAGTCCACTTTACCCCATGTTAAAATAGACATTTAAATTCAAACAGGGAAGTTATCTCAGTCAGACATGCAATATAATTTATTTTATATTTTTTACAGCAAACCACCTCCCATAGTCATTAAGTGTTCAGTTTCCTACCCTGCTAGGTTTCTGGCAACATACGTTTTCCTCTGTCCCTCCTTGCCAGTTCACCCACTACCCTCCAATCTCCTGCTCTCTGCTTTCTGGTTTTCCATGTGTCCTGGTTTCGGCAGGGGTAGAGTTAATTTCCTTTCTAGTAGCTGGTACAGTGTTTTGGATTTAGGATGAGAACAAAGTTGATAACACACCGATGTTTTAGTTGTTGCTAAGCAGTGCTCACACTAGCCAAGGACTTTTCAGCTTCCCATGTTCTACTGACTGAGAAGGCTGGAGGTGCACAAGAAGCTGGGAGGGGGCACAGCCAAACTGGCCAAAGGGACATTCCATACCATGTGACGTCATGCTCAGTACATAAACTGGGGAAAGCTGGCCGGGGGGGCCGCTGCTCGGGGACTGGCTGGGCATCGGTCAGCGGGTGGTGAGCAATTGTACTGTGCATCACTTGTTTTGTGTATTATTATTATTATTATTATTATTATTATTATTATTATTATCATATTATTATTATCATTTTATTTCAATTATTAAACTGTTTTTTATCTCAACCCACGAGTTTTTCTAACTTGTGCTCTTCCAATTCTCTCCCCCATCCCACCGGGTGGGGGGGAGTGAGCGAGCGGCTGCGTGGTACTTAGTTGCCGACTGAAATTAAACCACGACACCATGGGATAGATGTTTCTAGCATAGAACACACTTCTACAGTTTCTCTATGCCGACTCACACCATTGTACTCTGTCTTCATTAGTACCCTACACTCTCTCTCTTCCTGATGTTTTTCCTCTTCATTTGTCATTGATGTTTTCTTTTTCCTTTGTGTAGTTTAGGCTCCTTCCCCCCCATCCCCACCCCATGTGCTTTCATTTTCCTTCTTTTGCGATTAAGATTTCATTTTAATGCAAATTTCAAAGCAAAACATTGTTATTCCCAAACGCTACATGCACACTCATATTTGAACAAGACAGAAACACTTCTCATCCCTTACCTTTTGTTCTAGGTTTTCCCACCTTGCTATGATGGTTTCTTTCTTCCTCTGGATTAATCTCTCATTTCTTTCTTTGATGATTTTTTCTTTAACAGCACAATTGTTTTTCTTTGATGGTACGTTAAACTTCTTTTCTTTATCAGTATTTAAAGCTTGATTGATGTTTGACTTCTTTTGTCACTATTTTCTTTGAGTACCTTATTTATTCCTTCCCTCTCTTGGTCTGCTATTTTATTCCATCACCATTTTTAGGAATACTCCTCAAAGATAATGCTAAAAGAAGCTACTTTTTCTTAGAGGGCCAGATATCATTATGTCCTGCATAAGTGCAAACACTAAAATTAGTAATAGTGCAAACCTGCAAGATAGATTACATAAGCTTTTTTCTTTTTTTTTCTCTTTTTTTTTTTTTTAACTCAAGGCACTTCTAGGGTCTGGGCTGCCACTAGTTTGCACCTTGAGTATGCAAAGAAAGAGAAAAGCAGGTGTTAAACATTGTACTTTAGAGCCACTTAGCACTGTGAAGGCAGAAGCCCTACTTTCCTTTTCCCTCAGCCAGGCCATAATTGAAGCTAAGCAGAACACTACAGGTCCTCTTTCTAACGGAGTCTATAGGTCTGTAGTCAATTCATTGAAAAATTATGTTTGTGACCTTTCATTCTGGCATGAACAGCCACCAAACTCCATTTTCCATGAAGTATTATCAAACATGGATGTTTTATCAACTTAACTCTGAAAATTGGAAACCAGAAGCTTTGGAATTTAAATAACACCCTGATAAACATTGAGATTGGTAAAATTATAGTTTGCTTATTTGACCACAACCTGGGACCTGATCTTACAAGTGCTGAAGTACATGATTAACTCTAGGAAGCAAGTGAAGTTACAAGACCTACAAAAAGTGGTTTCTATAGAAGAAAGAGGGTATGGAAGATTTAAACTAATAGTTCTGCTCTTGATAGTAATTGTTCCACGCCTAGCAATTCCTCACAGACAACTCAATTAAATGCTGACAGAAACACAAATAGAGCTCACACGGTCTTCTAGTTCCTGCAGTGTTGCATTGATGTCATCTTGTCTGGAAGTTACTGCAAAAGGCTGTTCTTACTGAACACATAACTACTAAATAACGTGGAGGTGTCCAAAGCAATTAGAAAAACAATAACCCTATGTTTCAAAACTTGAGTTTCCCAATCTCCAGAACTGACCTTGTTGTACCTGGCAATCTCATACTGGATAATGTATATCTTTGCATTCCAAACATTTGATGGGTTTTGCGTTTCTCCCTTTTGGATTATGCTTGCATTCCTGAAGAGACTGATGGTAACTGAAATAGAATGCACTTGTTGTTGTGCTGAAATTAGCAGCAATGAATCACCTGGACTGGAATTTTTTCAGTGTATAACTAGTTTATTTGTTCTAATCTCCTGTTACTGCACAGATATTTGCCTTTCTGAATTTAATCTTGTCCATGAATATCATTCAGTTACCACTTGTCTTTCCTGACTTAATGACAGATACAGTATTACACAAATATATATAAAAAATATCAAGCACAGTTTTGAAATGCCAGTGTTTTTAATGGTAACAGTTGTTTGCAAAGCAAGGCAAAACAGCATTGTAGAGACATACAAATAGTCATGTAGAAAGATCAAGTATTATAATTTATAATAAATTGACACAGCATAAAATTTGGGCTAGTTTTAAGTTTGTGGTAAAAAATTCCAAAGCAAGTATACCTATAATTAATTTTATAATAAGACAGACTGAAAACTTTCAAACTGCACTAGGATGGAAGAAAATTTGAGAGTATTTCTTGCAATATTAATAGCAAGCAACTTAAGAAAATACTTTAATCATCTCAAAACAGAGCCTTATAAAATGAGGTTAAGGTTGAAAAAAATATCAAAAGCTGTTAATATAAGGAAGTGCCCACTTAAGCCTCTCAAACAGCTTTAACTCCGACTGCCAGTGATGTTGTTGCAGAACAGTATTCAATAACCTTTTGATGCAATTAATGCATGTTTCTATTTATCACCTCAAACTAGGAAAATGTGCCTTTCAGACACTCATTAAAAGTATACGCACATGCATAGCATCACTACACAGCAAAATCTGTGTGTGGGCACAGTAGTTAAGTTGTTCATTGCCCAGTTGTGCTGGATGAGTGTGATGAAAATAACTGGCAACAGTTTCTGAGGCAGGTTAAGCATTTACACTCAAAGTAGTTAAAATGTTTTAAAACATAAGAAGTCCATGTCTATACCTTCTTAAGTTCTGGGGCCAAACTGGTTACTGCCCATGATGTATTTGTGGCTGACTCTGATACCACTTACCAGTGCTTGGCAAATATGTATAGAAATAGGTAAACCCTTGCCTAGCAAAACTGTTGGGTTTTTTTTTTCTGCTTACATTATAAATTTTCATATGAATACCCCTATTGAAGCTTTGCCGCAAGATTCTGCAGTATCACAAAAATATTTCATGAACCAAGCTCCAGCAAGTGCTGGTCATAAAAACAGCTCGAATAGTATCCCACAATTCAAGTAAGCAAAAATAGTGGTATTATAATGGTTTTATTTGGGTCTAAGCTTCACTAAAATTTCTTGATGTGCTTTGCAATCCAGCCATTACTTGGACTTCTTTGATGAGAAATCTGTCCTCGGATCAACCCTTTCTCATTACCTGAAGCTTTTTTACACTCTTTCTTTCATAACTAAGACTGTATCTAGCTATGCTTACTCTTCCCAATGTTTCACTTGCTTAAAAAAAAAAGTACTAGCAATCCAAGCTGGTTTTATTTTTGTATCTCTCAGCAAGTTCTAATAAAGTAAATTGAGCAATATTCTCAGTTTATTGTATTGATAAACAGACTGTAAAGTGTTTTATGATATGGTACTTCTTGTATGAAAGACACTAGACTAACATAAATTGCAATTGTAACTGTAAAGTACTAAAATATATTTTCCCTCTAGGGCTCTCTAGCATATTTGGCTGAAAAAAATAAAACAAAATAAAATAAAATAGACTTGTTTATTGTGTATATTTTTTGTAGTGTAATTAAATGTCTCTATGGTTTCCACTCAGAAACAAAGTCCTCTTTCCCTCCTTAAAGCAGTCTAAAGGCCCACAAATAACTTTACAGAGCTGCCTTGTTCCAAACTGGAGGTGAAAAAGCAGTTTCTTTTTCACTTTCTCCAAAGTGCCTCCGGAGGAATGGATCTCTCAGCACTTGCAGCCCTGTCATTTCCAGGCCATGCTAATAGTCATTATTAAAAAAAAAGCATCAGACTCCTGAGTCAATCTTTCCTACTGTCCCAGTGATACTGTCTCACTGTAATCTGGACCGATGAAAAAATTTCCATTCTCCACCCAAACTGGTGTCAAGTGGATTCTTTGTGGTGATTAATTGGGATCTCGTCCAAAGTGAGTATTGAGCAAGAAGGTATATCTTCCCAGGATTAGGACTGGTCAGTGTGGCAACTCCTGTACCCTAAGGGATGTAAAACAATCACAGCGGCGTTGCCCCCCTACCAGTGATGGCCGGAGGCAGCTGTCCGGACTGGTAAAGAAACAGGCGCTCTGCCTCTCTGGCGGGGCACCCCAGCCCAGGCACAGGTCCCGTGGCCCTGGATCATGCCAATGCGACTGCAGCTCTGCAACACCCACAGTGAAACTGAGGACAAACTCAGTCCTCGGTGGTTTTACTGGAGAAAAATAGAAATCTGCAGGGATGTGGTGACGTAGCTACAGACTCCAGACAGGTCTCACTTCGCACATAGCAGCCACATTTTGAAGCCCAGCTCTTCAAAGACACCAGGACCTACTCTGGTCCCTCTTACAGTGTTCACCAGCAGTAAGATTACTGAAGTGCCTGGAACTACTGGAGGGTGGAGAGAGGGAACAGTGTGAATCAGAGCAGTATCCAGACCCAAGGGTAGTAGTCTTTGTTCAGTAAATACAATCCCTCCAGTTTCATACCTCCGTGCTTTAACAGCACTTCCCTCCCAGACCTCTCATTAAGAAGGAAGTGCTAATGGAGCTGTTCTAATCCTTCTTCAGACAAAAGGCAGCAGATGAAATAATGGCTAACTGAGGAAAGAGTACTCACAGAAAAGTCAGAGGACAGGTAATGAATCTTTGAAATAAAGGTGGAGGTGAGATACTTAAAAAATTAACCTCCTCCTCTCTTTTGGTCTTCCTTTAATGAAGTGGTGATAAATCCACTACCTGTTTTAAGGTTCAGAGCAGCTGCATAATGAATCTGCCATAATACACAGGAAAGTGCAAAATCACCATTACACTTCAACACCTTGTGCTCTACTCCGAATGAGATAGAGGATTATACAAGCACAAAACCACTCCCTGGAGTAGCTGAATGGAGGTGGTAGAATTAAGGCTGAAACAGTCACAGTTAACTCCTGATACATGTTTAAGTACACAGTGTTAAGCCCTTTCATAAACTTTAATTGTCCTTACACAAAATTTCAGATGGGACTTCTCTCAGTCTCAACTCAACAGCTTGCCTAAAAAAGGGAATAAAACACCTCCCTAGTCACATATGAAGGATCTGCTTGCTTCCCCGTGGCTCTTTCTAGATCCTAAAACTCTCTCTTATAATTCAGGATTAATTTTGATGTTTGGAACAGTAGTATTTCCTAAATCTCTCTTGAGCAGTGGTTCAGATCTTCGATCTGAACCTGCCATTTTAATTTGAAAGCTTTATTGTATTATGTGCATTCTCCAGTTCTTACTCTTGCCAAAGCCCTCCTTAATGTTCTTCAACCATTTCTTTTTCTTTTTCCGTGAGCATCTTATAACAGATAAAAACTTCATCGCTCAGATACAGCATAAGATGAGTATTTTGCATTATCTCATTGATTCATCCTTCAACCAGAGAATCATACTTAATGGTTTGGACACCCATGAAGTAGAATTTGTCTCACATCTGTATCTCTTTGTACCCAGCATTACACTGTATTGGCTCAAAACAGCCAACCTCTTCTATCCTGGATTTTCTGAAAAGGTCATGTCTTACGATAAAGCAAAGTATGATAAGAACACAGTATTTAAGCCTTGCAAAGCTGATCTTACATCTCTGTGATAAAGCTGGAATAGCAGCAGTAAAATAGCAGTACAGAATACTTTTTTCTCCCAAACTCTGGGGAATGTTTGAACAGGAGGAAAAATAACCCACAACAAACACAAGAAAGCACATATCACAGAAGTGTACAAAATCTCAGGCAATGATAGAATTCAGTCTTAATTAATTCATACATAACTGGTGCAAGCCATACTTTGGGCCAAAGCAGCAGGGTCCCCCTTGGCCGGGCAAGTGTGCCAACTGTGCTGAGGTTGCCTTTGGGTAACACCCAGCATTTGACAAGTAGCACTTCTCACCACTAGCCTGAAGGAAGGAGGAACAGGTACTTGAGGTGATACATTTCTTCAGCATCCTAGCAGTAACTAGTGTGTGCACCAGGTTTTGCACTCTGCAGAACCCCAGTGAGAGGGGGAAAAAAAAAAAAGGCAGATCCGCAGACAAGCCCACTTCTCTTCCTCCTCACATACACACATTTAGGGGAGAATGAAAGGAGGAAAGATACCCTACCACAATATGTTTTGTGATAGCCCTGGGTATGAACAGAATTCATCTACGTTCTTACTAAATTAAGATGGTATTATATTGCAGACCTCCTCAAAGAACTTTTTTTCTTAGAAAGAGTGTTTTCCTTCAAGATTTCTTGATAAATCTGTTGGTTAGTGCACACAAAATCATCTGCTCCCTGAAGATTGCCTCCAGACTGCAGAGCACTGCCTTTAATAATGCACATCCTTCTTGTTGTGTGTTTTCCTTTTTTCCTGGGATGTGTACTGAGTGGTTTTGATGTTTCTTCTCTATAGTCATGACAGAGGATGTATCAAACTTTAACCTAAACATCTTGCACGTGGGAAACAACCACACACCCCCAAAGGAGACCTTATGTACACTTTTTGAGATGTGAAGACCTCCCTTCTATCACCATTTCATCAGTTGAAATATGTTACAGTTCAAAAGCAAGCAGATAGGCAGCCTACACCAAGCTGAAGGAACATGTGGTTCCTCTGTACACAGCAGAACTAATGAAGCCTGGTCTGCCCTCTGTGTAGATTACCAGGTGTCTAATAAAGGATGAGTTTTTAAGTTGGCTCTTCAGAGGGAGACCCTAATAGGATCTCTCTGCTCTTCCTGATCACCTATTTGCATAGAACTTACAGCATACTCTGAGGTCATTTCTCTTCTGTGAAACTGAATTGAACTTTGCCACTGGGTTTGCAGGTTGCTTGGAGGGAGAAGAAGAGGACAAAAGCACAACTGAGTATGCTCATTCCCTTAGAAGACCAGGCTAAAAATCCTATTTAGCTGGGGGAGAGGTGGAGGGAAGGTGACACACATGAGGGGTGAGAAATATCAGCAAAGAAAAGAAAAACAGCGTCAGGACAAAGCAAAGAGAGGAACCAAAAGACCAGTACATCACACAAGCACCAAATCTTTCTTGAGAAGGCTTTTAGTCCTTTACCTCCAAATTCCACTTTACAATACAAACTTGAGTAATCAATGTTTCTCCAGGTTGGCATGAAAATACAACTGTAGCCTTTTTTTTTTCAGAATATAAATAATATACTCATGTCTGAGGAAACAAAGAATTATTTATCAGTAAATAAGAGACCACATGCCTTCGCTTAGTGACTTTGTTGATACTTTGCTCAGTAGGAATAATTCTAAATTATTCCCCAATGCATGTAGTTGTACGACAATTCTGCCACATCCTACCAGGGTCTAGGGATTGAATCTGGCCTGTTGGTGCCTTCTCCTTCCACCCTTTCCTATTGGAGGTAAAACAGCTGTTTAGTCAGGAAACACTTCAGCAAAAGGCATGCAGTTTTTTTCTGCATGTTTGCTCACAGGCCAACGCAGGTTGCATGTTGCCACTCTTGCTGTAGCTTCTGGGGAAAAGGTGTGAAAAGGAAGAGGGTGAGCATCTGCAGAAGAAGGAAGGAGAAGAAAGGGTTCCAAACGGGGACTCTGTTACAGGTCGCAGCCTATGACTTCTCCTTTCCTGCCTTGGCCCTGCTCTTGCAAGAAGAGAGGGTGATGCTTTAGCTGAGGTTAGTGAACAGCTGCAGAGTGAAGTGGCCTGAGGGGTGTGAATAAAAATTCCCAAAGGCAATTTGTCCAGTGTTACTTTAGGTCAGTGCCCTATATCTGTAGTATCTGGACTCCAGATTAGCAAGCTCTTTATACGTGCTGCTATTCTGGTGCCTTCAGTGGGAAGCTACTGAAAGATGAAGCTAGGAATATGTTTCAATGCCTGCATCTACAGAGACCTACATAGCTGATGTTGTGGGATGGATTAAGTCAAAATAAAGAGCTCTACCCAGCAAGGCTTTCCTTTGTTTTACATCTGGAGATATCTGTTAGAGATGATCAGAGTGCAAACACTACAAACTCAATGGGACTTTTAACTTGTGAGTTTTTAGGCACAATGGTGATTTATGGCAGAAAGAAGGGGGTATTTTCAATGCCATTTGTTGACAGAGGAGATAAGCATTTGACCTGGTGCTCTAAGCTCATTTTGTAGGCATTGTATATCACAGCGTTTTAAGAGCATAGCTAAGCAGGAGACTTGTCTGTTTCCCTTGGCTTGGTTGTTCCCCTCTGGGTCAAACAGTCTCCCTGGAGAGAGAGATTGTCTGCTCCTTGAAGAGTAACCACCATGCTTAGCTCGAGCTGTAAAGTGAGGTGGGAGGAAAGGATGGCTGCAGGAAGAGACAAGCCTGCTGCACAGTTGCAAAATACTATGTACAGCTGAATAGACATTTGGACAATCACACTTTACTAACAGAATGGGTTTTGCATATAGACTGGAAAAATAAAACTCTTTATCCAGGTTCAAGGCAACACTGGAAGAGGTTGAGAATCAGAGCCAAAGTCTTCACAGGAATGTTGGCTGTCCCTGGAAAGAAAAGAAACTTGTGTTGTGCATTTGAGGGGGAGAAGAGACAGAGAATCTAAATCCAGTTTGACATATCATGTTTTTTTATTCTCTGGAATGAAAACACTCCTAATGGCTCTATTTTTCCATTTCATGCCAATATTACAACAGTTTCTGGTTGACTAAAGCCCAGTCTTACTCTCTACAACAGAGACTGGAAAACTGTCTTAAGTTTGCTGGCCCAACTGTTCATTCCAGTGAATGCAGTTGGACAGTATGAAATAAGCTTGCTATTATAAAAAAAACACATGTAGCATGATTCAGTGGGGCTATTTGAGTATAACTACAGCAAAGACAAAGATCAAATGCAACTGAACAGCTCTGAACAGCTTCTGAAATAGACACCTCCATCTAACATGTCTTTACATAGTGCCTCCTATTATTTTTCCAAATTAAAACACAATGTTCATTAACAACATTCTCCAAAATGTGCAGTGCCTATATGGAGGAGGTGGAGCATTTTTTTGAAGTACTACCAACCCTCTATACCATTCTTACCCTCCTCCCTAGTGTTGCTGTGACTTGCGTGACTGTTGGCTGGAAAATAAATGTTGCTACCCTTGATGACCTTGTTAATCTAACCCTTCCTCTACCTTCCATTCTGATTTTTCTTTTCTCCTAACCTTTCTTCTTGGTCCTCTGGTTGGGAAGTTGCAGGTGAGTGGGAGATCCAGGTGCACTCTCTGTTAGCTTATATGGCAACTTGCTATGAATGTTTGCCCTCTTCCCCTTGGGCACCTGTTGCACAGCTCTTTGTGGATTTGTCTGAAGGTGCCCCATACTCACTCCCTGCCTGCCTCTCTGTCCCTTGAGGATAAAGTATGCTGCATGGGACAGAGCTAACTGAGGAGGGCCTAACGGAAGGAAAAAGAGGAGAAAATGTTGTGGGAGAGACACTATGATGTATCCAGCCATTTCCCCTCTTGCTCTGTTTCTCAAAGGTCTCTGTGGGTTGGCTTCCTGCTGAGCAGTGGAAAGGAGAAACTGGGCTAAGGTAAATGTGCTCTCAGAGGAACACTGGTAGTTCTCTTCATTTAGACCAAATCGAAGCCTCACTCCTCTTGCCAGGCCTCTGCCACTAAGTTAGTACCTGGCTCCTAATACCTCCCTGCACCTATTAACCAAAGACGCCTTCACTTCCTCAGACAATTGGTATATAAATGAGGAGCCAAATTTTCTCTTCAGCAGTTCCAAGCCATTAGGCTTTCCACATTACTTACCTGTCTAATCATCCAACCCTTCATCTCTGGGGAGTTTAAAATAATGCCCAAATCACAAGTAATGAAAATGAGTTTCCTTCCTAATCTCACACCTTGCCAGCGATCCCTCACAACAGGTGATGTTGCCCTTATGATCCTGATGAGAAATAAAAGCAGGTTCTCCCAACCTTATCTTCCTTCCCTTGGTCATCTCCACATCAAGCTGAAAAGACATAATTAAGGACTGTACAAAGGTACAGCTAATGGGGATAAAACTACATACAACTGAAGCTTGTAATTGTTCTCCATACCTTAAGCATATGAGTTACCATGTAATGTAAAAATAAATAGTGCATATAAAGTGTATTGACCTGAATCCTAACCACATTTGTAAAACAATATTAAGACCAGTGACTAAGCATAAAGCACGTGATTACAAACCAAACCCCAATCTTCTTTGTATGAGTCATATTTTTTTTAAGCAGCATAACAACTTCGAGTATACAAACTGAGGAGAGGCAAGACCCACTGGTAACAGAGGAAGCCCTCCCAAAGTCCGTTCTTATTTCAACAACAAAATAAAGGCTGTACATCTACAAAATCTACCTTGAATTTTCAAAATTCAAAACTTAACTAAACAGACAAATTACTTTATGCCATATCAATGGAAAAACAGATTCTTAATTTATTTTTACTGACTGAGACCCTTCTCAAGTACCTGTATTTTCTGATAACTGGCCCAGAACATTATAATCTCTTTATTTCAATATTGTGTAAGTTTGTCAGATGATAAATGCTGTTTGCAACTGAGCAGAAAATTATATATACAGTATCATTAGTGCTTTAATGCTCTAAAAGATTATAGAGCTTAGGAGTTCGGGCTTCTCATTTACTGTTCTAAACATGACAGGGGCAGTGACTTTCAATTTTTTGTCAAAATTTCATACTTGGGAATTCCGGCTTGTCTAGCTCAAGACTGCAAATTTTTCACACTTGTTCTCCACCCACCTATTCCTGCAAGGTCCTGTTCATGCAAAACTTTTTGCATGAAAGGATAGGAGGAATCAAGATAAGGGAAAATGCCAGCAGAATATTAACTCCTTCTACATATATTTGTACTTTCTGACTGCCAATAAGAAGCCCTATTATACCTTGCTTTTGTCTACTGTGTTATGCCTACCATTCCAACGCAATAAGAATGGAGAAGGATAGCTTTGCTTGATGCCTTTTCATAATTACAAAGTCTTTAAAGTCACTCCCTTCAGATAAATATAGGTAGACAATGACTAGCATTCAGTGAAATTGATGAATACTACATTGAATGCAAAATGTATATAGAGCAACAAAGAGAAAAATACGATGTTTCACACTGAAGCCTTCACATGTCTTCAGGGCTTTTGTGTGACTTTCTGTCTTCATTGCTGAATATACATAACTTTTCAAATATCTTTTCAAAGAGCTGCCAAAGAGGTAATTCACATTTTTATAAAAGGAGAGAACAAAATGTTTAATTCTTGTGTTAAATGTATTCACCCCTGCCCCTACCACTCACCCTTTTCTTTAAGTACATGATTTTTTTGAGAATGTGTTTTGATTTGAACTGCCACATTTTGCTTGGTTTGAGTCAAAACTGATTATTGAGGATGCTAGCCACATGTGAAAACAGAGGGGGAAAAAAAACATACCATCCTACACCTGTTAAGGTTTTGTCTCACTGGATTTGACAGGAAAGCTTTCTGTAGTTACTGTTATTTTTTTTCTTATCCAAGACCAGAACTTTAATTGCACCCATAAGTTCTCTTATCAACACATCTGTATCCAACTGTGCTAACACTTCGCTCACCTTCAACTTTTTTTGTTTGTTTTGGGAACATTTCTTTGTGGTTCTAAACAACATAAATTTGGTTTCCTCATTAAGAAGCTCATTTAGCTGCAGCTTGATTGCAAGTAATTTGCCCTAACTGTCTCCGTCTTTTAATTGTTTGTGCCTTTTTCTAATCTATAAACTGTAACTTCAGGCAGGCCATTTTTGTCTTACCATTTCCTCTTTGGAAAGGCATATCTAATAACCCACCTCATATCCTGTGGCTTTAGGCTTTTCAAATCATATGAACAGAAGGGATAGACCGTCGATTCAACTCCAAGTTCATTTGAAAAATACCTCCATAAAATCTCCTTTTTAAGAAATAGGAAAATAAACCTTCATCCATGAAATTTAGTTTGGTGGAAAATAAATATGCATCATCATTGGTACAGAACTGACTCCCTATTCTGTTTCCACAGCGTTTCCTTATGACCTCTGAGAGACATGAAATTCTAAGTGCCAATTTGGGTACTGCTACAATCCTTGAGTTAATCAGAGTCCAATGAATTTTATTCCCATAGTTCTGAATTGGCACCATTTACCCTACTGGAGACAGAATACATGATCTCATTAGAGTCTCTGGACTTAGTCAAGCCTATGCATGAGGCAGCTTTTTTTTCTTTTAAGTAATCTCATTATAAGTTCTACCAAATATGGTATCCATATCAAATCACTTTAATTTCTCCCACCTAATCCCCTTTACCCCCAAAGTGTAACATAAACGTATTAGTCAGATTAGCAGCACATTCAGGAGTAATCCTTTCAAAAACAAGAGAACTATATGTATTTTTCCCAATCCCCAAACTTTTGTTTGTGTTAATTATTCTAAAGCTGGCTGACAGTGTGAATAATACTCTTCCCCCCTCCAGTCTGAATAGCAATTAAAGAATTTGCATTTGCTCCTTCTTTTTCTTACAAAATAAGATATTTTCTCTGCATTTTTTGTTCTGAGCAAGTGCCTGCTCTGACTCCCCCTGAAGTCTGTGGCCAAGCTCCCAAATTAATGTTTTCATCTGTGTCTTACTTTATAGCACTTGCATAAAGCACAAAACACACACACAGGAGTACGGCAGCCTTGGGGTGGGGAAAGAATGCCAAGCACACTAGGGTTTCTTTCTCTTAAAGTTCCTTAGACAGGTATTTTCTTACATGATCTCGAGACCACGGTTAGCTCTTGCACTTGCCTGGTGGGGACCAGGGATTCCATCCAGAGGAGTGCTTTTAGCAAAAAGAATAAGAAGCATTTTCTGACTGTGACGAGAAAAGTTTAGAAAGCTTTATCACTGCCTTGAGAAATTTTCCTTTCCATTGTTTAAACCACTGAAAATATTGAGACTACATTATGAAATGAAGACCACATTCATGCAGCCAAACTTCAAACAAATGCCAACGAAAAGCTTTTAACCAATCTCTGGCAGCTTTCTGTGAGGGAATCAGCAGATGTGTGCACATATACTCAGAGAAATGTGCACTAGATGCATGCATGTATGTATTGTCCCTTCAGAGCTCTCTTATCTATGTAACATGTTTTCTTGATGGATAAATAAAAAGAAGCAATGTGACTAGACAGCCTGCACAGTTTGTTGACATTGCCAATACTCAGCTGTTTTGAGAAGAAGACATATTGGCCGAGAAGTTCTATTTTATAAGCTAAATGGCTGATGACTTCTTGTATGACCCTGCAAATTATTGAAGTGTTCCTGAAGCTCTTCCGGTTTTCTTCAAAACCTTTTCAAATCATACTGGAAGCCTCATGAGTTGATTATACTGCAGTATCTCACATGTAAACTATGGGGAGACTTCCATCTGGCAAAGCCAAACTGGCATGAAAGAATGCCAAGACCCCTCAAAAACAACATCATCAGGTACTTTATTACACTATTAAAAAGAAGGTAAAAAAATACTTTTCATTCTGAGAAAGAGGTTAATTTTGTGTGAAAGCTCTGACTTACTCACACACACACACACATACACACACACCTGAAACAAGGAAGCGATTTCCAATTGCCTGATTCCAGTTAGGAAAAGAAACTCCAGCTGGCTTATGGACAAACTGCTTTTGCCTAAAAGACTCAGAATGCCAAGTCCCATTTTCAAATGTGATATGAGTTCTTGGGAGCCTAAAGGACATGGGAGTTAACAGGACGGAACTGCTAAAACACTTATAAATAAGTACCATCAGCATAACATTTCTGAAAGTCCCTTGGGGACAAAGCAGTGCAAGTCCCATTTGGAGACTGTACGATAGGCTCCCAGATCTCATTTGCAGGGGGACCCATGCACTTCCATCAGGTGAAAATTCTATATCACTTACAAAAAGTCCTTTGGGCTCCTTTAGTCCCTATTCCCATCGCAGCTAGTGAGAGACTGGGCTGTCTGAGAATGTAGAATAAGGTATTTAGGACACTAAAAATATTAGTTCTACAAGTAAATTATCGAGTCTTTGGATTAATGAAGCAGATATGGTTAGTAACAGGAAAGACACCAACAAAATGCCACTAGCATGCTGAGTGGGAATAATATAATACACCATGACCATATGGACTCAAGAGAGTAATTACATATGAGTAACCCCTCTGATCTTTCATGTTGCCAGGTTTTTATCTCAGATAGTCATTTTTCTCTGCTATTACCAGCTTTTTGTTCTAATGAAGAACATCCTCCCCTTTCACCATCCTTATTATGTCTAAGTAATCATTATACATGGATATAGAAGAGGGTGAATTCCTCAAAGCAGATGCATGCCGAAAAACAGTAAAACTTCCTTTCTGCAAGGCCAGAATGGGCTAAATAGGCTCATTTGGTACCAGCAGATAATTCAAATTTGTCTGGTTTTAGTGGGCACTCCCACAAATTTTAACACGATTTATATAGTGGAGAGAGTGAAGTACCGCATTTAAAAAAAAAAAAAAAGTTTTTCTTTCTTTTAGAATGACATCTTTCATTAAAAAAATACAGAAAGAAATAAAGAAGGAGACTTGCATTTGATCATTACATTGATAGACTCACTGGTCAGTTCAAGTGAAGGGGAAGCACACTGGACAAAATAGGAACCTGGCTTTTGGAAATATAGAGTATATCCTGTAGTGGAGTAATAATATCTCAGGGCTCTCCACAGGCATGAATTTTCCTCCTGTCTTTGTATCTGCATTGAAAACCAAAGAAACAGCTTTCAGTGTGAAATGAATGCTTAGCCCTTAAACAGATTTTATACAAGAGGCAGAGGCAAGAAGAACAGAATAGCAGAGCTGTGATCTGAAAGACATAATTGGGACTGGAGGGTAAGAAGGTAGATTGTATTTTCCAGGAGAAAATGACAGAATTCTACTTTTCCTAGCTTTGTGGAACTTCATAAAAATGCCCATACAGAAATGCTTCCTAATGTTGGCTTCAGGCATTCCTACATCGTTCACTTTGTTTTAAAAAGAGGCGAAGGAGAAAGGGCCAGGTCAAAGTAGGGGGACATTTAAACAAGTGAACAGATGCACTTGTTCATTTCAAGTGGGGACAAACCTGGAATAATTCCAGCTAGATCTGAGTCAGGAAATTTCTCTACTATGAAAAGGAGATTAAAACCAGGCATCACTACAGTCAGTAACAGCTTCCCTGTAGTTCATCTTTTAATATTCAGGGGAGCTCTTCAGACCCAGTGTACCCCTTTCTAATGGGTGCTGCAGAAACATGAAGGATTATGGTTTCATATCACATGTGGTATCAAACCATAGCCTCCTGGGAGACTTTACAACCTGTAAGAAACTCAAGCTGTGTACGATAAAGAATCCGACACACCTCAGAGTAGCATTTGGTTCTGTTGGTTACCAGCTGCAGATGTAGAACATAAGAGCTTGCAGAAGTGTCTTTTATGCCCATTTATAAACTGATTACACCATGCTGGCACCAAAATGCTTAAGACAATTTGCTCGATTCCTGTAAGGCAATGATTTTATTCACTTGCTCATGTCTGATGTTGAATGTTTTCTTAACCCACATGCAGGAATCATTTGGACATAGCAAATCTGATTGAAAGAAAATTTTCCTAAAATACTGGCTAGGGAGTTCCAGCCACACAGACAGATCTCTGACAAGCTCCTCTCTGTGGCTCTCAGAAGAGCTATTTGCTTAGGCTTAAGGCAAAGATGGGCAAAATTCTACTCCGTGGCCCAAAGCATAACTTTTCATTAATTTGCATGAGATGAACATTTGCTATGCTTTTAGGAAAAGAAAAATGTCAACCATTTGACTAAAAAGTGAGTTCTCTGCAGCAAACACTCATTGGTTTTCTTTTCTGTACACAGAAAAATTCCTCTCCTCTATACAGAAGAAAGGGCATTAAGAAAATGCATTTTTGCTTTCTCCGAAGGTGCGAGTTCCCCACTGAGGACAGTTTTTCCCACGTAGCTGTAGGTTTTTGAAATCTTGGAACCAAATTTTTTTCTCAGTTGGTAGATTGTAGTCACATTAACCCCATTAAAATCTCTTGTTCTGCTCCAGATTGACACTGGAGGATCTCTGACAGACAACGACTAGTGCCTGCACCTGAGGATTAGTTCCGTTTACCCTGTGCAGCAACAAAAGCTCTTGTTTCCTTGGGAAGGTTTGAGACAGTCTTCTGATGTGCTATGAAGTTATTAATGTTGCTTGATATTTGCTTTGACAGCTGCTCTGTACCCTATTTAATCATCTTCATCATGGTTCACAGCTCTTTTTTCCCTTCATTTCTCTTTTGCCTACGCGTCTTAGGGAGAATGATGCAACACACAAGTTGATAAATCTTTCAACCCTTCGTGTATTTCTCCCCTTTATCTTCACTTACAAAGTTTCACTGTCTGGCATTTTTTTTCATACTGTTCAATAAGAGAACAGAGAAATGTTCCAGATGCAAATATCATTGGAGTGTAGTATTTTTAAAATATTCTAACTCTCATGGGAGAAAATTAGTTTGCAGCCCACATCCATTCAACAGGTAATTTGGTTATGCATTAAACGAGCTCCTTCAATACATGAGAAAACTTTTAAAAATCATATTATGAACATTAGCTGCCTGCCTTTATTGTATTTCATTGCCTTTCCTTTGAAGTTGTTGATAATACTTAGAGCAGCAACCTCTGCTACACAAGAGCTTTCTCCTCTCATGACACTTTTTGGAATGATGTCATACTTTGTCACCTGCCTTCCATTTCCCCGGACAAACTGTTCCCTGTGAAGCTGTAGCTGTGTCCGTCTCGTCTGCTGTCAGTCAGGCTCCTGTTTGTGCCTGACAGGGTGCAATGCAGGAGTACAGATTCTCTAAGCAATGTCACTGTCATCCACAGCTCCCCCAACAGTCTTTTTCCCTCAGTTGGTGCCAGAGCAGGGGTACAGCCCAGTTTGGACCCCCATGCTCAGGGCTTAAGATTTTAGGTTCAATCAGTTCCCCAAGAGGGACTGGCAAACATTTTAGGCTATAGGCTAGCTCCCTCCAATACCATCTAGGGGTCAGCAGTCAGCAGTCAGAGATGTCAGAGGACTGCAATGCTGCAACTGAAAAAGGAGTGATCTTCAACCAACTGAAGCTACTGTGAAGCTTCCCAGAGGGCCAGGACACCATCCACCTTTTCAGTCTGCCTCGAGTTGGCAACATTAGAGACAGCCAAGAAAATCCATTACCCAAAGCTTTCTTCCAGGCCTGATAACCTATTTCTCACATCACGGGACAGTGTCCGCATTCCATGAGGATCTGTGTCGAGTCAATTTACACATCCTTTCACAATTATACAGACAGGGATTTGCAAAACCTCACGATACTCTATCTGGTTGGTATTACTGAGAAGGCTGATGAACAGCCAAGCTTCGACCTCCTTGACAGCAGTGCAGTTTAGAGATTGAGGAAGCCTGCACCAATTTGGGGGATTCACAGAAAAAACAACCCTAAAAACAAAACAAAACAAAATTCCAAAAGGGAAAGAAATTCTCCAATCATCTGTCAGGCATGTGGAAAATACTGTTGTACTTCAAGTTTTACAAACAAGAGCCCTGACTTCCAATTCTTGGGATCAAACTTCTGTTTCTCTCAATCACATTAAATGCATTCTTTTCATGTCAGTAGATTGCATACATCATAGAAAAGAAATGGCTCTTGATATCTGTCGGTTTCAAAGTCAGATGATTATGATCAAAGTTTAGCATCTCAGCGCCTTACAGGGAAAATCCATTTAGAAATATGATGGGGGAAGCAAGAGCAGAGCTACTCCACTTTGATTTCCAGCCAGGGTGTATCTAGGAACTGAAAATACACAGGTATGATGTTTTCCTTTTTCTTCATGCACTGTAGTATTCATGAGAGAGTCTCAGGGTGGCTGCTTTCCCCACATGCACACCCTTTATGTCTCAGCTCACAGAAAAACAACAGGTAGCAGGGTGGAAATGCAGAGCTTTTACAAGGTGACTTTCTCCCTTTCAGTAAAATCTTTCTGTCCAGCTACACCCTGCCACACATGACAACAGTCTCCAACTCAGCTGCTGCAACATCAAAACCCACGAGACACTGCAGTCTCCCAAACACCGCTCTGTATCACAGCATCTGACTCGTCCTAATTAATTTCCTTTGTTGTACAGAGAGCATCCAGGAGCTAATTGTTCTGATGAGACAGATAAAACATCAAAGGATGTTTTAAAATGTGTTTAAAAATGTGGCACATTGACAGTACTGCAGTCTGAAGCCCACCAGAATTCAACCAGCCTGTGCCAGGAAAAGCTGGTCCTTGGGGCCTTGTCAGGGTGTTGGAGCGCTGCTTCGACAGCCCGCCTTTGCAGGGGAGTAAGAGCTTGGTGTACAGTTCAGTCTCCATGTTTTTGCGTCCCTAGCTGAGGTTGTTGACAAGGATGCAAGCTCCCTCAGTTGTAGGGGAAGGTGGTGTATGTGAAGTGATAGAAGATGATCCCCTGCTCTTGTACCTTTCCCTGCCTAAATCCCCTCCCTCCCACACACGCTCACTCTCACTGATTTCAAGTAAGTCCTAAGTGGCCATCAGACAGTAATGAGTTTTTGCAATTGGCAAGCTGGATGGATTTGAACTACTGACCCAGGAATTAAAATGCTCTTATAGGTAGTCATCTGTGCATCCAGTAATTTGTGTCTTACTAAGAGCACAGCAGATAGCTTTGATTTCTGATCAGATCCTTCCACTTCTCACAAAAATAACAGTACCTCAGCCAGAAACAGGATGCACTCAAGCCCCCACTACCTGATGTTTAAGTTTTCTTTCTACTCTAACAGAACAAAAAAGTAATGTAAAAAACTGTCAGCCCAATTCTAGCCACTATAAAAAAGTTTTTCCCTTAAAAAGATTGTTCACATGATGAACAACAAGAAATGTGAAAAAAGGAAAAGCCAAGGAGAGTGAGAGATTAAGACCCTGATACAGTACATAGGGACATGCTCACCTGGCTTTATGGGACTTACGTAGAGGCACAAGTGCTGTCACGAACAGGACTGCCTCTTTGAAATGGAGTCTTGGCAAAGAGGGAAGTGGAGAGAGAACAAAGGAAACATGGGAGTCTAAATTTTAAACTATCTGAAAAGGAATCAGAGGAGAAGAATAAAAATGGCTGAAAGAAACAAAGGAAACAGGGAACAAATAAACTGTGCTCAAGATGTTACAAAAGAAAAAAGCAAGGTCACGGTAGCATGGGGAGAGATGCAAGGAGAACATCGAGATGTACAGGGGGAGCTGCTGGAAACCACAACACAGATGAGACAGAGCAGCCTGGCAGAAAACAGGAGCCCTCACACTCTGCAAAACAGCATGTTCCTCCCCTGTCTCCTGTGCTCCCAGCACTGAGGGACTAGTCCCAATTCCCAACAGCTTTGCAGGAAAGAGGGGTAGAAAAAATTTATGCAAAATGCCTTTGGGCCCTGCAGAATCTACAGCAAGTACCAAGGCAAAATTCTCTCCTGTCTCTGGACTGTCAGCGTTTTTTTCGGGATGGAGGTTGGTGGTACTGTTTTGATAACAAAGCTTGTTGATACAGGTACAAAAGAGGCTCTCGGAGGTCAAACACCACCCTTGGAAATGGAGCGACAAGTTTAACAGACTCACAGTGTTGGTTTTGGTGTTTGACCTTAAACAATACCTGAAGCTTGCAGGTTAAAAGAAAAACAGAGTTATAAACATAAGCTGAAACAAGTTTTTCAGAGTTCTATTTAAAACATAAACATGAAAAGGAAGCAGAGAAAATAATCACGTATGAACAGAAAAAATAACAAAACCGAAAAGCTGCTATTAGAACTGCAAGGGGGAAAGTATTCAGAGCAGATACATGTCCTGTCACTTGGTATTTTTTATGATTCAGGCTGAGTAACTGAAAGAACCAGCCAGTCCAATTTGACTGGAAAGGCTATTTTCCCATGTTAGATCTCAGACTTTGTTTTAGGTTATTTTCAGCGCTGTTGATGGAATGAGATGAAGAGATTAAGTTTCACCTATACCGCACTAAAGATATGTGGACAGAATTTATCTCCAGATCCGAGCTCAGGCCCAGGCCCGGAGGCACAGCGGTACCGGGCACAGTGACTTTGGTGGCCGCCACCACAAGTGCTGGCAGCACGCTCAGCACCTCTCAGCATTTGGCCCTATGCATGGAGGTTTGAAAATAACTTTTGGCCGGATGGTTCTCTCCCAGGGATAGATGGAGTTTCACTGAAAACATTGTCACATGCTGTGTGACATTACAATCGTTACATGTTCTGTTATCCTGGGGTTTTAGACTTCTTTACAGTGAGACAAACACTACATCCCTAAAATATAAATACCTAAGAGATACAGAGAGAACCAATACGGGAGAAAATGGATCTTCGTAACGACTGGTTGAAAACAAACATTTCTGACCTAGGATCTGACTACATTTTTTCCTTTTAAAATGGGGAAAAAATGTCAGCATTTTCCTCATTTTCTTCCCTTCAACTGCAATTTTGAAAAGTTTCCAATACAATGTTGATTCAATAGAGTCCTTTTCGATATACGTTTTCAAAGCACATTTCAAAAAATGAAATGTCATTGCAAAGTAAAACGTCAAGTTTCTGATTTGTAAAAACATCTTAAAAACTTCTTACTAGAAATAATGACACTTCAGCATAATTGACATGGCACTAAATTTAGATTAGTCAAAATGGAAAGCTGTTCTTGAAGATCAAGTTTTGCAGTTGGCTGTAATAGTCATTGCAAATTTGGCATAAGAAGAAACACACTGATATTCTGACCACACGACCTAGTTAGCCTGGTAACAACATGAGGAATTCATCAGCATTTCCTCTCCAGAAAGGAAGTGTATCCTGCTGAAAGTCAAGCTCAGGATTATCATCTCCATCTCACTGTGAGGCGAGGGGACTGGCCCAAGGACATGGAGAAAGTCAGAGCTGAAGGTGGGTTAGACCTCCATTGTTGGTGACTGCTAATCATGCATTCAGACCATGGTTTTCCTTTATGGGGAGCAGTGGAGAAGAGAAAGAACCAGTGGTTCATACAATTTAGAAGGAACCTGAAAGTCTCATTGCAATGACGGCAGTTCCTTGGGGGAATATTGCATGAAACTGGCAACACATCCTCACGTGATGGGGATGATATCCCTGTGTGGGAGACTTTTGCAGCTGGGAATTCAGGAGCTAAGTGGAGGAATTGGCCTTAGGACCATGGGGCTGAGAGGAGGGGCCAGAAGGGTGGGTAGGACTAATTGCTGACCTGGTTTTAGTTGTTTTCCCATGGTTGACACAAATTTACTTACATATCACCATCCTATTGGTTAAAAAGGCTGTAAGTACTATTTGGTTCTTCCCCCCAGTCCCCTTTTCAAACCTGGAAATGTATTTCACGGCTATGTCCTCCCAGCTCTCCTCTGTACCTTCTGTTTATATGATAATGGTGAAATATAACTTTTTCCACAAGCTAGAAGCCAGATTTCTTTTCCATTCATCCATTATAGAGCAAGAATAAGAAAATGAATACTCTTATATCCATTATATATATCAAGAGACTGAATCTACCTTTTTATTCCAAGAGCTAGAGATGACTGCATAGCTCATGAATTACAAAGCAATTCTGAGACACAACAGCAGCAGGAACAGTAGTAGCGTTTGGCACAATGTACCACACAGATGCGGTATCGAGAGATTGAAAAGTAAAGGGAATTTCTATCTATTTATCCATCCATCTCGTTACTATGTGGTTTTTACTTCCAATGTGGGAAAATAAAACCTTCTTTTACGTGGTATTTTTTCCATGCATACTCGACTTAAACACTGTTGATTTATGAAGCCTATACCAGTGGCATAAAATATAACTATGTCACAGAATTTGGAGAGGTATGTTCAGACAAATATGCTGGCATACCTGAATCTGTGAATTAAGATGCACAGTATAAAAATAATAAATATATTGTTACCATAAATTAAAGCTGTAAAGATTTTTTTCTTACTTGTTGGCAAAGGGAGTGATCTCTCCAGTGTCAGGATTGAACTGCAGGGCACTAATAAAATGTGACACAAATAACAAATAAATTTCCTCTGTATTGAATGGTTTAAGATTTACTGAGGTCTCCATACCAAGATCTATTGGGAGTTGTATAATCTAACGTATAAAATTTACAGCTAGGAGATAAAATGTGGATAAAATAACCATTACCTTACAATATTATTTCAACTCTTGCATCTAATTTGAATATTGTTTAATACAAAACATGCAGCTTTGGTGGAGAAAGGCATTTACACTGAGTGAAAGTCATGACAGTACTTTGAAACTGAATTACGAAGAGAGAGTACATTAAGTTTTCCTGACATTTTACAACTACATAGATTTACATATAAACTAGTGATCAACTCTCTTTAAGCTACATGGGCTTTTCAGTCATTTGTACACATGTATTTTTTTCCAGTTCTGAACAGATTTCTACCCCTTTTAGCAAAGAGTTTAGGTATCCTATCTTGGCTAATTTAAACTGCATGGAGCAGATCCTCAGCTGGAGACACAGCACAAAGGTGCACTGTTTTATGCCATCTTAAAATCTGGCCAAGTTCAGCTCTGAAAATAATTTCCAACTAACCTGACTGCATGGATACCAGTGTGAGTGAGTACAAACTGTGGCTCTGATTCTGTTTTCATTCATGGTAGTGTCAGTTCAGAGGTAAAGCAATGACTTCCATGTCGGCTTGAATGTAAGCCATCAGAAGAAAAAACAATTGGTTCTTTGGACCTAATTTTACCTCTGCTTGACTCTATGCTGATGAAACTGTACTGACTTAAAAGTGTGATCACTCCCTCTTTATACAAGTATACATAGAAACAGAAATGACTTCACATTTTATTCTACTTCTGTTTTGTTTTGCAGAACTTGCCAGGGCAGATATCACATTTTTCAAAACTTCATTATCCTTTGATACTGTCAATTTAACTGAAAAATAAATAACCCCTTGTTCAATAAGCATAACTTAAATTTTCAAGAAATTTCCCATATGGAAAATTTGGATACAGAAGGCTGCTACCAGCAAACCTGAGCCTTTTGCTGTGAAAGTTATTCAGGAAAGCCTGAGATAGAAAAGATCCTTCTTTCCTGCAAATTTAAAGCAGGTCTCCCTATTTTCCGATTTTCAGCTACTCTCATTTAAAGAGGTCCTGAAAAACATTTTCACCTACTGAGGAGACCAATCTGCTTTCCCCTGCAACATCCAAACTTTTTGGAAAGAATTCCACATTAAGGTAAGACACCCTGGAAATCCAGGTCTTCCCTGGAAGCCCAGAGAGGTTGGGTATTTGCAGTGATGGGTCAACCTCCCTCCATGCTATTAGACCACCATTCAACCACAGTGTTCAACGTTGATTTCCAGAAGGTGAGAAGCAAACAGAGGAAACGTCCTCAAGTTGCGCCAGGGGAGGTTTAGACTGGATATTAGGAAAAATTTCTTCACTGAAAGGGTTATCAAGTGCTGGAACAGGCTGCCCAGGGAAGTGGTTGAGTCACCACCCCTGGAGGTATTTAAAAGACATGTAGATATGGCACTGAGGGACATGGTTTAGTGGTGGACTTGGCAGTGCTAGGTTTGCGGTTGGACTTGATGATCTTAAGGGTCTTTTCCAAACTAAATGATTCTATGATTCTATTCTGCCCAGATGGATTAACAACATTGAATAGCTGTTTACCTAGACGTTTATTTATCAGAAAGTTGACACCTACTCTAGATTATTTAACAAAGAACTACCAGCAGCTGTCAGAGGTAATGGTGTGTTTAGCATTTACCTTGAAGCCAGATGCAATCATTGACCTTGAGGTGAAAGGCTCGGTAACCTCTTCGTAGTCTTCTGAGCCCTTCCAGTTACAGAGTTTAGGTAAGAAGTATCTTGCTGAGCTTCTTTACAGAAACTGCCCCAAAGATTTAACTGCTAATGCTTTCTCTGACTGTTTTTACCACTCTAACCCTTCTCCTCTGATGGGCTTAGGGAGCCTGCTGTTCTGAGTGCTATAAATTAGTATAAAATCTCCCTTCTGCTCTTATGTTCAGGCACTTATTTTTAGTTTGTGAGTTCGTGTGTTGCTCAGCAGAGACATGATCCTATACCTATTGAAACAACGGACTGAGGTGTTCCTCCTGTTTTTCTTCCCAAAAAACATGTGTGGAATGCAGGCTGTTCTAGCCCAGCCATGCACAACAAACCATCCCCAAAGTCACGTGCTCTGGTGATGTCAGAGGTACATAGACCTTCTGGCCCAAAGGTTACCCTTTAGGGTTTTGGTAACGATCTAGTGTAATATCACAGTGTTCATCTTTCTGCCAAAGATAGCTATTCATCTTACAACTGTTTGGTGCCTGCTTTTATCTGTTTGATATTTGACACCCCCCATGTGCAGAACAGTGCAAGGACAATTTGACAAATAACCTACCCAAAACCAACCCTCCATTTTTGGATGAAATGGTTTGCCCACAGCATTCCCTGTGGGAGGGCCTAAATAGTGTCAATCACATGTCAGGAGTAAGCTTTTGTACCTCAAGGGCAATAATTTGGGCTGGGACTCAGAACAGACCATAATGGTTAATGAAAGTTAATGGTTTGGGCAACTGGGGTGCCTCCTGTCATTCTGATATTGCATTTTGCTGTCTCTATTTTGTTTTATCTTTTAATTTATCTGTGTATAAAGTGGGTTTGGTACTTATACTTACCTGTCCATAAGGAGTGGTGGTTAGACTTAATGAATACAGGCTTTTTGAACTCCCTGGGTGAAAGAAACTATTTAAGTGCAAATTATCCTCTTGTCTATCCTCTCTGAAGTCTAACCTACTTTGATGTGATTGTGATCTATGATGTCACTTGTAGTGTGTATTATAGGAGGGGTTCTCACAGCAATGAATGTAGGTAAAGCCTTGAGTAACACAAAGTAACTCATGAATGTGTAAGTGCAAACACAGGATGGAAATTATTATTTTAGGCATAGTTCCAGGATTTGGTTAAAGTTTCTTTAGTTTTTAAATTACTTGCTTTCCATTTTCAGATACAAGCTAACTTTCATATCTTCCTTGACTCATTAGAGGTCAGACCCTCAGGCTGGTATAAATCATCAGTACTTTACTGATACCAATAGAGCCGCCCTGATTTGTACTTAGCTGAGCACCTAGTCCAGTGAGATGTATTCACAAAACCTAGCCAGGGGCAGTACTCCATTGAGACGGTCAGTAAAAGTAATGTGAATAAAAGCTGCCAAATGTGAAAGCTGAAATTCTTAAATTTTGTAGTCTTACTTATAGTGTAACTATATAGGTTAAGTAAACCATCTCTAGATTTGTACCACCATTCACTTTTGACCTTTGCACTAAGAATGCTTTAAGGAACTGTTAGCAATTCCTTATAAATATATTAATATAAATAGTGATATGTCTATTGTCCTGACGTAAGCCTGAGAAGGGCTGAGAATTAATGTAGACTTTGAGAAAGAATTCCTATTGTTTTACCTCTGCAGGTGACCCAATTTGAATCAGTCATGCAAGCAGGTGAGCAGGTTTGTTCACACACGGCTATCTGGATTCCCTTGCTGCACTCTGTCTATTCAGTTAGCACTGGAACACCACATTGCTATGGGCGCCTCTCTGCAGGAATAATATTGATTTCTGTTGAAGGCTTTTTCCTAGGAGAAAACAAAATAAAAGCTTCCATTTTTCTAGTCCTACAATGAAAAGTTAATGGAGAACAGAGTTTACAGCAGGGGAAAAGGAAGGAAAAAAGAGGGAGGAAAGGAAGGAGGGAGCTAAAAATGGAGAAAATTTAAAGGATGCAAGGGGAGAAGGATGGATGTCAGAAGGATCTATGTCAGAAAGGTAGTTTTTCAGTTCCATCTCTCCTGAAAAGTTCACTGGCTCAGAAGAACTGAGGTCCCAGCAAACTACTACCACAGAACTTTCACAGGCAATCTGCAGGATTTTTTTCTCTTTTAAGATCTCCAAAACCTTGATTCAATCTCCCCGAACTCCTTCATGAGTACATAGTATTCCTACAGACAATATGCTACATGCACCTTCCTACAAGGTCAATACTACATATGTGAATGTAGGAAGCAAGAGGAGGAGAATAGCAGCTGGAACTAGAAGACCAAACCAAATTCAGTGGCTGAGCTGGGTGTTCCTTCTCACCCCCAGTTTCCAAGCAGTAGCTGATTCACTACAACAATTCTGCCCAATGCTCTTTCTGTAATTACTTTTCAAAAAAGGTTCTCAAAGAACCTTCCCTCGATGGAAAACATGAGCAGGCAAAATATGCCTACAGATTCAGGCATTTGCCCTATTTGCTGCTTTTCCTTTTCGCCTACCCTCTTTCCACCTTCATTTTAAACAAGAGGGACTGGCACTTCATCCCTGTAAACTCAGTAGCAAAACCGTAACTGGCTTCAATAGAACAAATGCTTTTGATCATAACAAAATACTGATGATACTTACTATTTTATTAAACTGCTGTATTTTTTCCACCCCATGAAGCATCCCCTCCCCCCTCTTTTTTGTTGCACCAAATGAGTAATTTAATCTGTTTAATCTGTAATTAAACACAGTTTTAAACATGTAAATTCTTTCCCTTGATGATATTCCTACTTTTGAGACTGATTTTCTTCACTGCCGAAACATTTTCATGCCAATGAAATTTTTTTGCATTATTATTACATTTAGCCTTAGCTTGTACAAAAAGCACAGCAGCATCTCCTTCCAAAATCTGCTTTTAAGGAAAAGAAGAGTCAGCCAATAATAAGAATTTTTTTTTTTTTCAAAGCAGTTCACGAGGGGAGGAGGGGTAGTTTTCCAACACGTTCTTAATTCTGATTACCATAAGAGGCATCTGAAGTGTTCAGTCCTTCGGTTTCAATGTGTGCTCCAATGAGTGCACTTTGGTGCAGATTCTGAAATACCAAGTTTCTGAAATTTAAAAAAAAAAAAAAAATTCCCTTGTGTGGAAGTAATCCAGATTAAAAGTAAAGGAGTCTGAAGCCTAGACAACACTCATTCCACCTTCACTGATACCCATTCCCTGGATGTGTAAACAGGCTGGTTGGATCGCAGTAGGTAACAGACAGGAGGCTGTTCTGCAAGAAGCATCATTTTGTGAGTGTTTTGTTCATAAGCTCCTCTATTCCTGGCCATTTTTGAGGACAGGATCCAGCTAGGCTATCAGGACCTTTACTCTGATTTGTATATTCTTAAGAGCCATCCCACCACAAGAAAATAGCAGCGATACAAATAATCTTGAACGGTGCCCCTTGTGCAGAGAACTGGGAGCGTCTGGTACTTCTGAAAATCAGACCACTTGTTCAGATACCAGTAAAGACCAAAGAGGTAGTTAAAGTCTGAACATGTAAGACCGCCTCTGCTGCACTGCTCCATTATCTTCTGCAATGCCATTACAGGGATGCAGTTAAAGCCCAAAAGTTTTTTTTATTAAAAAAGGTGACTGTACTTGATAGGCCTAATCCCCCTCTAGCTGAAATGATATCACTGGCTTCATTAGACAATGGGATTAGGCTTGCGTTGCTATGCATGGGCATATTTTGAATCTCTGTTAGCTGGCAGTGTTCTCAGACAAGCGATTAAAAGTGCTAACCATTTTGGCTAGTATTAGGACAAAGAGGCACTCTTTCTGATATGCCATTTAGGTTAAATGCATTCTCCTTCTGTTCAACTTGTCTGATACTGTAATGTTAAGCCAAGAACTTATCTAAGTAAAAAGATTAAACATATCTCTGAGGAATGCACAACATCGTTACAGTTGAATCATGAGGTTAAAGTGTTGCACAGAGGTTGCAAAATATCAGATAGAGAAGAGATTGAAAGGATAAATCCTTACTCATTTAGCATAGTTGCCTTATTCCACCTGCTAATGAAATCAGTATGTAAACTGCATTGGAAAGGGGCTCTGCATGTTAGATGTTTCAGTACAAGTTACATTGCATTCTGCTATGGGAAGTGATGGCTTATTGTAATCATTCTTTAGGCTTGTTTTTCACTTGGGATCAGAGGAATGTAATTCAAACATAAAGAGAGTGGCCAATAATTCATTCTTAAAGAGCCCTATAAAGATATGTGGCCAATATGGCGGCCCTTTTCAGGAAAAATAACGGTCAGACATTTTGCATGAAATTATCATTTCATTAATGTACTGATCGTTCCAAATGCTTTCAGACTTAAGTATGAATTAAACAGCATCATATTCATCTTAGAGCTGTAGATACAAGCCTCATCACCTGCCATAGCATTACATTTTATTCGCCTCTGGAAACAGACTTGTGTTTATATATTTGACCGTTAAAAGCCCAATGAAGAAAAGCACTTCATCACATGCTTAAGCAATTTAATGGAGCAGGGTCTAGGATGGGCGCTAACCCTCTTCACTGGTGAGCATTTCAAAAGCAAGCAGACCAATTTTAAAACAATTAAGAAGACATTGTAAGGTGAGACTGCACTGTGAGAGTAATTAGACTGCACTGTTACTGGATAATATTGGGGACACAGGGATATTTTCCAGCCTTTCCCAGCAAGTTGGCATGCATAAGCTAAATGTAATATTCCTTTAAGGCAATGCATTCTACAGATGGGAAATACAGCCTGACATTGCCTTAAAATTCAGGATGGTATTTTTTAGCCAGTCAAAAATGAGGGGTTTCTGCCACATTTTTCATTATGCAAGTTGTATATAACAATACTTATGTCTTAAGTTGCCAGAGGCATCCAAAGGTGGGGTTTTAACCTACAGTCAGACCGAAGGTGTATTGGAAACAGATTGCCAAATAACCTAATTTAGACATTAAGTACGTGCCTTAAGTGCAGTCGAAATGAAATTCCCATGACCTCATGACTGTGACCTTTGATTCTCTTAGAAGGGGATGAAGATTTCAGTGAAACAGTTGATAGGTATCTCAGAAAACTGCCTGTAGGTCCATGTAAAAACTGTATTTTCTAGGAAGGCTGAGCTTCTGATCTCACCATGCAGCTCTGCTGGGTCTGTGGTTTCCAGGCATATCTGCCTTAAACAGGCTCTAAGCACAGCCAAGGGGGGGCAGGAGCCTAAATTCTACACCCGCTTCTGCCATGACTTAGTCCTTGTAGTGCTAATCTCTGAAAAACAAGTAATTCCCTAGACAGGAAGACTAATGAGCCTCATTTCCTGTCAATTTATGGCTCGTGGCTAATTGGATTTGGCTGTTGGGAAGACAAAAGAGCCACCTGAAGTTCTCCTTGCAGCTGTAGCTTCTCTATGGGCTTCTTCCTGAGTGAGTGGATTCTTGGATGTCTCCTAAGGATTTAGCTCTCCCTGCTTCCTCTTCCTCATTTGTCACAGGCACTTTTTCCTGTGCTCACACACCTATTTTCATACAATTTTTTAGGAATGCTGTTCCTACATTATACCCACATCAAACTTGATTGGAATTGGACAGTAGGTCAGAATGTCCTAGTGTGAGTACAGATGATGAAAGAACAGAAGTCTTGCTTCCATTAAAAAATCAGCTTTTGGAGGCCAGCCTAGCTCTACAGAGCAAACTCATTGTCCCATTCCAGAAACAAAGACTCAGGAGCTCAGAAAAAATGCAAGTGAAGATTGGGCAAGTAGCACTAACACCACAACAAGGGCTAAGAACCGGGACCCAAATTCGCAGCATGCAGCAGAACTGAAGAGACGGGCAGGGATTTCCACCTGAAAATTTGACAATTTCTCAACATCCATAACCAGCAGCCCTCAAAAACACTTGGGCTTAGGCGCTGTCTTATCATGCTGTTTATTCCCTAGGGAATATGTTTCATTAAATAGAAATCACTATTACTGCCTGCAAACTAGAAGAGTGGCAAGAGACCACTGCCTTCACCTCATACCACTCAGGAACCATCAGACAGTGGCTGACATGACTTTTCAGGGGGGTACACAGAAGGCTATGGAGGGGAAGATCTTCCTTCCCCCTCTCCTTCTCTAGCTCTCCAAAACTTATGTTTCTCAAGTCAGCTCCTGAGCTGCCTCCTCCTCCCCCCTCAGTGAATTATTTACCCTTCCTATGTCTTAGGTTCCTCTCCTGCACAATGAAGTTGGCTTCATTACGTTAACACAAACAACACCTGCAGCTATCCTGATGGGTACTAGAAAATTCCAGGATGTGTTATTAGCTGTATTTTATAGGTGTGAAAATTAAGACTGAGCGAATTTAAGTGACTTGGTCTGACAGGAATCATGGTCCAATGACTTCATATGAGCCTTACATGACAGCACACTTCAAAATACAAGGGTTTGTGTGACTGGGTTATAGAAAAGCAACAGCGACTTCTTTTGGTAGGGCTGTCACTCGTTTGACAGGTTAGTCTAATTCTGACCCAACCTCCTACTTAAATTCCTTTAGCAACCTCTATTTACTGTGATCTGGAAAGTCCAACACAACTTACTGCTAGCTGGCAGAATGCTTTGGGAGTCTGTCTTAAGCTCTGAGATTGCTGAAAATCTTCTAAGGGCTTTTATGTCTATCGATGGGTGAGGAAAGAGGCAGCAGAGAGAGAGAGAAAGGAGGGGAAGAACATGAGATCCTTCAAAAAATGTCTTTGACTGGAGATTTCAGAGTACAGGGAGAGAAAAAAGGTTTGGAGATTTCTGGAGGGCTTTTCCCCCAGAAAATTAGAGGTGAATCAAACAAGTACCTTTAGTCATTTTTAAGGATGAAAACTACTACCCAAAAATATCCATGAAAAGGAACAAATGAATAAATGCAAGCAAAAAATTCCTAAGCCAGCACAACTCCTGAAACATCAGTTTAATATGGTCCACATGTGAAATATTTATACGCATTTATATGCATTCAACATCAGACGAAATTTCACAGTGGTCGTCTTATGTAACCACAAGGTTGCATTAACAAGTCTGAAGGTGACAAAAGCATGAATGAATGTGGTAAGCTCTTTATGCATGAAAGAATCAAGGCCAACAAAGACCTAGAAAAAACCCCCTTTAGTTTATTTTGTTTTTCAGGCACCCAAGGCAGTGGACTACCTAATTGTGTATTTTTTGCAGTGCTGGGTTTGCATTACTGCAAACCTTTACAGCCTTATATTAAATTCTAAAAGTGAGTCAGGGATTTGCCTCTTGGCATTTCGTAGCCATAATTCAAGAGGCAGAGAAAGAATTATTTAACAGAGAAAATGAAAATATTATTTTATTAGCACTATAGCCACAAGTGAACATGGGAAACAAAGCAATTAAACTAGGAAATATGGATATTTTGGTAGAAAATAAAACACATCAAGCATGATAAAAGTCACAGCAACTTAACGTAGACCCACCTAGTTGTTTGTGTAACTTAAATATGTCCGTGTATAAACGTACACAAACTGGAGAGATACAAGTGTATATAGACACACTGATTTAGAGAGATCTGTGCAGGCTGCTTTGTTGTTGTTGGTGGTTTTGTTATTGTTGGGTTTTTTGAGAGAATCCTGCCCAACATGCTTTCCTGTTTCTGCTCTTCACAATGGTATGAAACAGAGAAGAGCTTAGCCAAAGCTGAAGTGAATGCAACATTTTTTTTCATGGCAATTACAGTTAATAAGTGTTTGGTAAAGAGGTCTAGAGGACCCATGCTGCCCATTCCTGAGGCCAGTCTCCCCTCCACTGCAGTCAGCCAGGTCACATAATCCCATTCATGGCACTTACTGAGATCTCCCATACGTGCATTCATTACTGGACTACCAGTACTCTTATTTCCTACACTGGATGAAAACCTGATTCTAAGCCTAAACCATGATTCACAGCCAAATTGTGCCACTTAGTCTTCTATCTACATTGTCTTTCTTTCTGCTTTTGTGGCTTGCACTTTCCTTCATGATTATAAAGAGCAACCAGACCCTGCTAGGCTAAACCAACCAAGCCTTTTCATCCTCCTTGTAAGACAACTCTTCAGTCTTTCAGTGATCTAAATACTTTTCTTTTTCTGTTGTATATGTTCCAGCTTCAGTTCATCTTCTTGAATAAGACACTTACTACATAAGAGGCATTGCTCTGTCAGTGAGCTGTGCCTTGAACAATGGCTCCAAGACATTCCCTGCCTCCACCGCAAATGCTCTCCCAACATATCTGCACCACACCTGCCTTCCTCGTGGTTGGAAAGCACTAGTTCTCATCTTCATCTGTGGATTAATTACTGCATGCAGATCTTTATTTCCAAGTGCCAATAGCAGGATGACAGCAGGTACATATATACAACCCAAACACCCGTAATATCACTTACTACAACATGTTATCTCAGACCATGATACTCTGATACAGTGAAAAATAGGGAAAATTAATCTCTACTATTCAGACATATGATATGAAATATTCAACCCATAATACCCATGTGTTATTAGAGGGAATGCTATTGGGCAGCTTTGGATACCAAATTGGTCTCCAATTAGCATTTTCTTTTCTATTTTTTTCACATCAGGGACCAGCAGGAAACCAATGAATGGCAGCTAAGCAATGAGAGAAATAAAAGCACTTGAAAGCAAAAATCATCAAGTCAATAATAATGCTGTTCCTATTATTGAGGGAAAACATAAGTGTGGTATAAATGAGCCTTATGGTTTTGTATGCCAGTCCATAAATATGTAGTTTTGATTTCTGTCTATAGAACTAAGTGATTCACTGCAACAGATATAATTACAGAACAAGTCTGGAAATATTTTCTCCCTCCCTCCTTGACAAAAATTTTCTTCTCTTCCATACATTATTCTTGTCACACTTTCAGTGGAGCAAATATGAATCCTTAGAGATACAACAATGAAATATGCAAAAGAGAGAAGAATGGAAGACAACTTTGCAATGTTGATTATACTAATTCCTTCTATAGCTAAAAGCAGGAGTGGGAATAATTCAAGGTGTAATTATCAAGTTAGAAACTGATGAGCTCCCCGTAGGAGCTTGGACAAAGAGGGAGGTAGAAATCAAAGGATCCCCAAGACGTAACCTAATACGTAAGAACATTATACATTTAAATATGAAAATGGATCAGCTTCCTTTTCTTGCAAAATTGGAAAATGTCTTCTGAATATATCTTTAAAATAGAAATAAAACCAACCACCACCAGCAGAACACCAACATTCATTAATGAACACTGGATGTTAAGGAGAAAAATAATACCTAATGTCTGCAAACAATCTAAGACACACATATACCTTGCTCTAAAGCCCACTGAAGCTGCTACGGGGATACTCTGCATCAACTTGGAAGGACTTTGGATTAGTCCCAGTTTGTACTGAAGCAAAGGCAGACTCACAGAAAATATCAGGAGTTCAAGTGTCTGTATCTCTCCAATAATGTTAGCTAAGGAGGAGATTCAGATCCTAAAGACGCAGGAAATTCCATCCTGCAGTCATCCTTTTTCAAAAGGCACTTAAGACCTTTACCCCCTTTT
This sequence comes from Aptenodytes patagonicus, assembly GCF_965638725.1. Lineage (NCBI taxonomy): Eukaryota > Metazoa > Chordata > Aves > Sphenisciformes > Spheniscidae > Aptenodytes > Aptenodytes patagonicus. Next base: position 97,306,826 of record NC_134949.1, on the reverse strand, counting down.
TCTGATAAGAGTTTGAAAATATGTTATATTTCCTACCCACAACAAAACGATCAGCATCCCCACTGGTCAAAGGCATGACTGAAGTTCTGGGGAAGTACTTGTTCTTTCTTCCCCCGCTACTTTTCATCAGCTGGGTAATTCTCATTACTACAAGTCAGAGCCACAGGATGTCCTCTAAGCGCAGGTAGGAAGGATGAAAGCTCCACAACATGTAGGAAGGTTAGTGGCCTCCTCACATATTTTGGGCTATTCAGTGGACTGCCACTGAGCTCCTGCTACCTAAAAAGAGCTCACCAGCTTTCAGTTTTTATGTTGCTTTTTTTTCCATTCCTCCATTTCAAATAAAAAGTCTCTATAGCAACTGGTTTGCATCCTGATGCATCTGAAGGAAAGAGACGCAGTTTATTTCAAGAGGTGCTTTCATTTCCAAAAGTCACTTCTTGAACAGCATGTGCGCAATGTACATATATACTTTGTATATACTAACATGTCCAGAATTCACTCGGATTCCCATGACCTCCCACAAAATTTTGTGACTAAGTGCCTTATCTGAGATTCCTGATGGGACCTGGCTCAGCAAGCACTGTGCTCCCACCCTCTGGAAAGTTGAACCCCAAAGTTTGGTCCCAAAATAATCCAAATGAATAGTCACATTCATCCTTCAAACTGCACTTTACCCAGGACCATGCTGGAAACATGCACGAGCTTTTAGCCCAAGGTTTCTCAGAGGTAAAGCATTATTTCTTTTCCATGTGATGGCATTGCACTAAAGTCTTTACCATTCATTGCCCACAATGAGAAACAAAGATAGTGAACAACAACTTTGAAAATAATATGCAGTAACAATAACTCAGTTATTTAAAGTACTTAATTCAAAAGTATTTTGTGTCTAGCTTATAACGAAAAAATATTCAGACAAAAGATTTCTCCCTTACAGAAACGCTGTTCCCAAAAAGCTGCCATTTTGCCCTCGCCTTGGCAATGTTTACTTTTCAGCTGCAGCTCTGAAAATTAGCAAGTACATACCTTTTGCCTTTTAGGTTAATTTAATTAAAAGCGATACTAGATTGTATTATACCTCCTTAAAATACTGTTGTAAGAAACAGCCTGGGGAACCACTCCCCAGCTGCTTTAGAACAATGCATAATTCTGTTTAACTTCCCAAGCAGCGAACAATGCTGGTTTATCATAACTACTTGGAAGGTTGCCATGCCACAACCTAACACTTCTTCTCTTTATTATTGTAATTTCTTACTTCTTAATCTCAGAGGATGGATACCCAATGGACTGAGGAGAATATTTTGTGTGACTCTGACACCTTTGTGAAAATCAAGCTTCACTCTTTGCTTGTCACTCATTGAACGTGGAAAAGCTCAGGAAATACATACACACTCCAACAATTGTGCAATGCCTTTGGATGTAAGCATCTGTGATATATAGATACATAATGGTTACTGGGAAGGTACTTTGAACAGAGAAAGTATGATGTGTGCAGCTGAAACACGATGCATTGTGGGGCTGCAAGTGTACATGCTCTCTCCAAAAACACACATGCCATTTTGTTGAGTTCAACATTTATAATCACATACTTCAGAAGTAGTTCAGCTTCCAAATTACGTGTAGAGTTTATCTATAGACCTAACTTAAAATGAGCATAAACTTCAGGATGAAAAGGTATAGGTCAATTTTTATAATAAGGCAGATTTCTAGTGCCTGAAATGTTTATTTGCATATCAAAGGTTACAGAAAAGAAAAGCAGTTGCTCTAGCTGGAACTAGTGATAAACTACCTTGTGATCTTCATTTCATGAAAATACAGTCCATGTGTCATAATATTCATGTAAGTTTGCTTTCATTCTGTTGAGCAGCACTGCAAGCATTTAATTCCTGATGGGAAAAAATACCTAATTTCTTTGGAGATAGGGGATTGTAGGGAACATCTCAGCAATGTTAAGACTGATTTTCACTGCCAGACAGAAAAGCACTGCTAGACAGCCTGGGCAGCATCACATTTGACCCACAGGCTAAGAAGGTTTCATTACGCCACAAGCAGAAGTGAATGAGTTGACTAGGAACCCATGTGAGTGGGGAAATGTGCTCAGCACAACTCCTTGCCTGCCTTAGGAATCTGTGGGCATTCAGACCCTCTCAGGACTGGATCTACTGTATTTTCAAGAACACTAGCAATGGAAATTCATGGCTAAATCCAACTAGCATTCGGATAATTTGTCCTCTAGGTGACAAGGATCTTCACAGTAAGAGAAACAATACTGAAATGGGTGAAAAGATTTCTGCTTTTGGTGGAATGGAACATCCACAGTTTAAAGAATTATTTTCTTTTTACAATGCCCTGATTCATTCTAGTATTTGAATACCAGAAGGGTTTGGGTTTGGATTTTTTTTTGGGTTGTTTGTTTTTTTTTCACTAGTTTTACAATAATATCAATGATGACACAATATAATAATGCAGATTTAGAGAAACACAGAAATAAATTAGGTTCCTTATTCTTTTCTTTTTTCTCTTAGATATTAATTTACCTCTGTGAGTAAGCAAATCTACAGGAGAACCAGACTCAGGTATCCATTTCAACTAAAAAAAAAAAAAAAAAGAAAAAAAAAGAACCCAAAGATCTTGAGCATCATTGTAGCCAATGAAAAATCTTTTACCTTTTACAAATAATGGCCACAAAATCCTGTGACCTTCACTGATCTTTACTTGGTTAAAATTCCTATTAAAGCCAATAGGAATTTTGCTTAATAAAAGAGAAAGTTCTTTCCCCAAAACTACAGTATTTCACAAAAATGTTTCAAAACATGCACTTGTAATAGGGTCATCTAGAAACACTTCTGGAATGGTTATACTAGTTTTCTATAATAGTATTGCAGCTAATATTTGTACAAATGCAGACATGAATCAGGTTAAAATTACCCTCAAGTTGACTTTAAAATTCTGGAATCAATATTTAGGTCAGTAATTAATTAAGTTAAATTACTTTAATTAATTAATTAAACTAAATGTATTTAGCTTAAACTTTAGAAGAACCAAAAGAAGGGGATCTTTGGCAGGTGGGGCTTGCCTGCTTTTCAGATTTTCTATTGTCTTTTTTCTGTGTTTTTAAATTACTGCATAGCTTGTCATGCCTGAGTGTCTCCAGTCTGCCTATATTGCTACTGGAATATACCTAATAGTTATAGAAAAGGTTCAAGGACAAGTTTTTTTGTTTTTTCACCTCAGAGATTCCTTACATGACCCCCAGTAAATTCCTTAATCTCAGCGTATGTATTTGTTTAAAAAGGAAAAGTCACACCACCAACAATAATCCAACCTCGCAAAAGGTGCTGGAAAATTTAATTAACATTTAAACATGCTCGGTTATCCTTAGGTGACAGCGAGTCTAAGTACAATGTGACTGTTACACCTTGGAGTGGTGCACAACCACGAAAATAAAACTTCCCACATAGTACACCTGATAAATTAGTCTGAGAAAAACGGAGACATGTAGCTTACGTGCCACTCAATTTCTGTAGTTGGGCTATAAAGGCCTTTGTATGTGTGCATATGCATTCGAACACCAGGCTATATACTGCTGTTATTCTTACTATTCCCATGTATTTTTCCTTTACTGAGCAGGTTCCAGCAATCAGATGGATTAATGACATGTTGCTTCATAACAACAAGTCAAGTGTTCCCCCTCATGAAAAGATAAAACAAAATAAAACACTTCACTAACAAGATTCGTTAAAAAGGAAAGCAGCCTGATTCAAACTGAGATCCAGCCTAGCACACCTGCTGCACAGCTTGCCTACCAGCTCCAGCTGTGGGTGGTGTGAGAAGGGGTAAAGAGCTGGGTGCAATCCAGCGGTGCTTGCCTGCACACAATGTGCTATCCTTTGGAGAACACGCTAGGATGCAGAACAAAACCTCACAAACAACCTTATGCAGTTTCCATGTTAACTTTTGTTTCCTAAATCACAAAAGAAGGTCTTGCTGTCAAGAAAATGCAGTTAACGAATGCATTTTTCAGGCCTTCCCATGTTGCTACTTCTCACCTCCTCTCTTATCCCCCAACGCAAGCTGGTAGAAACAGTAAAAGCACAAACTGCACAAACACCAAGCTAAAGATCTGAGCCTGATAAGTGATAAGAATCCTCAGGTCAAATTGGTGAACCCTGGGGACGCTCATCTCAGTTCAAACCTTTAGCAGCTCTTAGACTCAACCTCCAAAACACCATAGTTGCAAGCCTCTTTTAGCCAATCTACCATGACGCAGTGAGTATTTTAGCATCTGTAGGTCCTTACTATTGCATCTTTTACACCTGTCAAACCCACCCATACCTTTTCCATGGTTATCACTAGTGACATAAAAAACATGGGAAATGGCTTCAGAAAACTTGTAGACACAAACAAGTGGCACAGGTATTTTTTTTCTAAAGCAACACATGCAAATCCACTAGAGGACTTACTATTTATGTTTCCCTTCTGTTTGTCTTGTAATATGGCTATTTGCACAGTTTCTCTCGTAGGTTGCAATACAGGCAACTGAATGCCATGCTCCTACTGAAACTGCAGAAGCTTTGATTTCTCTGAGCCTGAATTTATGTACCATGCCTCCTCTTTGTATTCTGTTATCCCACTGATTTTAGTTCTGAGCTGATGCATCCCTAGATGTCATGGCACGCTTTGTAGTGCCAATGTTGTGAATAAAGAAGTACTCGATGGCAGGTGGGGTAACTAACATGCATCCAACGCCACAAGTACCAGTTATTTTTCTACACTCTGTTTCTCACAAAAGATCGCTCTGATGGTTCTTAGCAAGCATCAGGGCTGGGACTGAAGACTATGATGAGTCTTTAATCTCAGAAATGACAAATCAAGAAGTCCTAAAATAAAAAGTTTGGAAGAGACAGAAAGGGATCTTTCTAAGCCTGTCAGACTGCTAGAACTAACTAACACTAACTCATCTGCCTTGGAGCACTTCAGGAGGTAAAAGTACATTTTTTTTAGTGTGAGACTTTTGAAATTATCCTATAGGGCACAGTCATTGCTGTTTCATGAGTTAGGGACAGATTCTGGGCTCCTTAATCACCAAGTCGATAATCTAAGTAGTTGTCCTGGTTTTGGCAGGGATAGAGTTAATTTTCTTTCTAGTAGCTGGTACAGTGCTGTGTTTTGGATTTAGGATGAGAACAAAGTTGATAACACACCCATGTTTTAGTTGTTGCTAAGCAGTGCTTACACTAGTCAAGGACTTTTCAGCTTCCCATGCTCTACCGACTGAGAAGGCTGGAGGTGCACAAGAAGCTGGGAGGGGGCACAGCCAAACTGGCCACAGGGACATTCCATACCATGTGACGTCGTGCTCAGTACCTAAACTGGGGAAAGCTGGCCGGGGGGGCTGCTGCTCGGGGACTGGCTGGGCACCAGTGGGTGGGTGGTGAGCAACTGCACCGTGCATCACTTGCTTTGTATATTCTATTATTATTATTATTATTATTATTATTATTATTATTATTATTATTTATTATTTTATTTCAATTATTAAACTGTTCTTATCTCAAACCACGAGTTTTCTCACTTTTACTCTTCCGATTCTCTCCCCCATCCCACTGGGGTGGGGAGAGTGAGCGAGCGGCTGCGTGGTGCTCAATTGTCGGCTGAGGTTAAACCACGACAGTAGTCCTCTTAAATCACGTGCTGAGTAAGAGAAAACATTTTATGAATGCCCTGGGTAATAAGGTATAGAGATCTTTTTGCGGGGAAAGATGAAGAAATGACAGCTTCTCTCCCTACCAAACTTGCAAGGAAAGTGCAGGATACCGTGCCAGACACAGACAAGCATGGTGCTAGTGGCACTCAAGCTGAATGCTGCACTGAGCAGCCACATCTTCAGACATTTTGTGAGGAGGAAAGGAATTTGGCATGTATGAAGAGAGAAGCTGTTCCAGCCATGAAGGGCAGTGTGAAAGGCTGGATGAAGAGACAAAGAAAGCAGTCAGATCGGAAGTGAAGGCAAACTGATGTGAAAGGGAGGGGTGCAGAAGAACTGGGGAAGAGAGGACGGAGGAAGCTCTAGCTGCAGTCTGCTCTACATGACCAGTCCACGGGAATGCGTTACCAAACAAACTTACAAGGAATGACTGAGAAAAGTATCCACCGCACAAGCAATCCGCACACAGTTAGAACCTGGGACTCAGCTTCATTTAAATGGTTATTTTTCCTTCAGCCCACACATTTGTGTGCTATTGATGAAGATTTCTTTTCTCTATTAAGTCATAGCAGGCCTCAGCCAAAATAATACCAGTACTGAACCCGTGACCTTTTAAGCCATGCTGTCAGGCAGGGGGGGCTGCAGTAATGTGAAGCAGAGCTAACATCAAACCGGCAGGGTACAATGGCCCCATTATTGGGGGCTTGCACTTGTCCGACACTGGATAAAATCCCCTGAACGATGTCAAGACCCTTTAAATGTCAAGTCTTCCCGGGTCTGGGCACTTGTGCCTGAAAGCTCCTAAAAGAGCAGCAGGGTCTGGACTGCAAAGAATGATTGCAGGCTGTTTACGGAGGAAAGCGAGCAGGGGCAAATGAAAAGAAGAAAAACGTGCCTGGGAAAAGAGAATTTTGCAGCAATCTGTGAGATTTTGCCTGGTAACTAACTTAGGAATCATGCAATTGTTGCAAACAGTTGACCTGAGGCTGCCCTCTGGGTTGAGAGCTAAATTTTGTATTTACTAGCTACCTTGGGAGAGGTGGAGCAGATTGAAAGTAGTGGTGTTGAGGAGTATTTATTGACAAATCACTTTTAAAGTGGAGGGCAGATAGCCAATGAAATCTGGCTTGTGAATTTAATATGTTTTTGTCAGCATATGGTACCACTCAGGGGACATGAAGGAGGCATTTTGGTTACATATGTATGTGTGACTGGCAAGGAAGCCGTAATGAGAAGACTGAAGCAAAAATAGATGTTTCTTGTAAATACATTTGAACAGAGGAAATGAAGTACCACTGAAACTGTTCAAATATCCATTAGTGATAATACGACTTCTTGTGAATTTCAAGCTGCACGTTGCAGGGTGAATGCTCTGAACTCCCTGTAGCAGAAATGGGAATACACAAAAAACCAAACAAGCAAGCAAATGAATGACTAGAACTTTTTTCTGTTGAAGTCACTTGTGCAAAATATTATTAATTGCAAGTCAAGACTTTGGGGGAAAAAAAAATCATCCACAATAAAGTGATTTAATATGGATGGATTCATCCCATGTCCATGCTCCAAAACTCCCACAGACTTCACAGGGTGCCCACCCCCAATCTGTTGCATCTTTTTTGTTCTGCAATCAGTCCACTATTTTAACTACTTAACTGAGAGTCACTGAAAACTGCAAACAGAGAAGAAAGAGGAAAAAGATGTCCCATGTGAATTTGGAAATGTTCCTAGCATTCCCGTTCTACCCTTGGAAAGATTTCAATGGACTTTGGCTCAAGTCTGTGAACATGGGGAAGGTATTAGGAACAATAGACATTTTCAGCAAATGAGTTCTTTTGCACTAATTCCCTAGGAGAATATAATACTTCAAGAGTGCTAGAAGATCCTTGTGCTAGGTACTTTACAGCCCACATGCTGTGGACACCTACATTCATTTGGCAGAATATAGGCCTGTTTTAACTGTAGTACACAGCCCAGCTGAGCTAGATATTTGCAGAAGTAGTGCAATGATCAGGAATTATTCCACTTCTTCTGATATACCTTGCATTGCTGGATGAACAGTCCAAAAATGTCACATCTAAATCCATGACACATATAGGTAAAATGATGCAACTATCTCCTGCAGTCACATTTTTCTTTGCTCCTTATATCTGTCGTGAACTCAGATGGAACCAGAATGGATTCAGACTTTTTTTTTTTTTTCTTCTAAATAAGGAACAGAACTCATACCACACTTGAGAGAAAAATTACAAAAATATGAAGTTGAACATGACACCATTCCTTCACGGTCTGATACTTTTCAATCTTGAATCAAAGATGGAAAAGTAAGGGGAAGGAAAGCTAGGACCAGTGATTCTTCCATGTGCAAAGCAAGCTCTGCTACCTGATTTGATAGCTATTTGCCTCCCAAAAGCAACCATGGTGTGTGACCAGAAATTCAGGCCACAGAAAATCACAACATCAAAAAGACAAGCCTCATCAATTATTGTTTAGAAAATACTTTCATTATAAGCATGTTTTCAAGTACTCAGAACATTCTTAAAGACTAAGAAAAGGAATGAAAGAAAGAAGGGGGGGGGGGGGGGGAAGACAAGCTATCCTTGGGCAGAATATCTTTAAATAGTCCTGCGTCCAACAGAGACATTTTAAAAATTCTTTTTAGCTCTTTTAGAGGTTCTAAGTAATTCTTACAAGTTCATTTGTACTGCCTTATTTATATTTTATTATTTTGTTCTCTTTAATAAAATTTAGAAGTAAATTCAGACTATGATGTGACTATTGGTGGCCTTTAGCTTACGGTCCCTTCTCTTTGTTCTTACATTCGGTCTCTTCATTTATCAAATACTGCTACATTTGATGATCAAATATTTGAGTAGGATCACTATCCATTATTTTACAGCTTTGCAGCTGACATCACTTAAAAAACTACAGGGTGGAAGACAGAAAGCTAATCTTTTTTGCAGAGCTCCCAGCAAGTAGGCATTAATCTAGTTTGAAGATCTCATTATTTAAGTCAAGATCTACTTTTAGTTCTAGGCACATACATGCAAAATGTTCTCCACAACATGTCTGAGGATTCTTGTAGGATGTCCACTAAGAGGCCATGAGTCTTCTAAAAAAGTATTCATGATTCTCCAGTACTCACTGAGATTCATCACATGTCTGCCGCATTGCCTGCACGCGGTTCATGGTGCAGAGCTAAGATTTGAATTTCCAATTGCTTTTACTAAACACAGGTCATAGTGTTAATTTCAGTTTCTTGGTTGGCCAAGTATAGCCTGTGAAAGAATTAGTTTGAGCAAACCCTAACAACTGAGTGTTAAAAAAAAAAAAAAGGACCTTCCAATGATCACTCTGCAATACAGATTTGATATTCACTATTGTGAAGAATATTCCTATTTTAGAAGATAGAATACACACCACACACAAAAAGAGGCACCAATACAGTAAAAAAGAATTTGCTTAAAAATCACAGTAAACAGTAACAGACCGTCGGGTTTGTGTGTAATGACCCAGCTGTCATTATTGCCATGGCTGCAAATTCTTCTTGCCTGCTGGGCTGCAGAATGATGTTGTATCGGTCGGATATCAAGAGCCTGATATTGCTGCTAATCGGCGTGGCTGGGAGTGTGCTGCATACAGCAGAGTGTGGCTCCCCCACCCAGCTGGACTCTAACTGGCCCCAGAGCAAAGCTGCAAACACGGCAGAAGGAAGAGAGGCACCTTTCTTCAGGAAGCCACGTATATTTTTAGGGTCTGCTCATATCCCCCCATAAAGACCTTCCTGTTCACTGGGAATCCACATCTGAAAACGCTGCGTGAGCAGCTCGAGCAGCTGTGAAAGGGGAAGCAGAGGGCCCAGGGCCTAACACCACCCACTGCGCCACAGGTCTCATTCCTCCAAGAATATCAGTAGCCTGCATGATTTTTTTTTTTTTTAGAGGTGTGCAACTGCAACTCTAGTACAGCATGTGCTATAGTGTGAAATTCAGCTGTGCCTAAGAATTTCAGGACAAACTACAGTAACTTCTTCATCTTCTCCTCTTCTCTTTCTTTTTTCTCCTTAAAAATGCCATTTTCCTTCTAATGCAACTGAAACTTGTAGCTAGAGTTTGGCAGAAGCTATTTTGCTAAAGCAGAAGCCTTAAATTTCAAACAAATCTTAAAATAGCTCCAATCTTCGTGGAAGTTAAGAAAGAAAACATTTGTAAACTTAAAGAGAAGGGGGGTGAGGGAAGAGCCTGAGAAAAGAGGGTGAACAAAAATGCCTAGTTTGATAGCCATGGTGAAAACACTCCACAAATAAGTGCAACATAGGCAACTGTACTCCCATGCCAGTCACTTACAGCTCTAAGTAAAATAAGATCCACTGATATATGATCTTCTAAAGAATTAGCTTCTGCTACACTTATAACACTTGGCCAGAGCTATCCTTAGTACAAGTGGGCCAGGACTTCACTGCTTCTGACCTTTCCTGGCCAGAAAAAGTGTTCTTAGAAAGCAACTTTAAAGTTGTCCATGTTGAATACCTGCTGACAGGAAATTTTAAATTCCCACCAGCAAAGGTATGAGTCCTAAGTGCTTGCTTATCCATCCAATTAGTGGGAGGAGATTAAAAAAAAAAAAGTGAAAGTGTACTATTTGAGTTCTCCAAACAATCACAACTCAACAAACCACTTCAGTGCTACAATATTTGTGATCAGTCAGTGAAAACAAAAATTATTTTTTATTGAACAATGGATAAATTTAAGGAAATTGTAATCTGTTTTGCTGAGAAGAAAAGCAGGCTAAATTAATTGAATAAATTATTCATTGTAAATTATGGGCTCAAGTCTGCTACTGTGTCATTGTATATATACATTCATTTTCTGGCATCTCTGCTGAGCTTGCTAATGAGGATACCAATTCGTAACAATGGTACTGGTGGTTTTATTTTAGCTTTACTTGTCTTTACATTTCCTGGTTTTGTCTGGTACCAAAAGCTGATGTACTGAAAGGACACGGATTCTTCCATTTCAAACAAAATCAGAAAATACTGGAAGTCTAAAAAAATAACGGCAAATAGATAATTTGTCTGAGCTTTACATCTTGATCCTTCAGTCAGAAGTTTGAATCCATTTCAGCAAGTGCCCAGGCTTTGGTATAGGTATTTGGAATAAGCCTTCCAATGTTCACAGTTGTTGCTTATGTCTAGTTATGAAACAGCAAAATAGATATCACCAGCTCAGGTGAAGTCAGCCACAATGTAGATGTCTGCTTGACCACAGCCCCTTGTGCCTCAGGACCAAATTACAGATGGATGAGGAACTGTATGTGGCAATGCCTGTGAACAGATGCTGACCAATAACGTGTTGTCCGTTCATGGAAAATGCTGTCCCCAGTATTCAGGAAAACAACGATCAAATACGTAAAGAATGAGCAAGATGATAGTTAAAGCCTCACTACCTGCTGCCTTCCTCTAAAACCGAAGCATATTAAAAACAACCAAACTAGGATGTGAAAGCACTAAACCCAGAAAAAGATGACATACTGTTTTCCAGCTTACAGCCTTTGTACAAGTTTCACTTATTTCACCTCCCTTGCCCAGTGGAAACAATTAAGATAACTGACGTGAAAGTGACTATGTCTTTAATAATAAGTAAAACTGTCCGAGTTCTCATCTTGTCCAAAGTGAGCAACATGGCTTATGTCTGCATAACTAAGCTGTCTTTGACTTGCCAGCCCAGTGCGGCCTCATCCATGTCAGTTGTTTAAAACAGTTTCTGGCCTGCAGTATTCTCTGAATTGTATTGAGGCGCTGTTTGGAAAAATACTAATTGTCATGGGCCAAAACTGCCAGGGAGCGTGCTAACAATTTAGCAGTGTGGGTCACTAGGGAGCACCGGTTCAAGACTATCCCTTTATCTCCTCAGCTTCCTAGCCTGAAGTCACTAGGGCTGGCTTGGATTATCTGGCCTTATTATACCTATTCAATGAGGTAAAAATTAAATGACAGACACCACATCAAGGGTAAAACCGGAAACCTTCAGGCTTTACGCAGCTGCATCTGCACCTAAAATTCATGGACTTGCTTTGTTACACACTCATATCGTACGTCAGCCAAACTTGCAAGGCCCCAAACCTTTCATTGGTTGCTCTGTTTATATACTGACTGGGAAAGGTCTACTTTGCATTCTTCCTGTTCCAAAAATGAACACTATCTTTTCTTTGGAAAACACATACAAATACAGCTGTCCTGGTTTCAGCAGGGATAGAGTTAATTTCCTTCCTAGTAGCTGGCACAGGGCTGTGTTTTGGATTTAGGATGAGAACAATGTTGATAACACACCGATGTTTTAGTTGTTGCTAAGCAGTGCTTACACTAGTCAAGGACTTTTCAGCTTCCCATGCTCTACCGACTGAGAAGGCTGGAGGTGCACAAGAAGCTGGGAGGGGGCACAGCCAAACTGGCCACAGGGACATTCCATACCATGTGACGTCATGCTCAGTACATAAACTGGGGAAAGCTGGCCGGGGGGGGCCGCTGCTCGGGGACTGGCTGGGCATCGGTTGGCAGGTGGTGAGCAATTGCATCGTGCATCACTTCCTCTGTATATTATTATTATTATTATTATTATTATTATTATTATTATTATTTTATTTTATTTCAATTATTAAACTGTTTTTATGTCAACCCACAAGTTTTCTTACTTTTACCCTTCCGATCCTCTCCCCCATCCCACCAGGGGGGAGGAAGTGAGCGAGCAGATGTGTGGTGCTCAGTTGCCAACTGATGTTAAACCACAACAGTCCTTTTTGGCGCCCAACGTGGGGCACAAAGGGTTTGCGATAATAACAGATTAACCAGAGCACATTAAGGAATTTATATCTGTTAACAGTTGTGGGTCACAATATTGATTCATCTGTTCTCGATATTAGTTTATCTGATCTGCATCATGCTCTTTTTTTTGCTGTACATGTTAGAGATTAGTGTTGGTTTTTGCAGTTTGCTGTGGTCTGCAGTGCCTAGTGATGTTTTGCCTGAAAGATTTGTTATTAGAACACTGGTCTTGAGCTTAATCTGGTATTTGAGCTTTGTACTGAAGCCATTACTGTACTTCGGGTACCACTTCGTGGAGACAATTAGCAATTATAGTTCTTCCTCTGAGAGGTTTTTTGTGGAGGAAATACAGAATGGCAGCATTGCTACCTTCTTCTATGTTGTTTCCTCCTTCATTACAGTAACTTTTCAGTATCTTGAACATCCTTGGGTAGTTAAGATACTTCTATTGGTATCTCTTGGGAATATTGTTTTGGTTTTGTCTAAAGTTGGTAAGCAGTTTAAGAATATCATCCAGAGATCTGCCCCAAGGCTGGATAGTTATGCGTGGCAGGATGTGCGGGATAGGATGGGCAAGTACCTAGGACAGTGGGCACCCCCAGTGTTTTGGAACTTCACCCCTGAACAAGTGCAGAATCCTGAAAAATTAGTAGAATATTTGGAACAACTATGTTGTCACCCTGGCAACTCCAGAGAAACACAGATCACTGCAACATGCTGGGGCCTGGCCCATGCCTACTGAGCCCTATTCAACACTATTCAGTACCCTCAAGGGGAAGAGAAGGTCTCTGGATCTGATGATAAAACAACAGGCACTGCGGCCACTCCAACCTCAGTGACAGGCCCTGTGGCTGAACCAAAGAGCCAACCTGTGCCGGTATCAGTCGCCCCTGTACACAAGAAAAAATCTTGAAAGCAGAAGTCGGCTCGTTTAGTAAGGGAGGAAGAAGCTTCTTCTAAAAGGGAGCTGGAGGAAGAAGTGTATGAGGCAGACTACCCTGGAGTAGGGCTATCACGAGAACAGGAGGAGGAGAGCTGGCCACTGCTCGGGGAGGAAGAAGAGGAAGAACTCATAAATGAGGCAGTAACCACCCGATCTCTATCCCTGAGTGAGCTGCGAGATATACAAAAAGATTTCAGCCGTCGTCCAGGCGAGCATATTGTCACCTGGCTGCTCTGATGCTGGGATAATGGGGCCAGTAGCCTGGAATTAGAGGGTGAAGAAGCCAAGCAGCTGGGATCACTTTCTAGGGACGGGGGCATTGAGAAATTGATTAGAAAAGGGGCACAAGTCCTCAGCCTTTGGAGGCGAGTCCTGTCAGGCATGAAGGAAAGGTATCCCTTCAAGGAAGATGTTATAAGTCACCCAGGCAAATGGACCACCATGGAGAGGGGTATCTAGTACCTGAGGGAATTAGCTGTGCTGGAGGTGATTTATGGTGACCTGAACAACGAACAGCTATCCAAAGATCCAGATGAAGTCAAGTGCACGCGACCCATGTGGCGGAAGTTTATAAGGAGCTCACCATCGTCATATGCCAATTCATTGGCAGTGATGACCTGGAAAGACAGAGAGGAACAAACGGTGGATGAATTGGCTGGTCAGCTCCGGCAATATGAGGAATGTCTCTCTTCCTCCCTCATCTTGGCTGTAGAGAAACTGTCACGGAAGGTCCAGCAACTTGAAGAGGATATGCCCTACTCCCCACCTGTACGGACCAGTATCTCAACTATTAGGAGTCAGTGTTCTTTTGCTCAAGAGAGAGCATATAGTGGGTATACACCACGGGGCACCCTATGGTTTTACCTGCATGACCATGGAGAGGACATGAGGAAGTGGGATGGAAAACCCACCTCGCCCTAGAGGCATGGGTACGTGAGTTGCAAGGGAAAACAATCACAGAAAGAGGTTATTCCAGGAAAATTGCTGCTCCAGTTTCCAGTGGGCAGTTCCCCAGAGAGAGTAGAAGGGCTCATCTTACTCCTGATCTTAATGAAGAAACTTCTGACTCGTATGTACAAGAAATGAGAAACGAATACTGTGATGAGGATTAGAGGGGCCCTGCCTCCAGCCAGGGGGAGGAAAGGGACAACCGGGTTTACTGGACTGCGTGGATTCGGTGGCCTGGCACATCAGACCCACAGGAGTATAAGGCTCTAGTAGACACTGGTGCACAGTGTACCCTAATGCCATCAAGCTATATAGGGGCAGAACCCATCTGTATTTCTGGGGTGACGGGGGGATCCCAACAGCTAACTGTATTGGAAGCCAAAGTAAGTCTAACTGGGAATGGGTGGCAGAAGCACCCCATTGTGACTGGCCCAGACACTCCGTGCATCCTTGGCATAGACTACCTCAGGAGAGGGTATTTCAAGGACCCAAAAGGGTACTGGTGGGCTTTTGGTATAGCTGCCTTCGAGACTGTCCTGGTTTCAGCAGGGATAGAGTTAATTTCCTTCCTAGTAGCTGGCACAGGGCTGTGTTTTGGATTTAGGATGAGAACAAAGTTGATAACACACCGATGTTTTAGTTGTTGCTAAGCAGTGCTTACACTAAGTCAAGGACTTTTCAGCTTCCCATGCTCTACCGACTGAGAAGGCTGGAGGTGCACAAGAAGCTGGGAGGGGGCACAGCCAAACTGGCCACAGGGACATTCCATACTATGTGACGTCATGCTCAGTACATAAACTGGGGAAAGCTGGCCCGGGGGGGGCCACTGCTTGGGGACTGGCTGGGCATCGGTCAGCGGGTGGTGAGCAATTGCACCGTGCATCACTTGCTTTGTATATTATTATTATATTATTATTACATTATTATTCCTATTATTATTGTTATTATTTTATTTCAATTATTAAACTGTTTTTATCTCAACCCACGAGTTTTTCTCACTTTTACTCTTCCAATTCTCTCCCCCATCCCACCGGGGGTGGGGGGAGTGAGCAAGCAGCTGTGTGGTGCTCAGTTGCCGACTGAGGTTAAACCACGACAGAGACGGAAGAAATTAAACAGCTGTCTATCTTGCCCAGTCTCTCGAAGGACCCTTCTGTTGTGGGGTTGCTGAAGGTCAAAGACCAACAGGTGTCAATCACTACCGCAACGGTGCACCGGCGGCAATATCGCACCAACCGAGACTCCCTGATTCCCATCCGTAAGGTGATTTGTCAACTGGAGAGCCAAGGAGTGATCAAGACTCGCTCACCCTTTAACGATCCCGTATGGCCAGTGGGAAAGTCTAATGGAGAGTGGAGACTAACAGTAGACTATCATGGCCTGAACGAAGTCACACCACCGCTGAGTGCTGCTGTACTGGATATGCTAGAACTTCAATACGAACTGGAGTCAAAGGCAGCCAAGTGGTATGCCACAACTGATATTGCTAATGTGTTTTTCTCAATCCCTTTGGCAGCAGAGTGCAGGCCACAGTTTGCTTTCACTTGGAGGGGCATCCAGTACACCTGGAACTGACTGCCCCAGGGGTGGAAACACAGCCCCACCATTTGCCATGGACTGATCCAGACTGCACTGGAACAGGGTGAGGCTCCGGAACACCTGCAATACATTGATGACATCATTGTGTGGGGCAATACAGCAGAAGAAGTTTTTGAGAAAGGGAAGAAAATAGTCCAAATCCTTCTGAAGGCCATTTTTTCCATGAAACAAAGTAAGGTCAAGGGACCTGCACAGGAGATCCAGTTTTTAGGAATAAAACGGCAAGATGGACGTCGTCAGATCCCAATGGATGTGATCAACAAAATAACAGCCATGTCTCCACCAACTAGCAAAAAGGAAACACAAGCTTTCCTAGGTGTTGTGGGTTTTTGGAGAATGCATGTTCCAAATTACAGTCTGATTGTAAACCCTCTCTATCAAGTGACCCGGAAGAAGAACGATTTCAAATGGGGCCCTGAGCAACGACAAGCCTTTGAACAAATTAAAGAGGAGATAGTTCATGCGGTAGCCCTTGGGCCAGTCTGGGCAGGACAAGATGTAAAAAGTGTGCTCTACACTGCAGCTGGGGAGAATGGCCCTACCTGGAGCCTGTGGCAGAAAGCACCTGGGGAGACTCAAGGTCGACCCCTGGGGTTTTGTAGTTGGGCTACAGAGGATCCGAGGCCCGCTATACTCCAACTGAAAAAGAGATATTGGCAGCATACGAAGGGGTCAGAGCTGCTTCGGAAGCGATTGGCACTGAAGCACAGCTCCTCCTGGCACCCTGACTGCTGGTGCTGGGCTGGATGTTCAAAGGGAAGATCCCCTGTACACATCATGCAACTGATGCTACATGGAGTAAGTGGGTCGCACTGATCACACAACAGGCTCGAATAGGAAACCCCAGTTGCCCAGGAATCCTGGAAGTGATCATGGATTGGCCAGAGGGCAAAGATTTTGGAATATCGCCAGAGGAGAAGGTGATGCGTGCTGAAGAGGCCCCAGTGTATAATAAACTACCAAATGGGTTCTATTGTCTTGTGGGAAAGCATCGGAGGTGGAAGGCTGCTGTGTGGAGTCCCATGCGACAAGTTGTAGAAACCGTTTCAGGAGAAGGTGAATCCAGTCAGTTTGCAGAGGTGAAAGCCATCCAGCTGGCTTTAGACATTGCTGACTGAGAAAAGTGGCCAGTGCTCTATCTCTATACTGACTCATGGATGGTGGCAAATGCCCTGTGGGGGTGGTTACAGCAATGGAAGCAGAGCAACTGGCAGCGCAGAGGCAAACTCATCTGGGCTGCTGCATTGTGGCAAGATATTACTGCCCAGGTGGAGAACCTGGTTGTAAAAGTCCGTCACGTAGATGCTCACGTACCCAAGAGTCGGGCCACTGAAGAGCATCAAAACAACCAGCAGGTGGACCAGGCTGCTAAGATTGAAGTGGCTCAGGTGGATCTGAACTGGCAACATAAGGGTGAACTATTTCTAGCTCGGTGGGTCCATGACACCTCAGGTCACCAAGGAAGAGATGCAACATATAGATGGGCTCGTGATCGAGGGGTGGACTTGACCATGGACACTATTGCGCAGGTTATCCATGAATGTGAAACATGCGCTGCAATCAAGCAAGCCAAGTGGTTAAAGCCTCTCTGGTATGGAGGACGATGGCTGAAATATCAATATGGGGAGGCCTGGCAGATTGATTATGTCACACTCCCACAAACCCGCCAAGGCAAGCGCCATGTGCTCACCATGGTGGAAGCAAACACCGGATGGCTGGAAACACATCCCGTGCCCCATGCCACTGCCCAGAACACTGTCCTGGGCCTTGAAAAGCAAGTCCTATGGCGACATGGCACCCCAGAAAGAATTGAGTCAGACAACGGGACTTATTTCTGAAACAACCTTATAGACACCAGGGCCAAAGAGCATGGCATTGAGTGGGTGTATCACATCCCCTGTCATGCACCAGCCTCTGGGAAAATTGAACGATACAATGGACTGTTAAAGCCTACACTGAGAGCAACGGGTGCTGGGACGTTCAAACATTGGGACACATATTTAGCAAAGGCCACCTGGTTAGTCAACACTAGGGGATCTGCCAACCGAGCTGGCCCTGTCCAGTCAAAACTGTTATGTACTGTAAATGGGAATAAAGTCCCTGTAGTGCACATAAAAAATATGTTGGGGAAAACAGTCTGGGTTATTCCTGCCTTGGGCAAAGGCAAATCCATCCGTGGGATTGCTTCTGCTCAGCGACCTGGGTGCACTTGGTGGATAATGCGGAAGGATGGGGAAGTCCGATGTGTACCTCAAGGGGATTTGATTTTGGGTAAGAATAGCCAATGATCTGAATTATATGTTGTTAATTGGTACATAATATTATATGCCGTACTAATGATATTACAATAAGAATCACCCAGATTAATGAAGAATAACTTTGATGAAACCAAGCAAAGCACAGTGATGATGGTACCAGAACTGACTTCAACATGAAACAATCCAACACCACATACCATCTCCATCTTTCCTGCCCTGAAAGATTATTATGACAGATGGCGCCCAAACTCATGGACTAAATGAACTCAACGAATATTTTATAGGGATGACCCATAGACTAAGGGAATGATATCTGTGTGTATATATATCAAAAGACAGGAAAAGGGGTGGTGATTAATGGGAATGTATTGGAAAGTGTGGGACCTGGGCATGATGTAGATGATATAGAATAAGGGGTGGATACTGTCCTGGTTCTGGCTGGGATAGCGTTAATTTCCTTCCTAGTAGCTGGTACAATGCTGTGTTTTGGATTTAGGATGAGAACAAAGTTGATAACGCACCGATGTTTTAGTTGTTGCTAGGTAATGCTTACACTAACCAAGGACTTTTCAGCTTCCCATGCTCTACCAACTGAGAAGGCTGGAGGTGCACAAGAAGCCGGGAGGGGGCACAGCGAGGACAGCTGACCCAAACTGGCCAAAGGGATATTCCATACCATGTGACGTCATGCTCAGTACATAAACTGGGGGAAAGCTGGCCGGGGGGGCCACTGCTCGGGGACTGGCTGGGCATCGGTTGGCGGGTGGTGAGCAATTGCATCATACATCACTTCCTCTGTATATTCTTCTTCTTATTATTATTATTTTATTTCAATTATTAAACTGTTTTTATCTCAACCCACAAGTTTTCTTACTTTTACCCTTCCGCTTCTCTCCCCCATCCCACGGGTGGGGGGAAGTGAGCGAGCAGCTGTGTGGTGCTCAGTTGCCAACTAAGGTTAAACTATGACAACAGCTTACACGATGTGATATGAAAGAGCCAGTGGAAAAAGTGAGGATTGACAGTCTCTCTTCCAAACCCCTCTTCTCGACTCTTTCATCGTATTTATTTGAATGTTTTATTCATCGAAATGTCAACTTGCAGTTACCATTTCCATGGCATTTTTATTTGGTTTTTAAATGAGTTGACTTTATCTGCTAAGCTAACTTATGACTGTTCTCTGTGCGGTCTTCTGATTTCTCTTCAGATCTGTGTATCTCACCCTCAATGTGCACCTGATCTCACATGGGGCAGTCATGGACAGACAGACAGCTGCAGCAAAGAGACTGATACGTTTTCTTACACTAAGACTACGCACAGATCTCTTACCACGTGATGCAAGGTTTTGAGATAACCAAACCCAACACAAACTGGCAGGACATAGCATTGCAGATATTACTTAGTCACATAATTGCTCAGTCTAAAAATTACAGAGAATCCAGGCAGTACATTGAGCATGAATATATGGCTGCTTTTGCCATCTTTCACAAACTCTCACTTCCTTGCTATATAACAGCATTTCTGGAAAACTCAGAATTTCTGAAGGACGATGAAACTTTTTGTGAAGGATTAATGTAGCAACAAAGCAGCACTATAAAACCAAAACAAAACTTTCTCATAAATGAAACTGTTGATTGCCAAAACAACAGCCTATGACAGGGGTTTGTTATCATTTGGCTCCTAGTCCTTTGACTTTCATCAAGTTTGGATATGATGGTCTGGAAATCCCTCGCTGACTGTCTCTTTAGAGAGAGAGGAACTTGAAAAGGTGATTGCAGTGTGTATTGCGTTCATTCTCAGGTAGGAGTCAGCATGAAGGTTCACCTGGTGACACTGGTTTTGAGAGAAAAATCCTAATGTCACACTGTAGAATAAGGCAGAGGACTGGGATGTGGGCAATGCTGGTGCTGCCATCCTCTCCTGAAGGTCACTGATGTGACCACCCTGGCTCAGTATTCTCCAGGGATTGCCTATCCATCTATGCTGCCTGTCAAAATACTTCTGGGATTAATTGCTATACTTTTCTGTGTAGCCCTGGGGAATCACACTGACAGAGGATAGTTTCAAGGGGAATGGCAGGGAAAATGATCCTGAAGTTCCTTTCTGTCAACTGCTCTGCATGGATGAACACACTCATTAGAGGTGTTGACCGGGGAGGGGTGTGTGTGTGCACACAACAGGCCATGCCAAAGATCTACAGAGATAGGAGATTGCTTTATCTTCTGTACTGCATAACCTGTGATTTGCTGGATCATTATTCAGCTTGGTTTCTGTTGCTATGTAAAAATTGCAGAGACCCAGTACTCCCTGGTAAAGGGTGAATGCCAGGCTGTCTTTGTTTCCTGCTTACAGAGTCTCTTAGTTCCTTGCTAGATGCCCCCAGTGACAGCAGACTTGGCATTGCCACAGTTTACATCACATAGACAAGCTGTTAGGAGCCAAAAGAAAGTTGATTCTTTCCTACATTAGTGTTGATTTTCAGTATAATTAATCCCTGCAGCCTAAATGGCGTGGGACCGGATACTGCTCCTTCTTTCTAAACTTACCAGCTACCCTTGCTGAAAAAGCATGGTCTTACTTTAGTTGCCTTTTATTTTGCAATCTAATAAATTGTGAAGATGGTATTCTGCATACACTGTGGTTCATCATTCATCCCTATGAATCTTGTTCTAAAGAAGAGTAAACATCACACTTTTTCCTGTATGAACAGTAAGTAATAAATAACACAAAACCAGAGGATTATCATTCTGCAGGTTACCTGGTGCAAAATAAACAATTTCAAACTCACTTTACCCACTTTTAATTATTCTTTCAGGTATTTAAAAACTCTTTACCCAGCTGCCTCATATATGCTAAACTTACTAGCAAGTAACTAGCATGAACTAATGAAGTAATATTTATATATTTCACTAATTATAACTACAAGAGAGGGAGAGAGCAGCTAATTAAATGACAATCAGATCTGTGAAAGACTTCAAGGACAAGGAAGAGGGACAACGCTTACAAATCAATGAGTAAGTGGAGCCCTGCATTTACAAACTTTTCCCCTTTTCGTAATCACAAAGCAATGTAGCTGTTTATTCCCACTAAAACAGGAAAGTGGCAGGCCTCTAATTCTGAAAGACGTAGTGAGAAAATGCTTTTTTTTTGGAACCTAAAACATTAATTTAACCCACAAGTATGGTAAGTGCCAAACACTGCTTTTTATTGAATTCGAGCTGAAAGATGATTTTTCAAAATGTAATTTCTTATCAAGGTGCCTTACTAACTTCAGCTAAGGGTTTTAACTAGCTCAGGCTTTAACCTGAACCAGCCTTCACAGAAACACACTTAAAGCCCAGGCAACAAGGAAGCAATCAGTTACAGCAGGGAAGAATTGCTCGTGTGAACTACACAGTTGTTGGATCAGTTCAGTGTCATGCTGGTGCAGGTGGTCTGGAGAAAGTAAGTAATACAGTCCAATCTGAGTGGTTAAAGGCAGTCTCCTAAACCCACCTGCCTAATATAAATGTGCCCTGTTGTACCAAGGAAGGACAAACTGAACAAGTGCCTCTTGTCAACAAGAGGCACTCGGCACCTTTGGGAAAGCAAAGCATTTTAATTCTGGTGCCTAAGTACATATTTGTGAGCCTAAACTGGGTTTCAGTAATCTGGTCAGGGTGTATGGAAACACAGACAAGGTTTCTAACACTGTCCATCCAGAGTCAGCAGTCCCTGACCTGTGAAGGTCTCCATAAATTGCACCTTTCTGTTGCTGCTGAGTTGCAGTTGATCAGCCTTGTTTGGGAGGTATTGCCCTTTGCTAACCTGTTGCATTTAAGGGCTGTGTCTTGAAAATAATTATGGGATTTTGTGCCCATGCACCAAAGCACTGGAGAACAAGAAGCAGAGTTTGTAACGCATGACCTGACACTGCTGGAAACTGCGTAGTACACTAAAGCCTACCATCTCCTCCCCAGAGCCCTGATTCAGCAAGGCAGCTACCCAGGTAGCTGCTGTGACTTCAGTACAACCATTTATGCTCCAAATTCTGCATGTATTGAAAACTTTGTTGAATCACGGCAGCTGCTGCTACCATTGTCCACGCTCATTATGTGGACGCCTATAAAGAGAAGTCAGCACATGAGATTACCGCAGCCCAGTTCAACACAAAGGCTGAAGTTTCACTGTAGAGTTTCACAGAGGAGGGACGACCCGCTGTGGGGAACCAGCATACCCAGCCACATTACCACCGCAGTGTACAAATGTCTGAAAACGACCCTAGCCAAGCAATGCCTACACAAATGGTCTTTTGCATTGTTTCAGTCAATGGCAGAAAGAAAAGAATATTTGTTTCAGCAGAATTAAAATGAAGAAAAAAAATTACCCTGACAATGTAAACATGGCATCTAATTTTGTTTAGTTTATTTAGCCCCTGCTAACCTCTCTTAAAAATGCATCAATTTCTAAGCAAAATTATCTATATTCCCTTTCTTTCCTTGGCTAGTAATACTTTCTGATTTTAGTATGAATGTGTGCATTGCTTTGGTCAGGACAAAAAGCCAACATCAATACCACCGCTGATCTAGCTGTGACTGCTTTCTTCAAAGTTACAGGCAACAGGCATCTGTGCCCAGAAAGTACAGATTTTCAAAAATATCAGAGCATTTATAGAGTGCCATGCTGAACATGGAGGGGAGGTTCAAGAGGGAGACAGTGCCAAGCATACTGCTCACAGTATCATGCCGACTGCATTCTCTAACACCGTATGTACAGTGACCTTAGTACTATTTTTTGAGATATAACACTATAGCTTTGATCCAACTGCCGCTGTCTTGCAAACTGTTTGAAAAAAACCTTTACCTGTTTTTTTCCCAATAGAGGCAATCGGATGTGCAGGCAACCTAGACCAAATTCTAGATGTGAGTGAGATACAGTACCTAAGGCCAAAACTTAAACAGTCACACTCACTGCTCTCATTTTTATCTACCTCAAAGTCATTATACAAATGCTGAAAAAAAGAAAAAGCAAATATAATAGCTAGAAATAAGGGTGACACAACAGGCCAAGGAAGACTGGCGTTCTGGTTTTCAATGCTAAGGCCCACTGGTGCTTCTCTTGAGCAGATACATCTGTTCCTAAACATTGTGTTAGAAAGCATGACCACTCCAATTAATATATTCAGGTTAATGAAAGACAAAAGAAAATATGAAGATTTTCCATAACCAGTCAAGAAAGGACACAGAACTGATTATCAGAATGTGGCAGTTTCTGGTTGCTACGCTTTTAATTGACTACTTGCACTAGGACATGAAGTAGATTTTGTGGATGTTTTCTAAAGCGCATGTGACAGCTTGCTATTCAGAAATTCTGCACGTACATGGAGATTTTTTCTTTTGGGAGAGAAACATGTTAAAAAACTTCCTGAGGCTGCAGAAAGGGGGATTATTTTTTTCTCCAACCATGTTATGGACTCTATCTTCACTACCTGAGTAAATGTTTTAGTTTCTGCTATTTATAAGCCTGGTTGTTCCTAGCATGGCTTTAGCACAAGTTGCCTTGACAAATGCAGAGTGGGTATTATTCTGAGAAGGGTGTTAGCAGAACCATCCAAGTGTGGCAAATACATTAAATAAAAGCTTTATTGAAATAAATAT
This sequence comes from Aptenodytes patagonicus, assembly GCF_965638725.1. Taxonomy (NCBI): domain Eukaryota; kingdom Metazoa; phylum Chordata; class Aves; order Sphenisciformes; family Spheniscidae; genus Aptenodytes; species Aptenodytes patagonicus. The sequence continues at coordinate 97,282,918 of NC_134949.1, read as the reverse complement.
ACGAGATGAAAAGCTACAATAGTACCTACCTCACTGACAGGTTAATAGCTCAGTGTTTAAAGCAGAAAAACAAGAGTGGGCGAGAACAGTTGATGGGTTGTGAGATGCCACACTTGAACTTTTCTGTATACTGGACTCGTATAACTCATATTTCCAGGCTGTACAAAGTCATGCATTGCCTTTTGGAGAAACTGATTTCTCTCCACTTACAACACAGGCAGCCTAGGAGCTCAAGCCTCTTATCTCGGGCACATACTATTTTGAGCCCTATCTACAGCCTTCCAGGTTTACAAGTCTCAGCACTAGCATCAAGCCATGCCCTGAATTTACCCTGCTTAAGTTTGGCTCCCACCGTTCCAGATGCTTCCTACACCACTGCTTGCAAGTGGGTCCATGGATTGGTCTCCACAGTGCTGTCACTGAGAAAAAACAAAACACTAACAACTCTCACTTGCCTTGTTTGTATCTGGACCTGAGATAAAGGCAAGGGGGTTGAGACTGGGAGACAGAAATACAGGGGAGGAGGTTGGTCTGAACACCAACAAGGAACAATTCTAGCAATAACCCTCCAAGAGTATTCTGGATGTGTAAACTTTGCTGATGCTCTTACTCAATTCAGGCAAGAATTGACCTAAGTACAAACCATGCTATAAAAGAGATAAGTTAGGACACTAGGATTTTTGCTCATTTTTCTTCTTTTTTCTCTTTTTAGGGAAGAAAAGTAGTTAATATGCTCATTCATGGCACTCAAAGGGCTCTGTGGGAGACTCAGGTTCAAATCTTAATCTAGTAAGTTGTTGTGTACAAGCATGACTCTCGAAAAAGTTTAAATACTCACTTCAAAGCAGTCAGTATATTAGGGAAACAGTAAGGATGCAGGAATCATGCAGAACAAGAATTTGAATCTGAGTTCGCTACACTGCAGATCCCAGCTCCAATTGGAATTATTTTCTTTAAAGTTTTATGGAGAAGAAAGCAATTTCTTGTCCAGACTAGCTAAGAGCTGACACAGCTCTTGGGCTTAGAACATCTGTTTGCAGGGGGACATGAGAAACTGGAAGACTCCTACCAGCAATGCCCTTCACAGCTGTGCAGGTCAATATGGTTCAATGCCACAGTCTCTGATGGACTTTGTGGTTTCCCCAAACCAAGAGCTGCAAAGCCATTTATCATTCGGCTGAGAGGCTCAGGATCTAATGCTCCCAAAATGGCAAGTGGCAAAATTCACAGGTCTGCATGAACTATCTCAGAGATATCTAAATATGATCCAAATTTGGTGAGAAAGCATACCTTTGTGTAAATATTGGCATTAATAGCTGCAACGGCATGAAAAAAATAAAAACCCAAGCAAACTAAGAGAGTAGACTTGGGAAAAAAATACCAGACCTTATATTGACAGAGATTGCATTGATTCTGTAAAATTAATCCACTATTTGAACAGAGAAAAACTGAATACTAAGACAGACAGACAGACTGTAAAGGGAATAAAAAGGAGTGGCTAGGCTGGGAATTTCACCGCTGAACTTCTTTCCCAATAACAACAGCAGAAAAAAAAAAATAAATGCAGGTTTCCAGAGCACCAACCACATTGTTAATTAGCAGTATAATTTGTGCTGCCTTTAATGATGGCTTATTCTGCTCTAGCTGTCAGGAGAAGAAAACAGGAAGGGCATTTGGAAACCTTATGAAAAATAACCACCGTTTTAGGGCATTTGGGCTTGAAAAATGTACAGCTGTTGATGGATTAACACACACACACACAACTCCCATAAACATTCAAAGAATAATAGATGGAAGGAAAATAGGTAATAAGAGAGTGAAAGATTTTGTTTATAGACTTGACTGGTTGACTAGGGTATAATTATGGGACCTGCTTCCAATCCATCCTATGTAAAATAATTGGTGTGTACAGGAGACGGATTTGCTTATAATAAATGGATCTCCTCACGATGGAGCAGAATGACATCAGTGTGAATACACTAGAATGACAGCATAATTTAACAGGACTGATGCTGGAGGGTGGACATTATTAGCTTCAGCATTTCTGAAGGCATGTTATATTTGCAGGCACATCTTACTTTCACACAGAAGGTGCACAAAGTAAAAGAAGTGGCAGTCTTATAGATCAGAAGTTTTGAAGGAGTTAATTAGATTGCACTAACCTTTCAGCTGTACTGCTGCCAAGCTGTGCTAGATGCTGCAGAAAGAAAGGTGGCCAGCCTTGGTTCAGGCAAAATTGTTCATGTCTCTTTGGTGAGGAACAGATATGGAGAACGTCCTTACTGTTCTCCCAGAGCTGAGCCAACCAAGGCAGGCGAGCATAACAGAGAGTGCAAACACCCACTGTGCTGTTCCACTCCCCACTCCCCCCCCCAACCCCCCCCCCCCCCCAAACCCAAAACTCAGGGTTGTTCTATCTAGTACCACTGGCTATCATACTCAGGGAGCCACTCTGCTCCTTTCTAGCGTACTTCAAGTTCCCATAGCTGCTGAGCAATGAGGAGCTAGGTCTGGCTACAGAAAAGGCACAGAAGTTGATTACAGGCCTTGAGTAAGAGGATCTTCATCTATGGCCCTAGTGGATTTTTAAAATCCCCTCTGTAGTTCTGAGGGGTTGAGATGTCTTCAACGCACACACTGCTATCAGCATTGACCTTGCATTTATGAATCGTCTGATGAATGTGGCATTCCGTTCAGAATTAGAGCTGTTCAGATGCGCTCCGAGTTAGCAGTAATGAAGCATTTACCTTTATATGTTAAAAGTGTTCTCACGGACAGGCTTCATGAAAAGCTATCCCCACCAACCCTATCAAAAACCCTACCGATCGCTTTTGGGGACTGAGGATCTGGAGATGGTCCTTCCAGTTGAGGGTGATATACTGGCAGATCAGCATTACAGTACTGCCGTCACTACTAGATATTTTTTTTCCTGCCAGCAGTGGGCAAGGCTACTGATAACAGAAACAGACAGTTAGATCTGGACAGTCCGACTTAGTGAACAGAACCCTAGACTAGGAGTTAGGATTCCCGGGTTGTACAGCTTACTGGGTAGCCTTCTTTTTTTGCTTATTGTTATATGACAGAGTCCATCTTGCCTATCTTTCTTAGGTGGTGCAGATCAAAAGAAATAGATACTATCTATTATATTCGCTGATACATTAGTAGACACAAGTACTAAAAGAAATCCAGAAGTTAACTGTTCTGCAGTGTGCAATAAATAGTACTACTTTTACTACTAGTGACAATTAGTTGCTGAGCAGAGAGTTGCAGAGAGTTACTTCAGGGTAATATACTGTCATCTGTACCTATATTCAGTGGAAAGAAATGACAGGGTATCTCTGTGGAAAAGCTATTTAAAAATATATACTGTACGGAAGAAAATGTAGTGAATGATTTATGTAACACACAAGATATAAAAATGCTTAGGTATAACTTACTTATTTTTGTTAAATAGCTGTTAATTTCATTTTGGAGGTCTTCATCCCCTACTTACAATGCTAGGTTGACAAATCCTCCAAAGGTTCGCATAGATCAAAGCTGTAACTTATATTTTATTTATCTGCACTCCAAGATACTTGCTCCAATTTGAATTTGTTAAGAATAATTAAAAGTATATGTCAGAAGGGAAAGGACATAAAACACAACACAGCTAAGTCACAAGCCTTGCCAAAAGTTAAATAAAAACATTCCCTTCCACCAGCTTTCCAAGGAAGAGGATCCAAATCTGTCTCTGGAGCAACTCCACTGAAGTCAATAGGGTGGCCCAGGGACTACATTTGGCCAATCCTACCTGGCGTATGGCCTTCTAGGAAGCATTGTGATTTATTAACAGGCTGGCCACACTACTGTCTTCAGTCTCTCAAGTGCATCGTATCTGTTCTGCAGGATACATTTCTCCACTGTACTATCCCACTCACTCTAACAGAAAACTAGCAAGGAATGACTGACCACAAAGCACTACAGTAGGTAGTGCAAGTAAGATTTTAGTCAGGCAATTTGCTCTTTTCCCTGCATCCCACTGGTTTTATTTCCTTGCCTGGAAAAAGCCAAAATTTACATTGACATGGCTGATGGTTTCGGGTAAAGTCTGGGCTCTGGTCAATAAGCAGGAACAGGTACGCGGGTTGGCATGTCACATAACAGCCCAATCTTTGCTGCACAGGTGCCAGATGTTACAGCTCCTGAATCACGGTAGCTTACAGTGTGCTATATTAAGACAACACAAGATCAGTGGTTGTCCACTGCACTGACAACTGGCAGTGATAGCTAAGTAGCATACGATTGCCAGTGTAACAAAGGAGATTTCCAAGCCAGCAATTCCTTTTGCAGAATGGGTTTTTCTGCATTGTTAACCTAAAACATCACCTCCTCCCTGAAGGGGAACACCCAGATCATTTCCTTCCTATTTATTTGTCTTGTCTTAACATGGATGCTGCACTGTGATCTGCTGGAGGGTGTCCGTGCCACCAGAAGGCTCTCAAGAATGGCTGTGAACAAGGATGCTCCACCTTATGCCCATTTACACACAGCAGCTGTGGGCAGGCAAGCTGCAAAAGGTTTTGTAGCCATGAGTAGCAGGCAAGCCTAGTCTCAAGGAGAGTCTCAGTCCTACTTGCAACATACTGGCTATCCACCGAAAAATCACTCTGAAGCTTACTCTCTTTTCAGATGCTTTGTAGGAACAAAAAAAAAATATTTGGGAACAGCCGGTGAACACAGGACTGCAGCATCTAGAGTCACATGGCTTTCTTCTCCCCACCTTAAATTGCAGGATCAGCGCCACGGAATTGCCTTCTCCCAGAAACTGGTGTGGCCAAAGATCAAAGCAATAAAGTAAACTTGCAGCTCAGTAAAGCCACTTCTTTGTAATAACAGCCTTAAAGAATGTCCCCAGGAACATAGTTCTAAAGAAACCATTTTGAGACAATCTGATGCTGAAGTTAAATCTAAATAGTAATGAAAAAACAACAAAAACCTACACATCAAGTCTAAGGAGACCAATAGCATAACACAGAGGAGAAAAGAGCTTAGAGCTCTTCAGGAAAAAAAAACCCAGTATTTTTTTTCTACTGTTGTTGACATACAAACACTATAAGAAACAGGTGAATTAGGAAAGTGTTCTACAAACTCAGATCAACAGAACGGTTCAGAAATAGGTTTGCAGGTGGATTTTACCCTGCAGATGTTTATGCACATTATGGCCTACTTCTTAACTTTCAACAAGAAAAAAAAGCATTAGTTAAACAGTGTTCGTTCCTTTGCAGACTAGACTTCCAAAGCAGATAAATGCCCATAATACATGAGTAAACTCTTAATTACTTGAAAATTGTGCTTAGCTGCCTTTGAGTCACATGAATGTGGGTGTGAGAGAAAAGGACATATGTTCTGAAAAGCCTCAACAAGAATTAAACTTGAAATCAAAAGCCTACATATTAGCCTTTACTGAGGAAGATAATATCAAGTTCAATCTAAAGAAAATTAGGTAGGCACCTAAAAATTAAATCTGTACTAAGTTAAAACTGTAAAAATCACATATTGAACTATTTTTCTATAGGTTATTCTCTTCCTCTCCTCAATATCCTCTGTTGTTGATCTTGGACTAGTCTGCAACATTGCCAAACAACTTTGCAAATGGTGTTTACAGTGAAGATGCCCAGAGATTCCTCCTGAAAAGCTGTGTATATGGGCGTTGTCATTGATACCTGGCCTCATTTCTTTCTTCCCCCACCATCTCTAATCCCAGGAAATAAAATGGAAAGAATTATAGAAAAATGAGAAACCTAGATCAACACATAAATACAACAGGAAATGCAAAAAGAGATAGCAGCTGACTCTCCCCTGCTTCATAATCTATATAGTCATTTAGATCTATGCAACATGATCTGAAAATCCAGCTGTGCTCTTTCAATTACTCTGTCATCAATAATAAAAATTCTGCATTCAGAATTTATCTCACCGTTTTGTTGCCGATACATGAAACAGCAGTGTACAGCTTGTTTTGCCTTTCTATCAAGCATACATAATATGCAAAATCTGAAGCACAGGCTCAAAGAAGGAAGGTTTGTCAAATAAAAAGAGCCTTTTTAAACAACTTTTTTTAAACAGAAACTTGTTTATTTTTTGTCCTTCTTGTGTTTTGATTAGATAAGCTAAAAAGACAAAGGGCTATTACAATCATTGTAAGTACTACTGGTAAAGAAAGTCCATGAGTATGCTGCACATACAAAACCAACCATGACAGTGGGAGGTATTGTTACTGCTCATGAAATTTTTTGATTAACTGTGAGGCAGATTTCCCAAATACGTATTATCAGAGTTCTGCAGAATAAATGCACAAGCAGCATAGCTCAAACAAAGGGCTAACGAGAAGGCACCAGCAGGTGCAAATATGGGAAGAGACAACTGCCTGTAAATATGCCAAGCTACAGAGAAAGACTTGGGAAAGAAATGAACCTGCAGCATGACTCAGACAAAGTTGGCTGAATATAACAGAAGCAGCCTAGGAAAGAAACATCTACTAGAAGCTACAGAGAGCCGTGTTATTTGCACAGCCAACTAAATAGGTTGAGCAAAATACCAGTTGTGTCAAGTGCCACGGAGCTAAGACCCAAGAGACGATGGCAGGATCAACTTCTGCTGATAAAGGGCAGGAGGATGGGGGCTGGGGCAGGGAACCACAAGTGGACGTGAATCGACTACGCTGACCTACCTGTGGTGTATCTCCATGACCTAGAATCACCGGTTTCGACTGCAGTATGAGCACTGTAGGACGGTGCAAACCCAGCATTAACCAGGGAGTGTTGATCCTGTTCATCCCCAGTCCCTTGGTTCAGGCCACTCCAGGGGATGTCCTACTCTAGAAAATTACATGCTGAAGAAGAAAGGGGGGATCTCACTGTGATATGGGACATGGGTGGTCCACAAGACTCCTGTGCAACCTTGCAGTTTCTCTCCAGCTTTGGTTTGAGGAAGCAATATCCTCCAGATAGAAATGCCTTCCTCTGTCCATGGTTGAAGGAACTGCCTCGTTAGTGCACTAACTTCACTTGGTTATGAAAGTTCTCATAATACTGCGTGATCATGGTTGGTCATTAACTAGCATCCTGGACAGATCCCAGTTCAGTGAAGTGCTTTTTGCCCCTATAAGCTGCCTCTGCATTTGCAGGTATATGCTGCAACTCTTTACTTTCACCTGCATGCAGTTGCTATGCTCTATGCGAATATTCTTTCACTGGTGGGTAGAATGACCTCTAAGAGCCAGTTATTATTAATCAAAACTGCTATTAGGCATCCCTCACCAAAGACAGTGACAGTAAATCACCTAATGATCATAAAGGGCTTAAGAGAGATTTGCAGGGAGAGCTGCAATAGACATGCAAAGTACTGAACTGAAAAAGAAAAGCTGACATAATCATAATGATATTTGTTTTGAAGGGAGACACCATTTCAAGCACAGTGATTGAACAGTGGATTTCAGGAGAATTAATCTCCTGCATGTTAGTCAGCCTGATTGAATCATCCCGTAATATTCCACTTCGCTTATAATATTCAATGTTATAACAGCATCTGGAAATTTTCAATCAAGAAAGTTGTTTGGAAGCCCACATAGTAGCTGAAATGCTAAATATAAATTTATTATAAACCGATGAATGGAAAGATACTTTAAAATCCATTTAATAGCTCTTTTTTGAGCACTATAAATATCCTGTGGTTCTCGGTTGGGGGTTTGAAAAACAGCTGATCCATGATTTACGGAATTGTAACTTCAGTTCTCACAAGCAAACTTCATTGCTTACAAGAGGCACAAATTCATTTGATGTTTCCTTTCAAAATAAACCTGTCTGACAGTAGAAGTTAACAGGGTGGGAACTTTGTAAACAGATACTTTAAAGGAATTTACTGAAATTCCCGATTCCACGTGTTTCAAGATGAAGTACAAAACTATCTCTGTTTAAGATAACACTGGATCTTAAACCAGAATATACAGAAAAGGGAGATGATGCCTTTAAAAAATACCAGGGCTTTATCAGTCTTTGTCTTCTATGAAAATTCAGGAAGTTGTCGGGGCCTGCATGAAAGGGATATGCTAAAACCCTGTTTTTTCTCTTGTGCTATTTCTGAGATACTTCAGAAAGGAAGTTTCCTCAGTATAGCTCAATAACTAGAGAATAACAAAGTAGTACAGAAGTTCCGGATGATTTTGGCATTATAGATCATGCAGGCAAGGCAGAATGCTCCCCGGGTAGCTTATTCTTTTAGATTTAGAAATGCAATTTGCAGGCAAGTTTTAAAAATATAAGTAGTAAGTAAAATAAGCATCCCAGACATCTTAAAAGAACACAAGCCCTGGTACTGTTCTCCAAAACTATTATTTGAAGGGAAAAAAGGCCCAGGATATTCCTTCTCAGTGAGCGCGTGCTCTCCGAGTTTTCAGTTTTCAGAACTGTTTCTTCAGACTGTTACACCTACAGCTTCCCAACCCTGTTGGGCCTCTCATAAACACTTCAGGTAGCTGTTATGAAAATACTTTGGCTGAATTCTCAGCGCTGCAGGAGCAGGCACTGGCACACAGTCAGACAGCGTGGACAGACAGCGGCAGTTTCCTACTTCTCCTCCTCCTCCTCCTCCCCAAGTCCGGGGGATCCTTGACAGCGCAGAACAAGCCAGCATCGCGCTAGGAGTTACACATTCTGGTGATGGAAAAATGTTTTTCTCTCCATCCCTGTTTTTCATTACTTACATCTTTAAACCTCTCTGTTTGGTCGGGCCTGCACTGCGGTACTGTAAAGCACAGCCCAGGCCTCGGGCTGCACCATGAAGTCTGGTACAAAGCTGGTCAGCGTGGAAATGGAAACTTAGGTTGGCTGTGTTCTCATCTCACCTGTACCACTGGGTTATTGTATCACCTAGGGCACGTCAGCTCAGCTCTCTGCATGTATAAAATGATGCAGACGATAATACATACCCATCTCACAGGGGTGCTGCAAAGGCTGATTAATGAATGAGCACTTGTAAAGCATTTTTGGAAGCTTGGATATAACCTGCTCTGTAAAGGTAAATTGGGGGTGGTTGTGGTATTTTGCTTTCCAGACTATTTCAGTTTCCGTTTCGTTTCCCTTCACTGTTACATGGAGCTGTACCCAAAACACGAGCACTGAGATAGGGAAGAGTCAGTTTAGCAGCCCCTTCTATAGAATTCATAATGAGACATGACTTCTTTTTGCTCAGGCAGTAGGATTATATCGTACAACTTCATCACACACTCATGCTTTTGTTGTTTGGTTGGGGTTTTTTTTAATATACTGAGGTTTTATGAAGGTAGAAAAATAAATAACTTATCAACTCCTTATAAATCTTACAGTCAAGAAAACACTTTAAGAGATCTAGGCAAACTACACTGGTACAGCTAAGAAAATTCAGGTGTACCTACAAAGATGGCATTAAAAGAAAATAAAAACAAAAGCCTCAAAAACCTTGAATCTCCATCCCTCTCACAGAATAACCTACTGCACAATCATTACAACTCCCTCCTGCACAGGTAAGAAAGGAGACCTTTGAGTGAGATACATTGACCGTGAACTCTTCACAGACAATCAGTAAAAGTTATTTAGCACAGATGTTGCTGTAATTGTGAGATACTGGGAAAATCAATGTTTAATGGCAGACTCCCAACTCCACCCTGGCAATGCTCTTGAGTTAACATCACCAGGCTAGAATTTAAAACATGTAGAACAAAATTGGCTGAGATAAGTCCTCTAAAGTTGTTATCATCACTCACAATATCCCATGTTTTTTTGATCCCTGAGTCACCCACAGATAAATAGATTGTGATTTATATCCATGTACTTCTAACCTTTGCTATCTACTGCCAGTTTAGGGATGATGCTTTTGTGAAGTGCTGTGCATGCATATAACATTATTCTTTGGGTATGAACCATCTTGCTGTTGTGTTCGAACAGTATGTATCACAGTGCATGCTGTTTCAATATGAGAAATTATCCTAAATGTCGAGAATCTCAGCCATTATTGATGAAACACATAATCATAATGCTTCAGTGAGAGGTGAGTATGGAAGCAAATGCAGAGAAACAAGTGGTGTAAAATTTGGTAAAATATTGCCAGTGTAGCATTCCACTTGTACCAATTATGTATAAAGGATGAAGATGATGCCACAGGTGACATCATTCATTCTTTGTTTCATTTAACGAGAGCATCCTAAATGCAATCCAACAGAATTTGTTTCACCTCTCACTCTCATATGTGGTCTCGCTCTCTTTCTCTCCTAAACAATATATGTGTAGAAGAGATATATACAGGAAATAGAATTTTATAAGCTTAGTGACGTTCCTACATGGCATACAGGAGTCTTACCAACAATTCACAGATGTACACACCACACAAAGGGGTAGAACGTAATTTGTAGGGATGACTGACTGATCTGTATCCATCTGTACATTCATCCCAGGATAAGCGTTCCATCTGCTGCAGATGCCAGCTACAGGGGTTTTGCAATATTGGCTTTCAAGGCAGGGAGGCATCTACAGTATACCTAAAGGGCTGGCTAAGAGAGAGAGTTACGAGGGTAGTTGAGTTGCACAGAAGGGCTTTAAGTGGGTCAGTCATCCAGCTGCAGAACTGCGTGACATATTCCATCTGAATTAACAACACTTAAAACCTGCAAAATCAGTGAGAGAGCAGAGAGGAAACGTCCTCTGCAAAGGTTTACTTTTCTTTGGTGTTCACATTCAGAAGCAATTCTGTTTATAACAGAGGGACTAGGATCCTGATCTCTTTATTGCTTTATCCCCTTGCATTCCCTGCATGGGAGTGTTTATGTGTGTGACCTGTCTTTCTGACCTTAATTCTACTGAATCCCTCTCCTTTTTGCTCCCCGTGCTCAGTGAATTAAAGAGCATGCTGGCTAAAATGCTGACGCTATTGACCATGAGTCCTATCTGCTGCCTTGAAGGCTTGTGGCTTGTCTATTGCAACAACGGTGGTCTCTGCTGTCACATATACAAGTACATACTCAGAGCAAAAAGGAGAAGAGACAGACAGAACTGAAATAGTGCCTCAACTATCAAAACAGCAGCTGCAGTACTGAATCACACAGGACCCCAATCTACGGAGTACAACACAACATTTTTACAACCTAGAACTTGAGTACCTTCCAAAGCACTACGACACAGTGACTAATGTCTGCCACGTGGTTTGCATTTTCTCTCTCACACCCACGCACACATGTACAAACTGTGTGACTTAGGAAAAAAACAAACCTGTCAATGCAATATGTCTAAAAGCTGAGGGAGAAAAAAAGAACTTGGGCACATCTTGATCGATGACCAGAGTTTATGGATTAACAAAAAAGCCACTGTGACTGCATAGCCACATATAACATGTTTTGCACACTTCTTTTTGGGGTGTAAGACATTTCTAAAGGTAAGGCAAAACTCCAGGCTGTTTCTGCCATGGGAGGAGTTACATTCTTCAGCAGATACAGTCACTGGCATAAAAAGCAATAAAAAGACATATAAGGAAAAGATGCCTGTAATTGTATCCACACGCTTTGCATGTGGAAACTATTCCCACAATTAGCATCTTATTCCAAAAGGTACCTCACTGACTTTCGGGGAGTATTCAAGAACTAAGATGTATTTCAGTGGGCACAGTTTTGTTACAATCTAGGTGTCACAGAAATATTTGGGTAGAGCAGGGCAATAGAGCAATTAGGAAATTGCTAGTTGCTGACCACTTTCCTTATGGAACTATTCATATGGAGAGGTAAAACTTTCTTGTTCCATTTTAGGAATAACTGATTAACCAGTGACATTGTATCTCTGATGTGATTTCAAAAATCCATCCAACCTTGCCAGAATTTCTTCTCTAACAAATAAACCGCTCACAATCACCAAAAGCTCTGAAAGAAAAGATACGATTTTGCCCAGTAATTTTCCTTCGTCGCAACTAGACCTCAGTGGGACAGGTTCACAGAAAGTTCTTCAAATGTTTTAGGGTGCCCGCATTCAGTAGGATTCAAAAGAAAGGGATAAAATTATTTCCAAATCAGTGAAAAGAAGAAACACTCTGGGTCTTTTAGCTGCTCTCACACACTGAGCAGTACATTACCAGCTGCCAGGATCAAAGCTTAGCGGGAGTTCCTAAAGGGGCAAGCGGCTACATAGTGTGACTGCTGATTACACCTTCCCCAGACAGCCTCGAAATGGAAATGTTATTAAAACAGGATTATTTTAAGGCTGTGTTCTCAGTGTCTCCATCGGGCTGAGCTCATGTAGTAAAAGCTGTAGTTAACAGCACAAGTAAACCACAGGCTGAGGTACGCCCGGTGCAGCCTCCATTCCTACCTTTGATCAGAAAAATTCCAGCCGGAACATTTAGTTTGGAAATATGGATGTATTGTATTTTGTACAATTACTTTCTGCAGTTGACTCATCTAAATTGGACTCATGCTGCTCAGCAAGTGTATCCATCACGGCGGCCAAACCAACATATCTGTGAGGATTGGCGCCACTCTCACTGGAGGTCCTGCTGATGTCAGGGACCTACTGGGACCTGTGGTCTAGTGTAAGCAGCAATGCCACAGCATAAGCAAGTGAAGAGATCCGATACAGCTCTGTCCTGGCTGAAATACACTGGACAAGTTTTGCCTGCTTAAAATAATTAGGCTTCCACTTCTGCTGCCAATGAATGCCTCAGTAAAACTCTCCTTGCTTTCAGGATAAGGCTGAATCCTCGACAATGCGGGAATTTTAAAAAGTTTCCGGTTTCTCAGAGAAACCCCTTACATTTTTTTTTGTTTATCCTTCTTGGACCTACAAATATGAGATACAACCCTTGCAAGGAAAAAAAAAAAAAAAAAATTGGAATTTCCCTACCTCTAGTTTATCCAGGTATATTGCAAGGAACAACAAGCTTTTACAAAATGCTTTGCTTTCCTTCTGTCCCAAATGAAATGAAAAGATTGAGGGAAAGAAAGTAGAAGGCAAAGAAAGAAAAAGTCCTTATTTTTCCCCCCAAAATTCAGAAAGAGTTCTTTGGGAGGGAGAAAAAAAACTGACATGCCAAATCCCATCAAGTAAGATGACACTGTTCTCTTACTCAAGATGGTGGGTAGGACTGTGACGGTGCTTCTGTCCCCTACTATTAAACAGTATTTTGGGAAGCTGCTTCTACCTACCACTTCTGAGGAAGGAGCTCCACCTCCCACAGGACTCCAAAATTCTGTGAAAGGTCTCCCATTTGAGTCCAAGTTCTGGCAGGGTTCAAACGCACTTATCATTCAGTACCCGATAGGAATACATCCCGAGAGTCACAGAATCACACAATCTATATGTGGAAAAGACCTCATGCATTTTCTTTTTCTGCAGAAGCATACTGTATGTTTAATACTTCTTGTCAAGTCTCATTTTAAATATTTCAAGTGATAAAGTTCCCACCACATCCCTTGGGACATTATCAGACTCATAAATCTCAATGTTGGGAAGTTTTTCCAAGACATACCACCTAAGGTTCCACTTGAGTTCACTCCATCCCTCCCCTTATTAAACCAAGTAATTCTCTACTTCATGGGTACACTCTTTCAATGTCTGTAGACTTCCCCATCTGTAAGTCTGCCATTGCTTAAGCAAACTGCAGCTACTTACCTTGATTTTATGTTGTAAAGCAACCCCTCCAGTCCCCTCAATCTTCTCACTGCCTTCTTTTTTAATAGTTTCTGGTACTAGTGTGCAGCAAGGTTATATGTCCTTCAGTTTGTAGTCCTTTTGAACAGAATACCAGTCTTTACAATAACAGCATAGGATTTCAGAGTTTAACTCTTCTCCAAAAATAAACAAAACAAACCGACATATTTTTTCCCTTCTGTGTATGTTTCAGAATTAGATTTATTAGCACTTGCAACTGTTAGTGAGAAGCCAGATCAACTAATTCTCTTTTATTATTATTACTACTACACTGCACTGCCTGTTTGCTGGCACAAATTATTTCAGTGACTTTTGTACTGTGAAATACAGAATTCCTCATCGCCGATGTGACCGAGCTCAGACCGAGAGGTTCAAAATGTCATTTCTACCGTTGCAGACTTCTCTGATGTTCCCTACGCTGAGGGGCAAAGCAACCATTACAATTTCATGCCTGCTCCGTGCACGCTTCCGATAGGAACAAACTGTGCTACTTGACCCGTAACTGAAGTAACCTCAAAACCACAGCCCAAGCACACACACAGATATGCTCACTTTGGCGTTTGATCCTAAAACAGAACAAGTCCAGTCTGAACTGAATGATTGCTTTGCCCAAAACCCATGAACTTTCCATTTTACATTTCTGAAACAACGCTAGAAATGCCTTCCCACTGTTAACTTAATGCACAGCAACACAGTTCAGTATGCCATGTGAGAGTGCAAACAGTGCAAAGCTTTAGCAAGCTCAAATACATACAAAAGCCAGAAGGAAATTAAGTGCATGAAGACACTCCAGTAAAACGGTGATTTTGTACCTGAGCTACAATACCGCAATGTCTTTGATCATTTCAACTATTATAACAATTCTATGAGGAAAATGGAAGCACCTGATTTAGTACAACTACACCAGTTAAATATGGGGGGAAAAAAGCAGAACTTCCTAGAAAATTCAAGGAAAGAATGGAAAGTTCAGTCAACTGTTCATTTTATTCAAGGATTGGTCTAGAAGCAAGTTGCGGGTTTCTATATGAACATTCCTATAAAAGACACCCCTATTTCTTTGGTCTGCTTTTCTCATCACGTAGTTCTCCATTGGAAAGGCCCCACTATCAGACCACCTCTTCCCAATCCAGTCACAACATCAAAAAAATAATTTCATAATAAAAGGCACTTTCCTCTTTGCCAAAGGCAGCCATGATATTTTGCTGGTATTGCTGAGCAAGGTTAGTCTGGGAAGTAAAGGGTATAATGAATAACCACGTATGATGCTGTAAAGAGGGACAAGAGAAAAAGGTCCTTACAGAAAACACAGAAATCAAAAGCAGCTTGCCTGAATTTTAGCAGCACATCACCTTCCATTCGTTGGTCGAGTCCAATTAAGCTATCCTTGAAACACCATGTCATACATCACTATAAATTACTTATCAATTCTTCCTTTTATTTGAAATTTTCCTGCAAACACCTAAGTTCACACTCAGCCATAGATTCAGATAAGCTTTGAAACACAAACACAGTCTTCGCCAAAACCCAGAAGTACATCTGAACACCCTCCCCCCACACATCTGCTGTGTCCAGCTTTCTGGTACTGAAGTAAAATTTGCCTTGACACAGTTACAATTTCAGAAGGTATAAGCCTAAATTAGTTCAAACTCCAAAAATATACATTTTAATCCTCCTTCAGGCACATACTTGGATACTTTTTCACATCAAATCTAAGCATCTCCCTGGAATGTTTATTTAATGACCTTAGTGTTAGCATTAAGAGATTAATCAGTCAACTGTAAATAACTCCAGACTGTCCCTGAGAGTTTAAATTTTGTCAGAGAAACTAACTATAATGAACAATAGAGAATTGTTTGGTTTTTATTCTGAGGGCCTCTGGAAGAAAAAAAAATGTTTTGGAGGGGGAAAAAAGCTAATCCCAAATGTAACCAACTATGCTCATTTTGTCACTTCAGCATCTCATTTAGCTTATACCTCTGATAGATTGATATTTCACTCATTATTTCCTGTCTTCTCATCCAAATACCAAGATGGCTAATTCACTTTAGAAGAGCCTTTATTTATCACTCTCTCCCACCCTGCTTTAATTTCAGGGGGTGGGACCGGTAATGCTTTTTTTAATAGGTTTCTTTTAATGGACTACAGGATGTTGTTGTAAGGTCACTGACCACACTGATAGGAGAGAAAGGACTGTGAATCTGTATAATTTTCAGGTCACTGAGTGACCAGGAGAGAATGGGCTGTGACTGGGAAGTGCCAGTTCTTATTATTCTACATAGGTCTGAGTGACCTTTCATTTCTACCGTCCTTCCCTACTTCTGCTCTAAGAGCCTCCTCTATCTTCAGTTTTTATCTGTGGTATCCATCTTCAGCTGTAAACTCCTCATTCCAACGAGGAACACTGTCAGGAGTCTGAAGCAGTTTGTTCAGGGCTGGTTTTGTCCCAGGCCTCTGCCCAGTTTGGTTCCCAAACCCTTCTCCGTAACTGTCATGCATAATTTATAGAGCAGGGCTGTAACAGACCGCAGTTTCAGCCTGTGGCAAACATCCATATGGCTCAAGCTAACCCTGGGAGAACGAATACTGCTCACGCTGTTGCCTCAAAGTGTTGTGTTCGCTAACACATAAAAGTACAACCTATTTTTCAAATAATACGATTTCTCCAGGATACTCAGCTATTGTGAAGTTTGTTTTTTAATAAAACGGTTGTGCCTATGACTGCTCTGCCTCAAATAGAGAATGACTTAGCAGCAGCACCACCACCAAATACAGTGGTCTGGGCTAGGCAACAGTGATATGTAAGAGAAGATGCTCTGCCTCTGGGCTTACAGAAAATACCCTACTCCTCCTGCTTCTTATCCATCGCTACAATTCTGCTGAGCATCTGCTTTTTCTGTAGTACTGCCGGTCTCCAGTCTGCACAGTGCAGGTGGTGTAAACCGTGTCACTACAATATCATTTGATAAACGAGACAGAAAAATTAAGAGAGTTTAGGTAATGAGAGAATAGAATAAAGGAGAAGAGGATGTCATATGAAGCAGAGCAGAAGAGGAGGATCGCAGGAGAGGCAACCGGGGAACTGAAAGGGGCGAAAAAAAGGATGAATGTTGCTTCAAAATGTTCTTGCAAAAATATTTCAGTCTTTACTCTTCATTTATTCAAAGTACTCTTCCTTCATCTCCACTATCAGTGATTCTTCCTCTCAAACCAGAGTTACATCAGAAAACAATGTAATAAGATTTCTAATTCTTAATTCAAAGAATTCTGAAGCTTTATAAATGAAGAAGATATTCAGAACCACAGTAGTTAACTGACATTTGGGGCAGGGGGGAAGAATATGAAAGCAAATACAAGTAACATACACAAACAATATCTGAACACAGATCTTCTGCATCCTCCCTGTGAAATAATGGACATTGTCAGAGAAAAGATAATGGATAAGGTGGATCACAGGCCTTAGTCTGGTTGGTTTTTTGGTTTTGTTTGTTTGGGGGGGGTTGTTTGTTTGTTTGTTAACAACAACAAAAAACAACTCCAAAGACATGAATTGAGAACTGTTGGCTGGAAAAAAATCAAGTTCGAGGCTCCCAAACTGTTCTCAAGCAAGACAGTGTTCTCAGCCCTCAGCACTTCTTGCAGTTTACCATCCACCTTATCATCAGTCCTTTCAAAGACAAAAGTGATGTTGCTCTGTGCACCACTTAGCAAGGTCCTGAAAATCTGGAAACCTGTTCTTTCTGAAACATGGAAACTGTTCCTACTAGCTTGTGCCTTTCGAGAGAAAGAAGGGCATTTGGTCTATATAGGTGAGACACAGCACACCAGAAAATCTGGCTTTTCTTAAGTATGAGATGTTTAGGACAGCTGAGAAAGATCAAGTGCCAACTATAAATAGTCTGGCAAGCACAGGGCTTACAGCAGCAGCAGAGAGATCAGCAGGCCCGAGACTTTTGGATGAGAGGTAATACAGGGTAATTATCCAGGGAGTGAGTCAATAGAGAATATAAGAACTCACATCACAAAGTTTTATTGTTGCAAATCATTGATTGCTTACACACGATGCTATTTACTTTAATTCCACACGTTCATCACCACATCTGTCATTGGTAAATTGGTTCATGTTTTTAAGATGCTCACATACTACATTATAGCCACTCCATTTCACACGAACAGCAATACTACATAATTCATCACTGTCACTTCAGGCAGCGTTCTGTAGCTGTCTTGACCTGTAAAAAGAGAGGCAATAAAGACGTAGAGCAGTGTGGCTCTTTGAAATCTAGCGTGTCAAGCCCTGTGGCAACATGCTTTCAGTGCTGAATTTCTTTAGCAAACTCCAGCTCAAGACGATCCTTCAGTGAAAGGCAGAGGAAAAGGAAAAGTTCCTGTCCCTGTTGCCAATGATTAAAATCACCAGCCTGCTAGGAACTGTTATGCAGGTGGATAGGCAATTCCTAGACAGAGCGCTGCACAGTTCTGAAGAATTTTAGAAATTCTGCACAGCTCAGAGACACGTGACCTTCTGCATCCACCAGGCAGTGTCTGTTTTAATGGAGGCACATATTTGCCTATGCAAGCTGAAATTAGAGAGGACTGAACATCAGACATCCATCTGTACACTCAGGGTCTGACAGCCTGCAAGGCAACCACATTTTCAAGAGCGGCTATTGGGATCCAAACCGTCGTAATGTCAACCCAGTCACTGCAGCAGATCAGTGTGTTATGCAGCAACTTTTTATTTCTACGTCCATATAAAGTCAGTCAGACTTTGCATGGATCAGTGTAAACCCATGAAAAGAAAATGAGAGAAAGAAACTATAGGCAAGAAAATACTATTGTGTGTTAAACAGCAATACCCAGAATAAAGTAAATTGTCAAGTATGTGAAAGAGACGGCTAGAGTACTTGGGCCTATTTCCTTATTACTTTGCTTTTTTACGAGACTGCTCGTTTCTTCCAGAAATAAGAGTGTAACTATTTCAAAGCTCAACGCAGCCACAAAGAGAGCTCACCACAATACATTAAAGATGCTTTTTGGTCTCTTGCATGACAGTTGCTATTAATATCGAAGCAATGAGGAACCAGTGATGTGGAAAAAGTGCAGACATACAGAGCCTAACATAAACTCACCCACATTTTAGGCAAACCACATTAACCAAAACAATGCCCATTGAGGCTTTTAGGTATAAACACAAGATGGGAGGCAATCCTTTTTGTCTTTGGCCTCACCTATTTAAAAAAAATAAAAGAAAAGAAAAAGAAAAAAGAAAAAGAGTAAAAACTAAACTTCTCATGAATCTAGCTATAACTGTCCCAGCAAGCCAATTCCATGACTCACAGAGAACAAGGAAATAATTCAGTCAGAAGACACAAAGCAAAGCACCAGCTAAAGTCAAGTCTCCTGCTAAGGTATAATCCTTCTGTCCTGAATGTTTTAAGTTTTTCATTCTAAGTTCAGCCCAGCAAATGAAAAATTGGTCAGAAGAGGCTGGGGTTAGGGGACCTACCCCGACAGGATTTGCTCTCATAGCTGACATCCAAAAAGGAGCATCAGTGCCTCCTAGAATGAGACATCTGCTCAGGAACAGCAGTTCGAGAATGTTTCCCCGACACAGGTAAATAATGCCTACTGCTTGGAGTTTAACATTGCAGCTGGGCAGAGTCTGGTAATTTTCAAACAAGCTTGAATGACTTAATGACAAGTAACAATAACATGTCTGATTACCCTTGCCTTAACTTCAACATTTTTCAGTATTTGGTCACCTAGAGAATCAGGGCTACAGAAAGAAAAACAAGGGTTCCATGGGAAGAGAAATATTATGATCCCTCATTCCTGTCAGTTAGATACTCCAAAAATCACATTAACTGCCAGGTCCTAAACCTTAAAAACCATCCCATTCCCTTGGGTGATATTCAATATGTCAATTCCTCATGCTGGAAAGAGTAAGCAGTTAATTTAGTTCCCATCATGACTATTCCAACACTGCATGCCTGACAAAGGCATCACCCAGACTAAGTGAATGGGGAAATAATTGTCCAGTCCTGACTTTCCATCTGTATTTCCATGTAATCTCCAAGACCTAATCTTTTCATGCCTTCTACCAAAACCTTTGTCCATGCATTCATTTCTACCTAGAAGGCGTAAGAATAATAATTAGCAGTGAAAATTAAGGGGAAGAATGGTATAGCTAATCACATTTCAATATTAAGAAAAAAAAACCCAAACAAGATTCAGATGCTTCCCCCCCTAAAATTACCTAAATCATTACTTCTGAGTACAAAAATTAAAAAAGAAACTATTCTTCTGGGATTAAAGCTTGCAATTTCTGAACTATTTAGAAACATGACTTGAGAATATAAAAGCTAATGGGTGCTTACATTACCTACCATCATTAAACAGTTTAACCTTTTATAGTAATTCAGCACATTTAAAAAAGAAAAAAAAAAACAAAAAACCTAAAATGAAGGATTATTTGGAAGAATAAGCAAGTTGCTCTACAATGTTGTCATCTCCCTCCTAGCCACCTGGCAGAGAGTTGTATGCCTACCAATGAAGGCATTGAACCTTCAAGCTGGAATTGATACACCTTCTCAGAGCCCTACAAACCTACCCACGCTGAAGCTTTGACTCTTTTCTAGTTATAGAAGTCTTACATGGGGCGAGGCTGTGGAGAAGGATGGGCGGGAGATTTGTTTCTGTACGGCCTGCAAGGACAGGGACAGTAAGTATGCATCTAAAATGGAATAAAGGTCTTTCAGGGTTGATGAGGCCAAGAGCCGAGTCCCCCTGTAGATGGCTCTGAGTCTTTTTGTGACTCTGAGACTTTCTGTGGCCTGAATCAGCACCCTTTCTGCTGAGGTGAAGTGGTAGCTCGTTGAAGAGATTCTGCTCATCATTTCTGTATAGAAGATGAAGCAAGAAAACCATTCCATGGCTGCTTTTTCCATTTCCAAATTAGACATAACTGGAAACAAGGAGGGGAAAAAGGAAGCACTATAGAAAGTAATAGGACACAGTGAGGAACCTTTCACAGTGCTTCTCTTCTGACTTCTCCTCTTCCTCCTCCAGACCCCTTCTTTTATGAGTGCAAACACTGCTGGTTATGTAGCCATGGGTTTAGCTTGCAGAAAAAGTCACAGCCCAGGACCCTAATTTTGAATTCCCCAGTACAATATACAAGTCTAAGAGTGCTGAAAGAAAGTCCCCTCCAAACACCAAACTAAAAGGGACACAGGAATCTAATCAAATAAAAACTGAGTATAAACATGGTCCCAAAGTGGTACCTTAAAAAAACTTTAAAAATTCTTCAGCAAAAAGATGCGGTAAAGAAGATAAAAGTCTTCTTTTGCTCCCCTTTTCCCCCTTCCCAAGAGTTTGTTCTCCTTTGCATAAAAATAACTTCATTGGAGAAAAGTGAATTGTGGGCA
The DNA here is from genome assembly GCF_965638725.1 of Aptenodytes patagonicus. Lineage (NCBI taxonomy): Eukaryota > Metazoa > Chordata > Aves > Sphenisciformes > Spheniscidae > Aptenodytes > Aptenodytes patagonicus. The sequence goes on along the minus strand of NC_134949.1, from coordinate 97,261,791 downwards.
AAGTTCTCTAATAGCAAAAGTAGTTTGATTCAATTTTATTTCTGATGCTCAAATTCTATTCCTTCTCCAGCCCTCACATCCAGTCACCATGGCAACAAAAGTGACTGCCGAAAAATCCTCTGCCCATTTGATAATGATTTAATCATTTAACAACAAAAAGAGATTGGGAATGGGAGAGTGGAGTAGTGGGAAACACCAAAAGGAAAATAAACTCTGGTATCAAAAAAAAACCCAACCAAAAAAACCCAAACCCAAAAAAAAAAAAAAAAAAAAAAAGAGGAGAAGGACCAGAAATAAAGAGAAATGGCCTACAGGATCTCTGTGTCCACACTGAGAGTAAGTTTAAGCCTCTCATTATGCTCCTTCAGACACCATGGTGTCTTTTTTTTTTTCCCCAGGGGAGCCTGCATGCTGTCTGAAATGTCCCTCAAGTAACTGAAAAAGTCCAGAGAAAAATCCAGAGGATCTGTGTTAAGAGTCCAGAAGATGAACAAAGAGCTAAGGATGTTCCTAACCAATAAAAGCCACGTTCTGGAGTTTGTCTTACTTCTTCCTTCTTGTCAAAAAAGGAGGTCTGGGCTTACAAGGGTGTTTCAATAGGAAATCTCTGAAATGCTGAACGTAATCCACTGGGAAGATGCCCTGGCAGGAGTTTCTGTCACCTTTAAGCAGCAGGGCTCATGCTCCCCTGATGATGACAGCAGTGTTGTTGAGCAGCCGGTAGCCTGGTTCAGGATGAATTCCCTCTTCCAGAAGAATAACACCATTACAGGCAATTTTCCATCAGGATGGAAACTCTCCTGCCAGGCAGATAAAAAAGTTTCCTGCAGCATGTCCTTGCCGCTGACACCCACATAAGATGATGCCCAGTTCAGCTCTGAATACCGTGGCATTATCCCCTCTTTGTCACCACTAAGTCTGTGCCTGGGATGGAGCTACAGGATGGATGAGACATGGAAGTGAGGACATCAAATGAGGTTGTTGTCCGCAACTAGACAGATACAGTGCGCTGGCAATGCTGCGGTAGCCAAGCAAGTACAGGAGAAAGCCACAATGTTGGATCTCATCTCCAGCACAAGCCCTCAATATCCAAACACAGGACATGCTGCTCTTGCTCTTATCAATACCCCAGCTGTGAGTAAAATGATTACATCAGGGTTTTTTGGGGTTTTTTTGTTTCTTTTTTGGTGTGTTTTTTTGTTTGTTTGTTTTTGGGTTTTTTTTTTTTTTTTTTTTTTTTTTTAACAGCTTCATAATACCCCTATCCCCCAAAAATCTCCTCCTCCAAAAAAAAAAAAAACCAAACCACCAAAACCCAGCAAACATACATGAAGGACAGTCCTTTTATCAGAACATCCAGGTCAGCTTTCTACCCATCAATCTAGATATAGATATGGAAGCTATCAAGGTAGTAAGTGATTTAACTTATATTTTCCCCTCATGTTGAGGTGGAAAACTGCATCTATTTTGACAACATTTCATTAAACAATGGTTTATCTGTTCAAGTTAACTTAATGGGAATGGAAATTTTTAAATCTTGATGCTAGAAGTCAACAGCTCCTGTGTCACTGGTAGCCCATTTGATATGGGAAACTGCAAATGATCAAATGTTCTTGATGTACCCTTGGCAAAATGTTGCATCCCAAAGAAGGTGGTGAGGAGAGGGAAGAAATTTGTGTGACAATCTTGGCTACTCATGCCTGCCAGAGAAGAGCAGCTTTGCTCTTTAATGGATATTATTTCAAATACCTTATGAAAAATATCTTCTGAGTATGCCTCTAACAGGGAAAGGTACAGAATTTTCACATGGCATTGAACTGATAAGCCCTAATATTTTTTAAATAATTTGCTATTTCTCAGTTAGGAATAATGTATCTTCAGGCTTTTAAAATTATTTGTAATTATTTCTCTCAGGTGCCACATCACTGTGGCATCTCAGCATTCAATGAAATTATCCAAACGCCTATTAGGTAGGAAAAGCTACATTATTCCCCACCGCAAAGAAAGGGAACTGCACACTACAAATTTCTCCTTCAAAACCAACATATATGAAGGTCACTAGTACTGCTAGGAATAGAGGTTTGAGTCTTGCTTACATTTTGCAGTGCTTTCACCACAAACCTCCCCTTTTTTGTATAATGGAGGGATGGTGAGCGTTCATCATCCTCAGAGCTTATCCCAAAAGGGTCGTCTTCATTTATGCTTTCTCTTTAATTCAGGAAAGTTTGAATGTGGATCTACATCTATTGAGAACATAGACAACCCTTTGCCCAACAAACTAAAATACCAGATAGGAAAACTCCAGAACTAGGGACCTTTGGATTTAACTTCCAGCCTCAAGTAAACAACCAGATGAGACTCTTATTTTTGTAGCTGCCTCTAGATTTGCCTTGCTTCACACTCACTGTAATTTTTTTCCGCAACCCAAGGACGTGTCAAGTCTAAATTCTTGTCACAGATGTTGAGGTGAGCATCAATGGCAGATACAGACCCATGAGAATTTTCAACCTGACCTGCAGTCCTTACTCACTCATATTTATGTAACATTGATGTGCATAAGGGCTTCTAACACTGCTTTCTTTAGTACCTATGCCTGACCTGAAGCACAGAGCTACAGCACAAGCTTAGACAGACGATCCATGTTGTACCTGAAATACAAATAACCACTCAAGTAGCTTTCCCCTGCAAGCCCCCATGTCTTTCACACTTCCAAACCTCGTTGAAGAATTTAAACCAGAATTGTCTCAATTATTCCAAAACCCCAGGATAATGCCACCAGAACGTTAATATTCAGTTTTATGCCAGTCTGGACCAAGATCTAATTGATAACTTCCAAGGTAGGCAAGCTACAGTGCAACTTGAGGTTTGCAAATTCTTATTGAATTCCCTTAGTGACAGCTAGCCAAACAACTGTTCAGATAAAACAGACAAGGTAGGAGGGATCGGGCTGAGCACTGACATTTTCATACCACTATTGCAGTGTGGCAATTCAGGCTGGGGCCACCAATGCCACCAAGAGAACATCTGGATGAAATGAGGTGTAATTTGTACAAATAAAGGCCTCATAACCAACTCATAACATTATAGTCTGCAGATGCATGTGCTGCAGAGCAGTGCAGGAATGCACCATTCAGCCTTAGCTAACTCATTTAACTTTTTGGCAGGGTAAATTATCCCATGCTGAACTCCATGCTATGGGGTCTAAAGTGTTACTATAACCTGAGCTAGATTCTTTAAAGCGATTTCACATCTTTCTGCACTGCATTACATTGTGATATACAGACAATCCTTGAGTTAGCTTGCACACATGCAGGTATCTATTTAGTCATTAAAATCTCTGCTCTAATTTTTTTTCTTTTATTTTTTACCTTTCACTCTTCACTTTGGATTTTCTAAAAGTTGTTCCCACTACCCTTTGCCAGTTTTTTCTAATCATTCTCTACTGACTCACATATGTGAGAGGGGAGAGGCAGATTCCAAAAAGGAAAATATACTCCTCTTGCAAAAAAAAAAAAAAAAAAAAAAAAAAAAATTTAGTCTGCCCCCCAAATTTATAAGGTGGGCAAAAACCCGATAAATCTTGCCTTTTTAGTTGTCTTTTGGGCTTTGCACCTTAAAAATACACCTAGGTTAGAATTCAGAGATTTTCTTCCCACAGTCCCAGGCTGAAGAAAATTACTAAAAAGTACAGATTTTCTTACCTATTCATTTGAGCCCAGAAAACAGAGCTTTCAGTAAATCACCAGATCATGCAGCTGTTGGGCTAAAGTCACAAGAAAAAGGCAGGAGTACTAATACTCCAGACCTGATTCTGTAGCTCTGGAGGAAGAGGGCAACAAAAGGGTAAGGAGAGAATACGAAACACATGGTTAAAACCAACCACTTAATTCTTTCACCTGCTCCTCTTTCTTTCTTCCAACTGTGTTATGGAGCAGACAGAGCAAGAAAATCAAGGATAGGCAAGAGGGCACCAACCCGAAGTCAAAGTCACCGATATGCCTTCTTATGAACTCTGTATTTTCTAATGACCCCTGTCAGGCACAGGATATTGGGCTATTCAGACCTTTCACCTAACCCGATCTATATTGGGTTACCTATATCTTGTCATCATATTACAGTCTTATAAAGCCTATGTGGACTCTAGATTACTATTACTGTGATTTTACTATGTGTGTGTCATAATCCCATTGGCTAGGTACTACACAGAAACAGAAACAAAAAAATGACTTCTGCTTCAAAGAATTGTACTCTCTAGTTAGCATCTGGCTTTATTTTTATTTTGTAACTTAAAGAAAAGTTGGGGGAAAGAACCTTCTTTGTACTGTAGGAAAATGTCATCTTCAATGTATTGAAAGGGAAATTCTACAAATTGTGTAGGCAAAAGTGGGTAGTAACCCCCCTCCATACACATAAATCATAGCTTGTCTTTTGTTCTCCAAAGGCAGGATTCACCATTAAATCCCATTGGGAGAGGGGTGTGCCATCATTTATTATGCAGATGGACTTTGCAAGATGCAGAAAAGGCTAAAAAAAGTTTGGCTTTATGTCCAACTAGCTTGTGTTTCTGTGAAAAGTTCGTCAGTTCCAATATCACACTTACATGATTGTCTCCTGTTCTCTTAGACATCCTGATTTAAGACCCCACAAATCCAGGAATTTAACAGTTAGCACACTGAAGCATCTTTATGATTGAAGAGGAGCTGGCTGTATTGTAACACAGCTGCTTAACTCTCCAGTGGGATAAAACAAAATAATTAAGAGCAAAGATGTCTGATATTTAACTAGTGCTGTATTTAAATAACTCACTTGCTATTTTGTAGTAAGACAATTGTCTACTAAAATATAAGCAGTCATTTCAAGTAAATAGTATTATTCCTACCTATAATTAAAAATTACTCTTCAACTTTTAAACACTACCTTTATTTCAGAAGGATCCCAAAATTCTATGAAAACTATTTTGTTGCAGAACACTTACATTTAACTTTACCCACTCAGAAATGCAGCCACTTCTTTGAGAGATCCATTCCATAATGGGTCAGGCTACAGAACAGGCAGCCGGAGAGAAAGTAAGACGAGTGCGTTCATTTGAAACTACGAAAGGAATTTTGCTGGGGCAAAAACTCATTCTGTAAGCCGGAGTCTCTCCAAGACACTGGACCTAAAACCCTAAAGCAAATGAAAAACTACAATGTTTCACTTTGTTAATTGTTGTGTAATTAATCATTTGCCTTTTATATAGCATTACACTAATTACTCATCAAGCTGGTTCACATAGGTGGGGAACAGAGCTCTAGTATTTATATTCACGTCATTTTTTAGAGGAAATTTTATTTAAAACCAGTTGCAACAAAACTCACATTATTTGATCTCTTACTATATAAAGAAATCCAACACCTGTATATCTTAATATGTCAGAGACATTTAGAAATAAAAGATAAAGGTGAAAAATGCACTTTGTTCTCATTCCTTTGCAGTTAGGCAGGTTTTCAGTAGAGAAAAGTTTTCCAGTTTTACAGATCATAGTTGTGACTGATGAAATGTCTGTGCAGCACAGAATTTATTTTTCTTGCAGAAATAACATTCTACCAGTTGTGCCAGAAGATGGCAAGTTTTATGTGCTTATTTCAATTGAAAACATCTGCACTAGATAACATAAGATGCTGGGTCACATGTTAAATAACACTATTATATGTGACTGCATATAACGGCTGTTTTGCATCTTCTTTATAATAGTTTGTAACTAAGCAGAATTGTCTTGGATCATTAATTGAAGTTGCTGTAACATTAACCCTTAATGCATTTATACTTCTTAGTTTTTCAATTAATTAAGGTCTGATTCAGTTAAGTACTTGAATATGAGCCATTTCCAGAAATATAACTCAGGTACCTACGTTATAACTCAAGTACAAAAGGCATTCTCAAAGCACCTACTTGCCTCCTAAACTCTCAGATGCCCACAGATTTTTTTATACGAGAATTTTCAAACCATCCAATTTTCTGTTTCTGAATACATCAGTGCTAAAGGGCTCCTTGCCAAAAACTATGTGCACCTTCTTTGAACTGATAATGTCTGGAGGGTTGTCTAACCAGGTTTTGCAAATCTGAGTTGCCAAAGCAGCCTAAATGGATGAATTCTGCAAGAGTGGTGAAACGTTGATACAATACAGGCCTACTCCCACCACCATCAGCGTCACCGCTTGCATCTGTCCAGTTAGGCACATGCTTGAGCACCTCACTGGAACCTGGGTAACTGTGGTTACCCAGCCAGGTTTTTCAACGATTGACTTAAAATCTGACATGCCTGAAAATCCCAGTGTTTGGTCTTAATCAGAAGCTAGTCCACAGTGGAAATCTAATGAAAAATTAGCATGTGCCCCATCACGTTAAGACTCCCTAGATTTAAGTAAATGATAGAGAAAGCAAGTGTGGAATGGGAGAGGATGTTTCATGTTCTGTTTGTCCTAAGACTTCTAAAAGTTCACAATTACATTCTAGTTATACCAATTAGCAGCTTGTTGAAAACTGAATCTTTTTGGCTTCCCAATTCTCCCGCACTTATGAAGTAAATCTGGAAAACTTTGTCTAGATAAGAGTTATATCAGTGTAAGACTAGTGTGTTTGGCCCTCTTCCCAAATATTTATAACACTGGAATCCAACACATTCTGTCGCATGATAACAGATTAATGGGTTGAGAAAAAATGAAAATGTCTTAGAAAGCAATGTGCCTTCTATAAACACTTGGCTACAACTTGTGGGAACAGGTTTAAAAAACATGGATGCAATCTTATTCAACACACACTGTTAACCAGGAATCTTCTCGTCACGATATACGTACAGCTGGTTTTCTTCTGCTAAATGAAGGCATCGATGATTTAGTCCACAGTGATTTACTTTCCTGGAAGTCTATATTGAAGCTGATAAAGGTTAATGATTGGAAGTTATTTTAGATAGCCCTACCCAAGTTCTCTGCCAGGCTGCTGGGAGTAGAGATAATAGATTGTCTTCTGCTTCATCAGTCTAGATCGGTGCTATCCCAACAATTATAGAAATGAAAGGTGCAGAACAATGAAACGAGGCATATTATTGTACCAGATGGTCCATTTTAGAACAATTCACATGCAGGTCTACAATAAGCTGTGGCTCTGATACCCACTAAACGCATTTGCAGACTGTTCCAATAGTTTCATTCCAGTTTCCTTACTTTGATCAGGACTGCAGAATTGACACATTTTTGTGTGTTGGTTGCTTTCAGGATTTAATCTCATTTGTTTAACAGCATTATAACTTCCACTGGCAAGGGTTTATTCATTTATTTTGACATGCATATGGGCTACCATTGTAATTGTTTCACTATCTCAATATCCATCATAATGGGATCTCAGCAGGATTTTCTCTTAGTAATCGCACTTTATAATTAGGGGTATCATATCCAGTCTTCTAATCAAACTGGCAGAAGTATAGTGGTTGCATGTAAATAATTTTATGTGCATTCCCAAGCTAGCAACCTGTGAAGCCCAGATCCAACAAGTGCTCAAATATATTTGCACTCAGTGAACTACTGCTAGTAGCTTCATGGTATCTATTTAACATGGCACCAAAAGGAGGTCTTCCTCATTTCTAAGTAACAAAAAAGGTTTTGTTTAGGACTCACAACATGGTTCTCCATTTCCCCCACTCCTCCCTAGTCACTTCACATTAAATAATATTGCCTTTATATTCAACATGATACTATGTAACCCAATGAACCACAACATAACCTGTCATCACCTAATACAATGGGATGGGAAATACTGGAAAACATTTTCATAAATTTATTCTCTTTCAGGTTAGGTACTTGCTGCTATTGAGCTGGATCCTAATTCCAAGTTAAGTTTGGGCAGCACACAGAAATAATTCCGGCTTCATCAGGATAGCCCTCCCCAAAACAGATAGCTCACTGTCAGATCCCCATACTACTTCTGAGCCATCTGTTGCTGGGATTTTTTGCTTAATGCATTCTTTATGGTGGAAGAATGTGCATGCATTATGTTTGCTTTCTTCCGTTCCCTTCCTTCTTCTCAGTTGATTCAATAAGAAATATGAGAGTCCTGTAAACAGGGCAGTAAAACAATGTCCTGTATTAATGCTACTTAGGAATGAGATTTCCTGTAACATTTGCACGCTCCCTGAAATGAATCAAATATGCAGAGAATCTCAGGCCAAGCCCAGAGACAGCTAAATGATCCTGATTTAACAAGTACTGTTACACAAAGGGAGAGGTCTCTCTGATAATGGCACAGAGAGGTTCTGCGTGTATTTAACACAGCTGCCGTCTAAATTCTGAAATGCCACGGAATAACTAAGGATGATGAAAAGGTTGATATCTGTCTCTGGGAGGGACAAACAAGCTGTCATAACAAAGCATGAAGTCAGCAAAGATGTTGTCTAAACTATCACAGGCTGCACCATGACAAAGAAAGGACAACACAATTTATTGGGAATCAAATGCCATTTTACTAACAAAATTTCGGCACTGAGTATGGACCTTTTACCACATCACACTGATTTAAGGGCAATAAATTGCACCACCTAATTAAAAAGAATACAGATAATACAAAAGGACAGAGGCAGGGTTAAAGCTGACATTGGAGAGCTGTAGTTTGCAACAAAAATCTGGAAATCAAAAGCCTGCTGGCAAGGCATCTACTGAAGTGAATGAGGTGACGAATACATGCGCTGTCAAGAGAGCGCCTGTACATCAGCTAGTGTTATAGTCTACTATTTTACTCAAACAAGTTTCCAGGGTTAGGAACAAAGTCAGAGGGTCCAACAATGAAACTTTTTTGTTGGCTCATCAAAACTGAAACTCTTCACGGGCAAAGGATTCAGTTTCTACAAGGATCCCCACTTATAAAAGTTGTTGGGGTTTTTTTCTATTATTTTTACTGTTGAGGTATTCTAGTTCAAAAGGACTGCTTTGAAACACTGAAACACTGGGAAGTTTGGTCTGAAAAGGACATCGCGCTCTGAGTTGCTAGGAAATTAATGACAAAATTCTGCTGACCCAATCCCTTCCCCTCCAGCCTAGGTTATTAATTTAGAAATATTTTTTAGACCTTCAGCGTTACATCCCTGTTCAGAATAGGAGTTAGTCTGAAACCTTTTGAGATAGGAAGCCCAACTTTTATTTTGTTTTACTAAGGATCTTCCAGTGTTTCCAGAGAGTCTGTTGTTACACATGGTTGTTTTCCCTCACTGTCTGCAAGTGAGAAGTTTGCTCACATTGAACATCGACAGGAGGCAGTTTTGAAACAGAACCATCTGAGCAGAACTTCTGTTATCATTTCAGAGCAGTATCAAAATTAGTTTTCTTGTCCAGATTTAGGGGTTCTTTCTCTCTTTTCTTTTTTAGTAGAAAGCCAAGCGTAAGCAGACCAAAGATACAGCCAGCGCCTTTCAAAACTTCTCGTGAGAAAATGAAGCAAAGGGAGAAAATGTTTTTGCTCAGGAGTGGCAAGCAGGTCAGCGGTTAGGGCAGCAAGAGTGGATGAGGAGAGAAGTCAGGCTCAGATAGGAACAGATTGTGCTCCTCCTTGCTGTGTTGAACCTCTTTGCCAATATTTAGGTTCAAGCCAACGATATCCGTGGAAGGCTTTTCTAGAGTAACCATGCAATCAGTGAACACAGGGCTGGGAAGGACCTAAAAAGCTGATCTGGTAAACTCCGTTTCTCCAGGTAGGGTCGGTTCTACCTGCACAGTCCTGCTGGCAGCTGCTCCCAACCTGCAGCAACCAAACAACCCATTTCCTTCAGTATGTCCCAATTAATGTTTTTTGTCACTTTTCTCTAGATTGTCTTCTCCTGATCCAAATCTCTGCTGAACCGCAGTACCCAGAATTAGACTGAATATTTCAGCCATTGCCTCACGACTTCTGAAGAGAATGGAAGACTTAACACCATGTGCCTTACAAATATGACTCTTGCTTACACCCCCAATGTGGTGTTCATTTTTTTTTCACAAAAGCATGAGATTGTTGTCATATTCATTGTGCCATTAACTACAGCCTTATAATTCTTTTCCCTTGTAACAGGACAGTGATAGCGGGTGCAACTATGAGACAGGATTTGACCCCCCAAAACTTTTACTGACAGTGCCTGGGAGAAAAAAAGGTGAAAGAAAGGATTAACCTTCAGGCCTCTGGTATAACAGCAATGTGCTCTTCCCTTGAGATGGAAGAAGTGAGCTACAAAGTCACTGAGTTGCATTAAAATGGAAATCCCCAAGACACCATTTTTTGTAAATCACTTTTCAGACAATAACAGTGAAGCAAAAGAATTTATAGGTCTAGTAATTTTGCCCTTGATAGCATAATTGCCATTACTGTTCTGATTCCTAGAGGGTCTGATTTTACAGAGGTGCTGAGCAGCTGCAGTTTCCATTGATTTCTGGTGGAACCGTAAATGATCAGGACTTTTGAAAAATCCATACCCACTGTGATCCAATCCTTACCAAAAAATACTACCCTCTTTCATATTACTTGAAAGTTATTTATTTCCCTCAAGAGGTATTTCCAATACAATTATCCAATAAATAATAAATCACACAAAGAAAATCCTTCAAAACATCTGGTATCTAGCAAATGTTTTGCATTGTCTAGAAAGTGCCTAGTTTTTTTAATATGTTTTGCAGAGTTGTTTCTTAATGTCAACCAGTCAAAGATTTGTTCTTGGACACAAGCTCTCACTGTGTATGTATCTTGGCAGAGCTTGGCAGGTAACAGCATGCAGTCTGAACCTGCTACAGCACTCGGAGTTTATAAAAATCACTGGGTCACAGCTCAGCAGGCCGTGCAATACACTGAAGCAGACACCATATGCAACAGGTTTGGACACTAGAACTATTTATGAAGTTGTAAGTGGGCTTTTTTTTTAATAGTTTCAGCATTTGAAATGAGCTAACAGGAAATAATCCCAACCTTTTCTCTGCTGGGCAGATTAATTTCAAAGTCACGTTATTTGTTGTATTTTAGAAATTAAAGCTTGGGTCTAAACAGCTGCTGATTTTGTTTTGCGTTTGGAGGGGTGGAATGAGGACAGGGAAGTGGAGTTCTGGTGTAGGAGAATTAAACATGCCTAACTTCTTCATTGGCAAAACTGTCACAGTCCTATTAACTGTAAAGGAAGAAAGTAAAGCAGAAATGAAAGCAATAGGCCATCGTTTGAATAATGCACATTTTGAATGAATAATTAGGCACAAAACAACAGGAGAAAGCAAATGTAAACACCAAAAGGGACCTCAGTGGAGTACTAAATCAACACTATCATATAAAAGAGGGTGCATAAATACAATTATAAACATATATTTACATATTTTACATGCTCCCATTAAATAAAATCTACCATGTATGGGTAGCTGATTTATAACAATTTATTTGATCAATGAGCTGAGATTTTGTTTGTGAGAAAGTTACCAAATCCTCACAGAAAATGTTCTGAGGCCAGATGCATGCTCTGTTAACCATTCTGCAAGCAAGTATATTGGACTGAGGCATTTTACCACATTAATTTTTTTTTGTTTTGTTTTTTCCATAATTAAAATATGCTGGTCTTCCAGACAAGTTGCTTAAACTATGTCATATATCTAATAGTTCGACATAAATAATGAATAACCTCAAGGCAAACAGTGCTCAAAAAACCCTTAAGCTTTAAGTTATTCATTGAAAGTATTCAGAGACTACTGACAAATAAAAATGGCATTCACAGAAATCAGGACTAATTCATGAATGATTCACAAAGAGAAGAAACAGCTGAATTCATAATTAATATTCTTTACTTCAATAGTTCAACCACAAAAAATAACCCTATTTGAATGAAAAGTAGTGACCTGAGTTGCTTACCAAGTAACCACAGGACACTATATAATAGTCCACAGTATCTCAGGAAAAATAAGACTGACTATATGACCAGACATACCGTGAACAGTAATCTGTCTAGTGAGTATGTTGATTGATATGCTGTTTCACCATACTAAATTGTTCTACATTTGCATTCTGTGCATTGTTTGCTGATGAAACCTCAAAAACATGCTTTTTTAAAAAAGATGTGGAAAGGAATTAGAGTAAGACTGACTAGATTTCTGGGAATATAAAGGAACTCCTTTTGAGCAACACCTCGTTCAAAATGTTCCATATCATTGATTTTTCCTAAAATAGAAAAACTGGGGGGGTTCATTAATTTTACATTTAAATTATCCATGAAAAGGAAGATAATTTTAAGTCCAAAAAATCTTCAGAACGTTTTCCTTCATAAAATAATCCAAAATTCTGGCACTTTGATCAGGTTAAAAGAAACAAACCTGAAAGCTTAGATTTTCTTTCAGATTAGAACTGTTCTTAGCAAATCCACTTCTAAGTACAAGATAGTCAATAAAAATGTCATATAATTTGTCTTGTAGATGAAAACAGAATTCCTGAATTCTTTTACATTTTTAATTTAATTGAAAGGGTCAACTGAAAAGAAATAGCCAAACATTACTTTGACTAAATGTTTCACCACAGGAAAAAAAAAATTACAGTGCTCCCATTCTAATGAATATTTGAGTACAAAAAAAAGGTTAGCATTTTAAATTACCTTCCCATGTTTTCTTGATAAGAAAAAAACTTAATTCTTACTTCACTAAATTTATTTCCTTATTTTTAGTGGAAAAAAGAGGGATAAATAAAAGAAGAAGAAGGAATGTTTTCCTCCAGAAAACAGATATTAAACATGTTAATTTATTTTTAAATTATGTTCAAAACTCACAGTTTCTCTTTCTTAACTAATTCATGACCATGACACCATGGTCACCACTCTCTGGTGTAATACTATACCACAGTTATTCTGCAACATTCCTCCCTGCATCTTTCCAGTATCCACCATCTGAGTCTCTACACTCCAAATTTTTAGTACCAGTCTCTGGTACTTCCAGGAGTGCCTCCTGAAAGCCCAACAACACCTAATGTTCCGTGTTCCCTAAAACCCAATAAACTCTACCTTAATTCCCGGAGAGACTACCAAACCTGCCTGGGCCTACAACGATATTTTCAAGGACAATGAATAGAAGGCATTTTAAAGGAGGGCTGGATACAGTTTGAATTTTTAATTTGGAGGAGAAATGGTTAATACTGAAAGCTGGGTGTTCCCTTCCAGGGAAAATACTGGAGGGCAGATGAGACAAGGGATTTCAGAATTTTGATTTTTATGTGAACTGCTTACGGCAGTTCAACCTTCAAAGTTTCACCTATTTCTTCAGCTTTTACATGTCTTAATATAGAATCTGCATTCTTTCCATCCACAAAAATTGTTTTGTAATAAAGAAAAAGCATAACCATAGAAGACCTGGTATTGCCATGAGCTTCAGTCTTCTATGACGAATTTTCAAAAAATGATCTGAAAACAGGAACTGAGCAAAATTCAGAGTCAAACCTTCTGCAATGCTTGGTTTCATCCTGAAGTAGAATAGAAACATTGAACAAATTCCAAGGAACAAAATGCATTCAGAAATGTCAAAAACTCCCATTTGGACATATTCAGTTAAAACATCTGAATTTCTTAGAAATAAGTGGTTTGGTTAGTCAGTTGTATTTCAGCATTAAACTTCATCTTATTCTCTCAATCCAGTTTTGCCTCCCATCTCCATAGCAGGCAGACAGGCAGGCATCAGGACCAAAATAAAGCCATCAACAGCATACATTAGCTCAGGTGAGTCTTATGAGTCCATAAAATGCATTAGATAATATATGTTCCACCAAAACCCAGCTTATAAAAGAAAATAAGTTCTATAAAGGTAAAATTTATCTATGGCAAAACGCTATTTTATATTTATTTAATATTGATCTGAAGCAAAATAATTTAGATCAGTGTCAAAACAAAATCAATACTCTTATTCAGGTCAACTAACATGAAATAAAATAGCAAATTTAATTTTAATTCTCTATCAGAAAAATATGACACTTAAAAAAATGATATCATGCTTTTTTCCCCCTTGGAAATTACACTTCACAGTGGAATATCATTTCAGTGAAAAATTTCCAACTACTTCTAGCCAAAATCTATGTTCGGGTACTTACATATGCTTCCTGATTTTGCAGAGGTAGAATGCTCTGTGCTTCCACCAGAATGGATTTGTACATAGTATAGCCAGAAGGGACATTCCTATTCATTAGCCTGATGTCCTGTATAGCACAGTCAATGGAGATTCCCTGAATTATGTTCGAACTAGGTAAAAAAAAAAATTGCAGGGATGAAAAATCCATCACACTTCTTGGCAAGCTTAAGTTCTTCCAAAGGTTAAATAACCCCACTGCTAAATATTTGTACCTGATTTCTAGTTTAAATGTATCCTGTTTCCATTTCCAGACATCAGCTCTTCTTATACGTTCATCTGCTAGACTGATGAGCTTTTTATTATGACATTGCTGTTCCCCATGTAGTTACTTACAAACTGTGATTAAGTCCCCCCTTAGACTCGTCTTTGTTAGGATAAACAGATTGTGCCCGCTGGAGTCTTTGACCATAACACATGTTTTTGAGTGCTTTAGTCATTCTTGCGGTTATTCTTTGATGAGAGCATACTGCTGTTAACAGGCTGAATGCACTGGGTCCATAATTTGGTCACAATTTTGAACACAAGGCCTGCTACAGTGCCCCTGGAGCTTAATGGAAAGCTTCCACTTGGATGCGAGGAGTTTCGATTATGTGCAGAGTACATGCTCTTTTGTGAGAGCAGGGTACCAGCCAGGATACTGCCTGCTCACCTGCCTGCCTTCCACTTGGTTTCTCTCCAGCTCCCGCCTAAGACATTCTCTGCATCCATTTAGACAGCTTGTATCCCACCAAGACTTTGGCCTTAACAGCACGCCCATTAAGTCAAAATAAAAGCAATATCAAATGTATAAACTGAGCTGTCTCCAGTGTGCAGTTTGTGAATGCTCTTTTTATTGCTATGATTTAAGTAGAAGGATTTGGAAATCAGGACTGAGAATCTTTCTTCCCCTATATTCCTTTATGGGGGAATCAATGGGTGTTTATTATCTAAATGCTTTTGACAATCGAAGGCTAAACATTACTTTGCTGGTGGAACAAAAGTGTTCAACAGTTATTTAAAAGTCTTTAAGACGGGTATGCAGTTTCTGAGATGGAAAATAAAAGATTCACTTACGAAAAATAAGTCTTATGCTTTTGCTATAAACATTTTGTCTCAAAGTGAGTTTCGTAGTTTTGGTGACTGGTTCCTTGAAATACAGACAAAGTTCATTCACATAATTTTTATTCAAGATGCTGACAGCTGTATTGCTGTTTTCTTTCTGGATTTCATAGTGCCTTCTCTAAAAAAGACTTCAAAGAAATGGAATTAATAGACTGCTTATCACTGGCAAGGGTTGATTTGCTACCAGTCAGGAGGTACCCATACTGGCCAAATGGTAACAGCTTGAGACGGTCTCTCAGTCAAACTTCCTCACATCAGGGAATGACCCATTGGATAGAATGAACATTTCATACACTTTTTAGTTGGTGGGACAGCCAGTTTCCTGAACAAATACAATTACGTAAAGTTTCTGGTCAAAATATGACATTTTGAACCAAAATCTGGATGAATGTCATCTCATCACACAGACAGAAAATGCAGTAATTGCTCTTTGAAGTTTTACAATTTTGCCTTTGGAAAAACATTGTTGCACTTTTCATGCCAAGCATCATGGGGCGTACATGTGCTGATCTGCCTAGAGTCAACAAGCCACCACAAGTCACAGTTTTTCCATCAGCATTTTTATCTGCTGGCTGCTGAAACACACATTTTGAAGTAAAAGGAGTCTTTATTTAAACCCTTTCCTGTTGTCTGATAGCCCTGCAGTAGCTTAGCTGTTTGTAATGAAGCAATATGAGGTCATTTCACCCATATTTGTAGTCCAGTATGTTAACATGATCTGTTCATCTCTTAAGTGGCATGTGTAACTGCCAATCAAACAGTTGATCTAGCCTAACGATCTCACAGGCTTTAAGAGATTTTATTAAGTTAACCCTGAAGGTTTTCATTTTTCATTAATTTCTCAATGTATCAAACTAAAAATTGCTTTATCGTGAAGCAATACATTCTCACTACTTCATTGTTAGATATTCTTATTGGTCGTGCATTTCTTTCAAATAAACAGCACCATCCAACCTCTTTGAAGTACTCTTTGGGGCCGGGTTGCCTTGGCAATAGAGCTATGTGGTAAAACGAAATCCTCTCTCTCAGAGAATTTTCATATTTTGAAATCTGGTTGCCTTCAGAAGCAAGCCCCATCTGCAAAAAGAAACGGGGCCCTGACTCTGTATCAGTAAGAGAAATAACCTATTGGTTGTTCGACAGCCCTGAGATTGCCAATGCAATGGCAATTTTTTTAGCAGACTGCTGAGGAGGAGGACAGAGAAACTGGCAAGAAACTACTCTTTGCTGCAAGACCTTATCTGTGATTCTGTGATAGATTTTAACTTCAGACAGTGAAAAAATTCCGACACAAGTTGTTCAGTCATAATTTTGCCAGCTAGCTCCATTTGGCAACTCATCAAGTTGAAAGGGCACGGTAACAAATACTTTGATGGTTTTAATTTTCTCTGTAGCATTCTAGATTTTAGTCAGCATCTTTACTTCCCATGCTATACAACAAATAGCATGAGTCTAAAATGATATCTGGAAGAACCACATTAATATTAAGAATTACTATGTACAATGTATAGCAGGAAGGAAGAAGTCAGACAAGGAAATTCCTAAGTTTAAAAAACTCCCCAAACTTGAGTGCTTTAGCAAAGCCTAAGCACCCATAAAAACTAAGGTTATTTTGTGAAATTGCAGAAGTGACACCTGTTCTTTCATAAGTATTAAAAATTCAGTCCTTTGGCTAAAGTTTACAATTCAAAATGCCACTTACATACGTATGTTGTCTCTGAAAATTTTAACATGTCTTCCCCAGTTCTGTATGGTTTGGACACAGCATGCTGACAGAAGTGAGCCTCTGTTGATCTACCTGAGTTAGTCAGGGGAACGGTCCAGCTACCCAGTCAGATGCAGCTACCCAGTCAATATATTGCCTTACACAAGAAGACTCTTCCTATACAGACAGTAGCAGAAAAGGCTTTTGTAATAAAGCAAGAAATGCCTAAGTCATGTTACAGTTATGCATATGTACTTGTAAATATCAGTGTCAATAAATTCTACTAACTTCTCTGGCACCAAAAAAAAAATATTGAGTCCCTTAAAAGCTTCATGTCTGGGAGGACAGGGGATGGACAAGGATCTATAGTCACTTCAGATGAAAATGCCTTCAAATATGCTTACACATGACAATCCAGCTCTCAAAGAAGCATCCTATGTAAAAGCTCCCATTTCACCCTCTAGCATGGGTGGCCAAAAAAGGAATTTTTCAGTCAAATGCTGAAATTCAGCAAGGTGCAAACATTGATTTACACCTATAAACTTGATGCAAATTGTTTAAACCTGGCTAATACAAAACTAGATTGAAATCACCTGATGGCTTTTCTTCAGCCACTTGAATTTTTTTTCAGTATAAAGTGTTCTGCTGTCTTATTACAGAGAATTTGAAGGATCTGAGATAGGGCTCCAATGAGCCCAAAGAGCTTACGGTTATGTCCGAGGCTTTGATGACAACTTCATAATGTTGTACTTGTTTTGAGAAATATCCACAGTGCTGTGCCAGAAATGCAAGACATGACAGAATAATATGGAATTGACAACTAACATTCTTTTGTGAATGCAGCTACAGAATGCAGCAGATTATAAAGTTACTTCAACAATCACCGACACAAGTGAGCCTTACCTTATGATGTGGACTGATGGCAAGTATGAAGATGACAACTTGTATTTATTTAAAAAGTAAGTAAAGAGGATAAATACATTTGAAATGAGAATTTATCTCTCAGTTAACATTCAAAGGAAGAAAAATTAATCTACTGAAGGAGAGTGGAATAAAAGTGAATGAAGAAATAGGTTGTAGTCTGTGAAAAAAAACTCCACTTGCTGGGTACCTAATCAGCAAGCAAATTTTGCATCTCAGCTGAGCCAGGATGTATATAGAACAGTCAAACACTGAGGGCTATGTATAGAAAAATTATGAGAAAACACCTCCTTGTTAATGTTGCAGAACAGATGCACGCTGAGCATGTGCACTATTCCAAACAGTAAGGAGTGATACCAGAAAGTAAATCAATCAATACATGGTTTTAATTTAATTTTCTTGGTAGTCAAGACATACAAACACAGATAGCATAAAGATGAATGCCAGCTAGGAATGAGAGCTACAGATCTGTGTCACTGCTCAGATGAGTATCACTGCTCACAGAAACTCCTGAGGAAAAAAGGACATCTAAAATAGAGAGATTCTTTTTCTCCTTTAAAAGTGCACTGGGTTTAGATTGATGGGGTTACTGTGGTTGGCTAAACTGAGTTTCTCATAGTCTAGGGAATTGAGCCATTTTGGTGTGAGGGTAAAAATCAGCATTCTGCTGATTTCTGTTTCTGGTTTTGGAGAAGGGGCCTCCTGTGGTCAAGAATTGTGCATACCACATCACCACGTTAAGGTGTAAGTAAATTTTTAAGTAACATGGCAACACAAAATCTTCAGCTCATTTGTCCAAAGCTATGCAGAAAATCTAAGACAGAGCTGAGAAATAAGACCAAGTATCTTAATCCTAGTTTACTCACAAACACATCTTTCCCTCCGAAAATGCTATACCCTGTATTAGTTATCCAGCTAAATACTTTCTTTGCCACGCAGAAGTGACTCTGTATGCATTTTGGTGCCAAATCTATTGTTCCAAACATCATTTTTATTATTAAGACAATGAATTGCCTTTGCTAGTTTGTGAAAATGAGGTGAAACTGGTACATTCCCATTAGATGATTCATCTAATGGGACCATGTTCACTAAGGCTTGTTAAATTCTATAGCTTGAATAGTTTATCGGCTGAAAAAAGTAAACATACTCATGAAATAAATAATTATGTAATTAAACCAGTCATATATAATAGGATAATGTCTGATTAAAGTCTCAGACATTTTAACATTATTATGTGAGTAAAGGGCTTCATGTTATTGCTACCTGCTCAGTCACCACATCTTCCTAATCAATTCATTGCATTTTACAACTATCCAAACAGCTCACAACAGAGATTATTCTAGAAAACTCATAGAAGCTGCTTACACAGTGCCCAAGCATAATGTGTAGGCAAGGTAGAAGCCTACTGTAGTTGGACTATATGAACAACTCAGAGCCTGTAATGTATTCATTAGTGAATCATTATCCCCATTTTACAGACAGGAAGCTAAAGCCACAGAGGACATGAAGAAAGCCCTTACAGCAACTAGTTTCAAAGTATCAGTCTTGGCTGGCTAATTTAGTCTCCTTACTTTCCCTCTTTACAGTCAGTGTAGAAAACTGAAGACCTCTCCTGAGCAGTAGCGCTGCAAAAGTACATAGAAAGCCTGCAGCAGAGGAAGACATTGAATCCAAGTCCTTAAGAACTAAACTGACATTGTACTTATGCCAGGTGTAAAGCTCTCATTCAGGATGAACATTTACTTACGGATGCAGCTAGCATCTGGTTGTATGTATGTGTTGGAAGACTGGAGATAGAAATTAAAATAGGTAGACAAAAGCACAGTTGCATTTGTACCATAACCTAAAGCACATGTACTGCTCAAGAGCTTCCCTTCCCCGCTTTTTCCTTCTCCCTCTCCTCACAAATCCTCTTCTGTGGCAATATAAACTAGAAATGGGACTTGATCCAAGATATTCTCATTCCCAGGGAAATTTCATAATCACTAGGCTGGAGAGTTGATGCTGACTCTCACATTAGCCCGGCAAACTCACAGTTATATCAAACAATATGAAACAGCTCCAAAAGGAAAGTTTGAAGGCCCCTTCACTTCACGACACATTTGTAAGCTGAGTTAGGGTGGTCTCCTACTAGGAATGAAATATGTTCTTGAACACTGGGTCAGGAAACGAAGGAACAATACAGGCATGGAGCCACAGAGCTGTTGGATGACTGAAGTAATTGTAGAGGAGGAATACAATACTTTCCCATCTTTGGAAGAAAAGTCCAAATCTTCCTCAGATTTTAGCCTGGCATATGTTATGCCTGCGGAAATGATCTTACGCAGTCATACGGTGTGCTTGCTTGTCCATTTACCTCTTCATAACTGCTTGAATGTGGCCAATTTCTGCCAAATTTGACAGAGCAGCAGTGGCCTCAAAGGTATCGAGTTCAGTTTGAGCTCGCTCTTGTTGCGTACCGGAACACGCATACACAGAGGGAGATGCTACCAAAGCACCTGCCGTAAGAAAAGTGGCAAAGGAGCTTGCTCATTATTCAATATTAGAGTTTCTGACCAGGAGACCCGGAGCTGGGGGGAAGCGGGCTGCTGGCGCTGCGCCTTCTGAAACTATTTGTTTCACGAAAAGGCTTTGGTGCTCAGCTCTTGCCTTGGTCTCAGAGCTGGGAGCTCCAGATGGAGGCAGGCACCTGCCCGTGGGCAGAGCAAGGCCCCTCAGTCTCAGAGAAGAGTGGGGTTTGACATGTGGCTTTTCAGGAACAGTGCTTTGTTACTTTTGCTTTAGATGCAAGTGGCAAGAAAGGAAAGGTAGAAGGAAAGAGGGAAGCAGGTAAGCAAATTAGCTCCAGAAAAGCAGTGATGTAATCCCCACTGGACAGACTGTCATAATATGTCATTAAAAACCACTGGGATGTTTAAGGGAATTAATTAGTTTACAGTTTCTATTAATATATTCTTGAGTGGCAGGTGTTCTGGCATCCATATGCAAAGCTGACTGCCCAAATACAATTGCAAAACCACCCGCCAGGAAAAAAATCATGTTTATCTGCTCAGAAAATAGATATGTTGTGCCAATCTGTTCTTCTCAGAGCAGCATGCACGGCAAACCTCTTAACTCTGTCATGTCCACGTAATCATGGAGTGAAATGTGGAAATAAGAAGAGCTAGTATGCCTGCACAGAGGCTGAGAACACTTTTTTTTTTTCCCCACTGACATTCTTGGTATTCAATGTTCCCTTCTCAAAAAGGTGATAGATAATTTACTTGCTTATCATAAGACACTGAAGAGGAGATTCCACCCTCTACAGTTACTCCAGTTTTTCACTGATGTGAGTGAGAAGTGATTCAGCTCCCCACTCAAAAGTTTGCAAGTCCTTCCCCTGAGCGAAGTCTACAGTTCTTCATACTTGTATATTCCTTTGACTCAGATTCAGTATTCTAAATTTAAACTAATGTAGAGTTCAAAATTCTAGCCTTTAGCATTTAAGCCTGCAAATATCAACAATTAATATGCAATGCAAAAGCCTGCATTCCCTTGTACCGTGAGATGCTATGTTTACTTGATTACAGAATCACAGAATAGTTGAGGTTGGACAAAGTCTTTGGAGATCATCCCATCCAGCTCCCCCTGCTCAAGCAGGGTCAGCCAGAGCTGGTTGCTCAGAGCCGTGTCCAGCTGGGTTTTGAACATCTCCAAGAAGGGAGCCTCCACAACCTCTCTGGGCACCAGTTCCACCGTTCAGTGGAAATATTTTGATTTGGCTATTCTTTTTTTTTTCCACTTGGAGTAAAAAAGAATTGTTCTTTTGCTACAAGACTATTAATTATCAGCAACAAGAACTATAGACTAGTTGCTATTAACTGTATCTAAAGTATGCTCAGCTGGATAGCTGAAATCATAGAGTGACTGCACTGTTTTCCACCTTACAAATAATTTGTTAATAAGCCGCTAGCAAATTTTGGAAAGTACAAGGATACCTGTGCATATACATTACACAAGCTGTAACGAGAACTTTACAACCATCTGACCAACAGGTAAACTGCAGGAAGTACCAAGTGTTTCCAGAGTGGTGATCTTCACCAAAGTCAGTAGCTTCTGGTTTTTATCACTTGTCTTAATCACTAATGCAACACTGTCTGCTGCCAGCTTGACTTTATACTCTATGTATGTATGTGAGTACATAGAGTGGGCAATGCAAGGCAGTTGGACTAGTATAGAATTGTAGTAATGTTTGTAGTAAACAAAACCTATAATTTTTATTTAAAGGGAAAGTAATCTACCATGCAAAATAAAAGAGTATATGACTACAACAGGGATGTCACCCTGTCTGGCTTCAGGAAGTGTGCCTTCCTTCTCACATGGTTCGGTTTTCTCAAGCTTCCCTCAGGGTAGGGTTGCAGAGGTGAGATGAACCACCAGCTGAGTCACAGAAACCCAGCCCTGTGGCCACAACTTTTGATTAATGGAAATCCAGCCAGCTCTGCCAAAAAGATCTCTCTGTGCCACTCCTATGAGAACCTGTTCCTTATTTGCAGAGCAAAGGAACCCAGCTGTGACAAGCGTTACCCAAGCAACTGACTGTCTCAACACGCTCCTCTCTCTGTATCATGCTACTTTCTTTTCCATCCATACAGGGCTACCTTGTTCTGAACACGGTGCTCTGAGCCCACCTCCCAGTGGCAACACTCTGCTAGGAGGCACTGTGCATTACAGGGCTTTCTTCAAAACATGGGAGACCCATCTCTGTGGTGACAGCTGATGTGACCTTTTGTGGGGGTAGAAGTAAATCACAGGTAATTAAGATTAAGCTAGGCAGAGGTAATATCAATTTATCACTCTGTAGACATCAAAATACGTATTTGACAAAATAGTATTTATCTCGATGCTGAGATCACAGAAGAACAGTGCTTAGAAATCTGTTACAAACTCTCATCTGCCTGTAGCTGTCATTTTGTAGCTAGGAGGCAGTCTTGTTAAGTTTCATCACTTCCCTTGCCATTTATACAGAGTACTGCAGCGCCTACAGAATTTATTTAGAATTAAAATAATAAAAAGACATATCTATGACTCTAGGCCCCTATAGCACCTTCATTAATTTATACAATACAATGAAATCCAGCAGCATTAATCTAACCGTTTTAGCGGGAATGAAACAATGTAGAGAAATGACTTCCTTTCCCATCATCACTGTGAGAAGTTTGCTCTCAGCTTTCTCCAAATAGTCTTCAAACAGCTGGCTTTTATAGCAGCCTGAAAAGTCACCACAGAAAGGCAATTTTTGACCCCAGGACAGGCAGCAATTTCAGTTTGCTCAGAGCCATCAGGGCTGCTCCCCTCTTTCGTAATGAGAAAGCTCTAGTTTAAGGACTACAGCTGCTACAGCATGGCCCAAAGGAGAAATCTCCCCATGTATCAAGTCCCATGCAAGAGCCAGCAACTTAAATTTCAGCTCAAAGTGCCCACAGTTTCTAGAGCACTGGGATCACAATTGCCCATACAAAATCTTTCTCATAATAAATAGCTGCATTCCTCACTGGCTGTGATTTCCAAACGATCTAAAGTTACAGTCCTTTTGTAAAGGATAGTGCAAACATTTAATCTTAAAATGACAAAAGCAGAGGCAACTGCACTAAGGGACAAATCCAAAAGGACAGGTTGCGGTCTTCTAGCCATATGATGATGGTAGGGTGGCAAGCATAACATAAGAGTAGAAATGGCAGCATGCACTGCTTGCACTGCACAAGCACTACTGCAAACCATTTCCACTGAGTGCAAGCAGTTAGTGGAAAACTACTACTCTTTAAAATAAACATCAGGTTAAAGGGTTTGACGACAACCTTTTTCTTCTTTTTGTGCAAGGAAGATTAACCTTTGCAAGGCCACTTTAACCAAATATTATGCAAAGTCCTAAGCAGCACAAGCACTATCATTTCCATCAGAATCTAGGCAATTTTTCATTCTCATGACTTCCACTACTACCCTTGAGGAACTGCATTCAGAAGTCCCAAGATAGCTTTTAAAATCCATTGCCCAGGAATTTAAACTTGCAAAATATATGTTTTTACAGCACTCAAAAAGCTCGGACTCTCCTGAATATTTTGCATGTAAAGATCCCACCCAAGTATGCTCAGATAGGACAGAAATGGCATTTGAAGTCCCTTTATCTTGCCAGAACACAAGCCAGACTGACAGTTTGTTTCTATAGTATTATTAATTTATATTTATTAGCATGGAGTTCAAAGACATTAATATTTTATAGCACAGAGGAAGAAATATCGCCTCTCATTGTAGCCTGACCACACTGATGCTATCACAGTTATCACTCCAGATTTAAGAAAAACAACAACAGAAAACCCCGGCACTACAACTGGGTTGTTCTGAGGGTGTAGATTATTCCCTCTGTTGCCGATAACGTGACAGAGGCTTAGAGAACAGTCTCAGAGAACTTGCTTATTGACATTTCTACACTTCTTTTCACTTCCATTTCACATTCCCCTCTAGGTAGGCAACAGACAGGGGTCAAAGGATTCAAGTAGTTTCTTTCTGTCCTCCATGTGTATCTTCTTTACCCATTACCCTCTTTCTTACTTTACATTTGCCTCTTTCTAGCTCCTACCATGCACCAGTAAGCATCTGTGGCAGGTAACTTCCCAAACAGAAGTACTTTTGTCCATAGATAGAGCCTTTCCCAGAGTCACGGGCATACCAAATACAGAGGAGATCTTCTCTGATTACCTGCAGGTCTCACGGCAAACAATATATGATAGCTGCTGAAGGACAGAGCAACCTGGCTTTGTGGGAATGATAAAGGCCAGTGTGTCCCTTCTTATCGGGTTTTGCCTACTTATTCTTCTAGTATTTCTCACTTAAGTTCAGCCATCACATCTGCAGTAAAGTAATGAAGGCTTACTCCTTTTCTGTAGTCTGATGTTAGGCTGTCTTAGACAAATATATGTGGGGGAAAAGACGTAATTTTTACATTTATAAGGGAATCAAATGTATTCTCTGCATGTAGTAATTAGTGGTGCAAATGGTCAGTAAGCAATGCTTCCATACCATAACAAAATGAAATCTTTTGTTAATTAGGAGATGAAAACACATAAAGAATATGTGAACTCTGCCTACTGTTCTAATACAGACCTTCAGCTCATTTATATTGTTAATTTAACAATTAGTATTGCTGAATTGTAGACCCGCAGGGGACAGAAGAGTGGAGAACATGTTCCTGCCACGCTGCATTACTCTGATGGTACCAAATAACTGTGACCACAGGAGACCCAGTTGCTCTCCAGAGTCTTTCAGCAACACAGGAGGATTTCAACCACTAGGGAGGGAAACTTAAGTGCATAACTGTTTGCATTTTGGTGAGACTGGTCGTACTGTACTTCTCCAGCAATATCCCAGCCCATGAAGCCTCACAGATAGGCAAAGAGAAGAAGGAAAGACAGAACGGTCAAGAGGAGTAATGCACTATATCCAGACCAGCCAGGCATCAAAGCCATCCTTATCCATGCCTCCTTTTCAGTTGGCAGAAAGTAACAATGTCCCTGAGGCTACTCCAGTTGTTGTACATTAATATGTATGTCTATGACTATTTAGCGTACAGATTTTAGGCAACAGTTGCTGAAACGCAAGACTTCGGAACTTGCTGATTACTACAGAAGGAAAAAGAATAAAAATGCACAAAGAAGAAGGAGCAGATTTAGAACAGCAACTGACTGATGGCACACAAGAGGGAGTCTGCAGGGGAGAAGTTTCTACTGGGTTTCTATTAATAGCCTAGAATAATGCATGGGCCGGACTGGGTTGAAGAGACTCCTCTATAAATAGGACTAGTCTTTCTTCTGCATTGATCAGCAGACAGGCATAGCCAAGGAATTTAAGGTGGATGATGCATTTGGCAACAACAGAAAGAGAATGTTTTTTTGTCTAAAATAATACAGCGGAGAAATTGCTCAGGAACAAGTAACTCATGAAAAAGTGTTACTGCTGAAATGTTGCTGTCATCAGTACCTGCATGGGCTTTTTAATCTGTCACTCACAGTTGATGTTGGCCACATAAATTAAAGTCATTCAGGAGCTAATTGAACTAGCCTTCAGGTTCTTTTGAAAATTATCTGAGGTTTTTACTCCATTCTTGCTGTTATGTACTGGGAATACCCATACGACCTGAAAAAAAAAAAAATATTTTGATGCCCTGTCAGTAAAACATCACCACACTGATGGAGAACCATGAATGGCGATGTATTTCCTTCTCAACATGAAGGGAAAAAGGGGAGAAGGAAGAGGGAGAGGGAGCTACACAGTTTCTCTTATCTTGTGACACGGACCTCGGGACTAGCTGTTAACTGGGGATGCTTCAGGGCCTTTAGTGACTTGGTAAAGCCACCACTGAGTATCTCCTCCTGAACCAAAAAGTGAGTTATTTAACAGGACAGGGTCTGGTAACCTTCCACAAGTCTGCGATCCCTGTTTCGCTGCACAACTGCATCCACGCTGAGAAACCAATGCTGCCTGAGCATCGTTTTCCTGAGAAGTATAATAATATATTATTTTCCTTTCTGTGTCTCTCTCAAATGCTATGCAGGAATAACATCACCCATTACTGTGATGAAACGTGGCAGCTGCTTAACAGAAGACAGCTACAGATGAGGTCAGGAAATGGAAATTATACGAGGTCAAACTGGGTCTATGTTACACCTATGAAACAACACAGTAGTTATTCTGGATTAGGACAAATTTAAACAAGAGTCTTCAAAGACACTGCATGCGAAATTGCAAAAGGAACTGTAAACAAGTGGAACACAATTATATGTGCTACAAATTGCTCCATCTGCCTCTTCCTTAAAGCATTGATAATGCTTGCATATATCTGTTTCTGTGAGACCTTGCATCAAACTTCTCAGCTATATTACACAGGTAACTGAAGGCTAATTAACTGGGACTTGCACAGAAGTAATTGCTGTGGTTTAACATAAAAAATACTGAATGATTTTCAGTGGAAGGGTCTGTGAAATCTGGAGTTGCTAACCATTTGGCACACCATTATTTAATACAGGGAAGCAAACCACGACCAGTGTATGAACAGCACTATTTATCTGTGGAGAATACGTGTCATTGTCACAGGATATTGTGCATTCTAAAAAGTTCACATGATTTAAAAAAAGCAGTTAGACAAATTCATGGAATGAAAATCCAACAAGTGCTATTCCATACAGAAGTAAATACCTCTGCACAAGAACGTCTGGCCTAGCGATAGCTGGTAACTGGGAGTGTATACCAGGGAGGTGCTACAACATGTTTGTCCCAATCTTCCATTTTTCCCTAGGTATCCAGTTAATCACTGCCAGTGACAGGAACCTGGGCTGGACTGAGCTTTGGTCTGACTCATACAACTATTCTTCTGTTCTTCGAGGAGAATTCTGCATTTACTATTATTAGACATAGCACATTTACTGTGTACAAGTGATATAAGATATGCAAAATCATGTACAACCAGACACCATTACTGAAAATACCCTAATCACTAAATCAATATTCACCTCTACAGTAGATAAATTTGCCACTGTATTTTAAGGAAAAGCATTTTGCAAGTCTAGTGCGGCAAGTGTTGATTACTGTATTTTTAATGATGCACACCATATTACTACAGTTATTACTACTTTGCTGTGCAGTCTAACTGAAACCGTACGTTAGAAAAACTTCCAAATATTTATTTCCTTTCCTCTCTCCTCTTGTGTATTGAAAAACTCTAGAACAATGAAGAATTAAAACTATTGCCTTAACACGGACAAAGATTCGTACTGCACTGAAGCTTCAGACTTTTTCCCTCCCAACCTCTGACAATAAGGGGTCCAAAGCAATCACAGGGTTTTGCTTCATGGCTATCTTTACTGTCAGTAAACACTGAAAACTGTAACTACACGTCATCGATGTAATCGTTTTTATTTTCAATGTATCATACAAAGATTAACTGAAGATGAATGCCTATGTAGATTTTTTTAGTTTTTTGATCTTTACTGTTGCATCTAGCTAGCATACTGAACAGCTTACAGACACAATGGACAGCTGAGTAGTTCCATGATGCTCTTGTGGAAGACCTAAACCCTAATCTTACAGTTAAGCAAGCACGCATGGCTCTACTCATGAACACAGCTGTGATGCATTCATGAAAATTATCTGCATTAGTGTTAGTCAATCTGGATTTAACTGTTTAGATGATCAGTGCTTAAATTTGTAGTTACACAAAGCTAGCACCCAGTGTGTTACATTTCCCATTCTGAGTAAATGCTATGAAAAAAAAAAAAATACATGCACTAAAAAGTTAAAGAGTTCTTGGAACACAAAAGAAAACTTACTTGAACTAAAACAATCTTTTAGCTAGTCCTTTAAAAAAAAAATCAATCTTTATGGCTTCTGAAAATTGGTATGTATTAGTTATGAGTCTTATGTGGTTTCTACAATTGCTTTTTGTAAAATTTGCCAAGTTTTTTTGTTTTTTTCTTTTTAACTGAAGCTGTGTATTTTATGTTAAAATTAGAAACTCTTCCTTTGTGGCCTTTTCAACTTAATTATACCTCACAATTGTTCCTGATTTTAGAGCTATCACAGATTTAACCTCAAATCTCTCTTTATTACTAGCTAACTCTTTACTGTCTAGCATAATAATGAAAATGCTAGACAAAGAAACAGCAGAGGCAACTCCAAAGTTTCCAGCTCAAAAGCATTAAAGTAGCTCTTTTCTTCTTAAAATACCTTGCGAAATCTAACAGTGTGCATAGGTTTTATTTGAAGATTAGGATTTCAGCATTGCAACCCCTTTCGAGTGAGAGTCGGACATCTAATTAATCAGACACCCTTAGTTGCAACTAATCCCAGTATTACCTCCATTTATGTAAACCTGGAATAAATCCAGTAAAGTTAAAGTGGTTATATAGAATAGAGCCAGTGTAAGATAGGAACAATTCCTTCTTAGCCTTCCTCACCTGTGCTATACTTTTTAAGATTTACTTTACCCTTTCCCCACTGCATGGCAGCCCACCATGCAGTTAACAACTGTGCTGGTGCTTCTTGCTGGTGTTTACCTCACACATCTTTAGCATGAGGACCATGGCTACTTCTGAGAGTCAAACAGTAAATTAGAGGAAGGGGGTGTGGCATCTGAGGTCTAAATTTCAATAACGTAAATGAGTGACAGATGGGAAGTTTACCAGCTACATAAATTGTATACAGTCCAGCTGCATCCATTATACCTGCCAGAGAAACAATCCTATTGACAGAACTTTCCCTCAAGTGACTGAGGCTGCTGGGGAGACACTGGGGGTGCTGGTGTCAGCATGAGCCTTCATTTTGGAAGGAAAAGCAGTATGTCACTGGAAAGTGTTGAGAATGGCTACAGAGGAACGATCTTCCACAGGGCCAGAAATGCCCTTTGCCATGTACCAGTTGCAAGCCCTCTCCTTCTGTCTGCTGTATTTATCACCTAATACTAGGGTTGTCTCCTGCCAAGCAGAAGACAAGAATTTGAACCATTGTAGCCTGGTAGACCTGGTAAACTTTCTGACTACCACTCAGTAGGCATCAACAAGGGACACTGTGTTTTGCTTTTATGTATTTGATGTTTTTTGTTCTTAATTACTTGTTTCAGGAAAGGGTGCATTTCCTGCACTTTCCTTTCCGTGTGTAATCCTGTGGCATGTCTCCCAAGAAACTAGGCACCACCAGGGTGCCTCCCTGCCTTCCCTCTCACCAGAAGGGGCTGCCACTCCTCTGCTGAGTCTTTCCCACTATCACCAGGCAGCTGCTAAGCGGGACCTGCAGATCATTCATCTGACACATCTAGCTGCAATGGGCAGGGAGACGAGGCACTAGACTTTGACCTTCTGATCTACTTAGCTAAAGTACCTAAGCCAGATGTACCTGCTCCAGTTCAGTGCCCTGAACACTGGAGACCCCAATTTTGCCTGGGACTGCAGGAGCTGATATAGTACAAATATTAAAGCTCTTCTGTTACCTGACAGCAATCTCTGTAGCATTGTCTTGTCCCTTCTCAACCAGCAATTATTGCAGTTTTGTATTGAAAAATCTCAACAGGATTATAACTCTTACAGAAATACTTTGCTCCAGCCAGCCCATCAGGGACAATACGCCTGAAGTCTCCTTTCTTTTTCCAGGTAGGAAGGGATGGCCGACAGGAAGTTCCGTACAAAAGCCCTCTCCAACATGCTCTTCAAAATAGCCTGGATTTGATAACTTTCTGAATGAGATCCAAACAGCTGATAAAATTAGCAAAACCAAATAAGCTTCCAGGTACTCAAGCCCTTCTTCAGGTCTGAAACACAAATTATGGGAGATAATGAAATTTGCCTTTCTTCTGTGTCAGCCAGGTTTTTGTTTACTTTTTTTTTCCTCCTCCTAATAGTACCTGTTGGTGCACTAAAAGCTAATATTTCTCCCTACAAACTTTGTCTCAGAACCAAAACCTGTCTGAGGGTCTCTACTGAAGACAGAGTGTGTGCATCTTAGATAATGAAGGGAAGAAGTGACCAGCTGGACAGCTGGAATGGATTTTAATACTACTGACACACAATTTAATTTTATTTATTGCATGATTAATCACATTGGGATGCCTAAAAAAATGAAGAGACACCTTTATTTTTCTAATAAATGAATAAAAAAATAAATAAATCATATTATTAAGTACAATCTAACCCAACTGAGGTTTAAAATCAGGTCATCCAAGGTGATGCAACAAGAATCTCCGTTCCAAGCTATCTACCTCTTTTGCAAATGCTTATAGCTAAGGAATGGTCAGTGATTGACCATTCTCTACAAAGCCGTTCTTTCTAGCAGGGTTATTCATCCATTTTTTACAGACAGCACTAACAAAATTGTGGAAAATCTGTTGGTTTAACATTTTGTAGCCTTTGGGGGGGATTTACCTGTACTCATTCAGTTCAGGAAGTCAGGGGGTGGACCTTCTATTTTGAGAGAATCTTTTTGCTACTCTGTTTTTTCTAACGTGCATCTGAGTACTCCTCAGGAAAATCGGAGAAAGAAATATTTTTCTTACTGACATATACTTCTGTGAACAATCAACAAGCATTTTGTTCTGAGCCTTGGTGATGAATGGTCCCAAGGCACTCTTCATAACATCAAGGATTTCCTCTAAATGTCCTTGGGCAAATGGTAGATCAAATGTTTTTTCACTAAGGGTGGTCACATTTGGAGTTTTTTGGTTGCTAACCGCTGCCTGAAAACTAGCTGCTTTTCACTTGTGGTGCGCATACAGAGGTTCTGAGAAACATTGTTCTTTGGGATAGGAAAGCACTGCAGAAACATCGGATCAACTTTTTACAGAAAACAGCTGAAGGAGCCTCGGATCACGGTCATATTGTAGAGAGAGAAATACCTGTCAGCTTTGTATTCTCCTGCTAGCCCAATGTCAAACAAGTCAGGTCTGGCTTGAAACAAACACTGAGTGTCTGCTGAGGTGCTCTGAAGAACTGCTCGGCAATAGGGATGTCTATCAGGGAGCTCACACAAATGAGCTCTCCCTCCCCTAGCAACTTGCCATTAATCCTCCTTCTTTGCTGTCACTGCAGGAGTTATTGCAGCAAAGCTATGCTCTGAGCCTCTGTTGGGAGTGTGTCTGAGGCAGAGAGAAAAAACCAAAACCCAGGAATATTCCAGGCTACCGGCACCAGGTAACTGAAATTCAAGGGCAACTTTCTAAGGACTTCCACAACCAGATTTCAGTCCTCTCTCTACCTCTCTGGTTTCTAAAACACCCTATTTCTCATAATCTCTCACACAATTTTCTTTCCAGGGAAGCAGGAATCTACTATTACCTGCCTTGAACAAATGGGAATTAAGGAGATAAGCAACTTGCTCAAAATCAAGCATCAGCCTAGAGACAGAGGAAGGAATTGAACTCATAGCTCCAGAATCGCAAACTTTCGTCTTGACCCCTAGACCATCATTCCTCTACTTACCATTAGGGATTCAGGGTAGATGTTATGCGTACTTCTTGAATAGGGTGGAGCCATGTGGCAGCATACCTTCCTCTCCTCCTGCAGTCTCCCACAAGCTTATCATCAGTAGTGACAGGGTTCGATATCAAGCCAGAAAATTTTGAAAATAGGGGCCCCTGTCTGGACTCTGTGTCTGTCTCAGCATAATTCCATATATCCCAGCTACAGTGACATACAGAGGACAATACATCGCACCTCCAGCCAGCAGTGTTTTATTTTCCTGGCTTCTATGCTGAGGAGGAGTGCATGACGGGAAAATCAGTTTGGCCCCAAGGAGCTAGTTAATTCTAACTTTCTGAAACCTCCTTATTTTTTTTTCTATGCTTATTTAGGTAATCACATTTCACTCTAGGGCATAGATTTGGAGTGTGCAATTCAAGCTGTGTTATGTCGTATTATGATGCAATATAACACAGGGTAAGTGCTCGCTTCCTCCAGGATGCTGCATTTTGCGGCACACTACTGCCAACACATAGGTTTCTGAAACACAACTAATGACAAAACCGTAAAATCAGGAAATACTGATTTCAACTTAACTTAGAAAGGGTTAAAAAAAAAAAAGAAAAAAGAGCAAAGGACAGGGCAGAAGTTATAAAGACTGTTGACAGTTTTCAGTACAAAGCTTTTTGACAGGCATTTCTTGAACTTCCTTTAAATTTTAATACAGTCGATCGAAAGAGAAAATACAGTCTCTTTTCCCTGCCTAGCCTGCTATTTCTGCATAGTACCCAATTTCAGTATCTCTAACAAAGGCATAATCAGACTCATGATTACAGATGTGGGACATCTACTCCCACCACATTTCAAGTTGAAGCTTTAAGACCCACTTTTCACAGACTACTGCAACTACTTTTATTCTGTATATAGCTTTCTCGTTGTTCAAAATCTCCAATTGTTTATAAATGTTTAACTATAAGGTGATACAAAAAAGCTGGATATTAAGCTATATAAAAATGAAAGTCACAGATAAAAAAGAAATGTAAAAATTCTAAGATAATAATAATAATAATTTAATAATAATTAAAAAAACCCCAAACCCTGCACTCCCAGTTGGCTATTGGTAATTAAGCCACTTTAAAATATGTCTCACTACACAGAGATTCCTGTTGGGTCTTTTACAACCTTCCTCCCTAGGGATTAATCGGTGGACAGAATCACTGCTGAGATAGGCGGCATGTGTTCCCCAATACCCATGTAGCCAAGCATGCAGTGGGTAATTGGCTTCTGTCACATTACTACATTTTAGCTCCAAAAACCCGTGTTGTCCTAATGGGAATAAATGAATGGCTGCTACTGAGAATAAACACTGCTGCTCGCTAAGAAAATTGCTCAAAATTGGACCAGCCTGAATCAACAAATTTGGGGAGACACTGAGCTTTAGTTTCACTAATTTCTTTGTAAGGTTTAATATAAGGCTGTCATCTATAGTACATTTAAAGCGTGGTACCTGCAGCTCTCATACAGGAAATTCTGGAATGGGTTGTATCTCAGCCAGAAACCTGTTAATCTCCCGGCTTCTCACTGAAGACTTAGAGACTGCAAATACAGATGGAAGGTAGGCATTTAGTAGCAAAGGCAGGCAGCTGTAAGAATAGCCCCAGTATGCTCACCAAGCCCTCTACTCTTACCCTTGCCAAAATATACAGGTATAATACCTGCTAACGTGCTGCTTTGCTGATACTGCATTGATACCTCACTTTGTGGAAATGAGTTCATTTCTTAACCTGCCACAGATCATATATTTGATAAAATAAAATGCAACAGAATAGTCAAAAGTAGTTTGGGACCAGTCTGGTTCCTACTGTGTGCAATTCTGAAGGAGTGATTTTCAGATTATTATTGTTGCAAGCCTTAGCTATATTGTCTGGATCATCTAGTTGACAACACATGGTGCAGAGAAATGATATATCCAGAAATTGGTCAAAGGTTGAGGGCACACAAATGTCTTCCAGGTTACTCTCCTGCTGTTGCTCAAGGACAGAGTAAAGAGATGTGTCCTGTTTCTGTCTATGGCATCTGACTTGCTTGGCAATCTGACTCAAATGCCTTGAATTTGCAAATCTTCGGCTCTTGAAACAAGTAAACATTGGATTTTAATGAGACTGAAATCCACAGAATGAGGAAGTGCTAAGCTGTACTCTTGCTCCTTGGAGGAGCCCAGGGGATTAGCAACAGGAGCACGTGGGTGAGGTAAAAAATTACAGCAACCTAACATCAGGCAATCCAACAGGAAATAAATGGATTCCTGCCAAACAAAACCTGTACAAGGTGCATCTCTCTCCTGGATGCAATGTCGAAATGGCTGCCTTTTCCATTCAAAGACTGGCTGACATGAGATGGCAAATCTTGTGTTTTGCCAGCTGTCTGGGCTACTGAGAAACAGAGGCTGCAGATACTTGGCCAAAGGATCACTTTTATTTATGACATCAAAATTTCTAAACTTCATTATATCTATTACAAATCCAACTGGACCAGAATTGTTAAAATATTTTCTCATAACTACGTGAATGTAACTTATGTTGTAAAACATTTACCACCCAACAGTACAGTACAGCCTCTTTGTGTAAAATGAATAGATATGAAAATTTCTATATTCATATGAAAAATATCTATATTCATATGAAATGAATAGATATATGACTTGATTAGTTTCTTTTCTCTTCCCATGTGAAGAACCAGGACCAGCCATTTAAGAAAGATCAAATATTATGTTCTTTTTCTGGCAAATGACACAATCTCTCCAAAATACTCCAAGGTTTTGACCGATTGGCTTAATTGTTTTGCCTTATTTTTTCCATCTGTTGAATGGGAATAGTGAAATACTTACTGTAAGTCTCTCATAAAAGTATTTTAAAAATTCGGCATTATATTCAATTCCTGACATATCTATGCAACCTCTTTGAAATCAAAGGCTAGTTTCTACTATCTTTTCCATAACTTTTTCTCATAAACATTGTAATTTTATATAAGGACACCCATTTTAATTCGCTGGTTATTTACCATTCACATAGATGTGTTATCCCTATATTTTGATCACCAATGATTTGTTATCTTAGAAATTCAAAAGTGATCACAAACCTAAGATTAGAGAAGGCTACTGATTCTAGTGGAGTACTTCAAAGTCTTTTAGGTGTCTTGTGTTACTCATGTTTTGTACATGTAGTCCTTTTGGGGAAGTTTACAGTACTAAATCTGATAGGTAACAAATCAGACAACACAGTCACTGGCAATCCTGGAGATACCAGACTAAGCTGAAGTGAGTTACTATCAGAATGAGCAGAATTTGGTTCAGTGTTTCTAGAGGATTTGGAAACTGAAGAATGCTACATGAGCACTTGATATTACTCATGGTAATAAGAAAGCTTGACAGCCCTAGTTCAGCATATCACTTAAGCATGTGCTTAAAGCTAGGCATGTTCTTTGGGTGTGTTGGTGATTATGGATCCCAATCAGTTGTGCAGTGCTGTATATGCATGGAGGGAAAGTATCCTTCCTGACCCCCCGCAGGCAATCATCTCAGCTCCTGAAGCATGAAATTAGAGTGGCCTTATCTTTGCTTGCATACTGTAACTACAAATGTTATTAGCGATCATAAATTTAACAAGCCCTATTTTAAAATCCATCCACAGCATTATTGCATGACTTTTGAAGACAGTCCTTTTCTAGAACTTACAACTTTTTTCCTTCCATCTTTTAATTTCATTTGGGTGAAGTGGGGGAGGAAGGTCACCGTCAAACCTGCTGAAAGGCAAATATTAACAGTAGTGCTTAGCTCCATTTCAACTACCTTAGAACAAACAGCCACTTCCTGATGTGTAGAAATAATAACATTAAAATAAATACCACTCTGTCCTTCCCTGGAGTCTATGCAAAGACTTTGAACCTTTACACCCTGGGCAAAGGGAACCTCAGCTCCTGAATTACGAAATGTTCTGGTCTAACTGAAGTTGCCGACTGGACAACTTTATATCACTTGAACCCATATCTACGGTTTGCTTGTCTATTTGTTTCTTCTTTTAACGGGAAAGCCCACCGCAGCTCAGCAGAAATGATTAATCACCAGTACAGCGAAATCATCAATACAGGCAAAGATAATTGGCTGTATTTGGAAGACAGCAGGAAGAACAAAAGACCTTTCAATGCCTAATATATATCAGCATAACCTTTCTGTTCAGAGAGGGATTCATTGCAGGTATTACTACTATCTGGAAGGAGAGAAAAGGTGAATGGCAGTGCTGCCTCCCACACATGGAATACCCATCTCTCATGCACAATGAACAACGTGTTTTTCAGTTCAGATGACTTTGTACTTTAGCTTGAGGAAAACCAACAAAACCACAGTGAAAATAAACCCTCCATGACCTGGGGTGGGGCAGAGTATATTTCTCACTTGACCTTACTTGAAACCCTTCCCCTGGCAGATGAGTTCCCACTGAGACTTAAACCGTGAACAGCAGATAAACAGAAGTTAATAGCATCTTTACCGAAACACTGTGCTAGTCCAGAACTCCTGCTGAAAATGCTACTGGGCTTTACCCTCCCTCCTGTAGGCAGCTGTGCTAAAGGAGGCATTCTGAAAGGATTACAGTTTTGCTGCAGGTTCACAAAATAGAAAAAGCAGAGTTATGAGGGAGAAAACCCTTTACTGAGTATGTCTTCAAATAAGTTTACTTAACAGTCAGATGGGAAAAGACTGGTCTCTCTTTTCCTTCTTGCTTCCAAGCCTTTTCCAGGGTGAATACCCTGAGATTTACATTGCATTCAGACCTTCCACATGGAGGCCACTGTTCACCCTCCTGGCAAGCCCTTCCTTCCGTTCTGTTCCTGACCTCCGTGTCTTTGATAACACTGACTTAAGTAAAACCATTAGATCACAAACCTACCGAAGCAGCTGACAGAGACCATATTGTACTTCACTCCAAGTATTTGCATCAGCAAAAGTAATCCTTGGTGCAAAGTACCTGCAATCAACAGAAATAAAACTAAAAAAAGAAGAAATGAAAAGGTTCCTCACATGATTTGCTCACAGAAACCTCGTGGAGCAGCTGCCACCTTGGCCAAGGAATGAAGCAGGGACTTACAGACCCAAACACAGGATGCTTAAACTAACGAGGGCTGTAACAGATTCATTTTGTCTGCAGAATAGGCACGTCACCATTACTCTGCCAAAGTTTACATTTGTACCTTTGTTTTGAAAAACCACTCTGGAGCATAAAGGGGAGCTCAATAGCATCTGTACTCAGCAGGTGGGACTATTTTTGTTTTAAGATTTGGGTTCTGGTACGTGAGTTCTTAGGTCAAAGAAAAGCATCACAAGTTGCCTTTTTTAGCTGGATGCTATCTGCATGTATCCGTGAATACAGTGAGGACTTGAAAGTTGTTTTCTAGAAAACTAGATGCAAACACTTTCTTATCCAGCTCAGAGTACACTGAAGCAAAAGGACTTTATGGGGTTTCTGTGGTCTGAATGGCAGATTTTGGTCTAAAAAAAAGAAGAAAAAAGTATTGGTGGGAGAAAGCATCAATGAAAATAAAAAAAAGGGCAACCTGAAAGCTTTTTTAATTTCTATGGGGTTTCTAATTCTTGTGGATTGGAGAAGGTTAAGAGAATTGAAGAAAAGGAGGACGCGCACAAAAATAACATCAAAATTAACTGTTACAGCAGAGAAAGCAGATGAAGTAGAAAAGCAGATACAGAACCTCACCGCAGTACTGCTGGATCAACTTCCAGGTCAAGCAATATGGAGCAGCCATGAATACATCTAGATTTTCTATACCATGGACTGGGAGTAGAATATGTTCTCCTTTTCAAAAAATAATACGTACACTTTTTTTTTCCCTTTGA
Organism: Aptenodytes patagonicus; assembly: GCF_965638725.1. NCBI lineage: Eukaryota > Metazoa > Chordata > Aves > Sphenisciformes > Spheniscidae > Aptenodytes > Aptenodytes patagonicus. Next base: position 97,224,060 of record NC_134949.1, on the reverse strand, counting down.
GAGAGAATGACTTTCTAATGTGGAGGAAATGCAGGTTCAACAATGGTTCCTAAATGTGCTAAAATGAGGTCTCCAGTTGGTAAATGGGTAACAGCTTCTCTTCTCTTATTTTTTCCCCTTTGCTGGAGCTTCTGAACATTATTCAAAAATAAATGCATTTCAAGTGTATGGATGCACTTATGTGCGAAGTGCTATTGCATCTCCTTTTTTTTTTTTCTTTTGCCCTTCTTTGCTCCTAATATTACCAAATGATTTTGAGCTGCAAGGCTTTTACATTAATGGAAGCTCCCATTCAGCTGAATTCAAAATCCTCTTTACTATGAATACTGAGAGACAACACAAGCAACATTAAAACTACCTGGATGGTTTCTTTTATTCAGGCATCAGTTACATTAATATGTGTAAGAAATTACTTCACGTGTTTAAACACTTAAGAAAAGAAAGAGGGCTGGGGTCAAGAGGGAAGGGAGATCTGCTGACTGAAAAGAAAAAATGGGAGGATGCCCACTGCTCTGTGAGAAGCATGATGTCAAAAGAACAAACATCGGGTTGGTGAATCTAAAAACTATACACCCTTTGTAGTGGTTTCTAAGCTTCACAAAACAGCTTTCTGCAAACCTTCATTCCATATTAAGAGCTTTTTTGATGCTTTAGTAGGTTTGCATCACACTCCGAGATGACCTGTATTTTTATGATATTATTATCATTACTATTTTTAATACTAATAATATGATTTATCATCCCAATTGAGCACAGAGGCCACAGGAGGAGAAGTCTCCTCCTCAAAGCCAAACAACTGCACCTAGAAACATGCAGAAAGTATCAAAAGCATGCTGTACCCTGTGCTGTTTTGCCCCACTGGAGTTCATTTAATTGGATATTGGGACTGACAACATTAGCATGCAGCCTGACAGGTGATGATAGGGGCCCATCTGTGGCTGGTAAACTGGACTGATCAGATCAGGAAGGCTGCTGGCCTGATCTCTGGCAGAAGTTCAAAGCCTGAATTAGTTCTTGAGGCAACACTTCTATCCTTATATGATAAAGTGGGGAAGTGAATAGGCCTTTAATCTGGAGACGAGGTATCCAGGCTATGACGCTGACATCTGGGTTTTGGTCAAGTATTTATACCCTGTTTTACACAGGAATGGATAGAAAACCACCTTCAAAAACTGAATAAGCTGAGAAGTCTTTTTTTTCCTTTTAAAGTTAAAGTCAACTGTATATCACTCAACAGTACAAAAATAAAACTCCGACAAAACAAAAATGGCAAAAAAAGAGCAGAGCAGAGAATTACACCCATAGTACGTGCAATTCCAACTCAACAAAAATACCAGTGAGCAAGCACTTTCAAATAAGGTATGAAAAAGGTAACTTGGAGCTTATGATACAATCAGTCCTGGTGCTACATCTACATGCAGGGAAAATGGAGAGAAGATGTTAGGGTAGGTTGCAAACCAAACCAAAAACACAGGAACAAACCACATCCCTGTAACCTGAAAAAAAATCACATTTATCTTAGGCTCAGGTGCATGAGATCAGAAGAGAATGTTGCACAGGGCTAGATTATAATTAGCATTTACATACAAGCAGTGGTGCCGCTGGCTCACAGGACACCCAAAAGAGGCTGATGCAACTGCTAAGGGGTGAGGAATAGGAATGTTCCCTCTTTCTTCTCCCATGGCTACAGAAAGGCCTCTGCAGGACAGGACTGCACTGGATGTAGCTTGTGCCCTGACCCATAAATATCCAACAAAGAGGAGCTTCAACATGAGAGGAGGTATAACTTGATGAAGCAAAGGCAAAGTGGGCTTTCTCTCCCTTTGCCCTTTATAATTTGCAGAAGACATGATTCCCTGAGGAAGACTGTCTACCTGACCCTAGTGCTCCCACCAGTAACATAAACTGGTCAGTGTCTGCTGCATAGAGTTCTGAGGTTGCCTTGACCAGTCTTCAAGCCTACTTTCACAAAGGAGCTTTGCCATTTGGCTTTCCAGGTGCTTGTGCTTCTCCCTCCTGCTGCAGACTAGCTGACCACCTTTCAAAGGTGGGCCCAGGAAGACACAGCATGTGGGAGGGAAAGTGGAAGGGATTGGTCTCCGAGCATTCCCATGACTACACCTCCAGTTGCTTCTTTTCAAAGGCTTTCTTGTTTACCAAGGAACGCAACAAATTCCCCCCGCCATATGCTTGCAGGGCCACCTTGTTTCAGCTTTTATTTCATTTGTTTGTTTCTTCAAAAGGATCAACAATATTATGGGAATGAACATCAAGAGAACAGGAGAAAGTTAAACAGAATCCTGCTCTGAAACACTCTGGTTAAGGCAGAGAGCATCTATGCCACTGTATTTTAAACAGGCATTTGGGAGAGAAGTAGCTTTGACAAGGTGATAATTTAGTCCTTTTGACTCCATCACATCAAAGCAAAACTATCTGGAAATTCTCAGAGTAAACAAAGTTTTGGTGAAAAATGCCAAATTCTGACCTGTTTCGTTTGCAACAACAGGGGTGATACAAACTTCCACCAGAGCAAAGCAGTGTTTTTAGGATCCCAGATAGATTTGTCCCTGCTTCTGAGTTACTGGGAACCCTGCCTGGCAATTTCTGTCATCAGCTGCAGAATAAGGGCGTTCTCAGTTTGCCTTTTTTTTTAATTGGCCTTCGACTGGCAAGAACTGTCTGAAAAAAAGAAGAAGAAAAAAAACCTCACTCCCCAAAGCAACCAAAGAACCCCCTCACAAATATACGGTGAAAGCAAAACCTTCTTTTGTGAGGTGACCTTGATTTCTTTCTCTCTCAGTAAAGAAAATATGACTGCGCTGTCAATACTGGAGGTTACTGATCTGAGATCACCTGGGCTTTATCTACACGGGGGATTTATACACGTTTTCCCACTGAGCAGGAAGCAGCAGAGGTAACAATAGCAGTTGCAGTGAATAGGCTCTGGAGGCAAGACCTATATTTTGTTTGTCTTTTCAAATGACTTATCAGCTTCTTCAGCTGTTAGAATACTTTTCTCAGGAAAGAGAAGGGAGGACAAATCATTGATATTGCTACCTCCACTAAATCCAGGCCAATATCTCACTTGGGATAAATTGGTGGAAACACACTGAAAGCAATGAATTAATGTTTATTCACAACTAACCTGAGGATCTGTATTTTCATACATGAATACAAACCCATACAGAGAGTAGAACCAGGCAACGACTTACACTAGATTGATTTTCTCATTTTCTGACTTTGGCAGTATGTTACACATCCCAGGAGCAGATTTGCCACTGGCCTAATACTTCCCTACATATATAATATTTCAGAGGATGCTGCTGAAGTCTTTGCCTTTACTAATTTAAATATTTGCCCATTTCACAAATCTCAGCTCGGTTTCTCCTGCTTCATTTCCTCACCACTCTATGGCACACAGTGGCTTACCGCAAATGAAAAATGCCAACCATGCAAACTGGCAGATGCAGAAAAGAGTGACATTAAATTATTTTTCTTAAAATTGAGTTAATCCAGCCACTCATGTTCATTGGCTTAAAGTTTTACAGCCCTTGCAATGGCATCTATCCTCCCTGGAAACCAGTAGCCACACTGCACATCTGCAGAGTGCACCTACATGGCTGTGGATGCGTTTGTCCTCTGATAATACTTGTGTTATTCTGATAATTTCTGAGCAGTCCTGGCTCCTGTACACCACACTGTTACAATGCACTGCAAACGTATCGGTGAAATTAGCGGACACATCCTGTGGCATCTGAAAGCTTCCTCATGTGAGTTGCCCAAAGCGAAACCTTTTCTTTTCTACTTGCAAATGACATGAATAAGAAAAGAAACAAAGTTGGCCACAGCTATTTGGTGCCTGATTAACAAAGTACATCCTGCTCCAGCATGCTTAAAGGATAATAATTCAATTTAAAGGTATACATTAGAAGCACGTTACAGCTGATTCTGTGCACTTTTAACTGGCTTAACTACCAGGTTTACAGAGAGGAGGTGGAACTCTTGCTGAGATGTTCACTCAGTACAGAATGACACACCACCATAGACTGTCAGTCATCCAGAATAAATCAGAGTTGTGTAGTGCCCTTCTTTCTCAGTGTTGTTTTCTAATCCAAAACATTCCCCTTGCTCTCATATCCATCCCTCCAAGTACTAACGGAAGCAAACTTATACCAGGGGATTTCACAATATGTCACAAAAGCGTAAAAACAAATTTAAAAAGCACAAAACATCGCTCATTTCTGGCATTTACCAAAACTTCTGTTCCAAAGCTGCACTATTACTGCACTTTTTAGGAAAAATTTTATCAAATTTTACGTCTATCATAAAACAGTCATCAATAACAATATCACAGTTTTGCTTGTTATCTCATTAATCTGGTGTTACTCACCCTCCTTCTCATAAAGTGTGTGAGAGTGTTGTTATAACCTTGCTGTTCTTTTAATTGCTGTTAAAAATCATGGTGATCAGAGCATGCTCATCATTTTGGCAGCAGTTTCCCAGCTTTCTAACAGACTGCTTTCCACCTGCTTTCACTTCAGGATTCTTAATTTCCCTCTGGCTGGCAACCCCCACTGTTGCAGCTGCATTTCTATCAGGGTCAAACGCACGGTCAGGGTAGAGACTTCTTACACGAGGAACTGTGGTGACTTGGCCAGATCGTTAAATCCTCCTTTTTCCCCCTCACATTTCTTATCTATCCAGGAAATTCACAATAGCAGAATATGCCTAACACGGGGGTTCCGCATTTTAAGCGCCTTGCAAGATGCGTTTATTTTTTCTTACAAGAGAGATGCCTCCAGCTGTGGGATGCGATGGAAGTTCCACCAGATGAGACTTTCAGGATCAACTGGAAGCAAAAATGGAAAAATGTAGCATCTTGCATTATCTTCTCAGGTTAGCAGACTAGGTGATCTAATAGGCTTTACCCATCTTCCTAAATCTGTGAACACCATGTAAATCTTGGTTTCACGCTTTCTCAGCATCAAACTCAATGTACTTGATGGCTAAGGAAAAAATAACCCCAAAAGCCTCAACCCATTTCTACACTGAACTTAAACTAATAGCACAGCTCATTTAATCTTTAAATTTTACACCTGGAAGTGACACGTACGGAATTTTACGGCTCAACAAAAGTTCCTAAAGTTCCACCATCCTGGACTCTGTGAAAGCCTGAATATTTCCTCTGAACTTACAGTGTGTCCTTATGGTGTGACCTCTAAACTCCATGGTGCGTAGAGGATCTGAACTGCAATTAATAAGACAGTATTGTAAATGGCAATGTAAATTACTTTGAAATGTTCCAGAGGTTTTTGCAAAAGTAAATCAGAGTTTTTTCTTAATATCTAGATATAATGCCTTATATGGAAATATGAACCTGGCTTTGGATTATAAATCAAAGAATCCTGAAATTTACAATTATGCTCCTGCAAACAAGGTTTGCTGGTGTATGTACAGAGAGATGCTGTCTGAGATATGGATGCAAGCCAGTTCCCCAGATCTAAATAGCAAAGGTTAAGGGAATTCTGTAACCTCACTATAAATCCATATCTGAAAATATGAAACAAGACACTACCGTGGAGCTCATCCAAATAACAGAACAAACACTCCTTTGAATCATAAGGAATCCAAAATCAAATCCAAACTTTCTAAGATGTCCTGTAAGTCTGCAATTATTTCAAAGGAAGTTGAAGGTGTTCAATAGCTCTGAAAAATCACAGCCCAAATTGTGCTGGTATTATTACTCTCTGCCTCGGGAGTCTGGAGAGAGACAATCCCCAGTGTAGACTGTTTCAGATTCCAGCCAATATTTCAGGTTCCAGTCAGTACAATCACATTAGATATGTAAGTCACTTTCCCAAAATGCATTACTAGTTAGTAATTTTGTATTTAAAGATACATGTCTTCTACTGTTTTAAAGTGTTATTAGTGGAATTGAGGGGGCTTCAAGGAGGAAAAGTAGCTTCCAGTATTTTACACATTAAAAATACTAAATAAAATGGAGAAACATTAAAGTTTAATGCTGAACTTTCAACTTCATATTTTTCACGATCTAACCCCAGCCTTTTCAATTCATTTGTTGCCATCAGTTGAAAACTAACATGAACGCTTCTTCCAATCAAGGAATGTGCCTGCGGAGCGCTCTAACTTTCTGGCAATACCTGAAGGTTGCCAGCGTTGTTATAACTTACATCATCTGAATGACTACAATTATTTGTAATGCCATTTCCTTATTTAACAGTCCTCTGTGAGATGACAGTAACAATTCCTAAACCTTTACTGTCATTAGAAGGGATGATTGTCAAGGACACAGAACTGCTCAAAGTTAGAAAAGGAAGGAAGCAGAGGGAACGGCCCCCAGTGAGAGGTTCCCCCAAATGAGCCCGAAAACAGAAGATTGAGGGTTCTTATTGGAATGATCCTTTGGCTTCTCTGAAACTTTGGATGAACCAAGCTCTTGCTAATGACCAAATGGAAAATATGGGGATAGCAGCCTCATAACTCAGGTGTGCCAGCAAAGTGCCTATGTTCAAGGAAAATAAATACCCAGCCACCCATTGACCAAAAGAGGTGGCAGAACGTAACCAGGCCCAGGGTTGTTTTTTTTTTTCCTTATCTTTTCTACCAGATCGATCATTATAACTTACCTGACTATTTGAATTTTAACTTTCCATGCCCAGTGATCAAACTGCACCCTGTGAGGCTATGTCTTACAAAACAATACAAAGGGTAGTAGATTTTACCCAAAGCAGTATCTTTTACACATATGTTCACAAATCTATCTGTGAAGACTGCAGATCCTAGTTCAATTTCAGACATCTAGGCTGCTTACCCAAAGGTCTGATTGTATTACCGTTTTGCTTCATCATATCCTTTCACCAGAGTCCCTCATGTTAGCTCATTCTCCTCCCTATCACCCTGTCTGAAGTAAGCTAATTAAATTATTTTCATTCACTGTCACCTACTATCCAGAGTGCATAGTCCCTACTGATCTCACTTCCTAAGTATCCCAGGCTGTGAGCACTTCAGCTGCTGAGAAGGTCTGCTCATCTGCATGAAAATACTTAAAAGAATGCTATTTTCTCCTCAACCAGCTAGACGCATATTTGCATTTCTTTGCATAAGTGGTCATGGGAAAAAAATGAAAGGATGACTGTCAAATTGTCTTTGCTTGAGAATTTGACAGTTGTCCATCTCTCCAGTGTTGTGCCTGTAGCTGTGCATGCCACACCGTGTATTTAATTTAGCACACTCTTCCTTGCAGTTCTACTACTTTAGTCTGCATGTGGGTTCCCAGACATGCCAATATTTTCCATGCATCGCCCTTTAGTGACAGGTTGAAATCAACTGAGCTTTCCAGAAATGCAGAAGCCTGAGCTGCCATATACGAACACAGGATTAGGGTTTAAATGGAAATTATTTTGCAACCTTAATTACATGGCATGTTTGGCACAACCGTTAATAATGAATGCTTGCTTAGCTACCCATGGAAATTATTGTTCAAGCAAGTGGTTTCTGCTACCTCCAAATAAGCTTTTAAAAATCAAATCCATCTTACCTGTTATTTTTTAACTCAGAAATTAACAGACCAAGCCATCAAATGTTTATATGATGAGGATTTTATCCTTTGCAAAGAACAATAGTCCAAACAGTTCAATGTATCATCATTCCGTGAAAGTCAGAACTAAAGCACTGTTAAGGCAGATTAAAAGCTGACTTGAAAAGTACCTTCCTACTATGTAATATGAGTGTCATAACTTAAAGCTATAGTTTTTGTTCTTGCTCATTCAAAATCAGAAAACATATATTTATAGATATTTCTAACAAGCATGGTATGCTGGATAGAAAACAAATATGCTAAGTAATAAAGCACGATAAAAAATACTATTAAATGCATGGCCTTTTAGTGCATGGATCTTGACAAGCTTTTGATTTTACATACGGACACAACCCATCTTTTCTGCATGATGTGATCCAAGTAGTCACACTGAGGTGAAAAAGTATAAATATACTAATATTGCTATGTAACTTGAAAGATACATTTCATTATGCAGGTGCCTATTTCCTTACAGGCTTTAAAGTTACAGCAAGGTTATCAGAGATCTTTAAACACGTAAGTCCTTCATTCAGCTTTTTAAATTTCTGGCTTATTTCCTGACTCAGGAATAGGCTATAGTAATTCAGGTACAAATGAAACTGCCAACAGGCTGCTGCACTCCTTATACTCAGCCAAATACGTACTCTTACTCCAGCTTTTTACCGTTATGATTTTGATTTCATAACACCAATAAGGCATTTCAGATGTAATACTCTTTAGGGATTATTACTGAACTTCTTGGGTAGTTATAGCTACTCAGCCTCTGGTTCTGTGACTCCACACAGACTAAGCAGTATTCTGCGGCGTTCTTAGTTGGTATTCATTTACATGGATCACACCACATATTGTTGGGTAAGGCAGACAGCCCACAAAAGCAGGTTTCCTCCTTGTCTCCTATCCCAAGAAGAGGTTGGGTGCATACCTCTTGCCTTACACCCCAATGAAACCTCTTGTCATCCAGCCTCCTCCCATCCCACTGGGCCATCACAGGAGGGAATCAATTCATAAAGTGCCAAAATCAATCTCAAAGGAACTTCTGCTTTTCCTTGTGCTTAAAGATAGTCCTGGAGTGGAAGGAGGAAGGTGACCCTTTCTCTTAGAGTTGTCTGAATGTAGGTGCTTCAAAAAATGAAACCAAATTAATTTATCACAGGGATAGGGCTTAAGTGTCTAACACTTTAAACAGATGGGAAAGTTTGCTCAAGAAATTTCCATGCGAAGCGGCTTCACTTTGTTTTGGACAGTGAGAACTGGATCATTCGAAATTGTACAATGCTAAATCAGAATTGCTGAATGTCAAATGGCAAACAAACAAAGTCCTCTTCTGAGAGGAAAGGTACTCAGAAATCTTAGGCTTGTTCCAATACACCTCTATTCAAATCTACTTCAAGGTGAAAGGCGGCTTAAATGTAGTCTGATCCATGCTGAAAGCAATGTGAAGCTATTGCCTTTTTCACTATGTTTTGCAACTTTTATAAGGCTCATTTACATGACTCTTGACTGAAATGTGTTTAAAACGTCTCTTGTATTTAAGTATGAACAGTTGTTCACTAGAAGGGTTTTTCAATTGGTTCCTCAATCTTAACGCATTTCTAGTCAGTTTGCTCGCATCTGTGAAAAGTAAATACATGTCGCCAAAAACTCAGAATTAACCATTTTAGCCAGGTCACCTGGAAGTCATGCAGCAACAGAATAATCTTAAAAAGGCATTTGTGTATCACTGAGAATGGCCCATGCTTTTATAAAATGATTACAAGCTCTGATTCATGATAGCTGCAGACAAGCTGGGTTAATTTTCTCCCTTTCGCAGCTTGATTCTGCCCAAGAGGAAGAATCTCTATCTTGTATTCTCTGATCTTCAGCTAAAGAAGATGAGATATTTCTCAGGCAGAACAAATAAGAATTAGATCTCTCTGCAAGATGACATGCTGCTGTAGCCAGGTTGAGCCTATGCCCTGTCAAAAATTCATCATGAATATTCCCTGTTTATTTCAGAGACTCTTTCCTATCTTTGTGCTTTATTTTCTTTACAGTCTTCTGGGATTTTTTTGTTGGTGTTGTTAAGAAAGTAGGATAATTTAAGTGAGCGTATCATGAGCACATGTCCCTTTCCCTCACCCAAAATTGTTGCTGTAAGTTTCCAAGACTCCAAATATAACCCAAATTAACCTGCTTGTGGCAAGACAGTTTGTATTCTCCAACTCCCTTAACAGTTTCACAGGCGGTTTTCACATAGGCATGTCAACAGGCCAATATATACAGGTAGATACCACAGATACTATAAATTAGGTAAACTCTAATCACTAGTGTTGGCCTGGATATGTTAACCACACATAAAATAAAATGGAGAAAGAGCATCCTGATGCCCATAGGAATTCTTTTGAAAGACATCAGTTCAGCATCAGTTCTGTCTGCCTTTAACATGATTTGCAGGTAGCTCAGTCAGAAAAATTTGGAAGTTCTGAGTAGTTCCTTTTCAGAAAAAAGCTGAAAATCAAATGGGGAAAAGTTTTCTGGGAAAATATTTGCAAGCTCATGACTGAAAGTGCAGAAATTGATCCATAATGATAATAATATTATAAAATTAACTCACTTTGTTTGGAAGAGGAAAAGTGCCTTGGAAAGATACTGTTGCCATAGTTCTGTTGTATAAAAAATAAAACAATCCAATGGAAGTCACACACTTGTAACTGGCAGAACAAAAAGTGGGAAAAAAGTTGAAGCAAAATTTGTTCAGGGTTTCTTCCTAAATAGACAGAATTTCAGATTTGAGATTTCTCATTCTACTTTGGTTCTATATATATGGTTCCATCCTATTTAACTTTACACAAATAGCCATCATTATTCTAAGCAACAAGGAGGAATGCATGTCATCAGAGATAACTTCCCAGAAAACCAGACAAATCACATTACACCTGATTCAGAATACTAATTTCTTAATGCTTATGCCTGTGTTTTGAGAAAGACAACAGCCTGGATTCATACCACCATCCAAACTTTAGGGGCCCACTTGTGCTGGGTTCTTCCTCTAATAGTTGAAGATGGACACCCACCTTCAGAGACTGACTTAGCCCACTGAGCTAAGACTCACACCTGGAAGAAATGCCCTCCAGTTAGATGCTTTAGACAAATTGAATGATACCATGTCAAAATGTCACTGTACTCTGATCCTCAACGTAGATACATGACACGTAGGGCTCTTCTGTGAGTGGGTGTGCACACATGCTATGAAACACCTTTCTGAAGGTCTTTCCTAGGGACTCCAAGATACATCAGCCCAAGCGGACAAAGGTATGAGAGGGGAAATTGATATGCACACTATAGATCTTTCCAGTCTTGAGACAGATGCTGAAATTCTGAAATACCACTCAGAAAAGAGTTTGTTCAACTTCCTCCATGCAATTGAAATGACCTCCACATCAACAAATGACTCTGAGACAGGACAAGAATTGTCTGTGCTCAGGACCAAGGCACAGGGTTGGGGCTCTACAATCACTCAGATCTAACAGCTCCAAGTTACATGACAAAGCTAGCGTGCTGAGGGAAGACTGCAAAGCAACCTAGACCCTGGCCGTACACTTGGGCTGTTACAAATTTTACTTTTGCTCCCATTCCTTTTTCTCACACAAACCAGATACCTCCAGATTTCTTTACTCCAGATTCACATTTCATAACAATCAGCAGTAGAAATGTTGATTACCACATTTTAAACAAACTTATCTTTAAGAAAACCAGATTTTTTAAAGTTAAATCAAATAACTTCTGGGAGTCTTTGGGCACTATTGGTTCAGATTCTTTTGTTAAACAATACAGATTCAGCAAAGGAAAAAAAACCATGTATCACTTGCAGCAAGAAAATTGGGGGGGGTTTGCAATTGGAAGGACTACAGAAACTCAATTTAATTTATCTCTATGATATAAAACTGCATTGGGCAATGGGAACAATCAGACTTTGGCATGGCAGGATTCCCCTCCGAAAACCGTTAAAAGACAGAAGCACACAAAATCAATGAATTTTCTAGTGGCCCATCCATGTGTTAGATAAGCACATGGGACAACATAAGCCTCATATTCTAATTTGACATGAGCATATCTGACTGGGCAGATTATACCAAGGGAATGAACGAATAACAGACATCATCCTCCCCATCCTAAATCTGTACTTGTGATATAGCTTGCCTTTCAGTAAGCTTAAATCAAATCTACAAATGTTCAGGACATATAAAAGAATAAATTAAACTGGAACCCAGAAAACAATAGCACTGCAGTAATATTACCCAGCTATCTTCATTTTCTCTAGCTTTAGTTCCTATCAGAGCCTCCTTAGGTGCTCTAATGTGCTCATTTTTGTTAAGAACTTGTTTCGGAGTTGGGATTCCAGAAAATGAGAAAGATTATTCTTGCATAGGTCTCGCAGCACTGCTGGGTGAAAGCTCTGAACAGGAATGCCTCTGTCCATGAAGGACCCAATTCCAATCAGGCAGAGCTCCAAGGCAGCAGGAGACCTAACAGAATAAGGGCACACCATAGTTATGCAAGAGGGCTTTGTTCCTGGAAAGGTAAAGCTGCAATGATGCCCAGATTGCTCTAGGACAGCAGCCAGAGACTGCGCCAATGGGAACACCTATGGGGTGATATAAGAATATTGAAATGGCGGTGGGAGGGGAAAGAAAAGATGTGGATTCGGCTAGGGCTCTCTCTCCTACCTGGCATCTCTCTTAAGTTCGGGAGACCCTTTTCACACGTAGGTGCTTAGAGGCAATTTGCAGCCATTAGTAAGCAGGTGGCAATGAAGACATGAGGGTGCTGGGAAGAAGCAGTCAGATCCCAAAGCTGGCAGGAGCAGCTGCTGGAGCTGCAGTGACATTGTAAGACTGTTTCATCACTTTGTCCCCGATTACCTGCCATCATGATCACCTGTTGGCTGCAACATCCCCATCAGGCCACCCCTTTTGCCCCAGCCAGAGCCTTGTTCTCCTCTTTCTCCTTCTGCTGTATCAATCTCCAATTACTTCCCTACCTTTTTCATACAAATGATCCCCTTTTGGTGAAGATCTACCTCAGCTACTCTCTAGATCATTCCTCTCCTTCCCTTCCCTCCCTATGAAGCCTTTGCAGGTCACTCTGCAAGTCACGCACTGTCCTCTTCCCTAAGTTGCTTCTCTTTAACCTTTAGCTGCTCTGAGGCAAAGCACTGTCTCCAGGTGTGTACAGTACCAGCCGTCTGAGGTGACCAATGGCCCCATGAAATCCCACTGACCTCCTGGTTTCACAGCACTTCTGTACTTGGTGGTGTTACAACACTTCTTTTTTAGTATTGTGAAATATTAAAATGGTGCCACCACCACTGCCCAGCTCATGGGGTAGACAATTAACAGAGTACATATAAATAACACTAATAAGACTTTGTGAGTTGAAGGGGAGAAAAAAAGCTATTTAGTTTTGTGGAAAACACGCTTCTGGCTATTTGATGAAGCAAGCAAACCCCTATTTTCTTCTTCACCTACATACAGTCATTCACCTGCCTGTGCACTAAAGAACATGTTTACGGCAATTTCACACACTGTTTTTAAATGTTATAAATAGTTCTTTTGAAACACCAATTGATGCAACCAAGTGGGATGGCCTAATAATAAAATAGAGGGAGAAAGAACAAGAGCAAAAAGTCACATACAGAGGTATATAATCACACACACGCTTGTATGATGTGAAATCATTCTAAATATAACTTTATGATGCTTTTAAGAGAGGTATTGACATGGGATGGAGAAAAGGGGAGTGTAGACCACAAAATGAAGTTCCCAACTTCTCTGCCAGCAATGCTGGAACAGCAAAGCAGGAGGTGGTATATACACACATACAACTAGACAGGAGAAAAACTGCACCACCACCAGGGTTTACCGTGAACTATGTTTAAGGTTTTGCAAAGCATCAGCACCAATTCACTGTCAATCTGCCTCCATGCAGCCTGCCAGTGTACAGAACCAGAGGCAGATATAAGATTGACAGCAGTCCTTAACCTGCAGAGCAAACATGCTGCATCCAGGGACCTTTTCTTCCAGATGCCCCCCAGCCAGAAACCCTCCGGCATCCCTCAGTACCTGTTGGCAAGGCTTTTTCATATCTAGAAGCGGCCATGATCCTCCATTCACTAACAAAAGCAATATTGCATGACTTCTTAGCCTGCTGTGCTGTCCCTCCAAGACGGGCTTCTACTTTCAGTGATAAAAGTCTTAAAACCTCCTCACCTCTGCCCCTAGCATCTCACCCAGGTACTCATTAATTGATGTGATGGCTTTCCACTTATCATCATTCATGATGGTAATAGGGAACCCTAATTTGTCCTTCCACATCTGGTCCCTCTGTTAGTCCATCTGCCACCAAAGTGCAGTATGGCTGCACTCACTGCTCCATTTTGCTTCTTCCTTTATGACCTTTGCCACAAACTTCTCTGTTTACTCTTGGCTAGGAAGAGTGCTATCTCTGTTCAGCTGCAGGCTGCCTTTGCATCCAGAGGCCACTGGGAGCTTCACGGTCTCTCCAAATGCTTTTTCATGATCAACACAAGGGTTTCCTCTTCTGCTCTTCCTCACACACTCTGTTACTCTCAGTCACAAGTTCACTCTTAGGGACACAGAGACTTGACATCTGATCTAAACAGGGTTGGCACCAGACTAAAATGCCAGAGTCCCCAACCTCTTACACAGTCGTTTTTAGTTTATATAAAAAAACCCCTATCCCTTCAGGCTAGCCAAACCACTCTGCAAGTGAACGCGACTTCCTATGACAGTACTGCAAGTTTTTCTTAGCGCTTTTAGCTAGGCCAGACCAGGGCTCATTTTCTGTAGCTTGTAACACTTGTGAATCAGTACATTTTGCTTTCTGAAGACATACCAGACACTGTGACCCAGGTGAGTTTAATCTATTTGGAGAATAGATGGCCTTTATATAAACGTTCAGATTATAAACGAAGCCTTATGAAGCAATTCATTTTTGCATGTAAGTGATCTTACTGCTTCACAGTTACACTGTGCAGTGACTTTGTATGAATGTCTAATTTTCCAGAGCACTGGCAAATGTTTTTGATTGCTTTTCTGTAGCTGTTTCACCCAGGTTTTGATCGTTTTCTTTATCTATCCTATTTATTAGTACTTCTGGTTTGCCCAGAGGCATCTATTGGAAACATTAAAAAGTTAGGACAAAGGATCCAACCACATATTAGTCTGTGAATGAAATTTTTTCCTTGAGCTGGAAATGTTTTGAATTCAGTACAATTTCTAATCATCAGCTGGAATAAGAAGCAGCAGTCAACACAATCTAATTATGTGCTCAGAATTGTTTGCAGGAAAGTTACAAATACTAATAAAGATTAAGCTTAACCATAAAAATTATATTACATAAAAATAAATAATGGTGTGCTGCCTTTAAGGACTAAGGTAGTATTTTTGTTCAAAATAAACATAAATGCCATCAAGAACATTCTGCAAATACTAGCAGCAAACACATAAACCAACCATGAAAAAATCAGACTAAACTAAGAACTCTCATGGGAGGGGGCCTAGATGCTCTGAGGGCATCTTCAATGGACTTCAAACACTTACAGTACTAGTTATTAATTTAAATCCTGTCCAAACTATGAGCGACTGAACTGAGAGAATTATCTACAGCAATCAATTAATACCAGTAAATTTCTGTTTGTGAACTGTTCATAAATCATTATTCACAGTATATGAATCATCATTTAATCATTTAGAAATACATGTTTTATGCATTGTATCAGCCTATGGAATGCTTGCAAATCATTCGCTGTTCATAATTTGTTGTCTGCACTGCAAATTTCATCATAGTAAAATATTACAAAATACAACAATATTCTCACAAGTTTTGCGGTCCATTCTGTATGATTTAAAGTAAAATTAAATGACTTCTAAGTACTAGTTAAAAAAAAAATCGAAAATTTTCATGCTGAAAGTTGATTGCAGTTGCTGTCAGAATATTATTCAACCCAAAGACAAGCACATGCCTGGATAGAGCTAATTCATGTATTAAGTGTCCATCTTTCAAGCTACATGGAAAGAACACCCATGCCTATCCTTGCACCAAGACAGTAAGGTAACTATTGTTCAATGCCATGTTATATTTTTATAACTGAAAATCAGTAAAAATCTAGATATATTTACAGGGATTCTCCTGGAGAAGTAAGCACTAAAGTTTGAAATTTGCACACTGTGAGCTTAAAAACAGAATAGTCATGAGGAAGACATTGTGACACGCGAGACACAGCTTCTTGAGTTCAGAAAGTGTTGGAGAAAGAGGATTACAGATCTCCAGATGAAAGAACTTCCCCTGGCTTTTGCCACTGAGTTCAGGGCAACCTGTGTATTTGTAAATAATTGGACTACTCCCTGCACCCCTCGTTTGCCAAAACACTACTTGAAGTGTCCAGTTCTCATCTACAGATAAGACAGTCCCTGGAGTTCTAGTCATATAATCTGTCCCACATTGAATCCAACGTTTCCATAACCAGCTGGTCACCTAACTCATGGAAGGAAACCCATACTAGAGAGAGGGCAGCCGCGAAGCCTGTGAACCTTCTTAAAGACTACCCTGAACACTGAAATGGTTGAGTCTCTATGTAAGTTTTATAGCTCTGTTCCTAGACTTTTTTCTCTCATTTTGACTTTTTTTCCTGGTAACTCTAAAATGTAAAAAATAATAAAAAAATAGAGAGAGAAGTAGGTGTGACAGGACTTAACACAAATATTCATGGAAAAATACCTTCATACAAATGTGTCCGAGGCATCCTCTATCTGTGAACATGCTGGTAAATCATTTATGTGAAGGTGTGATCATAAGAAGCCAAAGAGATAGCAGAGACCTTCAAAGAGAATTTCAAGTTTCTGTCTGACTGGACCACTAGCTGGATACGTTTTTCAATTAGTTGCCTGCTCGCCATAGAAGAAGTTCTTGTCTCACTGATATTAATAAAAATTACTGATGTCAGTTAAGCAAGAATTTCACTCCAGTGACTTAACAGCATATGTGAATATTCTCTGTCTTGTTCCAGCTCCAAGAGAGTGGGTGAGAGAAGTATTGTAAGAAACCAAAACCAGCTTGAAATTCAAGGTTCTTTGGATTTCATTAAAAATTCACAAATCAGTCTATTTTCCCAGAGAAATGGGACAGGTGTCAAGCAAAAATAGACTCCTTTGCTGAGAAAACATGGCTTAACTATCAAAAATGTAGCAATTTCCATTTAGGCATTTTTCACTGTGAAAAATAGCTATCCTAACGAAACTGTGAATGAAGCCTGATTTGGGAGAAGAGTTGGAAATGAAACAGAAAAAAATAACAAAACCAACGCAACCCTAATGTTGAAGTCTGCAAAACAAAATATGTAAATTTTGCAAAGCATTGTGTTGGATGAAACCACAATTAAAATGTTACCCATTCTAGCAATTTCCAGAAATTATTGGAAGAATTCCAGTTGATACAACTGGATTTTACACCAGGTTCCCAGTAACTGTAGGGTATAAATTTTGACAAAGAGGCAGTTCCCTGTGTCACAGCTGAGATGCATTATTTGGGCAGTTTCTGAAAGACTGAACATTTATTTGGATTGCAATAATTCTATCAGCAAAGGCAGATAATTTTTTTAAAGTCAGAATGGCACCTCTGCCGAGCATTCAGTTCTTTTTAAAAGAACCTCCAGAACTGTGTTTAAAAGGAAAAATGTAATGAGTGCTACACACAGGTCCTTGAAATATACCTCAATACACCATTCTTCATCATGCTATCACAAAATCCTTTTGATAGGTGATTATAAAGGATAGGTAATCTTAGAGCTATGCTTAGGAGGGAAAATGTGACTTGGCTGCCTGGAACATGAAAGAATGCTACAAATTAGATCTAGTCAAGTAGTACAAAAAGTCATTCATTAACATATGCACAAAAAGAAAGTACCAAGTTAGCGCTATCATTATTCAAGGAGGTCAAAATTAGTCCTTCATGTACATTCAGTTCATCAGCAATTTATTTGCAAGAACTTTTGTGAATCCTAAAAAAACCCAGAATTTTAGCACCAGTAATTATCTTGAAAAACCTTGTGAAATGTGCATTTTTATTCAATACTCAGCCTTCCTTATTTTAATTCTTCCAAGGAGGAAGTATTCTGTGCTAGCAACTGAGCAATCCCACAATGCCAGTGATGGCCAATGGCTAGTCAGCGATATAAAATAAAGTCCTAATTCTTACCTAATATTACCTATCTTTGCCTCAGTGGTCACTAGACATCATCTGCAATACAAACAGGTAATTTGGATATAATATATGAAGGGAGGTTTTTTTGACTAAAATTCTTAGTATTTGTGTGACTAGGAGAAAAGAAATAGCACACTGGATTAAACTATTGGTTCATCTAATTGATATCCCAGTTCCACAAAGCATCAAAATGATTCTCAATAACTGCGAAAAGATTACTACAGCTGAAGTTTTGCAGCTAACTGGACAGCTTGTGCCTTGGTGTGCAACTGTTGTTCCACCTTGAAATTTTTTTTGTTCTGCCTAATACAAACATGGAAGCTGTCATGATCTGTAATAAGTCTTTTGTCTTTAAAGAAATCTACTAAATAAAGGCAAAGGGATTTTGAAAATAAGAAATCATATGGATAAAGCACAATCAATTTTTTAACAACAGGCAAACACCAATAGATTCAAAAGGTAAATTAATGAGATAAAAGTGGCTACAATGAGAATATGTTATTTATGTTACATGGGTCTACTGAAATGACTATGGCCTACTCATCAGCAAGGAATAACTCAGGATCAGAGATTCAAGACAACAAAGGTTGAGAAACATAGTCTGACAGACAAAAAAGCTGTACTAAATCAAACTGAATTTGAATTAAAAAGGGAAAAGAAGGAAAGTAGTAGAGCAGGAGACAAAAAGGGTAGTTATGCATTCATTGTATGCGCGAGTCAATATTGTTAATTTGCTTACTAACTGGATAAGAGGAAAAGCAGAATCCTTGGACTATAATCTCCCTTTATAAAACATAATAAATTTATTTCACAAGGAGGGAGGGAGACTTCTAAAGAGAAAACGGGCAGTCAGAGTCAGTCCTACCAATAACTGGCCTGCAGTAAGCCTCCAGACCCAGGATAGGGAATATGCAGAACTGGACAGTTTTACTTCAGAGCTTGGATGTCAGCTAAGCCACCAAAGCCTTCCACGCATGGATCATCCCTTCTACCTTGAGCGGGGATGGGGGTGGATTAGATGGATCAAATACATACTCATGGCCTACAAGCAAATAAGTTGTACAGAGGTGCTCTAGTTTTCCTGTGTTATCTTCACCTTTGTGAAAATGTTACTCCTCTAAGACTTTGCTTTCCTTAGGATAATAAGATCAGGATACTCACGATACTGAAGAGTCATGTCAGCCAAGATTGATGCTAAAGATGATCTTGCAGTCAGCATAGAGAAGGATAAAACATGCAAACAAGCGTATTCATTAACACAGTTCCTCAGATTCCTGCTTGAGCAGGTTAATTTCTGGCAAAGGCAAAACCTCATGGGCATAGGACACAACTCGCATCAGGGCAGCTCCAGCACAATGACTCTATCCAGTAGCATGGCCAGCCATAACGAGACTCAGATACCATGGAGGAGTATCTAGGTCATCTTTGTGAGGAAAATGGGGAGCTTCATAGGAAGCTCACCTATGAACTATGCAAATGACATGTGCTTGTGGGAGAGTAAGGACATTCCTCCACCTTCTGAAAATGAAAAGATAGTTGAAAAACCTGTGCAAGAGAACCACTGAAGGAAGAAAACAACCAAAAAAAACCTCTGTAAAGTTTTTCAGTAGGTTTTCCTGCATGAGGAAATGATCAGATTGGCTGTTAGCATGGGGCCCATTTCATCTAGAATTTATTTGCGAGGATGGCTATTGAGGCTGCATTATTCCACCTCAGTATTTTTTTGAGCTGTGGGTGTTCTGCATGATTAACAAAGACAAATATCTTTTACCAAAGTTTATTCCCATCTAGGCAATTGGATTTAGTCCATAACAGAGAAAATCAAATACAGGATTAGGAAATACCAATTTTTCTCAAATACAAGCTTGTCAACATATGGAATTTGTGTAGAAATACATTTAAATGGATATTTGTAGGGTGTTTGCACATGGAATGGTATTTTCTTTTTTTTTGGTCAAATGTATTACTTCTCAGAGAAAGTAGCTAATAGAGTTGGCAGAAGACACGGAGTGTGCAAGCAGTCATTGAACTGTGTAATAAAGATACCTTGGCCTCTACCACACCTTTCTCAATGTTACTTTATTCCAGGGTCTTTTAAAAGCTCTCAGAATTGCACCTCTCAATAGCTGGACACTGACTTGTAATATTTCTGAGAGGCAGTCAAAGGGACCGGGCCTCTCAGAATGATGCCAGGTGATTTTCATACAACTGGCATTGCCTACGGTTGAAGTCAGATGTTCACCAAAACGGGAAATACATGCGGATTTGGAAAAGAACATCATAAACGTGCAGGACTTTGGTGTCCATACTCTGCATATGAACAGGTTATGAAATTTGTCTTACCAAGACATGGTGAAACCTGGAAGCATTTAAAATTTGTAAGTATCCCAGTTTTATGTTAAAGCATATTGGTTGCCTAAGACTCTGCTTCTGGGCATACCCAGATCTGCTATAGCCTCTTGGCCTGCCTCGCACACAGTCCTGATCAAGATACAAAAATTAAGATGTTCCTTTCTGCTTATATCTCCCAAGCTTTCCAGAGCATTTATTGGACTGGCATCTGATGAAAGGCAGATGTGAGCCATTTTCATATCCTACCGTGTGCCACAACCTAGCATTACAGGAGGATGTGGGACATACCCATTCCTCCCCTTCTGTATGAACCCATTACAACATGTTAGCTAGTGCTAAAATCTTGATAGTGCCTGCTGTTGAGTGGAAATGCTTTTTTGCTTCTTGTTGAAATGGTTTGTCTATGCAAAAAAAAATAGCTTTACAATTCATGGGGCTGAATATGATTTTTTTAGCTTTAAAGACAGAACCCTTTGCTATAGTCAACTAGTAAAAGACTTAACCGCTCTATCCGCCAGACAGTTCTGCACATTTTTTCTGCAGTCGTTCAGTATTTTGTTCTGCATGGTGGCACAGTTTTCCTGCCAGCCAGGGATGGATGGTACCCTTTATCCAGACTTTCTTAACACCTGGTGGGTCGGAGACTTTCCCGGGAGGAGGTGAGAGCTAAGTTTGAATTTGATCAAGATCAAGAGGCAGGGAAGCAAGTTTAAGTCTCCAAGGCCTGTGCAAGTTTGCTCACAAAAAGGCTAAGGAATAAAAGGAATTGGAAAGAGGTGTGGGCAGCACCATCTGTTCCTGTTTTTAAATGAAAAAGAGAGATTCCCTGCTGTAGGCTCCAACGAAAGGATGTGGGGGTCTACTTTACAGAAGTGATTTCATTTCGTTGCTCTTAATGGAGAAAGGATCCCACTTGGCTCTGCACAATTCAAACCCCAGCCCTATCTTAGAATTTCCCATCAGTTCAGCCTAAGTGACTCTCCGGCTGAGCGTGCTGAATTCAGCATCGTTAGTGTCTGTGTCCCACCGTCAGACACGTACCTCTCCCAGCACAAAGGAAGAACCCTGTGCCATTGGAAGAGCCACAGTGCCTCACACAGTTCTGCCCTGTTCAGCGCTGGGCACTGCAGTGCTTGGCACGGCCATGCCCTCTGCACCTTCTGGGATGCCACTCAAAATATTTGCTTTTGGGGAGCCATTGACTCAGGTCGTTCCCACTGAGAAACCTGCTGCACAGCACACAGTTAGCAGCCAGCTAACAATGCTGAGTTGTAATTATACACAGCCCCTGCCGGAGCTCTGTGGGAAGTCTGTCTATCCGTCACCGAGTAACTGGAGGAGGGAGGACTTGCCTTTCCTCATTGAAGTGACACTATTAGATGTGCCCATCCATACCACTGGTTGCAGGATCAAGTTCTTGATTAGGCAGTTAGGAATGCTTGTGTTTTGTTTTTCAGACATTCCCCTGTTGATATAAACATCTGCTGTCCTCAGTTATGACAGCAGAAAAGCAGCTGTTACAAACCCAACCACGTAAATTGTCAACAGTTAAGCTGTCTGTGCCTCTAACCACTTGCAAAATAACAGTGAGAGCTGCAGCAGATTTCTTACTATCATATGCCAACTACTGCTCAGCTGTACTGTTCCCATGTTTCCCTCTGCCCACTTCAAGAGGATGAAAAGAGAAAGAGAACAGTCTAACCCCAACAACGGCAGTGATGACACTCATTATTATACCCACAATGCTGAAAAATGAAGGTTTTCATAGAGAGCTGTTGCATGCTACGTAAATTAGTTACTCACTATTCACCAATCGTGTTAGTTAACAAATGCTCAGTGTTTCATGAGTTCCCTTGACAGCTGCTCCAGGGAAAAAATTTCCTTTGAGAGTGACACAATGAAGTTGGCATTTCTGCTCATTCCACTATATGCTACCAAAGGGCTTAATCCCTCCCCCAACTCCTGCCAGAATAAGTCTGAAATCCCTGGCTTTTGTCTGAAGAGGGTGAAACACTCCAGAGAGAGGGTCAGGAATTGTTAACCTCTGTCATTAGCATTCCTTAGGTATCAGCAGCAAGCATGTTCTCCAGAAGTCGGAGCACATTTTACTGTATATCAAGGTATCATTGTAAATTTTATTTAAGTTTCAGCTAATAAAAGAAACAAGCACAGCTTCCAAGAGGGAGGAGAGGGAGCTCAACTTTCACATACGACACTACACTAAATTTTTAAAAACAAGACAATCTGCTCCCTCTCCTGATATCTAACATGCAGCACAGAAGCATAAAACAGGGGCTAGTCTGAACTACTTGCATGATCGGATATTAACTAGTAGATTTTCATGTTTGAGATGCAATATTCTCTCTTATAAATCCATTATTTTTCAGTACATTTTTCATTTTGTACCTCTAGGACTTGAAGAATCAGATAAACTGTTTTCTTACGTGCTTCACTACATTTTCCCCTTCAGCAGCATTCTTTTAATTTCTTTATGGTTCCTTGATAAGTAAAAGAAACTTTAATCTTACTAAACCCTTAAAAGCTTTCCATTTTTACAATAACGCTTCCCTTTATTTATCTGAAACAATATTCTATCTTCAGTCAAATGCCATTATTAGAAATATAGTTATGATGCACATCCTTTTGAGCTGAACTAATGATGAGAAATGTCCTTGATATATACCTTTAACCTGCTGGTATTCAGTTCACCAGCCCTGCAAATTATTGGCCTCAGAAGTAAACAAAATGAGGAAGGTAGGCTTAGAAAATACATTAATTTTTGTATTCAAGAAAAGATCCTCCCAGCATTCTAGGCTTCCTCTTTCATGTTACAATCACAGTATCTGCCTGTTTTAAAGGACCATCTTCCATATTTGGCCTCTTTTGGGGCTATAGCAAGAGAGAGAAAAGGCATGTATTTACTGAGAGTAAAGGAATTATACATACGCTGTATACTCTTACCTATAGGCCTCATGCAAGTGTTTCTGGAGCCGGTATGAGACTTTCAGTTGACTTGATGGAAGCTGCATTAGTGGTAACCCAAAAACCCCAGCCTTTAATAACCACCGCTGTCACTACCAGGGCTGAAGCTTTATCTATTTTTTTACTATTTGAGACAATAAATGTTTCAACCAGTCTATTTTCTTGATATCAAGCTATCACTAAATGGCCCAGCTTAAAAAGTTACCTTGTATCAGCAGAATGAGGCTAGCTGTCTATGCTCAATTATGTGGCAGTCATGAGATTAATTTGACTTAGCTAAAATGTTCCGAAGTCTGAATTAAAAACAGAGCTGTTAGACAAGTTATTAGATAAAATCACAGTCACAGATTATGTCAAAGAAAGATAATCAGCCTTATTCTGATTTTCCTCCATCCTTTTGCATGAACATGACCAAAGGGAAAACAAAGCGGTGGGGAAAGGACGAGCAGACTAGTCACTGAAGATGACCTGGGCACGTGCTAAAAACAGGATATTCGAAGGCTCATAGAGAAAAAGTTAAATTCACGCAGGCTTTATGTAGAGCTAAATTTTAAAATTTTGGAGAACTATTTCTGGAGATTCAGATGACATACCCCCTTTTTAAAATTAATGATTAACAAAAAGATGGGGACAACTGACAACACTGTAGAGAGAAATTTCTCTTTCCTAACGCTGTAGACTGTGCTTACACAACAAAATGGAGTTTTGATTGCAACACAGTGCAGCACTCTCATGTTAACTTTATTCTCACTATTAAAACATAATTAAAGCAAGCAGTTAAGGACAGATGAATTCTTGTATCAAAAGCTTAGATTTCTGCCTCCAGTGTGAATGCTACTTGCATTAGCTAAAGTAAAGCAATTCTTCTGCATAGACACATCCTCTGAGCTTCAGCAAAATGGAAACTAAACAGCACTAGGTTTGTGTAGTTTTTTCATGATGGCAGCAGACACAGTGGAAAGGTGCAAGAAAGATGCTCAGAATTAGTTCTTAGAAGATTTTCTGCTTATGTTCATACCATAAGGGCCAGCAACACTGGCATGAAATGTTACTGTCCAGCTGGTGGAGTTCTCATCGGTGATGTACTTCTGGCTTGTTCTTAGGTTATGATCAGACATATTCAAATGGGTAAAGCTGAATTAAGAGACACAGTCAAAGAGGATAAGGTAATCATAAAAATACGGAAAGTCAGCACTAACATACAGGTATATATTAAGTTTCACTAAGAACACAAAAACCAGTAATAATAATAATAACAACAACAACAACAACAACAACAACTCAAACAGGAAACAAAGGGATGACAAAACCAGATGAACTATACAGAGAAGAGGACTGTGATGGACAGAAGCATAAGGAGGATATAAAAAATAGCCACCAACAAAACTGGAGTGCTTACGTGGGTGTCAATGAAATTCAGAAAATGATATTCAGCACGTGGAATTCTTTACTTTCCTTCATTGCGAATGCTTTGGAGTTCATACGTTGGCTGATACCAACATCACAAACTACATGATGAAGCCGTTACAAAGTGGAAGATCTTGCTGGGGACATTGATTAAAAGGGAGGTCACCTGCATGAATTTGAAATGAGAGAAACTCTGAAGGAAGGCAAAAGGAAAGATTGGAGATCTGGAAATAAACTGCCAAGGAATGACTGAAGGACTGGTATTATTCTGTAAGAAGCCTTGAAGGGTGGCCTTATAACTGCAAATATGAAACTGACAAAAAAGGCACAGAGGAAGGGAAACACACTGTTTTCCACATGTACTGGGTTAGGACAAGCAATACTGGGCTTACATTTCTAGCAAGTGAGTTTTAGGTAAAAGGGGGGGATATGGAGGTTGTGGTGTGTCCCTCAGGAGACTTTTAAAGAAGAGGTGAGACAAAACACTCCCAGGAATACTTCCTCCTGGGGCCAGGAGATGGACTAAATAACTTTCTAAGATCCCCTCAGCTCCATTTGTAGAACATAGAATCAAGGAGTGCCTGGAGAACAGGACTCTCAAGGTTTGCACTCTCTACCAGTCATGCAATTTACATATGCGAATTGGATGTAATCTGAAAATCATGAGACTCCTGCTGTTAACATGTCCTTGAACAACTGCAAAGCTTCTGTATGAACTTCCACAGAAGATGTTACATCCAGCAAAATCCTCTCTCAGTCTCTTCGTTAAGGACTGGGTTAATAGTTAGAGGAAATGTTTTTGGCTCTGCAACAGAACTGCTGTATGTTCATGAAGAAGTCAGTTCATCTGCCGGCATCTGTGAAATGAGGAATGTGCCGTTTACCTCATTCATACAATAGATGGGAAAGGGTTAGGAAACTTATTCACATTCCTGAGTAGTCTGAGATCATTAGATGGATGGCGAAACACACACGCAAGATGTCATTGTTCTGCAGGTAAAAGCACGTGGGCATTGTTGGAAGACTAATCTTTAGCATGGACACAGCTATGAGAATGGTTTGCACATAAAAAAACCAAACTGTAGAACTTGTAATAGTAATGCAACGCTGCATGTTGGTTTCCTGTGCTTAAGACTTTATTTTCATGAATATGTAAATTTCATTAACCACTATTCAGACCATAGCACTTTGGGGAGGGGAGGGGAGAGAGGGGAGGGAGAGAGGAGCACCACGTGTAAACCTTCCAGCTGCCCTGCAGTGTGCACAGAGAGGTGAGATGAGGTCAGTGATTATTTACACAAGAAGAAAAAATGGAGGAAATACTGGATCAGCAGGTGATTAAAGGACACAAAGAAAAACAGGATAACAGCACTACAACCATTGTACATGTGTCAATAGCAAATTATGCCTGCAGAGAAAAAGCCAAAACATTTATCCTGAATTAAAATCAACTGGAGTGAGGTTTACATTAAACGGTGAAATCTGTTCTTTTCAAAGGAGATTTTAAAACAATAACTTCACGTACAAATCAAGAAAGGGAATTACGTGTTGCTTCAGCTTCAGCTCCCCAGCTTCCTAAGGGAAATACTTACTCAAAAGCTTCCAGGCTTTCCATTACCTACCAGTATGGGTGAACGAGAGCTAGAAATCTGGGAGCAGTGATGGAGACCAGAACTTCCCGGCTTGGGTTCGGGTGCAACTAAGAAGACTCCCCAGCTCTCCCAAGGGAGCTCCATTCCCTGACTGACCCGCCTTACCCACCTCCAGAAATTTAGATGATTACAGAAATCCAGAAATGATTACACAGTGCTCCTATGCTGAATTGCTGTGATGGCTCGTGGAAGAATTATTTTTTGTTACTGAGGTTACTGATTTGATCCTATGCATTTTTTTAACCACAGGGAAAAGTAGAAGCCCCATCATTAATAAAAGAGGATTCAGTATTATGATATTCTCTTTCCTTCATGATTTTTATGTATACCCATAGTCCAGCTGCACATCTACTCACCTATCCAACTGTATTGAAAAAGCTTCTTTTTCTTTACTGATTTATATACATAAAACCCCCTGCCCTGCTTCTTTACTCCTCTGGTTGTCCCACTTCCCATCAGTCTAATCTATACCTTCTCCTTGAGCTGAAAGCTCTTTGGAAAGAAAAGAGCTTGCCTTTCACAAATGTATTTTGATGCCTAATAAATAGTTTTATTTCTTTTCTATAGCTGTTGGTAAATACAGTGCCCAACTAAAAGTTACACTGTTTTTAAGTTTTCCACTGACTAATTTTTACGACTTGCAAAAGCAAGTTTAATCTTAATTAAATGGAGTGTGCTTAAGTATAGTTAAGATGCAATCACTTAAGACTGGCTGACTGATTAGGTGAGAAAAAATAGGGAGAGCAGGGGCTGGCTCACTTTGAATCTTTTTTTTTTTCTTTTCTATTAAGAATACTTTCAATACCTTATAAACACCTAATTTGTCACAGAAATCAGAAAATAGAAAACAACCCCTACTCAACATAAAACCCAGCCCAGATTTCTAGTAAACATGACAGGTAGTTAAAAGAAGTTTAGGTCTCAATTTTATGCACAGAACAAGTGTTATTGAACAATGTTTCCAACATCCTACCCACAAAAATTGGCAGTTCTACCATCCCTTTGTGGTGACAGCCTTGAGCTTACCTATAATTAATATAAATCAAGTACATTCTTAATGCTTTTTCCCAGGCATCATTTCATTCCTTATCATACATTACTTGCTCCCCTGGGACTCCTTAGGTTCAAGCCCATGCCCTAGTCCTATTTCATGCCAGGAACAGACACTGACTAGCAGTGATCACTGCAAATTATTATTCCTCAGCCACAGTCTGCTCTTAAACTGGCCTGAGCACTCTCCTAACTTCTGGAGATCTCAGAGAGTAGTACTGGAGTCCTGGACACAGCAGACATGTTGTGAGGCCCACACTAAAGCTTCCTCAGGTGCAAAGGAATTGAATTGCCATGAAAGAGGAAAGACATCCATACACATAAAGCGAATGCTTATAGCATGTTTGCAAAGCTATAGAAACTGGTGAACATAAATGAAAAAAAAACCCCACCCTACATATATTATAGTCGCTTATTAGGGGGATTAGACCAAAAGCTTTTCCTCCCCTCCAGTACTTTACTGATAAGCTCATGCAGACACTTCACACACTCAGGGTTGGAGATCCAATCCTACAAGATCCTACACCACTAGGTTACATGCAGAGTTGATAAGCTGGATATTCATCTTTCTCTTTATGTCCCAAAACATTTGGGGAAGGCTATTTCCAACCAAGGGTCTCCTTTCCAATTCTTACACAAATTTTTTATTCCCAAAACCACCTAGAACTAATTTTAACTACTCATAGCTGTCTCTGTTTAATGTGAGAGCAGGTGATACCACTTATGGTGATGTTCACATTTCCAAAGCAGGATGATAAAGTTATTAGTTTGGAGGCCTAATGAAATAACTACTCCTGCCCCTCTCATCTATTGACTTTCTCCTATTGCTTTGGAAATGCTACTATCTCTTGAGCATGGCCCACGACAGCCATCACCTGCCCAGACAGTAATCAGAGGCTGTCAGTGACTACTGCAGTACCTGGGTAAGTCCTAAATAAATTGCTAAACCATGGCAAGACAGAATGCTCCTTACTGCCAGGCAGCACAGCATTGAATCTGTCTGAAGCTTCTTCACACAGTAAACCCTACATGCTACAGAATGATGTAATGTGATTTCACACTTCATGCGATGGCATAACTGAGATTAAAAGACGCAGTTCCCAACTGGCTTTTGGTTATGAGAAGACACAATCACCCTGCAGTGATGACTGGTTTTGGGGCAACCATCCCCACTCATGTCTCTGAGGAATATTATGGTATAATTGTTATACCACACTCATAAGACTGTTGCAACTTGACAAGTAGAAAGAAGTGTTGGTTTTGCAGGGCTAGAAGAGACTCATCCTATGTAGAAAAGGTACAGAAGTTAAAATGCACTTAAGCAATAAGCATGCATACTCAAGCATGCACACTCTTCTATGTAAGGAGAAAGAAATGCCTACCAGAATGTTTTCCTATTAATAAATATATATATATATATTTTAAAAAATCAAGTCTGCTCCAGCTTAGACAAATATTTGTGGTGTTTCCAGACAGAATGGCTGGCTTATATATTCACATTGTTCCAGATACATTTTAGTGCCATTATTTGTAAACATTTCTGAACAAATTTGCAAAGTGGTGAATAGAAGTAAATGACTGGTATATTAACCAAAGAATCTTCACGGTAAGAACAAAATGCACACAGTCTTTCCTCTACTATTGTTTCAAGTGATCTCAAGGTTTGCCTAGACACTGCAGGAAAGTAATGTCTTCTCACTTCTGCATGCCCCTCAGGACATCTGTTGTGCTACAGACAAGACATGCTTTTTTTGGTGAGCATTTTCAGTGTCAAATCACTGATGCGGCCAGACAGTTGATAGTGTAGTACTTTGAAAGCACATTCTTTCCCATCACTTAAAATATGCTTTAATTAATGATTATTAGTATTAATTACAGTACATTACAGACTGTTATCATTTTAGACAATGGTTAGTAGCAACATTACATTCTTTCTGTTTTGTTCTTTTTAATTACTACTGTTGCAGTTTCAGAACTGGGTGGTGCCCTTAGACATTGCACTGAGTAAAAGGTGATGCATGAACTGTGTTACTCCATAAGCAGCCCTCAGAGGACCTACCACCCTGGAAATGCTCACGTTCCCCCTGTGAAAGGCTGTTAGAAGCAGGGGAGCTGTCCAGAGCAGCAGAGATGAGGCTTCCTTGGCTCCAAACATCCTGCTGGTCGCATTGGTTTGGATTGGGGTTGACGTGTACAAGGGGAAAGGGTGCTGTTTACTCCTCCTTTAAGCTTCTCCCTGGATAGTTGCCTGTAAGCATTTCTGTAACACCCACCCATTGAGCAGGATTTATTCATATGTTATATGGCTGTGCAGAGTCAAGGAAGAAACTTTACTCCTTCATCTAACCCGCATGGCTGAGCTAGGCACGAGACACATCAGCCCTAAGTTAACTAGTTATTATTATTAAGATGAACTTACGATGTTCCCTTTTCCAGAGTGAATACTGGTAGCGTGAACTGTACATGAGACATATTTGTACAGAGCCTGGTATAATAGTACAACAGTGACTCACATCTACTGAGAGCTCTCCTGGTAAATAACAGAACAGTAGCATCAGACACAGGAGCGTCGTGGTTCAATCTCAGTCGGCAACTAAGCACCACGCAGCCGCTCGCTCACTCCCCCCCACCCGGTGGGATGGGGGAGAGAATTGGAAGAGCACAAGTGAGAAAAACTCGTGGGTTGAGATAAAAACAGTTTAATAATTGAAATAAAATGATAATAATAATAATATGATAATAATAATAATAATACACAAAGCAAGTGATGCACAGTACAATTGCTCACCACCCGCCGACCAATGCCCAGCCAGTCCCTGAGCAGCGGCCCCCCCCGGCCAGCTTTCCCCCAGTTTATGTACTGAGCATGACGTCACATGGTATGGAATGTCCCTGTGGCCAGTTTGGCTGTGCCCCCTCCCAGCTTCTTGTGCACCTGCAGCCTTCTCAGTCGGTAGAGCATGGGAAGCTGAAAAGTCCTTGGCTAGTGTAAGCATTACCTAGCAACAACTAAAACATCGGTGTGTTATCAACTTTGTTCTCATCCTAAATCCAAAACACTGTACCAGCTACTAGAAAGGAAATTAACTCTATCCCTGCCGAAACCAGGACAAGGAGCGCAGCTTACAGGCACAGACTACATCCTGTTCCAGTGCCTGCTCTTTGGGCTACATGATTTTAAATATAAACCAGTTTTCCTCACGCAGTTTACAGATATCACCTAAAATAAGATTCCCATTTCACATCTAAAATAAATTTCTAGATGCTTTCCTGAATCTCTTTCTTAAAAACAATTACATACATAATTCTGAAATATCCACAATTCCAGAACAGAAAAGTGAAGGCATTCCAAAATTAGACTTGCTTATATACCACAACATCATTAAGGGTGAATAGCACACAAGACAACTTGTAACTTTACCGTTCTAGCTTTCCATACGCTTCTCTACATGGCCGAAACCTTGACACAAAGCTGACTTTTTTTTTTAAATTCTTGGCTGTATGTGAGTTTAATAAGTAATGTAAATTGGGCAGGCAGGTGACCTTGAGCCGAGTTCCTCTGAGAGAAGCTGTAGCAGTGGTATATAGGAAGAAAAATTGTTCTCGGTCTAGGAGAAGGAACAAATAATTTCCAAGAAAATGGGGCATTTGGAACTGCTGTGAATGGGACCAGCTGTGATTGATCCAGTAGGATCCAGCTAATCCAGTAGCTTATTAGCAATGACAAGAACTCACAGAGATATCAAAAAACTTATCATCACTAAAACCAATGACCTGTGGAAGCAGAAAGATTAATCAATAAGACTGACTCCTAAATAAAAGTCACTGGCTTTTTATGTGGGCTCTCTCTCAGCTTTCTGTCCATTTGAGTTCCTGATAAATTAAAATTGTGACCCCAAAGGATGTGTCTTATACCTGCAGTTTCCAGAGGTGTCACAGCACTCTCCTGAACTTAGCTGCTCTTTCAAGGTCCCTGAAGAAAAAAAAAAAAAAAAAGAAAAAAAAATATTCTAAAAATGAACTGGAGCACAATTCTGAAAAAAGGCTGAGCGGTTGGGCTCAGGACACCCCAGGCGGTCTCTGATAGGAGGAGGAAAAGAGGTGCCTTTTTATATGACCTCTTCAACAGTCCTGCCTTCAGCAGGCAAGGATAGTCAGCAGTGCCATTAAGAAGTCATAAGACAGCAGAGCAACACCACAAGCCATATCAAGTATTTTTCATGCCAGCCCACAAAATAAGCATAGGAACAACTTCAATCCAAAATTAATTGTGTTGTAGCTATGTCACAGGCCATTTAGGCAGCATTGTCAGAACAGTAAGATTTCTTGCTTGATCTTCTTCATTAGTGCTACGGGGTCAGATAAGAGTCCAAGATCTAGCCTGGATATAACAACTGGGCTAACAGCAGCCATGGACTACGTTTCAGAGCCCTGTGCAAGACATCCTGGCTTTTAACCAAGATCATCTTAATCAATGGAGTTAGAGAAACTCACTATTTTCCATCTGGTTACCAGTTTTCCCTGACAGATCTTACTTGTGGTTGCAGTATTGATGATACATCACACACTTGTACCATGACATCCCAACAGTGGTCACTTAAATCACTATTAGGTATCACAGAATATTATTTCTCTCTGAGTGGGGCATTGACATTTCCTTGTTAAAGATTCTCACCCTTAGGGGAGTTTCTATCACCGGAGCTATTAACAGTGATCTGGATCTAAATACTGTACTGTATTATCCACATCCAGATGGCATAAAAATGGAAATTTCTGTAAGATTCAGTCTTGACCTTTGGATGAAAACCATTCTTTCCCCAGTTACTGCCTGAGGTATTCCAAGGTGTTTCTCTTCAAGCATAAAAGCAAAATGGTGATTTATGATTAGCATAAGAGAAAAATAGCTTGCCCACGAGTTTATGACAGGGTAAGTCTATTTCTATGCCATTATTCTAATAAATCACAATGTTGCTACCTACTCATCCTTTCATGGGTAACACATCTGGGTGTTACTCCTGCACCCATGTTTCATTCTCGTCTCCCTAATTTTTTCTTTATATATGTACACACATATATATATAAAAAGTATATAATGCATATTTCACATGAAACATTCTATACATTCCACAATTCTAAAATGCATATGCAGTAGTAAAGCTAAGCCCTTTGTCGTTAAAATATTTTGTCTTTGATTTAGAGGTAAAGTTTCTGTTGCATATTTAGAACAATTTGCTAGGAAGGCAAAACTCATCCTTCTTCGAAATGACAGCACAAAGCATACGTGTCATTTCTTTACTATTTCAATGCCCTTTTTTAAGGGTTAACCAGTAGCACAGGTTTTACAACAGTTCTCTGTACAGCGTAAAACTGGCAAGGACCTCTTATGAATGCAGGTATGCCTTTCTTGTAACTCCCAGTCTTGCTGTCTCAGGCTGTGCTTTAATTTCCCTGGTGGGCTCAGTTGCAAGGGGGTTTGGCTTGAAGGAGTGACTAAGAGAATATAAATATGAATAAGGTCATTGTGCTGGTTTTGGCTGGGATAGAGTTAATTTTCTTCATAGTAGCTGGTATGGGGCTGTGTTTTGGATTTGTGCTGGAAACAGTGTTGATAACACAGGGATGTTTTCGTTACTGCTGAGCAGTGCTTACACAGAGTCAAGGGCTTTTCTGCTTCTCACACCACCCCACCAGCGAGCAGGTGGGGTGCACAAGAAGTTGGGAGGGGACAGCTGACCCCAACTCAACGAAGCGATATTCCACACCATATGACGTCATGCTCAGCATATAAAGCTGGTGGAAGAAGAAGGAAGGGGGGGACATTCAGAGTGATGGCGTTTGTCTTCCCAAGTCACCGTTACGTGTGATGGAGCCCTGCCTTCCTGGAGATGGCTGAACACCTGCCTGCCGATGGGAAGGAGTGGATGAATGGCTTGTGTTGCTCTGCTTGCGCGCGTGGCTTTTGCTTTACCTATTAAACGGCCTTTATCTCAACCCACGACTTTTCTCACTTTTACCCTTCTGATTCTCTCCCTCATCCCACTGGGGGGGAGTGAGGGAGCGGCTGTGTGGTGCTTACTTCCCGGCTGGGGTTAAACAACGACAGTTGTATTCTTTTAGTAAGTGGAGCCATCTGTTGCCACATCTAGAAAAATATGTGTTTGTATGGAAGTCTGTTGATGATGTTACAAAACATAGTCTCACCCACTTCTTTTGGTGACACACAATATTATAATTCAAGTTTAATATATCCATTGTCTGGATTGGATTTGGAGGGGGACAGGATTTTTTTGGAGGGGAGAGGGGGGATCCTCACATATTGCTGCGCATCATGAGCTTGTTCCAGCTCCCACTGAAATTTCTACAAGTCTTTTCATAGGTTCCAGCAGCTGTACTTCAGTCCCAATTAGGGTGCAAAATTGCATTCCATTATAAGGAAAACTCCTATCAAATGTATTCAATAGGAGTTTTCCTTGCAAGAGGACTATAGGGCCAGTCTTATGCTGATATTGCCACTGTTGTAGCTATATCAAAGCTATGCATATGCCATTAGTCATATCTGCAAGCACCATACAAGACTCAGTATGCACCACTGTACAACAGGAGTCAAATTCTCAAGCTGTTGCTCAAGACAAATCTTCTAACAATTTCAATGCATTTTTTGGGTAAGGTAACCATCTGTATTCTGCAACTTATACTTAGATAGCAAAATAATAAAGCATATGCTAAAATCCCAAAGCCTGTTCTTATAGTTAAATATTTAATTTTGCCTTGTTGGATAAAATGTGCATGCTTTAATATTTTGTTGAAGTCACAGGCCTGGAGACAGGGATCATCTAACTAAAGAAAAGTAACATTTTTATCACTTCAGATACCTTGCACAGGTAACTGTATATGAAGTCTTAATAACAACGACTGTGTGATGAAATCACTTTTTTTTTCTTTTGCAGACATTACAAATCTCCATTTACTAAAGGAAATTTACATGCATAAAAATATGGCCTGTTATATTTGAACTACTTCCATTGCATGATCGTTCAATGCTTATTGTTTTCTATCCATTTTATTCATTTAGGTCCTCCAAGCCAGTTATAACTCAGTTAATTTTCAAAATATCATCTTCTGTTTGGTATCATCATGACTCTATGACTGTGATTATCTAGCAGTAAAAATAAAAATTTGATTAATCATTGTAGATAAGAGAAACAAATTCAAATGTAAGTTGTTTTCTGACATCCCTTCATTTTATTGAAGAAAAGCATGTGAATTAAATTAAAAGTATTTAGGCCATTTATCTAGTTAATGTGATTCTCAAAGATCATTTGGTGTATGTGATAATATATAATCAATATAGCCTGCAAGAGCCAGTCGAAGCTCTATACAGCACAATCCAGGAGGTCACAGGGATACACAAGTGTTCATTTGATTTGGTTTAGCTTTTAATGATGTACATCAGTACATCAGCACAGAGTTATCTTGAAGTCGACTTCACCAGAAAATGTTCTTTTCAGAAAACTGAAAATAACATTGATGACTTCTGTTAGATTCAGGAGTTGCTGTGTTTAAGTAAAACTTGGTTTAATTAGAAAGTTGGATAAGAAATTGAGACAAGCCACATGCTTACTAGTAACAATGTATAATATTTAGTACACAACTTTTCAAAACCCTAGATGCAACAGAGTTTGAAAAGACTGAAAGGAATTCTTGTCTCCTTTTTTAGAAATAAGGGAAGGTGGCATTAAGAGAGCTTATTCCAACTCTTTCAATCTTGTATGAAGAGTTAATAACAAATCTGGAGATTTACCATCAAACTCAAGACCATGGTATCTCCTAAGTGATTTTCGCAAGAGCTAGCCGATTGTCCCCAGCAGG
Source organism: Aptenodytes patagonicus (assembly GCF_965638725.1). Taxonomy (NCBI): domain Eukaryota; kingdom Metazoa; phylum Chordata; class Aves; order Sphenisciformes; family Spheniscidae; genus Aptenodytes; species Aptenodytes patagonicus. Next base: position 97,188,891 of record NC_134949.1, on the reverse strand, counting down.
TCTACAGTTTTACAATGGGTTACCTAGCTGGCCTGTTTGAACACATCAGCCTTGTTCCTTTTCTCTTCTTTAATTTCATGGTACCATTTTAGAGCCTCACCCTACCTCACTGCTCAAAAAAAAGTGCCTGTTGTGAAGCCAAATTTTCGGTAGAACAGAAGTTTGTCAGAAATGTAGTACCTGTCAGATTACAAGTCCGGACAACATGTTCTGCTGGACCATATTAAATAAAGACATTTGCCAAAAGGGTGGAGTAGACTGATGTAGTGTCAAGCTCATTAATGTTGGAGTAGCGCAGAAGATGGATATCATCATGTTCAACCTTGCATTAGCAGCATCCATTATTCAATAAATTATTAAATTAATAGACAGATGGTAACAATAGGCGTATGTCCTCATTTAATTAATTAATGAGAAGGAACTCAACTTATGGTCATCTTATGTCTATAGATTTAATAATTTATAGAATAATAATTTATTGATTCCTCACTATTTCTACAGGAGATAGAATTCTATTTCAATAACCATCCGTTCTTGTCGGAAGCTATTATTACCAGGCACTCCGGTGGCTACACATGCACTAATTGCGAGATGGACTAATCCTTTTGCAACTCCATTCTAAATGCTGGGACTGGAACGCATTACAAAAAAAAAAAAGGAGAAAAAAAACCCCAAACCAATACTGAAATAGCCTTACAGCAGCACAGTCACAAAATTGACCTCTAAAGAAATGAATGGATGAAGCGAGTAAACGGTGTTGTTTCATTAGTTTGAACAGAACTCATTCGGCTCTTGTTGATTAATTGAGCTTTTCTAATTGAATAAAGTGCAGATTTGTAAAAAAATATATTTTTGATAGGCATTATCAAAAGTGGAATAAAAGCTCTTTTCTAGTTAAAAATATTCTTTTTATATTCAGTCCTGTGGTTTACATTACAATATATTTTGATATGGCATCAAATACGCAAATTGGGAAATACTCAGCACAATTATTCATATATAATAGCCATTTTCCTACTTTTGAATTTTATTATTCAAGTTATGGTAAGTTCTCTGAAGACAAATGACACCTCTCCCATCATTCACTTTACAGAGAAATCTGAAAAGCTAGTTAAAATTTATGATGTTTTTGATTTAATTATACATTTTGGCTGAACTATTTTGGGGTGTATAAAATGATAAGATTTTGCTGGTTGCCAGTTTCAGGCTATTTGTATGAATCCGTAGGGACAAGATGGGCTGGAAAAGTGAATGAAAAAGTTGGTTTTCTGTCCAAAGATACAGTACATCCAGAAATAACATTCAAAGCATGTCTCTAAAGTGACGTTTCCTCAGAAAAAGGATCCCAACTCATTCTGAAACTTTCAAAAAAGAAAAAATCGTTTCTCCAGAGAAAGAAGGAAGGGTCGATTAGTGCCATGTAATATTTGGGTGACAGGTGTAGGACTAACGAAGAGAAGCATGGCACGGCTAAGGGATACTGCATGAGACATTGCAATTTAGACTGACCCTTCCTATTATTCCTCTTGAGGTGGTTAATGAAAATTTTGGTGGATTTTATAATGAACTTAGGTCCTGGCCTAAATAATTTGGAGTGTGGTCTATTAGCAGGCAGACTTAGGTGTTAAGAAATCCAGGCCAGTTAGAAAGCATCCAACAATAGAAGAAGGAGCCTTATTATGTTTCTCTTCACTGCAACTCGTTTCTGAACAACAAATGCTGCTACAGCTGAAGTAAACCACAGAAAACTCCACAAATAGAGCAGTTAAAAGCTCAACAGTAGAACCAAAACTCTCCAGAAGCATGGAAGGCAAGTGAAAAAGATTTAAACGCTGCTTCTCTCTTTGTCTGCAAGCATTGGGTGAAAACAGAAAAGAAAAGGGAGTGGTGTTATTTCTGACAATAGCTGACTCTGAAGCACTTGATGATTTTGATAGTTTTCAGTTAACTTGGCAGAAGAAGTTGTATTGAAGCTGTATTACACAAATTTGAAGAGAACTGCGCTCTATGTAAAAGGAAAGGTGAGAGACGTTTTTAAATGGAAAATACAAAAAGTACAGAAGCCTATCTTACAATTTTGCAGGTGTTAACAGAGTTCTTTATAAGAAACTCAGTTGCTGTTGGGATGGATCTGGGATAAAAACCCTCAGATGTGCTGGAAGACCCAGAGTCAGGTTTTGGCACAGCCAAATGAAATTAGCTTTGTAATAGCAGTCATTTAAAGCAAACTGAAGTTTCTCTATTAATCTAGTCACAGTGCTCTGACACAATGTTCTGACACTGTCACAGTGATGGAGAACTCAAAATAGTACAGGAAAACATCCTAAGGAAGAAAGACATTGAGAGCTTTTGCTAAAAAGTCAGCTTTTGCCAAAAAAACTCCCTCCTACAGCCTATGAATGGCGACCAGTGGCAAATAACAGAAGCCAAGGCAATACTACACATTTAGGGAAAAAAACAAAAACAAAACCATGCAACAACCACAATAAATAATAAAGCTTTTCAACTGGTCGAGAAATAGCACAGTATGCAAACGATGGACCAAGTGGACAAGATAACTGGAGATTTACACAAGAGCTGTTCATAGAAGCAAAGAATATGGTTCAGTAGAAGATGAATAACCAATAAGGCCTCTATTAATGTTAAATCAAGAAGGGTTTCCAATGCAATTCATGTGGCAAATGAAGAAGTGTTTGTAAAAGCTACAGGTAGGAAGGAATGAGTATGTAGAAGAGGGAGATGATCTTACCTCCATGAATCAGTAGGCAAACAAAGCAGAAGGGCATAGAAGAAGCACCATCCCACTCCCCCAGACAAAACCAGAAGTGAATATATCCAATATTTGGCTAAACAGTATCATGTCTTCCATCTCAGCAGGGTAGTTAAGCATTGCCAGGAAGGCTAGCCAAAACCCATGAGAATTTTAAGGTCCTATTTCTCATAACTGGGAAGCCCTCTGCAGAACAGAGGACAGAGATGGAAATGCCCAGCTTGAGGTTGCTAGGAGGATTCATTTATATTGAAAGTCCCAAATAAGTGGAAAAGAAAAGTAATTAAGAATTTGATCACATGGTGGCTTGACAGTTTCCCCCTCAGACTTTATCAACAATTCTAGTGCTTTTTACTTAGTAGGTTTGATTTTATTGAGAGGTAGCTAACTTTTATTAAAAGGTATACTGAAGAAAACATGCTAAGTTTAGAAGGATATGAAAATGATATATGATATAAAAAAATTTGCCAGGATTTTGTGTTAAGCAAAAAAATCACTAAGACTGGTAGCACCAGGGAAAAAAACCAAACCAACCAAACTGAAGAAAAAATGAACAAAAGTAGGTGTAGATTTGTTGCTACTGTTGATTGAGAAAAAACCCCAACACCCACCCACTCCCATAGCTCCCAACTCCTCCATCGTCAAAAGAAAAAAAAAGTAGCAAAACTAAGCAACAGGCAAAAAAAAAAATGCTCAACCAGCTACCCAAATAAACAGCTCAAGAGTTTCCCTGGAGTAATATTGTCCCTCTCTGCAAAGAAGTAGATGCTACAGGTAAGGAAATAATTGTGCAACTCAAATCTACTTTCACTGTTATTGTATCCCCACAATATCTGACCACTGCACACAGTTTAATGGGCATGAATTTAAGCAGAATGAAGGTTTAGACATGTCACCACAGCTATGCACTATTACCCATCTGAAGTATTGACAGCAAACAGTTTCAAAATATACAAGAATTTTGTAAGAAGGCTGCAGAAGCAAACTCTAACATATATTTAGGTCACATAATTACAGAACAATAATAAAGTGCAAGTTGGCCTCTGCTGACATTCTCTTCCCCAAAACGGCCTGTGTGAGATGTTCACATCACAGTCCCTAAAGATATGAAAATGAAAATACCTAGAAAAAAATCCCAGTTGGATTTGGGGTCCCAGAAATGGTCACAGCTTTCTCAGCAACACTATAAAGAGTAATGGCTATAAACACAAGTGGAAGTAAAAGAGAAAGCCCGTGGGAGTTGTGAGATTTTCATCCCAGCCCAACAGTAGCAAAAAGACATTTTTTCCAAATTCCAATGACAGACAAAAATGGGCAAAGAGCTGACTTGTCCTAGCCAAACAGCAACCACAGCAGGCTGAGCCAGCTGAATCCCAGGACGCAGCACACCCGAAAAGAATAGTCTTAATGCTTCTTGACAGTGTGATAGGCAGTATTTTAAGAGAAACTCACAAGCCTGCAAAAGCACACAGAATCCCAGAAAATAATCAAACTTTCATCATGAGTTTGACGAATACAAAGGTTAAAAGCATTAGAAATTCTGTATTGTGTTGTGTTTGGTTGGGAAAGGAAAACTCACATTTTTAGGAATATGCTAGTTAGAAAGACTGATGTGCAGACCCAGGTGACACCACAACGTATGGTGAGAAAGCTGATCTGAATTAAGCTGGCTTCTGTGAGAGGCACCAGCAGAGCTTTGGGCTCCATTTCAGGAAAATAAAGTACTCCAATTTACCTCTGGTGAAGAAACCACTTAAAGACATGCTTAATAATAAGTGATTAGTCTTAATGACTTCAAATCAACTTAAAACAAAATTTAAATAATTTCTGGCTTAAGAATAGGAAAAAAAAAACCTATCAAAAATCTTTATATGTGCACAGCACCATACATTTTCAAGTAGCAGAGTAACAGCACCTCAATTTTTCTTTTCTTCTGGTGTCTCACTCCCTTTAACAGCTGTAAATGTACACACTAATTGCTAGAGGTGATTATTTTGACTTCTTTTTCCTTTTTCTGTTTTTTTTTTTTCTTTTTTCCTGTTGTTCTGGGTGACTATCACAATTGGACACACAAATTAAGAGATTTAAGGAAAAAGAAACATGCTCAGAACTGTTCAAAGGACATTTAAATTAGGTTTAAGTGTGTAATACTCTAATCCTTACCAAATTAAATCCTTGTTGCTTAAAGATGTTAGAAATAACATGAAGTAAACATATACAAGTTATGAAGTATTCAGCAAGTTTTTTTAAGGAAAAAAACTAATATAAAAAGCAAATTAATTAACTTTCCTTGTAAGTAGTAGTGTACATCCTGTTATTAAGTATACAATTACTGTGTAATGCGCACAGCTGTAAAATATTTAAACTGTTTTTCACTAATTTTAGTTTGGCAAAACTGCAAGATTTCTGATAATTTTAGCATTGTTAACATGATGAGGTAATTCTCCGACAGACATTTGGAAAGGACCATCATACAATTATAAGAAAGCTTTCTTCTCTTCATGAAGAGAAGGGTAAAATTTCCAAAAGTGCCTGTACTACTTAGAAGTATAAATCCTACTTTGAAAGGCAGGTTAGCTGCTAGTAAACTGGTTATAGTAAAGTTATATAACCTTTACTGCTAGTAAAGGTTATACTGATGCTCAAAAGCTTCTTTCATGACCAACAAATTCATTTAACATTTTCTCTCGACTCCGTTGCCATGTTTCAGCGGTCAATCCCTTCTGCGTGTCTCAAGTAACAGTTTCTACGGCAGATTCATCAGAGAAGCTTGTGCACACAAGCCTCAGCTGCTCCATCCATTTGAGTGCCAGCTTGACTTTCAGTCTTGATTTAAGCCAAGAAACCATTGAACAAAGCAGCGTACACCCCTTGCTCTAACTGTATGGGGCATTGACCTTCAGCAGAGGAGTGCCAACAAGTAGCTGGAGGGCAGTAATGACTTAAACAGCCACAGCAAGGTTCACCCTAAGTTTCTGCACTGCTTTCACCATGCCACGATTGCTTTACCAGCAAAAGAACGCCAATAGATGTTCTTAGTGTGGATACCAGTTTAGTGACCAGTCTGTGTATCACAGTGACATTCCCTCCAGTACAATGAAACAAGTTGCCCCAATTTTGCTAGTGTGGAGTTACTTACATAATTTTATTTTAACTTGACACTTCTGCTGTCACCAGTGTGTGGGCGGAGGAGATGCGATTCTCCTCCCTCCTGGTAGCTACAGCTATTCCAGAAGAACGGTGCAGTGCAAATATTGCTAACCCAGGATGAAGGGATATAACCCCTGTTCTGTGGGTGTAAACAGGAGGAACAAGTTCTTGCTGAACACCGCATCTTCCTATCAATGCAAGGGCATACACATTGGGTACAAGAAAGGCTCAACTCAGGTGATTTTGAATGCTGGTCCTTAGTTACTTTGTACAAAGCCGAAAGACAGAATCTCTCCGCCAGCTGCACTGGATATACTCCGAGAGCTGCTTCTCAGACAAAATCTAGCACAAGAGATGGACAACTTTTGCTAAACAAGAAATGTTTCTAACTGAAATTTCTCAAGCAGAGGTGGCAAATAACTGAAAGTTCACTAGCAGTTTTGTTTGGATATCAACTGTTATCTCAGCTTTATAATCCAGCTCCTAGTTTGAAAAAGCAAGCTGTGAAACAAAGACAATACACCATTATTTTTGCTCAGACTGTACAAGCACACATAACACCATGAATTTTAGCCAGTACTGATCTTTTCCATGGTTAATGATTTCTTCTATTTCTTCTGTTTCTATGACAATACTTATAGTATAGGTCTAATTTCTGCCTGAAACCTGACTTTTTTTTCCCTAAAAAAAACAGGTGTGGGAGAAAGAAACAGGTCTAATTACCTGAACTCTAGCTGTATTCAGTTCCCAATCAGAATTTAGCGTAAGAGTTTAGATAGGAAAGATTATAAAGGCAACAAACTTGAGTATAAACCTCAGAGACGTATAGTGGAGCTCATTCAGAACTAGAAGCACAAAGCTCCACAGTTATGCAAACTACCTGCATGCAAAATGAGGTGTACCTACATGAGCTGCATGGTGTAGAGTGGACATGCTTCAATATAAGGGCTACAAAAGCAAGGCAAGAAGGGAAAAAAAATCACTTATTGCTCATTAGTGTCCCCTCCAGAAGCCTGGGGAACATTCATACTCTTTGAAGGTATTCATATTTAGTCACCCAAGAAAATACACAGTAGCCACCCTGTAATAACCTGAAGATGGAAGAAGAAGACATTTGACAGGGAGGACCAGAACGTGTCAGGAACATAACAAAGGTGATGAGAACTGTGAAAAGGATCTAATAGACTTCTTGTAAAGTACAGAACACCTTGGAGATAAAAATCTCTAAGTAGAATTTGAAGCTCTTCTAGTTTCTCTGCATCCATAAAATATAAAATTTGAGGAAAAAACTCTTTCTTCTCATACTCTGAACATGTTATGTAATTGACAGCTGTTGGTGACATCTAGTCAGGATCAGTGAATTAAGCAGAGAATCTTCCTACTCACACAGCAAGTCAACAGCACTGTCAACAGTTCAGGCCACTCCAGGCTGAAAAAACCAAACAACCAAACAACTCCAGCCACAAAGAATAATTAAAATTTTTTAATTCCAAAAGAAAGAGGAGGTTTTGGTCATATTCCTGTTCTCTCCCCCTACAAACCAAAAGTATCCTGCATTTGCTACTTACAACATAAACAATATCTATGTAATGTAAATACTGGATGACCGAGACACACAACCAGATGCACCATACCATGACATGCTATTGCTAAAACGTGGAAAAGGCCTTTGTATAGAAAATCATGATTAAGGAAAATGAGTCACCTGAGGGAAGCCACTCACAGAACGGTTTAAGACAGGCATTTGATGACTGCTGAAATCTCCCCACAAACAATTATGAAGGATTAGCTACAGAATTGTCATTCTGTTTGCAGGTAAATGTTTTAGGCTTTGGAGACACTAGGACTTGCACAATGTATTATTATCCCAGCAATATAACTATTACATTCAAAAGACTTATTGCTGTTAGTGGGAAATATGATTTAGATTCAATATAGTTTATAGCTATAAATTCAGTCTGGAAACAAGCAACTGAGCCTTTGTTAGGGGGTAGGGGTACAAAGACTATGAATAAAGCTGTGAGATTTGGTTTGGATGGGTATTTCTCAATGGATATGTGCACAGATTGTTTATAAAATCTTATTTTATTTATATATATATGTGTGTGTGTATACACACAGAGGCACAGGGTAGCATCAAGAGCAACTGAATGATTAAGAAAAAACTATGAAGAAATAGCTCTGAAATCCTTGAAGAAAACCAGTCTTTACTCAGAGATCCCATTCAGTCTCTATACCTTCACTTTCTATTCTCCAGGCATCTATCTGAAGTCCAGTTACCTGCGGTCTCCCACAAGAAGGTGAGCAGCAGATGGCCAAATTTCCAAATCATGATTTATCCATCCATTCCACCCCATTTTTTCCTCTTCAATATCCATCTTGCCCATCCTCCAGGCTCTGTCACTTTGAAGAGACCTCGAAAATACAAAGCTACCAAGGTTTAAGAATTATCCCTTCACTACTCTGCTCATGGAGATATGGTGCTTTAAGCTAACTTACACCAGCTAATGCAAAACTCTTTTACTTTGCGTGAAAAAGGAATATGAACAATCCTAGTGACTGCTTCTTAGATCACGTGCACTATGTCCTCAAAATGTCTTTACCTGATTTTTGATGATGAAAACAATTCACATCATCAAATCAAGATGCTGTAATTAGCTACAAAGAGGAAGAGAGACTGTAGGTTGGGTATTTCTAGGTCTGAGATTCCCTTGGACTACTATCTCCAAAAAAGAGAAGGGGAGGGGTGTAGAGTTGAGGCAGGATTTTGCTGTGCCTCTTGTTAACGGGACCACTGTTCAAATAACTCAAAAATTGGTGCTGGTAGTTTGCAGTGGGCATTCAAGTATGACACTTCTTGTTTTTAATCAAAAATATACTTGCAGTGGAGAAAGACATCAAAACACAGAGTGCTGGACAGAGTTTACTAGGGAAGTAGTTTCTGTCCTACTCATCAGTGGTTGGAGAATGATGGAGACAGGATCCTGTGGTGGTCAGACTGCTAGCCTTACAAAATACAGCCTCTGGCAGCATTACAAGAAAAATGACAGCTGAAAGAACTTTGATAATTTTAATCTTTTGCTGCTTCTAATTCATACCAGAATACACAGATAGCCAAAGCCAAACAAATGACCAGTGGGAAAGTCAGAGAATATGTTAGCTCTGAGCAGATGACTATAGTATTTACGGTGTGGCAAAGACACTTCCCCACTCCTAGACAAGCCACTGGATGCTCAGAGAAACCTAGTCATAAAGAGAGACAAATCACTGCTAAGAGGAAATGTTTATTAAGCACATCCTAGCCCTTGTATAATACAGACACCAGCAAAATCAACCCTAAGTGTTCCAGTACCAGTTCAATAACGTTCTCTTATTCTTTCCAAACAATTCTTTCCATGTCCACATACTGCTTCCCAGCTCGGTCTTATTCAGAATACACCACCTTCTTCTTCATACACTCCTATACCTATAATTGGCATGCTCTCAGGTTCCTAGTCTTTTCTTGGAGCAGAGGTTAATCTTCCTTAGAGGCTTGGCTTTTATTCCTGTTTAATTTTGCTCAAGAAAGGTCTTCTGCATTTCACAAAAGTGTTACATGAAACTGCTTTGGAAATCAAGTGGTGATTCTCAGAGCACATTACACTTGATGTACAGAAAAACCTCAAGGAATATTAAAAAAGGTTTTTTTTAAAAAAAGCTCATCTATTTTTGTTTTTTAGGCCAGTAGTTTTCAAAATGTCAAAACTTATTGCTACAGAAGCACAGGAGAGATGATACATACTGTGTCTAGGTAAAGCCTTATTGATTTTTGCAAACTTAAATAGATTACAACATTACAGCATTACAAGCAGCTTCTTTTGTAGCTCATTTCCCTACATATATGCATAGTATAAAACCCAGCTTATGAATGTAATGTTCATAAACGTCAGTTGTTCATTTAATGAGCAGGTGGCTGTTGCTTTGGTCTGTGGATCCTGGGGAAATGCATGTTAACCTTTCTGAAATTGAGTAAGGAAGGACAAGATACTAGTTTAAATACAAACCAGGGCTAAATTCACATAGCTTGTTCTGAAGGTATTGAGCGTTAGCTGGATAAAACAAGTTCTCTTATTTTGTTTCATGCTGGAGATTAGGGCTGTCAGATTTAGCTGAGTGACTGGTAGCAGAGAGTATCAAAAGAGCACATGAGTACAAAGCAAGGTGAAGGCATGTTACCCGGTTAAGCCCCCGAGCATTGCTTAGCAAGGATGTCACCAGACAGCCAGACCAGACTGGCCAAGAGGGTAATGCCATGTAGTGTAAGAAAACAAAGTGGCTTTCTCATCTGCCGCAGACAGGGTCTGCTTCTGGAGTGGTATTAATGGAATAGCAGTGAAGCAGTCTTGACAGATTCGGATACTATTTATGGAGCTGAATGGAAGACATCAAGCCTCTGTGAATCAGTTTTCCGGGCTGCTTGCAGACTTAGGAGAACTTTCACTTCACCCTCCACTTCCACAATGAGGGAAGCTGCACCATTCTTTTAGTATGTAATAAAAGCGGAGATACTGACATGCCAAACACGTCCAAAGGCCTTAGCTGATGTGATTACTGTAGCTAGCCTTTCACCCTTGCCTAGGCTTAAAGAGAGACAATGTGTGTATGTTTAGCTATTAAACTGATAACTTGTAAAAGGGTAGCTTATAAAAATTTATAATAGAACATGGAAGACACTTCTATATATATTTGTATTCAACAGGATCTACTACAAATATAGCTCCTACAAATCTTTTAAATCTATATAAAATCACATCAAACCTCTTACAAATATATCACCTTTACCCCTCGAATACATAGATAAGAGTGTAAAGAATGTAACTTCCAGACAAACTGATTTAAAAGAGCCGACTGGTAAGTTCACACCTGGTTTCTTGAATTCTTTGTGCTGGGGGGAAAAAAAAGAAGAAAAAAAAAAAATCCCTGACTATCTGACAAAGGATACAGAGAGAGAAGTGGTTGGAGCTCACAAGGCTCAAGTTCACAGGTTTCTATTCTCTTTCACTACAGGAAAAACATTAACATCATATTGGGTGTCTGAAAGATTTTTCACTAACAGAGTGTACAACCTGCAGATACAATGAGTATAAACCCAGGCTCACTATGTATTTGAACCTGAGATGTATTTTGGCACTGGAAGATAGCCATTGAATTTAGGAGTATGCGTTCAGGGAGTTATACAAAATAATTTCTCATGGGAAACAGTTCATCTGCGGAGAAAATGCAATGCAGACAAGCAAAATACAAGCATCTTATTTTGCTCTTTCTGTGTCTGTGGTGTTATATAGTATAGGGGGAATGCACAGAGATGAAATGGTGAGGGGAGCTAAGAAATAAATACAACCAAAATCGCTAGTGCATGAACAGCCCTCCTCCCACCCCTGGAAAGCAGAAGTGGTCCCAAACTCCATTTGAACTTAATCACATGAGATTCATTATTCCATCTGAGGCACAAAGCATGTGTTAGCTCTAAATCATTTCTATGAAATGTGGAATGTATAATTCATTCTATACGGCCTCCTCCCCTGGAGATTTTTATTTCATTAATGAAAAACAAAACTCTTGTTAAAAAAAAAAAAATTACACTGTTCAGCACTTCCACTTAAAAAAATGCCTTGATCTTAAAGAAGGCAGCCTCATCAGTTTAATGACGTTTGTTGATTACTTTCCATTAAAACGGACAAAAAATATGGCTTCGTAAGTGGCAATTTAACCTTTGAATTAAAATACACCTTCCTTTTTTTTCCCACGTCTCTCTCTCTCTATTCCCTCCCCTTTTAGATATTTATTATTCACCTCCTTTCTGCTCTGCTCTGAAAGCTTTTACCAAGGATTAATCTGATGAAAAGCAAAGCCTGGTTTCATCCCAACAGGAAGAAGCCCAGGAGCACGAGGGGACTGATGACAAACTGTCCCATTGCCTCAGCTCTCCATCTCATGTCTACACACAGTTATCAGAAGGAAAGACCATCACAACAGTTTCTAAACCGAAGAGAGGACATTAGCATTGCATTTTGGACCTCTGCTTCTTCTGTAGGCCAGTTGTCCTTATGGCAACCATTTCCATCAGAGACAAGTGGCTCGGTACTGCTCTCTGCTGCTTGTTTCAGCTTTTGCAGCAGCAGCTTTAAAACTGTTGCGAAGACAGAAATCCATGAGGTGTGGGGAAAGAAACAGAAGAGGATGATCGGTTCAAGTGCTTCATTCTACAGTTAAATTCAATTCCAGCCCAATTCCCATTCTCTCCATCTCCCACACTTACATGAGACTTGCTTTCTGAACTATCTCCCATTCGAATTTTAGCGAGGAAAAAACCCTCTATTTTTCCAAGTTTGGTGCCTGATCTTATACGATATTCAAACTATCTTGCATTCGCCTTTTCAAAGAAGAATGCATGCTATAAAGAACACACTAGGTGTTATTTGTCACTTCGACACCTTCGCGCACCACAGCTGACTGCACCTAAGTCAAGCTGTTGCTTTTAAAGCAAATGAAAATATTGGGGGGGGGCAACAGCTCCCTAAAGAGCAGGGAACATTTGTAAACAGTGCTGGAAAACACAGCTGGCTCATTCCTGCTTCTTAGCATGTTTTAGCTTAATGACCTTGGGCTCTGTCAGCCACTGTGGCCTAAAAAGATATTAGAGAAGCTGCATTCAGTCTTGCAGTAGGTCTGCAAATGCAACCGGACAACTGCCAGTACACAGCAGGGATACAAGAGGAGGTAACGGGAACAGCACAGAGCTCTCAGTCTCGTCTTATCTACTACTCAGGAAACTACCACAGCAGAACTGGCAAAGTTGCTCAGCTCCACTTCAAAAGTCTCAAACAACCTATCTTGTCTGGAGCAGTGGTTAAGACAGCACATCGTATATGGCTATAAGGAGCAAAAGAATGGAACGGAGGTCTGTGGGTCTATCAGGCACTAGTAGAAAACGTTGATCTAATGCCCTGGCTACCACTGAAGCAGACAGTTCTGCTGTTAAAAGATTTACAGCTATTAACCGCACACAGGAGTATAATATGCTGGAAACTGTTATTGAGTGAACATGTGAGAAGGGGTTTTGAAAATGAGGCATATGCATATTGAGCCTAATATGCTTTAATAGCAAGTGTCAGAAAATGTCAAGAAGGTTGCTGAATATTGCAGATCATCCCCTTCCTCTAGACATATCCACTCTGAAATGTTCATATCACTGGTTTCAGAATTGCCTCAGCTGGAATAGGAAGGCAGACCCAATTGCGCAATGGTTCAAACACGCCCTGCCCGGTGTGCTTCCAAAGGAGCCTGACCTTGTTAGCCAGGGAGCTGCAGGCAACTAAGACATCAGAGAAATTGCCAGCTGTAACAGGAGGCTAAAACCTCGGGTAGGGAGGATCATCTTGAAGCAATCAGACTTAAGAGCTCTAGTTTCAGATGCAGCCCTTTGACCTGTGTGAAGTCCCTGCCTGTGAAATGAGGATATCATCTTTTTCTCTTTCTTCTACTCAGAACATACAACCTCATTAAAGTGGGAATCACACAAGAACACACAAGTTAATTACAACAGGAATTACACAACTGTGCAACACTTGCCACCGTGTATGGCTTGCTGGCTGCAGTCAGTCTTTGCTGAGACTTCCAGATCCCAGTAAAATGTGAACAGCAAGCAACAGTAAACTGAGAAATGCTCCTTTCCCAACTGACTGCATTCTGTAAAGGAAGAGAAAAAACAAAAACGGTACTACTGCATTTTAGGCTGAGAGCCTGTAAAGTCAAGGATGTAAGGCAATAAATACTTCGTAAGAAGTACTGGATTTATATCTTAATCATGCAAGGGTGATGCCACAACGATGGACTAGGACAGATTGGATTTTTCAGGTAGTTTTGTATTTTGCTCTGATGCAGGTTTCAGCTTAAGTACTTGAGACACTTCCACTTTGTTCTGGGGGAGCGGGATTAGTCTCACATACTGATTTTGAATTCTACTTCCAGCTTTCTGGTTGTTATTACAAGTGGCGATGAGATGTGCTTTCTGGAGGTTAAGACGTACAACCTGGTCCATTCAATTCCTCTTGATATGAAACTTTTATTGCTTCAGTGCTTAGGGAATGAAGACGATCTTGTTATTGTTTTAATTTTGCACCTAGTATCAACGTTGGTATTTCCATGCTTATAACAAGAACAAAATAACACCAAGAAAATTAAGACATGCTGCAAAGGGACAGCTGTTTGGCTTTAATTTATACATGCAAGTTTTATCATCACTCTAATTGGAAACCTAAATAGTATAAGAAAGCCATCAAACATGGTTCCTATTATACAGCAATAGCTAACCTTTCTAATAACAGAGGCACTGTTCAGTATCTCAGTGATAGTGTTCAGACGCTGGTGTCCTGCCATCCATGCCCAAGTATGAAAAATGACTCATCACCTTAGAATTCACAGCATTTAAAGCCAGAGGAAGTTTAGCATGACTCTTCCAGGGGTAGGTGCTTAAATAAGTCAGATGTCTCATCAGGGCTTGCATGGGAGGAAAATGTAGGAGAAAATTTTAAGCCATTGCTTTTAGTTGCAGCATAACTATGCGGACTTCTCGACAAAGCAGTTTTGTGGAATCCAGGACTGGTAAAGCTGGGCTGAAGGGGATATCAGTATGAAATAGTTTGGAGATCACCAGCTCCCTCATGGGAACGTTCATCCAGATGAAGCGGACATATAGTGGCAGGGCAAACAATGAAAATTATTAGAGAAAGTAATTAATTTCCTCTTTTTCCTTTTTAGGACCATCTGGCAGCGTGAATACAAAACTAGAAGCAAAAAATGCAGTTGTGTTCAGCCTGACAAAAGCTGGCTAACAAGGGCCGTTTTCAGTGAGACAGGGAACTGTAAGCACGTATCTTACACTGACTTTATAACTGCAAGGAACCCCCAGATTTCTTCCTGTCAAGCAGCCCATATGGCACCCTGGTGAGTGACTTTAAACAGCAACCCACTGAATGATTAAGGACTTGTAAACCAGTCCACATATTCTGTGGGGTTTGTATAAACTGCATCCATTTATTTTTAATGCATTACAAATAGCCCAGTTGTTCAGCATCGAAAACTCTGTGTTTACGGGAGAAGCAAAACTCAAAAAGGAAACAAGGTGTCACACAGACAACTTTTAGAACCACATCCAAATGTTTGCAGAGACTGGTCTTTATTCCTGTCTGTAATGCTCGCCCCACACAAGCCATCTCGCTCTCCTAAAGCTGCATGTGCATCCATACATGGGAATTGTGATGCTTCCTTCTTTTGTAAAGCCCTTCAGGATCTGCAGGTGAAATCTGGGTGCTGGATCCACAAGGCAACAAGAACAAAGACCTCTCCTCATGGAAAAGTCCATGTTGGCCTAAGTTTCCCATGTCAGGTGAACTGGACTCTGTGCATTCCCCTGTTGGTCTGGCAGAAATCAGATTTAAAGCACTCTGAAGGTGCTTTATTGCTTCACAAACATTACTGACCTAGGCTGTTTCCCAAAGGCATATGTGTAAAAGGATATGTTAGCTTTCAAGGAAGTGATCCCTTTCTCGTTCCAAAAAAGGAGGGGAAAAGGGGTTGTTGCAGGAGCTGAGCCACTCCACACCCTGCTGCCAGGGCTTGAAGTACCAGGTCTCTGTGAGTTCACAGGGAGCCCAGTGACTTTCCCATTTAAGCAGCTACAAGCTTTCATTCATTCATTCCTGTCTGAAGGCTGTTACAAAGAAAGGACTAGACCTAGAGCCCTTCGTTACTAGGAAGAAAGCACTGGCAGAGAATATGCTTTTTACCTCATTCAGTTTTCACGTTAGACTCTGATTTGGACCAGCCGCCTGCTCTCCACCGCTAACCTGTTACATTGTAAGCCAGCAAACCTTTAAACTACTGCCTTCTTGAGAAAGTCCCCATTTCCTACAGTACCCGTCTTAAAATAATACCCAATATGACACACACTACCAGCCCAGGAAGGAAGAATTTGCTTTGCCCTTGACTAGCTGCCAGAACAGAGGAAGCAACCCTGAAGCACTAAGCCGGTAGGAGGAACCGCAGAAAACACACAAGCAAATCTTCACAGCTCTGTGTAGGTGTTAGATACACAAAGGAATTCACTAATACTAGTGAAATACATGTTATCTTTCAATTATTTCAACTGTCAGGCTCTTTAGGGAGGTTTTCACAAAAGTTTCAAAGCATCCCAAACAAATCACCTGATTTAAATTTCCACCACACCAAAATTTCGAGGGTCTTTAAAACAGTTCTAAACTTTGCAGACGACTGCAGCTCTGTTCTAAGACAAAATACTTAGGCTGTTAAATGACACAGATGTACTTACCTATTGCATCATTTACTTGCACTTAAAACCCAAGCAGTGAATATTAAAGGACATAATAAATTTTACATTGTCTACATAACAAACATACATTATTCATATATTATTCACATTTACATAAAAGGAATGCATTTTTCATCATTACAGAATAACCTTAACTCTGACCTGTGCATTTTCTCAATATATGTTGTACTAGTTTTAGTTTCTAAATATTTTATATTAAGTGTTACATGGGAAATACTATCATTCGTTAACTTTATCAACTGACAATTTTAATTAGTTTTTCCAGAGAATAGCATTGAACATACAGTTTCATAAAGTATATAACAGTATTGATTTATGGAAAAAATTATGCATCTTGATTTGCATTTGGGAATGATTAAAGTATTATTAATGTGTAGATACATCTTTTAAGTTTGCATTGGGATTACAGTTGAAGGTTAGTTATGAAAATAAGTTTTTCATCCTTCAAAACCCCTGACGCTGCATTTGAGCTATCAGTCAGATGTAAAAGGATCCTTAATATTCCTTCCAATCTGCAACCTGATCAGAGAACTGTGTGGTCAAACACAAAGGCTCCTTTCTTTCAGGCAGTCACGGATGTGCTTACAGTTGCTACTTAAAGCAGACCCACTGGACTCAATATGTGGATCAGGATTAAGACTGATGCGGGCAGATGAGATTTGTTTCTTAGTAAGCATAGGAAAGTAGGATCGAAAGGGATCTCCTTGGCCATCTTCATGGTTACAGGAGTATAAAATATTTGCATATTGACTACATCATGCAGATGCCATAAAGTTGATGATGTTGTTAAGTATTCATCTGTTTAATTCTCATTGCCTCTGTCACCTAAGTATTTCAACACACTAATATCATTTGGCTATTTCACTGCTTTGAATACAGATTGGATGGCATGCAAAATTTGCACACAAATCAACGTTCATCTCTTAATTACTTGAAATGCTTTATTGTGCTAATGAGATAGAAAGAACCTACTAAGTTAAATATGCATCAAAATGCTTAGAGGATTACGGTCATGGTTCCCATCCTACTTCTTGGAAGCAAATGTAGAACCATACAAACTGACTATCAATGCTTGAAGCCAAAACCCAAGACTTAAATTCATCTGTACTTTTGGTTAATCAAGCTCTAGATCCAGACTCTGTTGAGATAGCACATCTTCCCCTAACATTTACGAGCCTTATTTCAACACAGCACCTACAGCAGTAGCTCTTCTTAGTGCAATACTTGTAATAATGTGGGGTTTCTAGCAGTGGATTTTTTTCTGGCATTCTGTCATGTAAATCTTTAAAAAAAGTCTGTCCATGCTGAAGCCATAGCTCCCTTTTTGATTCTCATTTGTCTTTGTTTGCTGGTGAGAAATATGAGTGTAAGACAGGAAATTGAAAGGGAAATTAGGAAAAAAAAATCAATTAAAGGACAGCAAGAATGCTTTGAATGAAAGGTGTAAAAAGATGCAAGTCGATACAAGAGAAACCTATCAATTTCCTTATTGTGACTATATTAGAAAACTGTAGCTTCTGCTTGCCAAAAGCATGAAATCAGTCATCCTTTCCTTTATCATTATAGATTATGGTGACATGACTTAGGTACGGTGTGAGGGGAG
Organism: Aptenodytes patagonicus; assembly: GCF_965638725.1. Classification (NCBI taxonomy): domain Eukaryota; kingdom Metazoa; phylum Chordata; class Aves; order Sphenisciformes; family Spheniscidae; genus Aptenodytes; species Aptenodytes patagonicus. Next base: position 97,170,978 of record NC_134949.1, on the reverse strand, counting down.
ATCTAATTATCAACTGATGAGTCATGCTATACAATTTTAGTTGTAATCAGTCATGTTCTAAACTGAATCCAAGTTACATGCTGGTAATTATCTACTGTGGATGGAAAGATGTGATGATTTATTTTTCAAACTGGCAGTGCCATCTGATACATTCACGAAAAGGCTACAAAAAGAATTAACTGTCTAACAGAATATTTACACAGCATGAAAAATACCTACATTTCTATAGGTATCACAACCCCATCACTCCTGAACGGTAATGGTCAGCTCAGAGTCCACCATTTCATACATGAATCTAGACTGTCTTTCCCCAGTATATCCCTTCACACTTTACATTTAATTTAATCTGCAATTTTATTGCCCAGTCTTTCAGTCTTGCAAAATCCTTCAGCAGTTCTTCAGTTTACCCTTGTCTTGACAAACTTTTGTATCATCACCACTGCTCATCCCCTTTTTTACATCTTCTATGAATATGTTGTCCGCCACAGGTCTCAACAGACAGCCATGCAGAACTCCACTGACCATTTTCTGCTGGACTCCATTCCCATTTTTTAACTGATTATTTATCCCTGATAATTTATCTTATCCAATGCCAGCCTGGTTTCCTTAAAAGCCTTTGTCAAAAGCCCCTTAAAAGTTAAAGTAGGCTATATTAATAAATTCATTCTTATGCATGTTTGCTAGTCCCTTCAAAGGAGGCCAACAGGCTTATAAAGGAGAACTTCCCTTTAAAAAAGTCATAACGACTCCTCTCAAGTAGGTCATGTTTTTCCATGTTTATATGCATCATTTATAGTTTCCACTAATTAGCCGGGGAAAATGATCAAGCTTAGAGGCCCCCTACGCTGCTGTAAAGACTGGTTGTCATATTTGCCATTCTTCAGTCTTCAGGTACCAAAGAAATTTAAGCCTTCTCAGTACTGTTAGTAACTCAGCTGATTCATCTGGCAATTACCTTACATTGTTAATACCAGCTGATTCTAGTAACCTGTTAGTGCTTGCTTTGTCTATTTTTCCCTTAACCTTTCCTATGGTTGCTTCAAACTTAGTTCAATCCTCCGATGACTCTCCCAACCCGAGCCCCCATACAGGGTTCTGACATCTGAATCAAACTTGGGCTCTACAAAGCCATCAAAGGAAAAATGTTCCAAAGAAACTAGACCACTATTAAAAATACTAAGTTTAAATACTTCAGTTAGATCATGCAACCTGGTATAGCCACCTCATTTGTTTGCTGTACTCAAGACTTCTTGTGCTACTTCAGATAAATACTGGGTGGCATTCATCACACTAACCTCTACCTACCAGCAGACAGAGTTAGAATGACCCCAAACACCTTGGGTCTTCCATACACTATAAAGTTTGTTTAAAGACCCTTCTTGTAAGCTTAGGGTCTCTGGATTTTGACCTTGGTAATGTGTGTTGGGTCATACCCTGGAGTCCTTCCAGAGCAAAGCAACTGGATTTGCCAAGGAAACTTAGCCACAGGTAGAAACCAATTTACCAGCAAGGCAGCCTGGAGGAACAGGCTGGAGACAAGAGGCTTTGTCAACTCAAGCACAGCTCTCAACAGAAGAATAAACATATGCTTCAGACACCTCTATTAGGCTGAATCCTGCCAATGGGGATGTTTCTCTCCTTCCGAGACTATAAAGAGAGTCTATTTGGTTCAGCGCCTAACTTTCAGATGATTATTATTAGGAGAGATGAATTCTAACTTTTGTGATTCAGATTCTCCTTCATAAAACATGGGGATCAGATTCCTGCCCTGTACCTCAGGGGGAAAAACACATTAAATATTTCAAAACACTCTGGAATTTCAAAGCACTTGGAATGGAACTCTCAAAATTAATGCCTTCCAGGGAACTCAGAGAGAATTCAGAGCAATTAGTTTTGTTAATTGCTGTATTTTGGAATTTTGTGCACATTTCAAGAAGTTTCTCCTTCACCTCCGCTGAAGACTATTTTAACTTATCTAAGCCAGCTTAGACAAGGACTTTGCTCTCAAAACTAGGATGAAAATGCTATGAAAATAGTCTGTTTGGGTACTCTGGCATTTTATACTAATTGTACACCATTTTACACCAGATGTTCATAAAAGGAATGTGTGTGACAAAATGTAACAACAGTTTTTTCACTGTCGGAGAAGTTTAAGTTTTAGTTGGAGGCTCAGGCTGGTTTTTATTTTATCATATCTATTTGATCTTCTGTAATAAATATAAAGTTAATATAGAGTTTATAAAATAGGTATTATTATTTACTTAATGGCCCATAACTTCCATAGAGAATTTATATTTCACAGATCATTGACTTGATAGATTGTGACAGCTCTTCTGAAGATGTTCTGGTCTACTGGGTCATTACAGATAGCATGCACAGACAGTAAATCCGTGTCCTAAATATCCTAGTAACATTTTGCTCAAAACAGTTAAGTGAATAGGATCAAAGTCAGTTCAAAATATTTATTTTATTTTTAAAAGGCAAACCAGCATGAGGCACATTACAGACCATTTGCTAGCAAAAGCCTGAAAAAGTCACATTGCTAATTATACAAATGTTTTTATGTATGCACTGCTGAAACAAGCAGACACATCACAGAAGATATGGGAAGGAATAAGCCCTGTCTCAAAGAACTTATACACTTTAAACCCTTGTCCCACAAAGATTTCCCTTGTTGGTTTACTACACAGTAATGAATAATCTGTCTGGATTTCGATTACTACAAGGTATCTAGTCCCAGCCCTGAAGGCCACGTTACCTTCCTCCTGTGAAATGTCCATTGTTTTCACAGAAATTGTTTGCACAGGCACCTATTTCTTCTTGCATGATTTCAGACTAGTTTTAGGAAGCAGAGGAATCCTTCAGCAAATGAGAAGGAAAACATTGAGAAGAAAGGCTGTAGTAATCTGTAATCATGAAACATCACTCTAGACAATGTGTACATTTTGATGATTCTGTTAGTCTCTTGTTAAAACGAAGATGAACATTATTGATGCCCTCTCAGGATTCAGAAATTGGTTAAAACAAGGCTTTTTTTTTTTCCTTTTCAACTTCACGTTAAAATAAATTAAATAATTCCTCCAGCTGCTATCCCAATTTGTCAAAAGTGAACGATCTAAACTAGAAGCTGTTTACTAAAATAAGACATAATGAAAACACTGAGATCTTGAATTATAGTGCTGGGAATGGCATCACTCAGACAGTGGCTTAAATGCCACAAACTCTGTTGATACTCGCAGATCAGATATACAGCAACAACCCACAACAGAAGCGTGCAAACAAAGCACCAGATAGAATCATAGAATCATAGAATCATAGAATCATTAAGGTTGGAAAAGACCTCTAAGATCATCAAGTCCAACCGTCAACCCAACACCACCATGCCCACTAAACCATGTCCCTAAGTGCCTCATCTACTCGTCTTTTAAATACTTCCAGGGATGGGGACTCAACCACTTCCCTGGGCAGCCTGTTCCAATGTTTCACCACTCTTTCAGTAAAGAAATTTTTCCTCATGTCCAATCTAAACCTCCCCTGGCCACAACTTGAGGCCATTTCCTCTCGTCCTATCGCTTGTTACTTGGGAGAAGAGACCAACACCCACCTCGCTACAACCTCCTTTCAGGTAGTTGTAGAGCACGATAAGGTCTCCCCTGAGCCTCCTCTTCTCCAGGCTAAACAACCCCAGTTCCCTCAGCCACTCCTCATAAGACTTCTTCTCCAGACCCTTCACCAGCCTCATTGCCCTTCTCTGGACACGCTCCAGCACCTCAACGTCCTTCTTGTAGTGAGGGGCCCAAAACTGAACACAGTATTTGAGGTGTGGCCTCACCAGGGCCGAGTACAGGGGCACGATCACTTCCCTACTCCTGCTGGCCACACTCTTTCTGATACAGGCCAGGATGCCATTGGCCTTCTTGGCCGCCTGGGCACACTGCCAGCTCATGTTCAGCCGGCTGTCGACCAACACCCCCAGGTCCTTCTCTGCTGGGCAGCTTTCCAGCCACTCTTCCCCAAGCCTGTAGCGTTGCATGGGGTTATTGTGGCCAAAGTGCAGGACCCGGCACTTGGCCTTGTTGAATCTCATACAGTTGGCCTCGGCCCATCGATGCAGCCTGTCCAGGTCCCTCTGCAGAGCCTTCCTACCCTCGAGCAGATCAACACTCCCACCCAACTTGGTGTCGTCTGCAAACTTACTGAGGGAGCACTCAATCCCCTCATCCAGATCATTGATAAAGATATTGAACAAGACCGGCCCCAAAACTGAGCCCTGGGGAACACCGCTCGTGACCGGCCGCCAACTGGATGTAACTCCATTCACCACAACTCTCTGGGCCCGGCCATCCAGCCAGTTTTTGACCCAGCGCAGAGTACACCTGTCTAAGCCGTGAGCCGCCAGCTTCTCTAGGAGAATGCTGTGGGAGACAGTGTCAAAGGCCTTACTGAAGTCCAGGTAGACCACATCCACAGCCTTTCCCTCATCCACTAGGCGGGTCACCTGGTCATAGAAGGAGATGAGGTTGGTCAAGCAGGACCTGCCTCTCATGAACCCGTGCTGGCTGGGCCTGATCCCCTGGTTGTCCCGCACGTGCCTTGTGAGCGCCCTCAAGATGAACTGCTCCATAATCTTCCCCGGCACCGAGGTCAGGCTGACAGGCCTGTAGTTCCCCGGATCCTCCTTCCGTCCCTTCTTGTAGATGGGCGTCACATTGGCAAGCCTCCAGTCGTCCGGGACCTCCCCCGTTAACCAGGACTGCTGATAAATGATGGAGAGCGGCTTGGCGAGCTCCTCCACCAGCTCCCTCAGCACTCTCGTGTGGATCCCATCCAGCCCCATAGACTTGTGAGTGTCCAGGTGGCGTAGCAGGTCATTAACTGCTTCCTCTTGGATTATGGGGGGGTTTATCCTGCTTGCCGTCCCTGTCTTCCAGCTCAGGGGGCCGAGTACCCTGAGGATAACTGGTCTGACTATTAAAGACTGAGGCAAAGAAGGCATTAAGTACCTCAGCCTTTTCCTCATCCTCGGTGACAATGTTCCCCCCTGCATCCAATAAAGGATGGAGATTCTCCTTGGCTCTCTTTTTGTCATTAATATATTTGTAAAGACATTTTTTGTTGTCCCTAACGGCAGCGGCCAGATTGCCTTCTAGCTGGGCTTTTTTGGGGGGTTCATCCGACTCACCATCCCTGTCTTCCAGCTCAGGGGGCTGAATACCCTGAGGATAACTGGTCTGACTAGAAAGACATGAAAGGAGGGACGATATTACTAAATATGGTTGGCCATATTTACCTAGTTGCCACATTTCCCCGCAGATGTACAGGGCTGGACCTGGTGACCTGCCTCCTGCTGAACAGAGCCTGCAGCACGTGGGATTCGGCAAAAATAAACTGAGTAGTCCCATCATAGCCACTTAGGACAGTATGCCAACAGGGAGGTGATTAATTTACAGAAATTGATTTCTACAACAGGTTTTGTCCTTGTTTCTATCTAAGACTGCTCCATGGCTGGATGTCCTGTTTCTGAAATGTGCATATTACTCAGAATTTATTGTATATAAAAGGGACTGCATAGTTTATGGGTTGGTAACTGACTATTGACCATCATGATTACCTTGAAAGAGTGTTCTTCAGGAAAAGCTCATGTATGCTATGGATTGGATGCTTGAAATCTAATAAATGCCAAAAGCTAAAAGGCTTCCACAGTTGCTCCGCAGAGGTGAGTGGGACACTGGGCGACAGGCAGGTCTACAAAATTCTAGAGAAAAAAATCCCAGTAAGGGCAATGCCATCTTTTACTAAATTCAGGGCTCCCTGCTGGATTAAAGCAGAGATCCAATCTATCAAAGCCATGTTTTTTTTTCTGTTTACAACCAGAAAAATCAAATTTAATTTTATTATCACATCCACAAAGTAAATGTCTGTATGTACATCATTGCTGTGAAGGGTGAGCTAACCAGATCCTGACTGGTCTCATTTTACTGTCTCTGTGGTTAATCTACAACTGGGATTTTCCCACAATCTCAGCTGCAAAGCGCATTTCCATACACTATCTTGATTAATTTTGCTAGAGCCAGGTTTCTGACCTGACATTTTTGGAGCAACAAAGTTCTGGACATGTTTTCGATACATATCCCACATACACCAGTCCTTCCCTTGCCTGTCAGTGCGATTGGTGACCGCACCGCTTCCCCTCCCTGCTGCCACCGTGTTTCCATGAAGGGCCTCGTCCCTGGTGTAACAGTGTCACTAGCAGGCCAGAGCTGAGGAGGACAGCGGGATGACAGACATTTCCTCTGTTTTCTGTAGCTCTTTCTGATGATATTAATGGATTAACCTTTTCCCTGGCACCACACATAACTGCTGGATCAGCTATTTTTAAGTACCTCTGAAAACCTCTTCCCTTTCTTCCTAAATCCACTATAGGAAAAGCAAAAGAATCGCTTTGCCTACAAATACATTCTTAACATAAAAAGATAATCTCATTTTTCAAGACCACTCCAATTCACAAAATGTTGCTTTTAGACATGTCTCCCCACAACAGATAAGAAGCCTAGAAACTACTGAAGCGCATTCTCTTTTACTCTTATTTTATTTAATAAAACTTGTCGCTGTTAAGATTCCCTATATCCACTTTTGAGGATTTCCTTCCTAGGCAGAAAACCTGTTACAGCATTTATAAGACAGGAAGACAAATATTTGTTAGGCATGCAGACAAGTCAATTAAATTCATTACTTCAGCCTCCCCCAAAATTCTTTAAGCAATGGTCCTCTTATCTCTGCAAGTTGCCACTAGACTTGTTTTGAACAAACATCTGTCCCTTCCTTATAAGAAAAATGGGTGATTTAATATTTGATTAGCAAATACTATTTCACAGTTGTCCATATTTTTAAATGGAAATAATACTGTGAATTTCAGTATTGATTTCAAGATTTGTGCTGTATTATTCTTGAGTTCATACTGTGTATCTCACACTTGCAAGAATTCATTATCTCTAGGGAAAGGGCAAGTAAAGCCCTGGATTTGGGAGAAAGGAATACAGAAGACGGGATTAAATGGCCCTCATCTTTTTCTCTGATAACATCAGCTTTATTTTGGAAACAGACGCTGGCACCAATTATGGTTTTTTAGCATCTTAATAATAAAGGTAAACTCTATGCTCACTGTCTGAACATATGCAACGCCTAAAAGCTTATCAGAATGAGAAGGAAAAAAATTTGATTGCTAAGCAATACCATTGCTTTCTCTTGCTCTGGTTTTATGTTTTGGAGAAGGAAGATTTCAGAAAAGCATCACATAGTAAAATCTACTTACAACAATTACATATTATTTTTGTGAATTTCTGACTTTTTTTTTTTTTAATTTGCCCCAAACATTTCATCTTTGCACAGACTTTGACATTGTAAGGCTGTAGAAAGCAAAGAAACAGGACAGAATAGGGGAAGACATAATTAAAAAAAAAAAAGACAAAAAAAATGTGCAGGACTGGTCAGTGCAGGTTATTGTTATCAAAAGTTTTCCCTTTTGAAAACTGCTTACAGAGTGTGTAGATGCACATGGCTTACTTTAATAGCTGTTGTGTTGCCAGAATAGCACCTAGAGGAGGAAAGCTCTGTGGCAGAGATGGAAAGCCATGAGAAAAGGTGCTGGAGAACCACCGGCATGAAAGAGAGCACTTCATATGAAAACAAATGGTGATGTTCTGCATGGTTTGAAGGATCGTCTTCTGGCTCAGGCACTAGGCTGAGACTCAGAAGATCTTGGTTCGGTTTCCAGTTTTGTCATAGTCCTTCTCTGACCTTGAGCTAGGGAGTGTGTCAGTTAAATTCTGCCTTTCTATCAGAGAGAAATAGTGCTATGCTCAACAGTATTTCATCCGTTTCAACTGCAAGCTTTCTGAGGCAGGAACTGTCCCCTGCTGTGTGGTTGTACAACGGCTTTAGTGCACTTGGGCTTCTCAGCTGGGGCCTTTAAGCTCTAGTAATGAGGATAAAGCTGATTTAGGAGATGGGATTTTAATTGCAGTTGTCAGTTGTGCTTGATTAGTTCAGATCGGACTTTGGGCTTTTGCTAATCTGCTAATTTAATGTGAAATGTAGAATACTGCAGTATGCTCAGGAATGTGGGAAACGTATACCTGAAAGAAACTACCTGAAAGGAGGTTGTAGTGAGGTGGGTGTCGGTCTCTTCTCCCAAGTAACAAGTGATAGGACGAGAGGAAATGGCCTCAAGTTGCGCCAGGGGAGGTTTACATTGGATATTAGGGAAAAATTCTTCACCGAAAATGTTATTAAGAATTGGAACAGGCTGTCCAGGGAAGTGGTGGAGTCACCACCCCTGGAGGTATTTAAAAGACGTGTAGACGTGGCGCTTTGGGACATGGTTTAGTGGTGGACCTGGCAATGCTAGGTTTACGGTTGGACTCAATGGTCTTAAAGGTCTTTTCCAACCTAAATGATTCTATGATTCTATATTTACTTTTCTTTTGTCTAGTTTGAAACCTGGTTTACCCTTGTGTCAATTCAGTGAAGCTCCAGAAGTATCTGAAGCCCCTCCTGAGCCTGCAGCTCAGAAAACCAGCAAGTTTACCACAATGCTGTAGATGCTAAACGAGTAAAATGAACAGTGTTCTGCTTGTTGGACTTAGAACTCCGTGACAGGTAGTATCCATTTCAACTGATTACAGCTCACTTTCACTTCTTGTGAGCTGTCGGGAAAAAGATAGTCTTCCCTCACAGGGAAGGCTGTGGGACTGGGAGGAAGACCACGGCTAAGAGGAAGGCTCCCTGACCACACAGGGTGCAGCTTTCACCAGCAGAGGGAGAAGGTTCCTGCCACAGGGAGCAGATGAGCCTGCTTGGGTCGTGGGGACCCTTTTGCAATGGGATAGGCGAGAGCAAGCCAAGGGCGAGAAAAGAAAGCCTGAAGGGAATCAGGCAGATGCAGAGAATAGGAGGCTGCTGTAATAACCTTGGTGCAGACAGCCAGGTGGCTTGGGTGTCAGAAGGAAGATCACCCTTGGGATTCACAGGGTGTTGTACAGAGTTTTCGCAACATGAAAGCTACTGAACATTGCTATATTGGGAATCAGTCTGAAAGAAACACACTCCACCAGGACAAAAAAAGAGTAGGGGGCAGTTTTGTTTACAAACCTCTTATTTTAATTTGGTTTTACTCAGGTTTTCCTGTACTGAAAAGAGTTCAGAGTTATGATGCTGGATGTCTACAATGTACAATCCTGCTCAGCCCCGTATTTTGAGATTCAAAGCCCTTTCCACTGTTTGGGGTGCTCACTTTAAAGGAATGATCCAAAGTAGCACACCGATCCACCATAAAGCCCCCCACAAACTCAGGGACCCATGAAGAGCTGTCGTGTCAAAATGGTGATCAAGGTAAACAGTTTGGAAGAAGACATGCCACAGGAAATAGAACTGAATTACAAACCCTTGGGTGCCCACGGACTCCATAGTGTCCAGGACCTAGCTGCAGGGAATGTAGCTAAGGGGACGTTCAGTCTGACCTTGTGATAAAGGTTATTCAAGACATTTTCATATTTTAAAAAAAAAAAGTTTGTAGAGCTAGATCACCATTTGGAAAAACAGTAAAATCACTGAAAGAGCCAACTGTACCAGACACAGAGAGCTCAATCATCTGTTCATAAATTCAGGCAAAATTATCACTATTGAAACCACAAATGGCATTCACCTTCCTCTATTATTGGAAACATATTAAAGCTTTATTTTTTAGCTTTTTAGTCTGTTACTTATCTGGGGTTTGGGAGCCACACAATTAATTGAGAGGATTTGAACCTATATCTTGCATCTCCCAGGAGTGTGCCCACAACCATTATTCTGAGGTAGTTTTCTCTTGTTTCCTGCTGTTACCTTTCCAATTTGTGTAAAATACTTAAAAAGTCATTGAGAGGGAAAGAAATAACCAGGCAGTGAGAACGACAGCTTTCATGAATCTAAAGGATGGGACATATATCTGTAGGGATACTCAACTATAGAAGTCTGTGGAAAGTTAGGGCAATCACCTGAAAGGTGAGCACTTTGGATTCTGATTCCTTGTGGACTGAAGTTGGTGCAGCGATTAAACCACCAAAAAAAACTGCATTGAAAGGAGAATATCAACACTGCCTTTTTAAAAGGGCTCCAAATTTTGCATTTCTCACATTAAAAAAAAAAAAAAGTATTTTAGGAGGAAAAATTAGATATTGCTACTACAAACAATAGCATCATGAACAGTAAAATCTAGTAAAGGGCAAGATTTACAAGGAGCAGCTGAGGTCACTTGGCTTGTTCAGCTTGGAGAAGAGAAGGCTGAGGGGTGACCTCACTGCAGTCTACAACTTTCTCAAGGGGGCCAGTGGAGGGGGAGGTGCTGATCTCATCTCTCTGGTGACCAGTGATAGGACATGAGGAAATGGGATGAAGCTGCACCAAGGGAAGTTCAGATTGGACATTAGGAAAAGGTTCTTCACTGACAGGGTGGTCGGTCACTGGAACAGGCTCCCCAGATAAGTGGTCATGGCACCAAGCCTGTCAGAGTTCAAAGAGCACCTGGACGACATTCTTAGTCATATAGTTTATTTTCAGGTAGTCCTGCAAGGAGCAGGGAGTTGGACTCAATGATCCTTATGAGTCCCTTCCAACTTGAGATATTCTGTGATTCTATGATCTATAGTTTCTTTAAAATTTTATGTTCAATAGTTCACTACTTCATGCTACACAATTACTTCTATTAATTACATTCAGCTTATTAATAAGAAGATTTAAATTATTTCCAGATTCATGTACTAAGTGGGTCATTTGTCTTAGTAGATGAACTACTGGGTAAGATGGAAGGATCAATATTTCAATTCTTCACGATATTGATATCAAAACAAGATTAAATCTTTTGGACACAATTATTCTGGTTTTAGAAGAAGTTTCTATAGAGCAGAAATATTTTGTAGAGATGGGAGGACAGAGCAATGACTGAGTGTGATCTGGAATTAAAGAACCATAGGGTATTACAGACAACTCATTATCAGAAAAGCTGTTCACATGAAGATTTCCATGGAGCAGAATATAAGAACTTATGATTAACTCCCAACAATACGTCACAAATTGTGATCTAATTCAGTTGAAAGGATTTTGGTGTTTATTTAGAAATTCTGTGATTATTACAACAGATGGGGGGAGGGAGAAGGAAATCAGAGAAACAAGGAAGGCCAAATGATGATTGCAATGTAAACATGGCTTTACGTAACACGGACTCAGAAGAAAAAGGGACAATGTTTTTCAGAGATCCTATGGAGCATCTAATTGAGCTACTTTCATTCAATTTCTTTAAAAAAAAGTCTGTTGGAATGTTAGAAATAAATTTTACAGAAACTCTAAATTGAAAACATTATCATCGATTGCCCTTTGCAGTTCAATTCTCGGGACACAATAATCCTCTCTTTCCATGAACAAGATGCTAGGCAGAAACAATTACAAAAAATATCTAGTTTTTAGTCAAAGTCCTAAAAGGACAATGAAGACAGACATGAACAGCAGTTTCTGCTTCAGTCAAAAGTATTGATAAGAGAACTGGCTTGAGGCTACCAGACCATGAAAATGGTAGAAAAAACTGTTCCCTTTCTGGTCAACTCTGGTGAGCACAATATCTTTTGGAGACAGTAGGAACAAGTAGTCAGTTGCCAACATAGAAACACTGGTCTGACAAATGGATTTGATGATATTACAGCATGACCACAGCACCCATGAAGTAAACTTATGCTTCATCCTTTAAACTACATTCCTGTAGACTGAAGGTCTATATCATATAGACTACCAGGAGGACCAGATGTTTCCTTATGCTAGTACACACAAGAAAATTAACTGAATCTATTTGAACTGTATGGAGTTTCTTTCTGTCTTAGGACAACATTCTTCAATAATCAGGAAGGATTAAACTTCTATTAATATAAAAAACTGTCAGCTGGATGCAACTTAGAAGAAACTGTTTTATCAAAAATAGACTTCTAAAGACAATTTCAAGTATGGTTACCAATCTTAAGAGAGTTACAGAAAGGAACTGTCTTATCCCAAAATACTGTGACTACAACTGTCTGCTGTTCTGAAATAGAATCTAGTGGAACTTGACTCTCTCCAATAAAAGTCATAAAAGCATAGCATAGCTCACATTTACTTCTTGGGGAACTACACTATTTTTGCAATGACGTGCTCTGGATGAGAACTAGTGATATTCCAACTAATAATGCTCATGCTTTTACTTTTACAGAAAGATGCAAGGAACACATACTAGTGCTTAGAAGAGCCTCTGCACAGATTTGTAGAAACCATACCTGAATTTTTTAGCTTTTTTTTTTTAAACTAAAAAAAAAAAAGTCATTGTCACGTGTAAAAATTCAATACACATGTGATAAAATTTACTTTAAAATATTTCTATTACCCTCAGGAAGACTGGGAACAATTTGTTTTTCCAGTACCAGATATCTAGCATGTATTTTGTTTAGGTAGATACACATATCAAATAACTGTTTTATTAAAGAAATAAGCCATCTGTTAGTGGCTGGCAACACAAAGGAACCATAAGTGCATAATAAAAAATCCTGCAAATCTTACAGATCTGAATCAGTAATACAAGCACAAAGCTGCTGGAGAACAAAAGAGAGCAACAAGTTCACTAAACTCATGCTCCTTGTTTGAACAGACTAACAGCAAAGCCCTGGTTCAGTGTAGGTCCGTCCCTCAACATCAGCTGGCTCAGGGCTGGAGATCTCCAGACTGCCTCTGGAAAGGTACGTGAGACAAAGTGGACTACTGGTCTGCCTTACTGAAAAAGATCCTTTTTTCCCCAGATTCCTGTACACATCAGATAACTTTCAGTTTTTAAAGAACATAATTCTCCAATCATTACAACTAGTCACAACAATATTTACAACATAATTTTATCAAATTATGTATTTTTGACTCTAAATCATATTTTTGCCCAAAATGCTCAACAAATCTCAAAATTATCAGATACTTTTCACAGAAAGTGAAAACAGAACCAACTGACACTCTGCAAATGCAGTCTTACTAATAACAGTGATTCAAACACAGCCAAAGGAATATTTCTAAGTAAGCAGGATACCTCCTTCCCTTTCAGCAGTAATACCATGATGGATAATGCTTTTCAGGAAGACACTGTAATGAACCAGCTTTACTTCTCACTAAGGCAATAAAAAAGGGTTCACAGGGATACCCAAGAAAGGCAAGGTGAATTCACTAAAAGGCACAGAATCCCTCACATGTTAAAATGCGTGCATTAAGATTCATGCAGGGGCTCCCATCTGGAGCTTTGAAGAAGGACCTTTCAGGACTTAAAGTGCAGGGCATACATTTTTTGCTCCTAACTGAACTTATTGTAAATAAACTCTTCAAGATCTCTTTACATTAAATAATTAAAAAACCCAAACAAACAAAAAAACCCAAAATTCCACCAAACAAACCAACAACTCAACTACAGAGCAATTTCCACATGCTCTGCAGAAAATGGCACTAAAACACAGTGCTCACGCCTGGAGATTTCTTCCCAACCATAACAAGGAATATCACTCACTAAGTACGCTAACAAACTCATTTAATTCAGCGGCATCCTGTGGCTGCACAGGTGGGTGCATTTTACTCTCATCTGGCACACAGCTGGCAGGCCTTTTTCTTGGCCTGGCCTTCCACTTGTGCCAAGATGCACACCAGTCTACAGAGGCAAATTCACAAATATTAAATGTGGAGCCATCAGAGCCCCTCTAAAATGCCAACAGCACAGCTCTGAAAAACCTGGCATTAAAGGAGATCATCAAAACCCCAACCCCCATGCAGCCTGTCCAGCTTGTCCTGGCCCTGCATAGAGTTAATTTACAGGAGGCGCTCTGTAGTCCCAAAATATCAGAATTCATGGAAAATTCCCTCCCATCTCCAGAGGGCAAGGTATTAGTGATGGACAAGAACCAATCTCTGTAATGCTACTTGACACACAGACAGTAGGTCCAGCTCTCAATCTCCAGTTGGCTGCAACTTGAGATCCCACCACCAAGAATGGCTGTGAAGTTTTACCAGAATGGCAAGCATCCGGGGATGCTGCCTGGGAGCAGGTCAGTGCTGTTGAGTAGCCAGAGATCTCCTAGAGGGGAAGCTGTCTAATGATTAGATAAAACCATCTTCCTTCCTGAAATCCAGCCAAGACTTTTATCAGCTTCCTGCTCCTCACATTGCTCTTTTACAAACCCAAACTCTACTGCTTAGGATTTCTGCTCCCATGATCCAAGGAAAATAATTAGGAAAATGACACATTTTGAGTTAGCATTTGCAGAAAGCAAAAGAGAGAACTTCACTCCACATTCAACAAGAATCCAGAGAAAAATTAATAGAAACTACAAAGCCAAGTCAGGTAATTTAAAAGACTCAAAATGTTAAGACGTCCTTTGTAACATCTCTCTTATATGAGCAAATGATATTGTCAAGCAACATTCAGCTGCTCAGTGGTGACAGCTTTTGTTGTTTTTATTCACTATCTACAGATTTGAGATGCTTAAAAGGATGTTTAATTACTGCCTACTTTCTCTAATTAAATGCTACCCTGTGAAAAAATGGCAGTTCTTGGAAAAATACGTTTTTTGGTGGAGACCTCTCTATCTATTTCAATGACACGCTCATCAGGAAGGTTCTGCAGGCCCAAAGCAAACTTTGTAGTAAAATTAAAGAAAACAAAACACAAAAATAACCCCCAAAATCCAACCCCAACTCCAAACAACAAGAGACAGACCTCAGAGCAGTCACCGATTAGGCCACTCTCCTGACCTCAGACCATGGACTCGGCTGTAGGTACTGCACCCTGAGCCACTGGGCACTCCTTGACACCTTGCTCTCTCCCTCTAATCCCACTTGTGAACAAATGTGGAAGCCTCATTCTTTTACCTTGACAGAACTGTAGTGTTCTCCAACTAACCTCCAACCAACTACAGCAAACTGTAGAGCTCTATGTATTTTTGGACTGTGCCAATACCCAAATCTATTGAAACTGGAGATCTATTCAAAAGAAGAAATCTGCATGAGTCAATCACTAAAAATGTAAGAAAAGGAAGCAAAGAAACCATTGCTTTCACTATTATTTCATGCCTAGATAGCTGGTTAATCCTTTCAAACTTCTATACATTGACTTCACAATGCTGTCTAATACACCTTTTCTTTTTTGTGAAACCCTAACACACATGAAATGGACAATAAGTTTTGTAGTACCTGGCTCAAAGCTCTGAGTTTTCCTACTG
The DNA here is from genome assembly GCF_965638725.1 of Aptenodytes patagonicus. Lineage (NCBI taxonomy): Eukaryota > Metazoa > Chordata > Aves > Sphenisciformes > Spheniscidae > Aptenodytes > Aptenodytes patagonicus. Next base: position 97,155,682 of record NC_134949.1, on the reverse strand, counting down.
CTTGGGAAGAAGCACAACTGTCAGGATCCAGCAACATATTTTACTTTGCCTTTTAAAAAGAAAGCAGACACAACAGGAGATAGTTAAAGTAACTTTCACAGCCAGAATATTGTTAAAATGTTTGAATAGCATTTGTATTGAACTGCTAGATTTCTAGCGGTGCAAATTCATATCTAGCAAGCCAAGAAAAAAAGTAGCATCAGCAATGACAGGAAAATCTTTTAAAATATTGCCTCACTCCTAAGCCTGGAGAAGTATCTTCTGTAGGAAAAGAAGTATCTTCTGTGGGAAAAGAGGTAAGAAACACTCAATGACTGATTCTGGATGCCAAAAAAGTAGCCCACAAACTCTGCAGAGAATGCCAGTGAGGTTCAAATTACTACCCATTTAGAACCTTTTTTTGTATGCAGCATACTAGGGACTGAATGGAGAGCACATCTCTTTTACATAGGTTACAAACAGCCACTACTAATGACATTTGGTTCCCTCACACCTGCTCTAGTTTCTAAACATGACCCTCTGATGAAAGACTGGCCTCCAGCAGCAATTCTCTGTGCCATGTCATTCCTTCACAGCCTTCACTTTATATTCAAGTCATGAACATGGCACTTCTTTTGTTAGCTTTTGATTTTCATCATTTTGTGCACTAATCCCCATAACAAAAATTGTCATTGGAATAGATGCTGTAGAAATCAGTAAAATTAATAAATAGTTGGTATAATATCTAAACACTCTCCCCTATCAGGATGAGTAAGTTGCTGAATTTGTGCTATGTGGAACAGCTGACAGTAAAGATAGTTATAATAGATCATTTTGACAACTTTAGATTCACGTAATAGATTCATTCACTTTGTAGATTGGGTTTGTGTACATTCTCTCTACATGCAAAACGTATCCTACTACCTTTAAAATACTTGCTTTGAATGCTATATGCTGCTACATAAAGTATACTTTTTTTCAGTCTATAGCTTTAAACATAAATTTTTAAGAGACATGTATTAGTATGTTTATATGTCATGTACAAACAAAGTAAATTTATGTACCCGCACCAGAGATGCACCTGTTTAGTGATTTTGTCACGTTTTCACTTAATTCATACAAGCTGACTTTTTTTTTTGTTTTTTTTATACTCTCAACCCTTTTTCAGATTTAGGAAACATCATTAGTAGCAAACAAAGACACTGCAGAACTGTCCCTAGAAAGCTGATACCTTTTTCAGTCTGCTCACAACAGATCACAAATGTATTTATTAAAAAAAAAAAAAAATCTAGGATTAGTTCATTCTAGTTCCAGTCCAATTCCATGGATACAAAGAGCAAAAGCAGCAGAAGAGGCTGAAAAAGGCCATGTATCAAACATGAGATAATCCCCTCCACAAACACAGACGCTGTGAAGGAGGCCATACTGCTGCCTTCTGAGGTCTTCACATTTGGGAGGACGCGCGGGGCAGGGCTGCAGCAGCCAGGGCTCTGTAGATTCTGCTCTGTGATGAGACTGACAGGGAAATTCAATACCACTAAAATTCTAGATATGACTGGCGTATAACTTTGGAAAGGGGCTTGCACACCTTCCCAGCAGGACACGCAGCTCTGAAGAAGCCCAATTCCAGTAGTATGGGGATCTTAAAAGAATAATTCTACTTTGACATCACCCAAACTGAATTCCAGCCCAGAGACAGCCTCCCAAGTGACTGCTCAAGGTGGGGTACTGACAATCCCCAGTCAGCCCTCTTCACCCTTGCAGGATGGGCAGCTCTGGCACAAGCCTACCAGTGGACTCTCCCAGGTCCAGGTCCATGGGATTTCAGCATACAGCTCCAAGACAGTTCACTGAGCCCTTGGACCACCTCTAACATTCTCCTACAAATGTCTTAGTTGATGGGTTTCTGTCAGATTTGCTGCAGTTACAGGACCTGGGAAACATACCTTGCTGTACACTCTGGAAACACAAGCGTCTATCCCTCTGACAAAATAACCTGACTTTTCAGTCCATGGGAAGTTCTAAAAAGTGAAATTTCCCACAAACTGGAAATTCTACTTTTTGGCCAGGAATAATACCGTATCATTCATTACACATGAATATCGTTGAGGAATTCAAGTAATTTCTCTATATCTACTACTACATTAGACATCTATTTCTGACAAGACAAATGTATTTTTTTCCTTGGGAAACTGAAGGACTTTATAATACTACTGGGTGATCTAAGCACCTGACTATCTTTCATATGTTTTTCCCATCGGTACTTCAAAAATGTGGAAAAATGCTACCATTCATATTTCCCATGTTAAGAACAAGTTGCTCAAGGCAAAACAGGAAGGCTGTCACAAAGAAAGCAACGGAAGATGGGCAGTTTGGAAGTCAAATTGTTTAGATCGAGACATTTAAACACTGTCTGTGTTGTATCACCTTAAACATTATACTGAATTACGAGTATGAGATCATGTATGGGCTGTTGTTGCTTTGTATGGTTTGAGGAATGTGATTAATTTGCAAATTAACAGAGGTACTTTAAGATAATTAGAGCCTCAGATAACCCTTAGTTTGAATATATAAGCGCTTTTTTTTTTTTTGCAAGGTGGAATATATTGCCATCATTGAACTAAACCACAAGCAATGTCTGCCAGCAATAAGTGTAGTTAATAGCTCTAAACAGTTGCTGTAATTTATTTGATTTTATAAAGTAAGTTTGTAAATGAAATCAAACCTGCAATTAGCCATTTTATCGCTCACTAATATTTTTTTTAAAATAGGGTAAAACACAATAAAGGTTTATACATGTTCCCAGCTGTCAAGGTAAATGTTCCAGCCCCATTAACACAAGTTGTTTCTCTCTATCACATGGCTACCTAGACTTCTGCTGTACCCTCACACAAATACTTACGTATGGAAATATACATACATCGTTAGTCAAGGACAAATTGCAAGTGCACATTTTTCTTAACCAAATATTGGTTGTAATCATATTTCTCAGTATCCAGGCAGCCTCCCATTTAATGTGATCCTGATTCTGCTTGGTTCTGCTTTGGTGGTATTCATGAAATAAATGCTTCATAATTACCCTTTCAGGGTGATACTATGGGGATGCATGGCTGTAAATGAGAAACTAACCATGTACAGTTAAAAAAAAAAAATCCAAATGCAGGACAAATCTGGCAGCACATTCTCTGACTTCTTAAAAATCCTAGGGGATGGCTGCACTGTTAGCTGCAAACCACCAGTGAGTCCTTTCTTTGTTCATTCTGCCATTTCTTCTAATTATGTTGTTCATTTTTCATGCCTAATGCTCCCAGGTAATTATGCACTCTCTAGATACCTACCTGTTGGCATATTTCCCCAATAGAGGGGTGCTGTTTGGTCTTTTCCCATTTCATCGAAACAGATCTTAAAGTAGTCAAAACCTATTGAGATCAGCAGGCCATGCCATCTTTTAACTTCCTTAAGCACATTGCACTTGCCGTATGATGGACAGTCTTTGAGCAACAGGGAGAACAAACAAATGACTCATTGTTTCAAGTTCTTTGTAGAACTTTAAAAAAAATCCTATCAAGCTGATGATTTTTATCAACTTTGCTCTGTTACTTACAGTTAATGGCAGGTCCTGAGCTGGATATTTGTAACTAAACCCAAAAGTTATACTTCAGGACTGAAAAAGAGCTTATGTTTTCTTGAATGGACTTCTTGCATAGGAAACAATTGACTTGCTTTTTAATTTCTTTTTCACCCTATGAAGCGTGATTCTCGGAATTGGTGGGAAGAGTCACTACAGCAACTAACAAGACTTGAGCTTTCAGAAGGTAAAAGAGGGCTGGCTGCTCCTCCACTGTTTCAAATCACTTTAAAGCGTAAGAACAAAACAGGAAAAGATGGTGGGGGGAATCAAGGCATGAGCTGCAAAGTAATCAAACCACTTAAGTGAGAAGTAAGTGATGAGGATGTTTTAGGAAAGTGATATTACTGAATACCGTCTTCCATTCTAGACCTTATGCTTTTATATTCAGATTACTGCTCACAGCAAGCTGTCATGGCTCCTGGGCTCTCCCTTTGTCTCTGCTATGATTATTACGACAGATATTCCTTCTAGCCATTCCTACTCTCTGCTGTGCTGTCTCCCTCACGCACTTGCTGTTTCTCTTTCTGCCTCTCATTATTTGCTCAGGTTTTCAACCCCTCTGTGACAGCATTCACAGAACAAAAAGGTTGCCATTACATTTATCCCTATTTATCCTCCTTTGATGCCGAACTGAATTTTGTTCTGCTAGCGTGAAGAAAGCTAGATTTGTCATCATCTTCATCATCTCTATTTTACTTAAATCACCCTGAACACAACTGTGATTTATTTCCTAAATTTATCAAAATCCTTTACAACCAAAAACTTTTCATCAAACCCTTCCTCCTATTATTTTTCTGGTGAAGAAAATGAGGTAAATGCAGATAAGTTTGTATCCAAAATGCCTATAGGCATTTTTCTCTTGTACCTTGAGAGTGCCCTAGGAGGTACAGAGTGGCCAATTAGCCCGTTGTGTATACAGGTAAGGAAGAAAAGAAGTTCCCATAATAAAACTAAATTATCATCACGTTTTGTTTCTTTTCTTATTTTTCATAGAAATTCTAAAAAAATCCATAGGTAGGAATCAGTCTTACTTAAAGTCAAATTGTTCAGAAAAAGCATCAAAAGGCTGAAGAGGGATCAGGTTATATACTACTTTTGCCAGTCCATTGCCGTATCAACTCCAACTCCCAGAGCCATTAACCATCATTGTATTTTAGACGGTTGGGCTGCAAGGTCTCTGCAGATTGGCACTAAATGAGAAATGTGTGTTGCAAAGACACTGCAAATGCCACGGAACTAAATTGTTCCTGACTTCCCATGAAGCTGATTCAGTGACAAGAAACTCTGAAATCTTCCAGAGTGTGGCATTGGCAGCATATATTTATCCCTACTTCTAATGTTTCACAAAATCAGAAAGCCACTCTATCTCAGAATGCTCCAGTCCTATCAGTGCCGTCCATATTATACCCTCTTCACAGTATGCATTCACATAATTTTTACAAAATGGTAGTTAATTATGACTCACCATGCCTCTGGAGCAAGAAAATAGTATTTAACCCATTTTATAGGAAAGTATATTGAGACTAAGCTAAATCAGTTCTCCAAATCGTCACTGGTAAGAATCCAAAACTCTACAGGGCTTATGACTTTGACTATCAATCACACATATGCACATAAGCTGAGAAGGTTGGTGTTACCAAGCTCACAGGGAAACTTATGCAATGGCATCACCAAAACTTCTGTCATTAAAGTGACAAGGGGAAAGACTATTTTCTCCCAGTGGCAGCCCTCACACTGGGACTGGAGTAACTATCACCTTCCCAAACGAACTACCAAATCCAACTGGACCAGCAGGAGTTCACAAGCAAACCATGAAAAACTATAATGAAGAGTTCTCAGAGAAGAGAAACTACATATGCATTGAACTGCATGTGACAGAGATGCTACAACACGGTCAGGATGATCTTCATTGTGCCATTGTTCAGCCTTCCCATGAACACAGAGACAGCAGAAGGTGCAGAAGATGCTATGTTAAGCTGGCCACTGTTGCTTCCATTCCGAGAAAGCTGTATTGGATTGTGGAGTAACAGCTTCTCTCTACTAGGAAGGACTATCTACCAGCTACCCAAAGTTTACATTCAAAGATGGTGTCACCAATTAATTCTCTGTGCTCTACTTTCCTTTTCTTGGCAGTGAAAAATGAGAGCCCAGCACATGCTGTTTGCCAGCATTAAGCAGCTTTTCAAAAACAAGCTTCGGGCTTGGATATGTCAAAGAGACAATGCTAATAGCACAGGATCAATGACTTCCTTGCGACTCAGGGTAGAGGTCAAATCTATACACTCTTTGACCTCTCTGCAAATTTTGACACAGCCACTGATTACTGATGATCCGCTAACAGACTCCACTAGCATAGGCCACGTATGACTCCTATCACTTCAATTATGCATCTCAAACAGGACCTTAAATGTAGACAGCAGATGCTATTTTTCCCCCAGAGCCATATACATACCGAGTTCAAAGACCAATGCAGGCGCTCTCCCTCCATTTCTGTCGCTGCAAGCCATCTCCTGAAGAAACAATACAAGGCCCCAGTCCTTACATTGCTTGCTGCACCCCTCTTCTCTAAAGGGAAATATATTTGAATAACATACAGCTCAGAGAAAAGTTTAGGCTGAGCCCTACATTTTGCTCTTGTTAAGAATAAAGGAAAAGATTTCTCTATCATTGCAGAGGTGAGAGCGTTTTCAAATTAGGCCAGTCACAGGCCTGCTGTGTGGACATCAGAGCAGGGATACAATGTACTCACAGTACATTAGGAGGCATCATGGGAAACAAACTAGGTCTCTCTAATATCTTAGAAATTAGGGAGCTGCAGTAAACAGTGCTCTCTGCAAAAGAACTGGCAAGAAGTCTGAGGATCCTGTTCAGTTTTTCAATATCACTAGATATGTAGCAGCGAAGCTTTCTCTCATTCTTTGATCAAAGGAGAAAAACTGTCGTGTGGTTAATCGGGTTGGGCTGTACTTTATCCGATTTCCTACTTTGACTTTATACAACGTGCTTCTATAAATCCTTGGCATATAAATTGAAAATCCAATCTCGGAGCAAACCAACAACCTTATTCAACACACAAAGAACCTGTTCACAGAATGGAACGTCCTTTTCTCAGCTCCTACTAAACGACAACCCCACACTATATCCTACAGAAAATCCTCAAATTTTGTCCAAACTTTGTCCTTCTCTAAAGCTGGAAGCCAGCCCCATTTCATACTCTAACGATCCACACATTCAGATGAACATAATAAACCAGCAGAATTTGAAATGGCTGTGCTTGTTTTATGAATGTACTAAAGGCAATGTATCATTTCATTATACCAGTGAAGAAGTGTAATGACAACGAAGAATCTTCTCCTCACGTTTAGCTACTGTTTTGGCTCCAGTCTGGCAGTATTCATGTGTTTTACTCTATAGAAATATTAACTTCTATGGGCATAGAAGTGTTTTGTTGGATCACGACCTCAAAATATTAGGCAGCAGCCACAAAGGGTATGAAAGATTTTTCACAGATTCAGATGATATGCTGAACATGGGTTTCATGTTTTATGCAAGCCTGAATTATATACGTCCAAAGGGAGCTGTTCAATTTAGAGACTCGCAAAGCTCAATTTAAAAATCATATAATAATTTTTGAATTAACAAAAAAGTGAAACCATAACACCTGTAATTTATTGCATAGCTAAACCTATTAAATATGCAGCATAGTTAAATTGGGAAAGAATAAGAGAGCCTTTGAATAAGAAAGCTTATTATAAAAAACAGGTTTCAGTTCAGAGTGGACTTCCACACTCTAGCTATAAACCCTTAAAAATGGCACTCAAAAAGAGGAATAATATCACACCAGTATCTCTTTCATGCATCCTCACAGCCACTGTCATTGCATCTCACCCTTAAGATAGAGCAGGGTCAGCAGCATCTTACCTGTTGCACAATAGCCACCTACATATAAGAACCTAACAGAGGTATAAGGTATTAAAACAATTTGCCATTAAATTACAAAGTTGAAAGAATTTTTCTTTCTGGTAGTATGTATGTTTTGTGGCAGTACCCTGAAGCCTCGGCTTTGGACTGCAACCGTATCATAACATCAGAGAACAAGCAGCGGTGGTGCAGTGTTTTTGAACTTCAGGCACCACTACCAAGTGACAATCCTTAAGAAAACAGCCCATCATTACACAGCAAGTAGAAAATCACCTGCTGACAGGCACTAATCCAATCAAAGCTTTCAGTTGTATAATAAACTTTATTCAAGTGAACTAGGAAAGTGTATGGTTAAAATGGTGGAGGCACTTAAATACTTTGACAGCTAGGCATTGTCAGAGCTAAGAAACTACATTTACTTCCTTTTATCATAAACAAGAGACCTGGAGGGAAAAAAGGAAAAGAAAGAAGGAAAAAGAGAGAGAGAGAGACAGAGGCAATAGCTGTGACTACCAAGACCACCAAACACTACCTTCAACAGGCCATATAATACCTTATTACATCAGTGTAAAAAAAATGCAAACTTTAGAGCTGTTAACGTGTTAAATCTATCCATTGCAAAAGAAGATATGCAAATACCAGAACAACACAATTTTTGAAGCCCTACAAAATGTTCAGTTCAGGATGGCACGAAGAATAGAACAAGATCTTTGTTCTTGGGGTTGGCATTTACATTTTGCTTCTTCAAATTATACATAATGCTATTTTTAAGATAAAGAAAACAGTACCTTTTTTTCCCCCCCCGTAAGAGCAAATAGCCCAGGCTCAGAAAGTTGCACAATTCCCATCTGTCGGCAGATAATTAGAAACATGTACTGCAGCAGACAGTGGTTTCTGGCCACCTGCCTTGTATCAGAGATGTTTGTGGTACTTCTGGTGCACTGAGTGATATTATAAGTAAATGAAACATAACATGAATTTAAAAGAGGTAAAAGTAGTATTGAGAGACAGACATTCCTGGGGACAGGACAGATGCTATCTATTTTGTTAGGGGTCCCCTGACGTGAAATGGAGGCAAAGGCAACCAGGAGATTGCAATAGGGGGAAGGAAAAGGAACTGGAGATCTTATTGCTGACTATTCAACTGTTGAAACTCTTTTTCTACCACCTTTTTGACCACAATCATTATTAAGAAAAAAAAAGTCACTCTGTGCCAAAAGCATAAAAGCCAAGAACAACAAACCTGAAACTGTGTGCTTCATAGTCCCCTAGATCATTCTAAAGCTAACCATAAACAGTAGACATCACACACTCATTTGACACTCTCTTTACAGTATGTCACTTAAAATAGGTTCCCAAAAGCCAGTGAAGGTCTTTGGTCATGAAAGAGCAGTACCGAGACACAGGATGGACTACTTGTATGTAGATGCTCCGTTATTCATCTGCCAGGAAGGGAAAAATCTGAGGATAGCTGGCCTTGCAGATTAGGTGTCTGGCAGAAGCACTGTGCCCAGAATATACTGGTGCCAAACAGCTATCTGTGAGAGGTATTATTTTCCTAGCAGCTCAAAGGACATTTCTGTACTGTTGGCAGATAACTATGTGAGTCACTACTTGCCTTGGGGGGTAACCTGTAAATGCCCAATATGTTCTTCATGAATATTTACTGATTCAGAGTTAAGTATTTATGCCCCAGTCATATTCTTGTACAGCAGTCTTTCTGTGCTTATTCCCCTCTCCTTCATTATCAGTGCTTGAATCGAGGTGAGGTAGAGATTAGCCACACTGCTGAGCAGTTTGCACACCTCTGCATGCCATGGACACTCACTGAAGCCATATTCAAGGACTGAGTGCTAACGAATTTGTCGTATCTTCATTTATTTCAGAAGCTTTTCTGGCTGCAGCTTTCTTTTTCCGATCACGAAACTCAGATGGCTCTGTTGAAAACATCAGCACAGGTACATTTTCCAAACATGGACTAAGTTTTGAGCAGCAAAACTTGGCCCAGATCTATACCAAAATTCTGGACTTTGGTAGCAAATTTAAAAGACCAAACTCAATAGCCAAGTAAAAACTCTGAGTACAAACTTATGTGAATCAAAACACACCACAACATCAGTAGAAAACCTGGGAAAGCATGCAAACTAAGAATTGCCAATACTGGTCTTGCAGCACGTTTCAGCGTCTTCTAGCTAACCCCTTTCAACCACCAAGAAGCGTAAGTGAACCAAGTACATTTATAACCTATGACTCAGTCGGCAACATCTTGAGTTTTCAAGAGCACCAGAAATCAAAAAAGCACAACAAAATTAAAGAAATACTCATGTTTCTTTGATATATAGGTTCACAGAATATATATAAACAGAAGAATTTATTGCTCCAACCCTGTGGGCCTGCACAGGTTTGCACAACTGGCTAAATAAGGAAGGGGGTTTACACTAATTTCTAATAAGAAGAGGCCAGTTTGGTTTTTCATTTGAAAGGTAAGTAATAAAATTTAGTTCATATATGCTCTACAACTTGTAAAATTTTGAATGGTTCCTCACCTCTCTGGAAAATTTCTGAGGATCTGCAGATCCAATATTGTTAAAAAGCTTGTGCTCTTTTAGGTGCTAAATCCAGGGAGTTTTCTTCCAAGCAATCCATGCAACTATGCAGACACGAAACTCAAAACCACGTTTAACTTAATGAATTTATATTGTCTTGGGTCTGATGTCCCACTTAACAAATACAGTGACTATGATCATTGCCCTCTATGTTCTTGAAAGAAAAGCTTGGTGAGTGGATGCTTTACAGTATTCTACACATCATTTTCCAGGTCTGCCAATAAGTCAGATTTCTCCTTCCATTTGTGAAGTTCCACATACATTCACGCACCTAATAAAACCAGGAAACAAAGAAAAAAGTCCCCCCTGACCTCAGCTACTTAAAGATACTGTTAATTTGCATGTAAGAATGAAACCTGCACTTATGCCGCACCTTAGTAACAGATACAGCAACTACGAGGTAGTCTTTTCTGAGGCTTTGAAATACCCTTTTTTAAAGTCTCTGAAAGCAGGCAGCTTTGCAGAACTGAATAACCAGAACTTTCTGCATGTTTGCTATGCAAGAAGTATAGATTTAAGTGATATGACCTGACTTCCAGAAGATAGGACGAACATTTTTTTATCAAAATTTTTACTAAAGTGCATGACACAGTCTTCAAGCTCAAATGAAAGAACCATATGTGATATAGGTGATCTCTATTATACCTTTTAATATGTAATGAGAGTTCATTAGGTAACAGAAATAGGAGAATATGAAAAAAACAAAGAAGAGTCACCTAAAAACAGGACTGAGTTGAGGGTTTCTCAACTATGCTGTACTGAATGAGACAGAGCAAAGCTGGTCTCACAAAATCTAGTGGAGCTGCTCACTGTCCACTTGAGACTGATACATGTCAAACTCAGAAAGAGTTCTGGGTGCCAGACTTTGGGGCACTAGCATGCTTCTGATCTGTTAGCTCTAGAGCTGCATGGGGAAAAAGCACAAGAATTTTCCATCAACCCTAAAGTAGCCTTTATATATAAACATACCTAAAAACGCTTGTACAGGTATTAACACAGACTGACATTTAGTGCCTGCAAACACAGAAGGAGCTGCGTCTACAGGGAGCTGGTTTCTAAGCCTGTTCGAGTGCTGGATGAGAGCGAGCCTCATTTCAGAAGCACTCCCACTTCCAGATTTCCTTTCTTCTTATTTGTATTTCTCAATGAAAAAGGAAAAAAACAACAACCAACAACAACAACAAATTCTCAACATCAGTCACTCTTGTTAAAATATGGTATCAAGCTTGCAATTGGCATAAAATCTCCCAGTTTCTCTTAAGTAAGTGAAGTGTCTCTGATTTACAGTACTGTAGATCTGGATCATCCTTTTGAAAATAAAATCTGTTTATGAAATGCACATTTAAATCCCATCCTGTTGTCTTCCACCAAGTGATTAATTATCATAATCTGTGTGCTAAGTGATGTGCAAACTATGAGGATATACATGCTCCCTGCTCTAGACATTGTTCCATAATATCTTATCAGACTGCTTTAATACTGAAAGCAGTGTCATTAGTAACTTGCTTCTCTTCATCTGTTTTCAGGTTGAATAATGCCTCCTTTGCAAATACACTAATTTATGTGCATTTCCTTTGCAAGTAATGCTAATCACTTACACCAGCTCTCCCTGCAGTATTAGTCTTTGATTTACTAGATTTTTCCGAAGCTAAAGAACAACGTCTGGAGAAGCAAAAAATGCAATTTCGCTTGTTTAACACATATTCCCACCATATAGCTTCTACCAACGCCATATCCAACGAGGCAAATTAGAAGCCTAAGTCCAGTTCACTTCACTTTCGTTGACTTTCCCTCGTAAAATACCCTCATCTCTCATATGAAGTCAGCTGATACTGCTGGCTTCGCAAAATTTAAATCTTCACATTCAAAAGCACAGATTTTTCTCTTCTTTCTGTTACCTGCCTTTGTTTGTCTTAGCCTTGCCATGCAGCCTTACACACTGATCGAAAGGTGTGAAGTGCCTGGAATGAAATTTTTACCTCAGCAAATACAAGTTGTAGGTGGAGTTTGTGACTTGTTCTTAGACACATCTCCAAAGGAGACCTCCAGTAAGCATGACGTGTCATATACACAGCTGCTGTCTCCTTTTGCTTGGGAGCCCTCAGCACTTCCTGACCCTCCCTCTCCTTTCACAAAACTGAAAGGATAAACGTATGTTTGGATATAGTCCCACTCCAATTTTAGAGTGTCTCTCATAGCCTATAACATTTTTCTCACCAGCAGACAGGGCTACTCTGAGTTTTGTGCTTTCTTCTACATTTTGCCTCTTAAAGACACCAAAGGTCAGCACTTCATGTCACACAGCTTTGTTCGGTTCCAGTGGCTTTAATGGAGCCGTGCTAATTTATTTCAGCTGAGGATATGTACCAGTGGCTTTTTTTTCAGGGAAAAGGAAATGTCCCCAACTGGCCAAATAAAATAGCATCTCAATTTCTTTTCAAATCTATATTTTAATCCAGTAAATAATTAAGCCTACACCCTATAATGCATTCGTACTTCCAGTGCTATGGAGGAGGACCAATACAGCTTTCAGTACCTATGGGTGCACTGCATATGACCAGTATATCTCGGTGAAATCCCCAGCAGATCAAAGCAGACGTTAATATATCTTTAACAGAAACAGGCAAATGATTGACTGACTCACTAAGTGCTATCCAGTTTCAAACCTTTTAAATATGTCAGATATTTGTTTTTATGCCATGAGATTCTTCCCAAAGGATGATATATTCAGTATGTGGAAAAATTATACACCACTCAATCAAGTTTACTTGGATCTTTCTTACTGTTATTTTATGGACAAAAGTAAGAACCTTAAGCTCTGAGGTACCAAGGCAGGAGATCACCCACCATCAGTAGCTGTTCTGTTGCACACCCCAGCTCCAGGCTTATTACATACAGGTGAAGGATAGAAGTCTGTTTGCAGCATAAATCATTACGGCTCTCCTTCTTATTTCTTGCCAACATAGACAATTGCCTGGTACTTTCCAAACAGGAAACAAACAAACAAACTTAAAAAACCCCACAACCCACCCTGCACAAAACCCCTCTAAGCATAAGAAAGAAAAGAGATAAAAAGGTGGCACACTACTAAAAGTCACACACTACTAAAAGTCACACACTACTAAAAAGAGAACCCCCTGGGTATTTATGCTTTGGTAGACTGTATTTTAAAAGCTAGTGATATGATATACCGAAATGCAGTATATTACTACACTCAGGGGAGAAGAATATTCCATACTCTGGAGGAAAAATCTGGAGCAGAGAGGTCTTCTGTCCTTGCATGTAAGTGATCTTCATGGGAGGCGCACAGGCAGGGAGACCCCGTCCCTTGGAGACACCAGACATACTTGTGCCATAACTTGTCATTCAAACTTACAGAAAAGATCATTGTTAGAGACAAAGCCCTGTGTTAGTGGAGATCATGAGAGTTCCTTTTAAGACTGCCAACTTCCAGAAAAGGTAGCTAGCTGTGCGTACCTGCCCCTCAGTATCACCATCAGGAGATGGGTGCAACTGACACCCAGAATCTAATCTTCCATTTCTCATGAGATTATTCGAGTTGCACCCAGACACTTCTCACAGTAGTTTCTGATCTTTTGTCTCGTATCAGGTATCATATGTAGACTGTCTCCCAGAGTCAAAAATGTTGCAAATAAAAGCAAGCCTGACACTATCTTAATCTGTCATATAGTGATTCATTACAGTTTGGTAGCCGGTCTCAAAACCTTCAAGACAGGCTATGTGATGACTTTATTCCTTCCTCTTCCAAGTGGTCCATAGCATTCTGATCTTCTCAGTGTGCTTACCACACACAACCATAAATTTTTCCTGCCCAATATCAAACCACTTTACCAACCTGGTGCTAGAGGGACAATTAGTTGGAAAGATGCAGCAAGGATTACGTTACCCTTACACAGCTGAAGGTACCAGTGTCTCCTAATGCTTTCTAGATTCTAATCTGGAGCTGTAAGAAACACTGGATCATCCTACAGCAATACCATCAATGACTCTTCTCCCTATAATCTTTGGCTGGCCGAAAGACTGCAAACATCCTTTACAACTGCATTACTCTGCCATAATGCCTTCATCGATCTAATTCTGCTGAGGTTGGAAGGTTGCTTTAACAGAGGTTATCACTCAAATTTACCAAGAGAGCAAAGATGAATGGAGGTCAGCAACTTTCTTTCCTTCCCTCATCTGCCAATCTATTCCCAGAGTATCTGCACCTTGTCCTTTGTATTTCTGGACATAAGGGACCAACAGGACCAGTAAAACTTTGTAAAATACCAGGGACTGTAATGGCTTTTATGTCAAATTGGGAAATTATTTCAAAACCCTCCATTTCCACTGGTTTCTACCTTTACAAATTCTCTCTTTACCTTGGAATTTGAGACAGGACTATCTAATAGCTTGGTACAGACCAAGACAGCAGTTACAGTTGCAACAGAATATTTGCTAGTTTCATCTTTTATGCCATTATAATTTTAATAATTTCAAAGGCTTCATAGTCTGCGATTGATGCCTTTGCCTTTAGATTAGATATGCACATAAATAAATTAATTAAACAGAGAGAATATAGAAGATGGAGTAGAAGCCGAATTCTGCTTGCTACTACATGAGCATTAAAAATGTGGTTTTTTAAATTGATAAAAATCTGAAGTGAGAAAACACCACTGAAAGAATAAATGCTAATAGTTCTTAAGACAAACAGGCTTATTGCTCAGCTGGAATATTTCAGGCTGTCATTCAGGCAGGATTTTAGTTTTGTTCTACGTATACTTAGAAGCAATTATGATAATTCTGTAGACTGAAAGTTACTGGTAAATTGTTAATATTAGTCCACTTTTAAAATAAGCAGGTTCATGGCCACAAGAAATTGAAAGCTCTGTGAAGTCCACTTTGTACCTTAAAGCAGGAAGCTGGGAGGAAGAGAAAAAACTGCTATTAGTGTGGCAGGGAGCTCACTGGAGTACAACAGGAAAGAAATGCACAGAACAGTGGGTGAGTACACAGAAACAGAAAGGATCGTGGGTATTCAAAAAGTTAAAAGAACAGCTGAGACCTGCACACTGCCAAATGTCAATTTTGCTCTATTATACCTCTGCACCAAATTACCAACTCGGAGGCAAATTTGACCCCAACAATATGCAACTTGGCACAGCCATAATGAATCAGGCATAAAAATGTCAGCAGGAGTACTGAAAGGGCATGGGAAGTATAGAAAGCAAGAAGATAGTGCAATAGCACTTGAATGGTGTAAGAGGATATAACTATAAGTAATGGGAAGCCATTTAAAAA
The DNA here is from genome assembly GCF_965638725.1 of Aptenodytes patagonicus. Taxonomy (NCBI): domain Eukaryota; kingdom Metazoa; phylum Chordata; class Aves; order Sphenisciformes; family Spheniscidae; genus Aptenodytes; species Aptenodytes patagonicus. The sequence goes on along the minus strand of NC_134949.1, from coordinate 97,140,247 downwards.
AATGGGCCATTGAGGCTGAACAGCAGGGAAGAAAAACAAGATGAATTAGACCACAGAACTGTCTCCAGAAGGAATCCCATCTCATGAGATGTTTAGAACAAGACTCAATGAAGTAGTAAAAAATGTACTGTAGGAGACAATATTTCAGGTCAAAGAAGGTCTTTTTCTGTCTCTAACTCTGTTCATTACATGCACTTCAGAGAACCAAGTAGAGAAAAACAAAGAAAGAAAGTGGGGAAAAAAGACTGGCTAGAAGCAGTATCCTGTTCATATAGGTGAGAAACGGTAGGAGCTTTCCAGCAATGGTGAGAGTTGAGAAAATATTCTCGAGACGGACATTTTATGCAGGCTATATACAGGGGGTTGGGAAAGAAAAAGGTAGTGCTGCAGGGGGAAAAAAAAGTTGTACTATTGGGGAACAGGCCATACAGATTTGAGAGGAAGTAGGAATGTACTGTACCTATGCTCATTTGCATAAGTACTGTTGTACCTACAGGTTTGTTAAGGACAAAAAGATAGAAGACTAGATTTAAAAAAAAAAAAGCAAGAGAGATCAAAGGGTGAGAAACCGCAGCTTTATGGCAATTCACAGATTCACAGGCCAGGCAGAAGTGCAGATGCCAGAACACGGGCACAGCTCAGCTCTCCATGCCAGGGACTATACAAGGGCAGCTCAGCTACATAAGACTTGTAGGTACCCAAGCAAGAAAACCAGAAAGTCAGACAAAAGAGGAACAGCAGAAAGGGAGGGCTCTGAACTACTTACTGCCAACGCTAGGGAGAACTGTCCAACCACAGCTGGATGCCAAAGTAGACATCCTGAAAACAATCAACACAACGTGCTGGTTCGTGGAGCCACTGGAGAGCACAGATAAGGTCAAATACTTTCTGCCAGGTAGCAAACTGATAAGGCCTCAAGAACACATGCTCTTTCAACAGGGGTATGTGGGGCCAAAGAAACAACAGGGACTGTTGGACTCACCAGGGACAGAGACAAGAAAAACAGGACTGTAGTTATCGACCTAGGATTAATAGTTAGTTCACTCCTACATTAAGGGCATTGTTTGACAGAGCTGGAAAATAATATTTGCTGGCACAGTCACAGAGCATTACTTTGTTTGATATGAAAATGTCAGTGAACATCTCTTTCAATTATTATTCCTTTCCTATTCTAAAGCAATGTTTATTCCACACAAACCTAGCGTTATCTCAGTTTAATTCAGAGAATTACTCATACCAGTGAAGCTGAATAAAAAATAAGGTTGTGCAAAATGTTACAAAATACAAAACCCATGTAGGACATTTAGGATTGATCTTCACAAAAGGAAAGAAAACTGCCATCCAAGCTAACAGGCTTTGTTGTAGGTTCCCTGGTTTTAACCATGCATAATAATAACAATAAACAGGATGATAAATCTTTAAACACTTAAGTAGAAGTTTCCATGAACTACTTCACAAGCTTCTTTCAGTGGAAGGAGTAGAATATTTTCAAATCATCTGACAGTAATCTAAGACCTTTAATTCACACTTTCTACAAAGCACATAACATGCTATGTCTGCCTGCAGTGGAAGTGGTAAGTTTTAAATACAGATGCCAGACTTACCAGATGTCTAGATGTACAGGCACTATATATATAAAGTGAGCACACAATACCATCAATTACACGATCAGAATCACCTCCCTTTTCTCAACAAAACCAATGGAAATCTGAACTTCCAACACCATAGACTAGCTGGCCACTGAGTCAGAAAAATCTGAAAGAGGGATCAGAGTACAGTCATACATTTCTTTCTGCATCTTTTATAAAACCACCTGTAAGCGCACAGTGAGGCTTACCTCCCTTCCAAAATGTCCACAACTAGATATACCAAGTCCCATCCTAGTGCTCACGCAATTCAGGGAGTGGCCTATGTTGGCCCCACCTCTCTAAGAATTGCTGGAATAGATACTGTCTTAGGCTTCATGCCTTTACATTGCTGTGTTCCTCCAGCTCTTTACCTCACCCTTCACAAGCAATCTGAGATCTGATGCAGTGCTCTTACCAGCTCTATGACACAGCCAGATGCATGCCAGAGTCTGGATCTGTTAATCCCTACACAGCCAGAGGATGCAGAAGAGATGCCCCCATAAGAAGTGCATGGCTGGATGCTGTGGTCAGGATAATCACCAGGTCCAGAAGGTATGAATGAACAAACAGTGTTGTTTAAGCTGGAAATCAAGATTCCCAATGTCTCCACTGTGTTTTGAACAAACAGTGTTGTTTAAGCTGGAAATCAAGATTCCCAATGTCTCCACTGTGTTTTGAAAGAAAGCAGGGTAAATTCTGATCATGTAAGGGAAGGCAGTTCCTTCCCTTCAGCCGGAGTCAGAGGGCAAGCAATGTAAAACTTGGGCAAGGTTTCAATATTAAAGGCAAGGCTAAAGTGTGCTAAAGCATGCTGGTGGGAATGCAGAAAGAGTATGTGCAAGAATATCATCATGGTAGAAATTACACATGGGGGGGAAAAAAAGAAACAAAACAAGCTGATTTTGGAAATCAGAAATCCATTTTTTTTAAAAATTGTTGTTGGGATTAAGTGTGCAGACACAGTTTTATTCATCTCCATGTGGTTCTTTCTGCTGGTTGCAGATCTCTTACAGGGTCCTCTATGCAGTCAGGGTATGCACTTCTGCAGTTTCTCAACAGGCTATTGTCAACTGTCTGTCAAAGGCAACAAGTGGAAGTTTATGATTTCCAAGATACACAGACAATGGATGCAAAGCAAGTAGTATGTAAGACGGAGGTCTTCAAAATGGGCAGCTGCAGAGCTATGAGATCGATATATCAGACAATTAACTTGGTGTTTCAATGACAGATGGTAAGTAAGAGCATGATCACCAGATGACAACAGTTATGTAGAATGAGCTCTCCCCAGTAGAAATACAGTGGTTATAGGAAAGGCTCTGCAGCAAGATGCTACATTTTCCAAATCCTCTATCTGGCATCTACTAGTTAACTACAGTTATTTTAGAAAGGAAATAAAATATCAGGCAGTTATCAGAAAAAAAATTGAGAAGTTTCATGTGTTTTATCTGCTCTTTTTTTTTTTTTCAACTTACCAGAAAGTAGCCATAAGAACAGAAAGAGATGACTGTTTCACCAGATAACCCCGTTGCAAGTCCCGTTTAAGCCCATCACTAGCCTCTGCTATCAGGTACGTCTGTGTGATTCTAGAGCAGATGCTCCAGATTTGCGCAAAAGGGCAGCCGCATGTGGCATTTTGGCTGGGTGTCTGTGGGGAGAGCTGGCAGCAAGGTGACCCCCTGGGACTGCCTTGTTAGAATTCCACAAAAAAATCAAGGGGGTGTTTGGGATGATGATTATGGTGCATCAGCTGGAATCACTTCCCCTCTGGATGCTGCTAAATCATCTCTGACAGAAACGGTTTATCCCCAAGGCTCCTGAAAACATTTCTGAGCCACAAATTCTTTGTCTTTGCAAAGGTCTTGACCTGACTGAGGGCAGATATCTCCTAAACATTACCATGTGAGATAACACTCTCTAAAACCTTTTATCCCTTCTCAAGTCTCCTACCAATCACACCAACAGAATACTCTACTATACCGAACAATAAACACAGTGTGTTTTTCCAGGCTTTGCCAGCAGCATTCACCTAATACTATTTTGTTTACACAGAAATCTGAAGGCTTGCCCATTGCCATACAAGGAAAAGTTCTTAAAAATTTTTCAAGCTTCTTTCCTGCTCAAAACAGGCATGCCAAGGGAGCGCAAGTGTAGCAAAAACTAGAAGTATTTGGAAGCCCAGTATCAAACACAGGCATCCTATCACTGACACTGAGCCAAGCTCTATGTTGATTTTTTTCCTTGCAATTACACTGTCTCCAGCAGTGCTGTGAGACCTTTATTCTAAATGTTCTCTTGACTAATAGGAGTCTTGAGTTAGCTGAAAATGCTGTATAGTTGTGTAGAAATTTCCTGCAGAACTAAAAAATATGTTCTTTCTATAATTGCATATGTGTCAGAAAAAACAGGCTGCCAGAGCAGGAACAGGCTGAACAAGGGAAACAAGTAATGGGGTAAGAAGATTAAGGAGGAAAAAGTTGAACTAATCTATCAGAAAAACAACAACAAAAAACTCACAACAAGTAAGGGGGAAGCAAGGATCAATGGGTAAAGAAGAATCATGGATATGATGGGAAGAGGAGGCCAGATCTGCGCTCACTGAGCTCTCACCCCTCCAGATTTAGTATGAAAGTTTCCTGGAGTCTCCCCATTCTTCTGCGGCCAGAAGGGATGGAGGGAAAGGGAGGAGAAAATTTATGGAGGAAAAAAGAAAAACAAACAACAATATTAGTTCTTACTCTATTAGAACTAATGTTCCTATGTCAAGCTAGGCAAGTCACTTAAACTGAGTGCTTTACTGCTGGTTATTCATCATGTGTTCCCCATTTTCATGTTCAGCTTGAAACATGATTTGCAGAAGTGCTGAGCCCTCACAGCTGCAGCTGGGAATTGTGCTTGTACTCTGGGAACTGCTCAATGAGAATTGTGTTTCTATATATAAAGTATAAGTGTTATAAACTTGTTGTCTATGTATAGTGTTAACTAATGCTAAGTATGCTAAAAAAGAAGAAAAAACCAAATTCCTTAGGCATTACAAAATAGACACCCAAAGGAGGTAATTTCATACGTCATTTCCAGTACTATCACCCTAGTTCACAGCAATTTGCTGAAAATAAGCATCTTGTAGTATGTGGATACTAGAATAAGCACTAAAAACAATAACGCTGTCTCCCAAGACAATTTTAAATAGCATGTAACAGGTGAGGTTTAGAGACCTGTACTGAACGATGGGGAGAAAACCAAGTAGCTGCTCATCAAGCAAGAACTGCCCATCTGGCAAATGAGGTGAGGCTTCACAGACAAAAAAAATTAAACACATTCTACAATCCCACCTCCCTTGTAAGATATTATACAAAGAGGCCTAATTAATTTTTAAAATTTAACTCTGGCATTTCCTAGTAACTGCGGCTTTGATTTTGCAATTTCAGTTGTGGTCATTATGGGAAAAGTAGCATCTCACTGCCATAAATTCCTGAATCCCATAAAAAGGTTTCAACATTATATATACCTTTTAGGGGATTTTCCAGCTGAGAGAGAAAGTAAGCAAAAGCAGAATTAGTACATCAGTGGTCACATTACCCACGCTCAGCCTCTGTGCAACAAGTCAGGACTACATCTGCTCATCCTCAAAGGAAGCTTAGGTTTAAAAAGCTTGGGCTAACTCAGCCCTAATGGAGTGGGTTGCAGGGGAAAGGGGAAAGATGTTGTTTCATTCTCATGAACAGCTTTAGGTTGAAGATTTTATGCTGAAAATGGTATCGTTGATTTAGTTTCCTTAAGCCAACTACTACCGAAGTCAAAACTTATAGGGACGCACAATTTAAGTGTTAGTTAATAATGTCTTGGGGAAGAGGCGAGAAGAAACAGGAAGAAAAAAGAAGTGCAGATGAGAGAAAGGAGATAGTACATTTAACATTTTGTAAATATAAACAAACACACACACAAAATCAAGTTATACGGTAAGTCCTTTGCTTGCTCAACATATTGCAGTGATTTAAAAACCAGAGTGCCTAGACACAGATGAAACATTTGGAGACTACATATGCTACCACATAGGGTATGTGGCATCATAAATCACTTGCACAGACAGAATGAAAACCTTGTGATTTTAAATGTTGCTGTTGAAACAGAGTTAATAGTAAACTACGCAACTTGACTGCCTCCATCGCACTATCCAAACCTGCTTCCTTCTTCCCCCTTCCCTATCCTTAACCCTCCCTCAAATTTAAAAAAAATAAAAATAAAAAATTAAAAATACAGCTTGCCTTCTGTTCCCATGGAAGCATCATAGATGAATAAATACAAAAATTTACTACTTTTGAAACAGCAGCAATCACCTGGTAAATATACTGAGACATATTTGTTTTGTTAATATCATTTGTATCTGCCAACAGTAGTTTTGAATTTTTCCCAGGGCATAACAATTAAATTTGCTAGCGCTTCACACATGTATAAGGCAAAGTATGTCATATGGATCTGGGTGTCTGGGTCTTTCTACAGAACTTGATAGGAATCATGGATTTCCTATTTATTCTGTCAAAAAAAGAATTATGAGCTGCTCATCCTCTGGCTGGAAGGTATCCACAAGAGTACTATAAACTCTCCATTTAGAAGGATGCATTTGTGTACTTTGAGTATTTATAGGTGCTATGACATCATAATGCTGGGAATCATAGTATTTATATGTTTTCTGTAAAGGAATCATTTACAGTAAAGCTATTAGAGAAAGTGAAGAATACTAGCTAGTCCATCAACAAGTGCTACATAAACACAAACAAGATTCATAAGATAAAAAACATCCTATGAACTTAATATTAATCACATAGCTGGAAATTAATTTCACTTATGACATGCACATTTGAGGAAAAGAAACCCGGGGCAATAAATATTAAAAAAGGGGTGAAATAAAAGGAAGAATGTTTTACTAAAAATATGCTAGTCTCCTGTTCACCTGCTATATTAGTTGTCCTTCAGCTTTGTCCTCCAGTTTTGCCTGTGACACTTACTCTGTTCTGCAGGGTAATTGATAGTCATTACATCAGATGTGGGTTCACCCTACTCTTGCTCTGTGCAAATGCCTGCAATCTGAAAAATGTTTTGTTTTTCCATGCATGTAATAAAGTAGTTGTCATACATGGCAATTTTGCATGATGTTGCATCTATTCAACAGGGAACGCAGTTAGCACAAGGGAACGAATAAAAAGAATAATCTACTTTTGTATGAAATCAAGTTTTAATGAAATTGTCATTAATATTTATGTTAACTGTCATCAAAACCTAAAGAGACACGTTAACATTAGAATCTAAGCAGCCTGGAATCACATTAGTCTCCAGTTTCAGAGAAAAGCTGCTTTAAATGCAAAAGCTCTGATTTCTGTTCTAGCGTTGATTGTTTCTTTTGAAAGTGTTCCTCCCCACATCCACCCTCATCTTCCTTCCAGATGTTCATGGAGCAAACACCAAGTGGTTTGGATAAATGAATGCATGCAGTTGTAAGGGCAAATTGACTTCTATTTGTTGAAAAGTTCTCTAGTAAGACTTGCTGATGACAGAACAGCAAAATGTTGCCTCCGCACAATTCCCAGTTCCCTAGCTACTGATTTCCTAATGTCTTATCTTTTCAGTGGCCAGGATGCAGAAGAGCTTCCTGTTGAGCACCAGGAATGGACTCTAATAGGAAGCCGATTTTTAAATGTCATTATTATGGTCAGTGGATTATTGAAGGTTGCATTCTACACAACTTGAACAAGTCCACGTGTGTTGGAAGTGATCACTTCTGATAAAGATGCACAAGCTACGTGTACAAGAGCAAGATATAGCAGGAACATATGAAGGGAAGGAACCTCTGTCACCTGTACAGGCAGAACTTACCCTTCCTTCCACAATACCCTCATGGAAAGCTGTGCAGCTTGAGTTCCAGCTCAAATCTTTTTTTTTTTTTTTTTTTAATTTTCTATTTCTTCTCATCCTCCTGACTTAGAAATCAGCCAGGCATTATAATAAGCATGCATTTCTGTTTTGCAACCAGCTACACATTGCACTAAAGAACATGGCAGACTCTAAATGCATAAGGTATCTGATCACCCCCACCTTCTCCTAAAACAACAAAAAAAAAAACAAAACAAAAACCAAAACAAAATCCAAACCTGAACAAAGCTCAGAACAAAACTCATTATCATACACATGCACACTGGCAAACGTCAATATTCAGGCTTTCACACCTCTAATTAATCCCACATGGCTACAGAGGGCAGTGAATTTACAGAAAGTCCCATACCATGTTTTCTTTAAAAAAAAAAAGCAAAACCAAACAAAACCCCCCAAAACCCCCAAACCAAACAGAAAAAACCCCACCACCACATCAGGCAAAACTATTCCTTTGAAAACTTTTTATACATCCTCTTTTTCATCTCAGCGGATGGAAGGGAGCAGGATCTGTCCTAGTTAGCTCAGGGTCAAGACCAGAAATGGAGCCATTGCTGTTCATCTGTGCCCCAGACAGTACCTTTTACGAAAAGCACCATCAGAGAAATTGTTGCAATTCGTTTATAACTGCCTAGTGTGCTCTGTCCATACCGAGCTGGATTAATCAATCATTAGCAACCTTAACTGCTAGTGGATTTTCAGTCTCACAGATTAAACACTAAATGGATGGCAGTCAGGTACGGACACTGCAAGGACAATTCAAACCAGGCTCCAACAGCTCCTTCCTTCCAGGCAGGCAGTCTCCAGGGTCCTTGTTGGCCAGGCGAGTGCGTGCTGCAGGAGGTACCAGCTGTGTCTGCGGTAAGTGGGTATCTCCAGTTCTCCGTGCGACTAAGTTTTCCAGGCCATGCGTCTGAGTGCTGCTTCCCTCCTCCTGAGGGAAGCCAGAGGGACGGTGGCAGGGAGCAGGCTTGGCAGCTGAGATAAGGCGAGAGTCAACCCTCACTGCTTAAACCTTGTTACTGCCTCACCAGCAACTGGAACTGCCTTGAGGGGCGATGGGGGCTGCTGGACATTACTAGAAGTTATCAAGCTAGAAATGCCTTTTACTGTTGGGGAAGACTATCTGGAAGCACATAACCAAACACAGAGATGGCTTTGGTAATGTTACCGGTAATAAGAGACCTACCGATTATTTTACAGTCAGTGGAAGCACTGGTCCCTGGCCAGAGGTAACTCTGCAGTGGAAATGCATTTGTCAAAAACAGATTCCTTCCCTCAGGTACCAACTATACCAGCAAAACAATGATGAACTGTCCCAAGAGGCATTTTTTCAAATCTGTTCTATCTCTTACAGTCATTTTTAGGCATCTAAAAAAAAGGTTATAATTTTTCATGGAAGGCATTTTCAAAATATTAGGGCCATGTATTTAGGCAGAAATAGGTACATGCAAACCCTCCACTAAATAAGTCCTTTGGGGAATCCTAGATCACAGACTTTGGGCTGTTTGTTGGCAGGCCTCTTGTTTAAAATAACAGTTTAAAAAGGCTTAACGACGCGGCTCAATTTTTTTAAAACCCGAGAAATTTTTTGAGAGAACAATAGGCAAATCAAAGTGTTACAGGAAAACCGGAAGGAAAAGAGCAAAGTCCAGTCCTCAATCTGGAAAAAAAACCAAACCCAAAACAAACATCTGAGAGGAGTTTATAACTGAGGTCTGTACATATTCCATGGCACATGAAGGGGGTGGCCCCATAGTGACTGTTCACTGCCTCTCCTAATAAAAGAGAGACAAGCCTCATGGCTGGGGGGTGCTGCGGGTTCTGTAATGCAGCATGCCGCAGGATACTGGGATGCATTAAAAGCTTACATGGCCTCAAGAAGAAACTGGACAAGATCAAGGAAGAAAAATCCATTAAAGGCTGTAAAATACATAGAAACTACCCTCTGACTTAGGAAGCCCTTGGCTTGAGGCTCAGGGGGAATATCACATGCCTACCCGTTTCCTATATTCTTCCCTAAGCATCCACCTTCAGCTCCTGCGAGACAGGATACTGCACCAAACAGACCCTTGATTTGGCACATGTAATGCAATCACTTAAAAAAACAAACGAACGAACAAAAAAACCCTGCAAGTGTTTTTGCAGTTCAATTACTGTAACATTTTGCAAGCATCAGAAAGTTTGAAGAGTTGCTTATGGTCTTTTAACATAAAATTCACATTCAGTTCTGAATTCCTTGGAGATTTAGACAAACCAATGGATGAAACAAAGAAGTAGGTGAGGGCTTTTTCTTTTTTACCTCCAAGTTTGTTTTGTTTTCTTTGTTAACACATGCAGAAGAAGGTTTCTTTTAAAGTATTCATCTGATAGAGCCAAATAAAACACAAGTATGCCACCTCTGTGCCTGAGTTGTTTATATTTGTATTACCTATGCTAGTTTTAGTGAGAGAGATGAGAGATGGTAATGGAGAAATCAAAATGGGATAGACTTCGCTGCAGTGGACAGATGTGGAACTACATGCTGTTTTCTCCCTGATGAGCCAAAAAAGAGAGGAAAAAGTGCAGGAAAAACACATGACAATTTTTTGCAGGATACAGTATGACATTCATGTTATAAGAATATGCAAAAGAATCAGTTTTGTTTCTTGATATGGCAAATCCTTTTCCTAGTTCTATATTTTTTCTTGAATTCTTTTATTCAATAGCTACAGAGTATATTTTTGGGTCCTTTAAAAAAAAGGGGGAGGCAAAAAATCCCTTTATATGCATACACAAAAGCCCACATCCAACCATTTAGAAACCAAGTATTAGACAATTATCGTAGCTGAAAGTTATGTCCATTATTTCATTTGAATCGGAGTTTTACAGGAGCCAGAGGGTCTTGTGCTAATATCATTCCCCTAAAGCAGGTTCTACAAGACTCCATACATTTTTGTAGTAAGTCTTGAAAATTACAGAGCAACTTAAGCGCACACTGATTTCACTTCCTATTCTCACGGGCTACACCTACTCACAGGTTTATGTTTGTGGGGATTTCCCACAAACAAGTGCTAGAGAGATCTTACTTATTTTTGCACCTTTTTTTTCTTGTCAGTTGGGATCTAGACACATCTCACTTCTATTTCTTCTCCCCTCCACTATGCTACTACTGAGCTGAGGGGGCTGAACTAACATCGTTCATACACCAAGAGGAAAAACACTGCAGTTGAGGCAGCAATAAAGCAAGTTCCACTGCTGCTCTCATCAGTGTGTTTCAGTCACTCATCCAGAGCAGCTGGACATGGAAGGCAAATGCCATACCTCTGCCCTTGCCACTGACCTGGATTAGAGGGGCAGTAGCTTTTTCCAGCACTGGTCACCAGTTTACTAGAAAGCAAAAATAGATCCTTCAGTTTATATCCTTCAGAGCCACAGAGTAATAAAAGGGTGGGAAAGCTTCAAGGCAACGTTCATCCTGGCTGGACTTGATCTAATGACCTATAGGTGAAAAGCTCTATGTATCCCATTACCGCTTCTTTGAGTCATCCCGACCCTTTGTTCCCCACCTTTATTAAAAGACCTGAAGATTAATGCAGGGAACAAATGTCAGAGAGATAAATCTTGGTCTGTGTTACATCTCAGAAGTGATGTTACACAAGTGTAATTTGGGGGAAAAGGTGTTTTGGTGGGGTTTTTTTGTTTTGAGTTTGTGGGTTTTTTGGGTTTTTTTTTTACATACAACAAAAATCACCATAAAATCTGATAGCGCTGATAGGTGTCTAGCTTGAGGCTTCTATAACTTTGAAGCAATCGTAGGTAAAGATCTTGTTCAGAGTTTAAGTTTTACAACATTAAATGGCTTTATTATCTTTCCAATTTCAAAGCAGACAAGTAACTCAGTTCCTCCAGGAACACAACACAATTAGTAATCTGCAGACATTGCAGAACGATTAGGTTTTTTCCTAACAAAACGAAAATCCTCTAATTATCTTTAAAATACCTGTAGCTTATCTTGCTTTTAAATTTAAAGAGGGGGAAATGTATGCCAAATTAGAATTAAATGCATCTTATTTACCTGGCTTTCTATCTTGGTCAAATTTGGACTATTGTTTCAAATGAGCAATCACTCTTTACTTTCTACCATCATCAAGCTGTCGTTTAGTTGAGATTCTCTTCCTCTGCCTTTATTTTTAGGTGTTTGTGTGATCTTGCTGAACTGAAAGGCAGGACTGACTTGCTTTTGACTGTTCTGGACAAATCTACGCTGACTCAGATAATTTGTAATCTAAAAATGCATTTTCTGTCTTCCCCTGTTTTCATTTGGAAGCTGATTTTGCTTCTCATACAAGAATTCAGGACGTTCAAAATAGTAAGAAATGAAAAATATCCTGAAATTAGTGCTGACCCTGCTCTTGCTCCACTGGTTAATTTTCTGCAACCTTAGATGTTGGCACCTGCAGCATCACATTCTTAAGTAACTACTCATTTTGCAGCTAGCTCTTCCACTACTTTTACCCAGAATTTATGCTTAGATAAGCATACACACATCCCCAAAGTATTTAGGTAAGTTCTCAAGACTTTCTATTAAGTAAACAGCATGTAAAGATCTGCAAGTGATGAGAGGAAAAAAATACACCATTTTTAAACACTTAATCATGAAATAAGTGCCTTTAAAAGCATGATTCATAGATGTATACATTGGCACAAATATCCTTGCTTGCTGTCTCTTTACACGGCTAACGCATACTCATTTAATGTTTTCCCTTTTCTTTTGGGAGCTCTCTCATTGCACATCCCCTAAATGATTTCAAGCAGTTCAGGAGTTAGCCCAGAGGGAGTAGGGGGGAAGGCACGAAACCCTCTTAAATATAAATAACAAGCTAAATGCTGGTTCCTTTTAGGTTTAAGCTGGTAGGAGGAAGAAACTATTTTGCACTTTCTTCTGTGCAGACTCGGAGTGCCTGGCACTTTTTTTGCCACCCCCCAAACCACTAATTCTCACAGCACATAAATAGCCCCTAACCTGCAGTGCAAAATGACACTCCTTGGCTCTACGTACAGATGAAGCGAAACTGTCCTGGTTTTCTCTCTGCCAGGATTAAACTGGAACTGTCATACTATAAGTATCAGGTTCCTGCTGTAGCTTTTTACATGTTTAATTACTCGAAGTTTATGTTTTGACCTTTTATTTCCCATCATAAGTAATTTTCTCCCCTGCTTCCAATTCTTCAGTCCTAGAGAGAGCTGAGCAACAGTTAACTCTACACAAAATAGCCCTACCAATTGCCACTTTTTCCGTGAAGGGTCTTTGACAGGTTTTCCCACCACCTTCTGCCTCCCCCCAAGACAAGAGAGACAAGTATTTACAGAAAGAATTGACAAAATTTGAAGAAGCAAAACATGACAGTTGAGTACATTTTTCAAAAAACATAAGTATATACCTCTATGTTATTCAAACCATGGTATTTTATTTAATGAGTGAATCAGAAAAAATTATTGCTCAATAAAAGCTATAGAGACCATATACAATGTACAGTTTGGGATAAAACTAAGAAATCTGGAAGAATATCAGTAAATACCAAAACCATTTTAAGAAAAACATATGGTCCATGACTCTAATATTGAAGGGAATTGCCAGAGAACCAAATTTTAATCCTTCTCCACCACTAGCCTGCTGCATGTCTCTGACCAGCGCTAGTAACAGTTTTGCCTTCTGTTTTTTCCTTTTCACTTGTTAACTTTAATATCTCGCATACGGAGAATACCACAGTGGAGCTGGTGCTTTCTAATGTCCTAATTGCTCTAGCTGATCCCCCTCCAAAGTGATAAAGGAGTGGCCTCAAATACATGTTTGTTATCTCTGGACTACAACAAATCAAAGCTTCTGGTAAAGATGGTTCCAGCACTTGGAAAACTCGAATTTTACATACTGTTTCTCTAGTACATCTTCTCAGAAATACTGCATATACATCAAAGCTCTACTTTACGCATTGCTTTCTACAAAACCGTAAAACTAAAAGTTTATCTTCGACACACTCCTTCTAAGAGACCACTTAAAAAGTGGGATGAAGATCGCAGCTGAGATCTGTCCTTCTCTGGCACAGGGAGACTCCTTACAAATCAGGATAGAACTGATCTAGGCTTAGGCCAGAGCTTTCTTGAGATGCTGGTCCAAGACTGCACAATAAATCACTCTCCCCTTAACAAGTTCAAGATGTTGTTGCATACACAGCTACAGGTATGTTTTGAAAAGCAAACCAACCCTCTAAACTCGAGAGGACAGGTCAAAAAACAGGACCAAAAGACCCACCAAAAAGTAACAAACAAAAAAAAAAAGCGACGCAGTCACATTTCTTAGTGCTCTGGGAGGACGAGAGCTTACTCTAAAAGAAAGCCTCAGCTGAAACCAGGGCTATCTACTCTGATATAAACAATGACGACAACAATATGATCTGCCCAGTGAAAATATTAAGAATGCTGGAGGGTCCATTTCTCAGGAAAGCTATTTGTTTTGAATTATTCACCTAGTTCCTCAGTTAATAAATTCCAAGAATCTGGCTATTACATCCAGGCTATGATCTTTTACATTGTGTTTAATTGTCGTTACAAAAGATGAAATTCTCTGTCTTGTTTTGAAGCTGAGACAGAAATCATTACAAGAATTAAAAAAAAAACCAACAAAAAAAACCAAAAACCAAACACCACCAAAAACCTATAGCTCCCAGAACAGACAGAAAATTAACATGGCTTAATAAAATTCATGGTGGGCTTGTTATTGCTGTTGTTATCTAGAAGAGAATAAACATATTGACTAGTGCTCCTTCACAGAGAATCCCTCAACTGTCAGCATTCAGATAAGTCTGTGGCTATAAAGAAATAAATAAATGTTGATTTAGCTGTGTTATAAATATACTGTCCTTCTCGCATATGAGCAATTTATAGACACAAGAAAAGCACAATGCACAGAGGTCCAATGCATGGACCGGGGCTCCGTTCCAGTCCCCTCGGACTCAGGACAAGTCACGGGCATTCGAGTCCCATTCATTCATCGCTACCTTCAAACAAAGCCACTGCAAACTCCATGCTCAGTGCCATGACCTTTCTCTGCCATTTCTACCGTGAACAAAATGGTACTTTACTGATTCTTCTTAAGAGCACACGCAGGTTTTCACCTGTGATTTTCAAAGCAGCACTCCACATACAGTCTTTCTGTTGTATGCTCCACTTTTCAGATCCTCCTACAGAAACCCAAAATAGTTTGTCAGATCTGTATGTAAACCCTGTTTCTCTGTAAGGCCTCAAAGAGAATGTACATTCGTACTATAAGCATGCATCTACCTCTGTTGGATATTGCCAGCTGAGCTAGGGTTTCTTCACCATCTAATCCAAGCACATCAAAGCATCTTAGCAGCTCTGGAATGAATAACTACAGGTTTTCATGACATAATTTATACACACATCTAATGTGGTAAGCCAAAGACATCTGCAGTCCTGCGAAGCAATTTAAGTTTCAGAACCGTGGTCCTGCAAGTTCAGCCCAGCTCATAAGGCTTCACAGCGACTAACCCAACTCACCGTGCTCCCCTCCCCGATGGGACACAAGGTGGTATTAGTGAGACTGTCATGGAGCAGTGGCCACAGCAGTGCCATTGCCTGCGCTGCTTCCAGGCATCTGGTAAAGCCATCCAGCCACAGGTCTTTCAACACCAGCTCGGTGCACGGCAACATTTGGGATGTATTCTACCACTACAGGAGGTTTTTGTTAGATCTGCACCTGTCAGCATTCAGGAAATGCCAGCATCCCCAGCATTTGGGCATCCCCACATGTCCCGGTAAGTTCACACCTACAGAACAAGTTACAGCATTACCTTGGAAATTTTTATTTTTTAAATATTTTGATCTCTGATCAAAGCATTCAAAGTTAGGCTTCAGAAAGCAACTGTGTATTAGTTTCTCTTTTTGCTCAAACATTCCACACTGCTCATTTTATAGGGAATATCTTCCAATTCAACTGACCGTAACCTTTTTCTAATTTAAATTCCCCCATAAGCCATCCCTTGTATACAACCTGGCAAAGTGAGCTTGACCTGAATAACTGAAATTAAAAAAAAAAAAAGGTAGAAAGAATTTGATGCAACTCAATCTAGAAATTCAGAAAGGCCAAACTGTTGTCATATCACTGTATTACAGTAAATATAGCCCTTCCACTTCTCATCCTTCAAGTAATTTCTTGGGCTGACATGAACCAAGACGTTTAATTAGATACCAAGCTCCTGGAGGCAGAGGCATCTTCTGTCTGTAGCTATGAAGTTTCTAGTGTGGCTTTGGGCATGGTGAAGATAGTTTCCAAAAGAGCTTTGCGTAAATAATCTGAATCCAATTTTTCTTTCTGTTTAAGCACCAGAGTAACTCACCAGATCCTTAAAAGGTTTCAGTAGGATGGGCATACAGCTCACCAGATGCCCACTGCGATTTTTGTCTTGAAGTATCACAATGGCAACATCTGACTGCAGAGTTTTTGTACAATACTTCAATGCCTTTACTCTGTACTTTATTCTGGCACTGTAGAGGAAACAGTTTTCCCTTGGACACCTGGATTCAAAGGAAACTGAAAACCAAGCCCTTGGCACATGAACAATGATAAGTAATATTTAGTGGGACTATCCGGGCGGTATCTGCAAAATAGCTGGGAGAACAGGACACATAGATGATAAGATCATCTAAATAATTGTACTTCTCAGATGGAATCATTTCATGCCTGTGAGCAAAGCAATTAACCATAATTTTTTTTTTTTTTTTGGAGAAGGCAATCTTAGTCAAAGTCTCATCTTCTCTACAGACAAAAAAAGAAAAAAAGAGTTATCCTTAATGATGTCCTCAGACAGAAGCTTGCTAAGCCAAACCAAAGTGTGTGTCACTGCATTGCTCATGTACCTCATGGAAACGGCAGTTCAAGGGCCTCCTGCTCTCTTTCCAGCTTCCGGGCTGGGCTACAACTTTACAACAGCCAGATCTCCCTTCTACTTTTAGCCAAGTCACAAGTCTTACAGGCTCCAGCTATAGCCTGCTTCAAGGAAACGTGAGTAGGAGGCTCTTGAGCTACAATTCCCATAAAGCATTTATACCTGGGACACAGTTATATCTAATCCTGTTTCTAGCTCCAAAGAAACAAAACCAAAAAGCGTCCTTTCTGGAGGCTCTGTGAAAAGTGTTATTCACTAGCTCTTCCCTTCCCATTCCAAGATGGAAATGATTGCCGATAAGCCTATGTCCTACAAAATGGGCATTGTTCTTTTCTGTAACTCATGGCTAATGATTACTAGGTTCAGTTTTAAAGAAAATATCGAAGAAAGCTGCCCTAGGTGAGGACTTAACAGTTGAAAATGTCGGACTTCTGAAGAAGTCCCCTTTTAAATTAGTGAAACTCTATCAAAGGACTTCTTCAGCTGCGAGGGGGAAAATGGTATGGTGAAACATTCAGTTTGATTCATACCTCTATCTGAACAGTTAAAGGTGTCCCAATGCGTTTTGACGTTACTTACATAAGGCCTGAGAATGACAAGCCAAAGAACTAGCTAGCTGGTTTTCTCTCCAAAGTTCATCCTCAATGATTCAGATATTTACCTTCACTTTATTTAAGCTCTACCATTCAACTAGTTCTGTGCTCCATGCGGTGTAAATCAGACTTGGAGAATATTGCAGAAAGGCAATATATCATCTTTATACCTGTTGACATGGTAAGCTTTGATCTTTAGGTCTGCCTTAGGCTGGGATCAGAAAGAAGGGAGCAAAACCAGAGCCTTTAGTTTCACTGGGCTGTTTTGATTCAAGTTATAGGGATACACTGATCCACTCTATTAGTCACATCTTTCCATCTGTCTGCAGTGCAAATTGGACAGAAATGAGAAAAAAATTATCTTTTAATTTTTTGTCCAAGTATGATTAAAATCCCTCACTTGAAAAAAATACTTAGAATAAAAATCAAATATAAGATAAAAACCAACAATAGCTTAAGCTGGATTACCACAGAAAAAGAAAAATGAGAATGTGCTCTTCAGGTAAAGTGCTGACCACCTATTCAAGTTTGTAAGTGCACATTCTCTGTGTATTTAAAACACACGTTAAGGACTCAAGAGTTCCTCACCAACAGAAATCCCCATTGCCATCTGCCTACAGTTCCCTTCTGTTACCAAATGTACATGCATACATTGCTTTGCAGACCCCTATGAACAATTTGTGCCGAGCGTCTGAGACTCAAGCTGTAATATCTAGTTAAAGTGATAACTACAGTTATGGTTCTTTTCAAAGTGAGTTCCAAAGCCCTTTTTTCCTGATGTTATTTATGATGTCCTTGCTGTAAATTAGTTCAGATTGTCAGACAAAATTTCCCCATTCAACAAATGGTCTTACACCAGCATCTTTCCATTAGAGTTTTCACAGCAAGTGGGTAGAAGACAAAGTGAAATGAATTTAGACAATGAAACTTAATTGAACCCACCCAACACAGAAGCAACTATACTTCTTGGAAGCCATGTGTTTCAGCTGTAAAACTTCTCCCAGTGCCTATGCAGACAGGTTTACTGGGAAAACAAACAAGCAAACATACAACAACAAAACCCCTCAACACTTTAGGGTAGATTTTAATGAATTTTAGTTGATACATGAGTACTAGTTTCATTATAATTTTTCACTGCAATTTCTGCTTCCAAATCCCTTAGGCCCATTTTCAAACTCTGCTGAATTACTATGGTTGTATATTCTTTTACCAAACAACATATATATAAAGGCTGCAATACCCAGCAACCGACGAAGTGTTTGCAAACTTAATCTCCATTTTCTTAAAATTAGGCATTGCTATGACAACATACTACTACCACACCACAGCTCCAGCAATGCAGGCTGCAGGAAACACTACTCATCTATCTCTACATTACTTTCCTCTATATTCTGCCATCAGATTTCCAACTTCCCGCCTTACTTATTTTGAATCCTTGTGAATGCAATTCAGCTGGTGTTTTAATTTTCCCAGGTCTAATGTATTATAACCATTACTTTACTTCCTCACAGAAGAAACACCTATCATAGTCTCTAGCATGGGATCTTCCGGTGCTCTTCTGAACAAATATCATTTCAGCTTTTAGCAACATTAACCTCATTCATTAATAACCCCATTCAGGTTTTCCAACAGCCCCAATGACCCTTGGCTTGACTGCAGATTTCTTGCACACTTTTTTTATATTCTGCATATTTAACCTGGTTTCTCATGTATCATTAACTACTTTTCCTTCCTGGAGTTTCTATATTTCACTCAAGTTTTCCTGACGTATCTTTTCATTAACTTTCTCCTACAATATCTTACACTTCAAATCAGCCAAGTCTTATTTATACTTCAAATACACTTCCTTTGTTTTTTATCTGTTAATTAAAAAAGACAAAACCCTTTTCTTCATCTCAGTGTGTTTTTCCCACCTCTTTCACTAGTCTCTCATACAGTGGATCAGAGTACAGACAGAACATGTTTAGTTGAAAAACTATTCCTTTGAAAACAGAAGCCCACAACCAAGTTGAAAGGGTTTTGGAGAACAAAATTCATTTGAAGGTCCACCAAAGGCAACAGGTTAACATTAAGCATTTTTTTTTTTAAATCAAGCAACAATGGAGGACATCAAAGTGAACATGAAGGATGTCCAGGAAATATCTCAGAGATGGGAAAAGTAATGTCCTGAGAACAAGGAATTCAGGTTGCCAACTTTACAGAAGACACTTCTGCTGGCTGAACAGCTGTCGACGACTTAAAGGCAATTATAAAAACAAAAATGAAACATACACACACAACCATACCCTACCAAAACACAAGACAAAACAAAAAATGTTTATTTCAAACTATTTAAATAATATTTGATGGGTAACACGGACTATCTGCTAGAGGTTCATTCTCTAGCCCCCAGCTTCAGCACTCAGCCCCCATTCCCGTACTAGTTTCTGTAGAGAACACAACAGCAAATTAACACACTTCTATTGCACGATGTGGACGTCTGCCTATTGAGTATTAGAATGAAAACCCACCCACACAGATTTCATGTAGGACATCAAACAGCCATTAAGGAGAAAGAGAAGGCTCACTTCTTATTAAAATTTCCTGAACTACAGTGAGCGAAATTTAATGGTTCTACACCATGTTAGCAATCCCCCCGCATCATCCAGTCCCCCTTAGTAGCAGTTTTAGAAAATATCCAGCTCATAATATTTTATTAGCCTATATAAAACATGGGATTCATCTGGTCCAAATATCCACTTACTGTTATTCTTAAACCCAGTATTTTATTAGTATTTTAGCTTAGATTCTTACTATTTTGTAAAGAAATCATGTGTTTAAATTGTTTTATGCCCTGAGCAATACCAGTAGGTAACTTTTAAGAGCAACATGCATTCCTAATTACATTCTTTCCATCCTCGCTTCCCAATATGGTATTATTTATATTCTGGTACTGGTCCACTAGTCAATGTACCCCAGGTACCCCAGGCCACAGAGAATAAGTCTGTTATAGCTGCTGATTGAGAGCCTTGCTCTTTAGCTAAGCTGTATGCATTCTTTTTTTTCCTTGGAGATCCCCTATGACAGTATAAAATCAATTTAAATTAAAAAAAAAGAAGAAAGGAAAAAAAAAAAAAGCTCACCTACAATAATACAGCTTTGATTTCAGCTGCCGAAGCACTGCCTGTGACTCCAGACAGGGTCCAGAAGAACTTGCATCTACCTGAGCCCTCATATTCAGATCAGACCAATTACATTTTGACTTCTTCAACATCTGACATGCCACTTTCGTAAGTATGACCAGTTCAGGTATAACAGAATCTCATGCCAGTCCACCATCAGACTTTTATAGGCTGAACTGTTTTTCATTTTGCCAACAGCTTGCATATCCCAAAGTGCATGTGTCAGAGAGCTTGTGCTGTTGGCAGTTCTTAGGACTTCCCAGAAACCTCTGCTTTGATTTTCTTCTGACTTTACAAAAACAAGCACCTTCGTATTACAAACGGTTTAAGCAAGTCCTTGGAAGGTAGTGTGTTGGACCCTTTGCCAAATCCAGGCTGCACATGGTTTGAGCTGTCTTCTCCCTCCAGTCCTTATCTAACCTCTTCTTTCAGACTTTGCCATACCATACGCCAAAGATGTCTGTAAGCTTCAAAGGAAGAGAAAAGAAGGGGCAGCAGGGAAAACATCCAAGAATGGAGTATGCTATTTGCGCCCAGGGGGTCCAACCTATCTGCACAGACTTGTCCGTCTCCACTAAACTTGTTTGCTCTCCTTGTCATGTGACAACAGAGCAGGAGAATAAAAGACCATGCTGTACTAAAATTTTAACCTTCACCTGCTGGGATGGAAATCCCAATGATGTAGTGCAGGTTTGACAACAATGTCTGAACTCACACTGCTTCTTGGAGCTGTTGATAAGCTCCTATCTAGCATGTGAAAGCATCACCAGCCTGTTGTAATGTCAGCTTTATTTTAAGCAGAGTTTTAGAGGGGTGGTAAAATGAGACATGAGACTCCAGTCAACAGAAAGGCAGACTGAATGGAGACCCTCAGACAGGCAAGATGAATACACAGTTGTAAAAATTATCAAGATATTAAATAGCAATGATCTAGGATCATTCTGTAGGCATTTAACTCATTTCTGATGAGAGTAGGCTGGGAAAACAAATACACCATTTACTTACCTATACAAAAGTGTTTAGTAAAGACATGATGAATATAACTATCTTAGCAGAGACACTTATGACTCTATTGCATTAATATGCCTGGAAACTCATTTACTAAATGCAGTTGGTATAGAATATATCTTCCCATATTATTTTCACTTTCTTATTTGATGAAAAAAAGAAGAAAAGGAGAAAGGGGTGGTTATAGAGCAAGGGGGGAAAAAAAAAAGGAAATAGGCTCTATATGGTATTCAATCTACAGAGGAGGGAAGAGGTAAATTCTTGTTTTCTTTCTGGCACAATGTTTTGTTGTAGGACAAAAATTTACTACAAACATCAAGATCTCTCACTGAAATGGGTTAACAGTGTCCATGAGAACTGCTAAGTCAGAAAGAAGAGATGATAGAGAGTGTAAAAGGAGATTAAAGTAGGGGTCCAATTTGAGTTAAACAATAATTTTCTTACCTGGACAGGATCAGAAGGATGACCTCACTGTATGGTAACAACTTACTGTACTAGATGATAAAAATAGTACACTGCACTTCTTGGAGGGAAGAGATTCACATGTTGCTATACATTCTTCAGTTATGGTCACCTAAAATACAGAAACCAGCATCTCAAAAACTATGACTGGATTTCAATGAAGAAAAGATCTTAAGAACAAGCAGCAAGTAATTCCAGGCCTCTCCCTAAAATTTCATCTTTCTAACCAGCTGTTAACTCGTTTGGTTCACAGAAACAATTATGACTGACATGCTTGTACAAACATGCATTAGCATAAAATTTTAACTGGAATAAAACAGCTCATGATATTTCTGGTACATCTGAGCTCTGACACAGAATTAGTATATCAATACAAGTCACTCTTATTCCTCAGACTTCAGTGCAAACCGTGAAATTCAGAGTGACTTTTTAATACATAAATAGTAATAAGTGAAGCATATTTGTTCAGCGTTGTCTGTAGCACTGTTTGGGCTTCACACATCCAGAGCAAATTGTTCAACTAGTAACAGCCTTTCTTGGAAGACAGTATGAGATCTTGGAAAAGTACTAAGCCAGATTCATGAGCTTTGAATAAGACATCAGTAGCAGTGACTTCAGTAGAACTACGCATACCCTAACATTTTACGTATGTTAATTACTTTATGAACTGGAGTCTCCAGGACATCTCCAATATGCTGTTTTACAAATCATCCTTTCAAAATACTAAGCATTCCCAATATACTTCGACTCTGTCCTGCTGTTTCCACTAGAGAGGCTAACTCCATCGGTCAAAAGTTTCAGCCTGATGCACTCCTTGCTCAAACAGCGCTCCCACCAAAGTCAGCAACAGTGCTCTATGGGACAAAGGCTTCATAATATAAAAGCACAGCATGGGCTATAGTTAAAACTGTATCAGTGGTGTTTTGCCATGTATACTTTTTTGCCTTCATCTGTTATTATCACATCCCTGATACCCAACTGAATGGACAGCATGTATTCAAGCAGGGTTTGCTATGGATGAATATGCTCCTGAATATGCAATGTGTGCTCTTTTACTGCTG
Organism: Aptenodytes patagonicus; assembly: GCF_965638725.1. NCBI lineage: Eukaryota > Metazoa > Chordata > Aves > Sphenisciformes > Spheniscidae > Aptenodytes > Aptenodytes patagonicus. The sequence continues at coordinate 97,117,467 of NC_134949.1, read as the reverse complement.
GGTCCTTTATTAAACTACCTGAATATTAGTGGCCCGAAATTGATATGATTAAGGTTTAATGAACTACTGATTAGCACTAATGAACACAACTGAACACACATTTTATTAAATGATTTGCCTCTTTTGAAATGAAAGTAATGTTGGGCCCATTAATAAAAATTATTTGGGTCATTTCTGAGCAACTGTTGCACTCCTTGGAGAAAAAGGAGAGAAATCAGCCAGTCTGCCATCTGATTAGTGTTTCAGCAGGTCTAACACATCAATAGTCAGGGTTCACAGGATGTATTTTCTAGGCTTAGTAGGGTCAGAGGAAAAAATTAAATAAGTTTCTATGAGTGCCTTTTGACAGGAGAGATATGTCCTTATGATCTGGCAGGATCTGAAATTATACAGCATACAAGAAAGGGGAGAACTTTGTCCCCTAGTTCTAAGTAATGGAATAGATGTGATTGGGAGAAGGACAGCATGCACATGCACACAAAAAAACCCCACCAAAAACCCCCAAAATCCAAAGCAAAAAAATCCCCCACCACCACACACAACAACCAAACATGATTGGAAATGTAATATTTCATATTATTGTATATTTTCTACATCATCTTCTAGTTGAAAGTATTTTGGAAGCCACATGTACCAATATCTATCCATCTACCACAATACACTGCACAGTTTACATACAGTCTGAAGGCTTAAAGATGGAAATGGTATCCAAGACACTTTACAGAAAGACTGAGGAAGTGTTAATGAACAACTGTTCCCATTATGTGAGGGTAAGATGGAGTTAATTGTCTTACAGTACAAAAAGTCATAAAGCATCCATAAATACTCTTGGATCTATGATGACAAGTGATGAGAACATCACTTTTGGCTTCTATTTTAGAACCCTATGTCCCACAGTATCCAAAATGACATATTGGGTTATTAAGCTATCATTCCAATTAACAAGCAAGATTGCTACCAATAGTTGCCCACTTCCTACTCAGTTAACTCAGTTGTCCCCAGGAGGATTTCTTTCCAATTATTCAATCAGATATGAAGGAGGAAGGAGTGACAAGAACACAGCCCAGGGCAGTGTTCTTCAGAGACTGCATTATCTGCTAACAGGTAACGTAAATAGACACTGCATCTCCAAGCACTGAAAAATTTACTCATTTTCTTTCTATTATCATAAACACTAATGTTTCCCATTCCAGCAGCACAGCAAGCCTGAATTAAAATCAGTACATTTCTACACGAGTCCCCAGTCTCCAATATGCGTTATATTTAAGGCCCTGCTGATGCTGAGGAACCTGAAGAAAACCAGCCACATATTGCAGAGTTCCTGGCATAGTTTTTAAAAAAAAAAAAAAAAAAAAAATCAATAGGCACCTGTTGACTTAATGGAGTCTTCTCTAGTGCAGGCTCATTATAGTTTTGAAATCATATATCCCTTTGTTAAATCAAGTTCTACTACCATCAAAAGAAAACCCAAGAACATAGCTAGGGATTCAAACAGAGAATTATAATATAAACTCTCTGTATGTAAACAGCGAGACCCAAAATTGCTCATATGTTTGCTGAAATGATTAATGTAGAAAAACAGCAGCACAAATAGAAAGACTAATGAGACCTTTACAAGATGATTTTCATGTAATTAAGTGTAACGGGCTAAATTCTGCTTCAAATTGTTCGGAAGTGAAACCAGAAGAATCCGTATGCATCTCAACAGATCTACTCTGCATCAGGAAGAGAGAAGCTGCTGGCAGAATTTGACCTATTGCAAATAATACCAGCTTAGTAAAACAGCTATTTTTCTCTACCATGTCACTAATCAAATGAACCCACTAATTCTCAAAATAGATTTCTGCTTAGAAACTTTGAAAGGTTTAACTCATAACGTAGGAGGAAAAGACAGAGCACACAGAAGTGGAAAGATGAGCAGTTGCTAACCCAAAGCCTTGGGAAGTCACAGGGAATCTCCCTAAGGATTTTAGTCTTTGAGCTATTTTTACTGATGAAAGGAGGATATTGATAGTCACCTTTCCTACCCTATGGATAAACACCAAGGGAAGAGATTCTCCCTTTTGCTATTGATGGTTTACGGGGCTGAAGAGGCACAGGGAGACTGTGTAGAGAGCTTCCCTTTGAACAAAACTGAGGAAGACCACCCAAGACCTCTGCACGAGAGCCACTGAAATGATCAGGCAGCTACAACAGGAGCTGGAAAGGCCTTACAACTGCTGGCAATGGGCATTGCTGCCACTTTTAAAAGGTTTAGCGTGCACTGGTGATGAAGGTGGAATTTCAGAGGGCACAATCTCCCTACAGAAACTCCTGTGATCTCCTGAATGTCACCTCTTCATTAACGGCTCCTCTGTTTCCAAGAAGAAACACTTCATCCTCACTCAATAAGTAGAGAGTTTCTTCAATACCAACATGAACGATTTATGTTTGTTATCTTCTCACCTGCTTGAGTAGACAATCTTCCTAAATGTTTACAGAGAAAACATGCACTTTCATTTGTGGATTAAGACATCACTACTTTAAAGAGTACTAAACCAAATTCAAACCTCAGCTATGGAAGTCAGCTTTAATTAAAAGGCAAAAAAGAAAATTAGTACATGTTTTCAACTCGCAGAAGTATAACTCAGGGTAGAACATTGGGGGGGTAGGGTTGTTTTCATTAATTAGGGTCTTCAACAAAACCACCATTGCTAAAAATCACCTAGAAAACCTAAATTAATAAGTGGGCTGCTGTGAAATTTAACTTAAGAAAATTAACCAAGATGTCACATGAATGTATGTGATGAAAGCATTATTTATGGAAATAAGGTCTATAGTATATACATGCTGTAGACAAAAAGTAACAGTGGTTCTAAGAGACAGACATTATAAAATACTAGCATGAGGGCAAGCATGTAGTATGTGATAAATCACACTTTCTAGGGCATAAAACAACCACTAGCTGCTTGGGATCCTCTGTGAGAAAGTTTTTCTATAATATACACTTTAAGACTGGCACTATGTACTACCAGTGCTTCTGATGGGCTTCTGCTTTGATCCACAGCTAAAATTGTTTCTAAGACTGTGGTCATAATTAAGGTATAAATTAGTATAACCCCAAACTAAGAAAAATCTGTAATAACACACCAAGACGTTTCACTCAGCCTTGTCTCTGAGAAAACTGTGTTGAAAGACAAAATAGTCACTTTTAGGGCTTATAACACAAAAGGGAGTGGCAGGATTTATGCACATGAAACCACTGCTTTTATTAGTAAGTGGCTTAATCATATTTCTTTTTAATAAAAACGCAGAAGTGGCTTGCTATAAACTTTAGGAGATGCACGTTATTTGACAGGAACAGTGAGTCTATATTTCTCTGCAATGAAAAAATTCAAACGACTGTTTAGAAAATACTCCCTTGGACTTATAATAAGTATTAAGCAACAGCAAATCTATTTCTATTTAATTACAAGTAAATTAGGGGTTGTTTTAAACATTACGTATCTGCTTCATTTTTAGGAAAGACTTCTCAGGGGTTGGAAAACAGCAAAGACAAAATCAAGGGCTTAGGAATAAGGAATTTAAAAAAATAACTACATCTTCATTTCTGGGGGCAAAAAAGTAAATTCAGGATTATCTCAGCATCTTATAAAGACATAAAACATGAAAGTTATGTACCTAAATCCATATATTATTCATGAACTGTAAAATGTGCATCCTTAACTAGTTATTCCCCCCCAGAATGTAATTAAACCCAATGGCTCTTCTTTCAGCGCATGTAAGAATAATAAACAAGACTGTTAAATAAAGAATTAAATTAAAGCTCCTGGTAAATTTATTTGACAAGAATTTCCATTATGAGGAAAAAAAAAAAAAGAAGTATTTTCAGTTGCTCGTACAACTATGGCTTCAAGAGTAGCTGGTCCTAGAAAAGACATGGCTAAATTTAACACGAGTATGTTCTTTTTATCTAGGCTTAAATCTCCTATTTAAACTTCCTTACCTATGTCAGATGATGGATGGCTGGATACCATTCAAGACACCTGTGTTTGGTCTGAGTGGCAGCCTGAAAGTCTCGGGGGACTTTTCTGAGCTTGTACCACAGGCAACGGGTCAAAATATTTACTTCAGACAACAACCATGAAACTTCATTTGCTGCTGTTATTTTCTTTCTAATTAAAGACTCATTTCAAAGCAGAATGAAAATAATGTGTCTGCTGTGGTTAATATTTAATCAGTAGTCTAGTGTGCCAACCATGTATCCCTTGTAATAGCCCAGGGTCAGTGCCCTGGATCCCACTGGGATGCCATATGGCTGTGTCCAGAAGACTGGAAGCCACAAATGACCCATCATGGGTTGAGTGATAGTATGAATCAATGAGGATACTCATTATTGGGTTTGAAAGGCCGACTCATCTGCTGTGGGAGTGAACATTATCTTAACAACCTTCAGTGTTTCACATCATAATATGAGATGTGCTAGTATAAAAAAAAAATAAAGCAAACCAGATTCAAATTAACCAAGTTTTTCTAGCCATTTACTGTTAAATAATTTAAATATGATTTATCTGTATACAACGCAAGCATGATGCTTGTATTGGTTCTCCAGTCCAAGGATAATATCACAAATAAATTCTGGTTTGGAACTATTTAGAATCCAGACCCCCAAGTGTCCGTATGCGAACTCCATCCTTTCTTATGCAGTTACAAGAAAGGCATTATTTCAAATCCATTTCTGCAAATGGAACATTTCTCTTAGATTTCACAAGGACCTTGACTCGATTTTGAAATACAGAAATTGGGAAAGCACTTAAGCATACATTCAACACTCGGTGAGAATACACATGTCTATAATAAGGCATCTCCTGAACTACTATCAAGCCTGGATTTGCTGCTCATATGTTCAGCAAACCTAGAAGCTTGTCCATAAGCGGCACTCTAGAGAGCATAGCATCCTCCTCTGCTGTGCTCTTCCAACAGCTCAGTACATTTTCACAGTATGTTAGGACTCCTGATAAAAGAAAACCTTCATTACTGTTTCTGATTCATTACTGATATCTCAGAAAGTAATTTGCTCTGAAAAGCAGGCTGCGCTCTAGAGAGTGCAGGATCCCACCTTTTGTAGCAGGATGTTAGGCAGATAGGATACCATCAAATGGATCAAGGACCTTTGTGGAAGAGGAAGCTGTAAATAAAACCAATTTAAGCAAGTCACGGTGGTGAACAACCGCTCATCTTCCAAGCTTAGTTTCGAGCCAACACTTAATTGTTTAGCCAAAGTGAAGCTGGAAACAGTTGCTGCTCCTGAGGTCAATTGGATGACACACGTTTAAGGGTTGAAGACCACACACAACATTCAGACTCAAAGAGCATCTCGCGGGCAGATCCTTCCTTTAGAGGCGAGTTTTCTTTTTTCTCATTAGTAGTAGGGTAGTTCATCTACTGCACAAAGATGACTCAACTCAGCATGCAATCTCCAGCAGAAAGGAGTTAGTATAGCTTTAAGTTTTATCTCCCCCTATCGCAGAACAGATGACTACTAATCCTGTGTGGTATGTACTTCCTAAAGCACAGATCAGGCTTAGGTTCACTCGGTGAAGGTGGGGCAAAACGAACGCTGGCATAACACGCTACCCAGCAGAAATCTGGTAGTGACAGTATCTCCACCGGCACGTTCTGGTGAACTGCAGAGGTGCCCCGGGAGACAGGCGCGGGCTCGATCTCGCTCTTACTCCTGACTCCGTACTGAGCAAGAGGCGCCATCCTCTGCGGGCGCTGGCTCCACGCCTCGCTGCTGCGGGCCGGAGGGACCCTCACCCCCCCACCCCCCCACCCCCGCCTTGCTCGCAAGGGCAGGGCCAGCAGTTCACCTGCGGCGCGGACCCGCCGGCTGCGCCTCACCCCCGCTCCTCCGCCTTTGCCCGGCTCCCGAGGAAGCCCAAGGCATGACCCGGGACAACCCAGTGCCGGTCTTTAGTCCCCTCTAGTGGCTAAACTGCTTACACCGCTCCGAGCTGCTGCCACCGCCCCCCTGTTAACTCCTACCGGGCCCTCGGGCTAGAGGCTCGCGCCTTTAACGCCCGCCCCCCCCCGTGCATTGCTACGGACGAGCCAGCCGGGAAGGACCGCCGCGGTGTTGGCTGGCTCCGGCGGTGCCGGCAAAGGCTTCTCCGCTCCCACCGTCCCCCGAGTGCGGCTGGAAAAAAGATGCAGCCTCAGAGGCTCGCAGGACACTTACTCTAAGCAATCTACTTTCTGAAAAACCATTTGCTACCCATGCATAAACTGTATTACGAAATTAGAAAGCAATCAGTATAGTTATCGAGAAGTGAGGAAGTATTCCAAGACCTGCACATTTCCACAAGTACTCCGGCCATCTAGCACTGCTGGTCTGAATCCCTTCAGGAGACTTATCAAACTGGGAAGGATTCTGCATGGGGTAGGGCATTTTTTCTAGTAAAAAAGATACCTCCTTCTCTCGCTTTTCTTTCGGCCACTAGAGACCTCGGTTCTGCAGCTGGATCCAGGCCAAACTATTATTCTCTGTGAAAAGCAGCACCGATTTCATTGAGACTCCACACTGGAGTAAGTAGCATGGACTAATCTTGGGACTTTCATCATTGAAAGTCATGAAGCAAATGGGCTTTCCACTCAGCCCAGCTCTGGGAGTTGGGAAATTGTACGAGAACCTCAGACTTCTCCTACTCCTGGCCCAGCAAACCACAGAGAAAACCTTGAAAACAAAACTCCTAAAGACTAAAGAAATGGGAGCAAATAAAAAGAAGCAGTGTCGTTCTTAGGAAAAGAAACCAACAGAAATTGACATTGGATTTTGCTTTGTGTCATTTTTGTTGTTGATAGTTTAGAGAGCTGTAGCTGATGATGAGAATCAGCAATACCGGGTATAGGGTTTTATGGTCAGCATCAACCCTAGTCAACATCGACACTAGTCAACATCAACACTAGTCAACATCAACATCAACACATTTCACTGGTCTGAACCAGTGAAATCACTGGCAGAGAAAAGGTAGCAGAAGTATTCAATTTTGAGTTAGATACATAGGCATTCTCAAACTTTTCTCAAGTAGACTTTTTTTTAACTAGAGAGTAAATGCAAGAATACAGCATGCACGTATCCTCTTTCTATGTTTCTCATGCCTTGTCACCAATGCTCTACCTAGAAAAAGAGAAATTAAAACACTGGGGGGGGGGTCATCCTCCAGGAGCATGCATAGCTCTCATTTAGCCCTCAGTAAACAAACAGATTAGTTACAGAGGAAGGTGGGCAATCTGCAACGTCGCAGGCACTTCTGTCTCCAACCAGGCTGAAGATTATGTGTCTGCGCGGAGTAATACAGCACAGCAGTTTCCAAGTGGCCTTGTAGTTCTTCACTGCTCTCTGCATTTGGTGGGCATTTTTTCATTTTACACACTGTTCAGAACTTGTTGCAGTGATTTCAGAAGTTATATAACTGTGTCAGATGCTCATATGAACGACAACTATTTCTCTGGCTTTATTTTTCCAGAAATCCTTCCAGCATTGCTTTTCACAGAAACACTAGTACAGAAATAGCTGCAGGGAAGCGGTGGAGCTCTGCCTCTTTAGGCACAGTAAAGCTAATCTTTTAACTAGCAGACTGTTATTAGTTTATTCCTATATTGCTACGTGATACCTTGCTCTGCTGATTCTATCAGATGATATTAGCTACTGATTTTACCTATCTAAACTTCGAAAAAAGCAGAGACAACTTATTTGTCTTTTATATTTTAATGACATTTCATTTCCCCGGCACCCTGTTCAGTGTTAATAGTCCATATAAAAGCTCATTCTCATTATTAAAGCATAAAAGAAGAGGGGAAAAGACACAGAAGGGAAAGATTGCAGCATGGTCATTGCTCTGAGTCCCATTTCCTAGATTTACCAGGTGTTTGACCAAGCTGAATTTGATCAGCATGTTATGTTACTGAAAGTCTACAGAGAGGAATGGTTATCTCAAAGCACATTGCAAACATTGAGTGAATTCTACCAGACGACACCCCTGTGAAGAAAGAAGGATGATTCCTTATTTAATCAATGAGGGGAAGAGTAGAGCACAGAAAGGTGGTGACTCATCAAGGTCACACAGAAGAGATTGATTCTGCTCACTTGCTTTATGGTAATATAAATTATTATAAAACTTGCTTTAATGTTAACAGGAGTGAGATTAGACCAAATTCAGAGACGGAGCTGGCATCAAACCCAGATTGTGCATTATCACCACTGACCGTTCCACCACGAAGGCACACTTCTTTCTAAAACAAGAATTACTCTTGGAAAGAAGATGATTTGTCTGCTTTTCTATCCAGATACGAATACCTCTATGCGAGATATCCAGGTGATCTTATCCTGCATCCTCCATATACACACATACGCTGTGTTAGGTAATTAAATACTTATGCCAGAGCAACAGGAGCTTGTATAAAACTGCACAATTTATTACTGTCGTTATTATTTGCCCAAACAGTAAAGTAATGTTTCAGAGGAAGCAAAACTATTTCTCCAACTCTGGTGAATAATGCTCTGTAAAGTAGGGAGAACGGCTAGAGTATAAAACAGGAAAACAGAGAACTGTTTGGTAATGGCAGTCTTTCATTCAGATCTTGTCACAAAAACTAAATTTGCATTTCAATACAATATTTTTGTCGAAGAAAAAGGTGGGTTTTCTTTAAATATATAAAATTAATCACAACAGTTCATTTTAGACTGAATGAAAGACTCCAAATGACCTTTATGTTTGTTCAGTCTGATTTGCTAAGATATTTTTGTTCTGAACCAAATTCTCACCTCTTCCTTTGATTTTACAGTTTGGCTGGTGAACTGAAAAAATCCATTCATCACTTAGTTTTGTCACGATTTTACAGACAAGGAACTGAAGCCCAGAGAAATCATGTGAATTCTTCAAGCCAGCACAGAAAGTCTGTGGCAGAGCAAGAAATTGGATCAACCCTGCCAGTCCTCTGCTAACACCTTCATGCTTAGATCATCCTTTTTGTCTGTGCCAGCATGTCTGCAGCATTTTGTTTGGCTGCAACAGATGAATCAAGCATGTTGTCCTGGTTTCGGCAGGGATAGAGTTAATTTCCTTTCTAGTAGCTGGTACAGTGTTTTGGATTTAGGATGAGAACAAAGTTGATAACACACCCATGTTTTAGTTGTTGCTAGGTAATGCTTACACTAGCCAAGGACTTTTTAGTTTTCCATGCTCTGTCGACTGAGAAGGCTGGAGGTGCACAAGAAGCTGGGAGGGGGCACAGCCAAACTGGCCAAAGGGACATTCCATACCATGTGACATCATGCTCAGTACATAAACTGGGGAAAGCTGGCCGGGGGGGGGGGGGGGGGGGGGGGCGCTGCTCGGGGACTGGCTGGGCATCGGTCGGCAGGTGGTGAGCAATTGTACTGTGCATCACTTGCTTTGTGTATTATTATTATTATCATATTATTATTATTTTATTTCAATTATTAAACTGTTTTTTATCTCAACCCACGAGTTTTTTCTCACTTGTGCGCTTCCAATTCTCTCCCCCATCCCACCGGGGGCGAGGGGGAGTGAGCGAGTGGCTGCGTGGTGCTCAGTTGCCGACTGAGATTAAACCACGACACATGTGAACTAAAATGAAATGGGTAGAACGATGTGATCAAATTAAGTTGCTTTTCCTCTGACAGCTTCCATTAGATTTAGGAAGAGAGGATGGAAAAAAGAAGAATCACAGCAATGGCTCTCTGCTCTATACAAGAAGATTGCCTGGTTCTGCCAGCCACCCAAGGTACCTATGATAAGAAACATCCCACTGCTCTTGCAGCATGCATCTGCCAAAGTAAGCTGGTTCATGCCCAGATGGCATGGGAGAGTGCACGCCCCAACTCTATAAAGCCATGTATTAATCCTGAGTAGGTTCAGCTCCCTGAGCAAGAAGCACTCCCAAAGGTGTTCAGCTCTCCAGATTAACATGATCAGATTGGAACAGGTACTTCTCTGCTAGATTTCTCTCTACGGCTATTGCTGTTATTTCTGCATCACTTTCTACTACAGTCAGGTTGTTTCAGTTTCTCCTGCTGCTTGAAAAATAAAAGCTGTTAGGGGTTTCTTTGCACTGGGACATGTCAGGGTTAATATTCCACTGCTGCTTCTTGCCCCATTTCAATCTGGTTAAGTTACTGGAGATTTCCCTACATGCCACACTTGTCTCAGTGAAGACAGTTGTGAAATATAAAAGGAGGAACATCAGTCTCCTGAAACAACCTGAGAGCTGGCTACAAGGCTAGTGACACCACTTGAAAAGATGGCAATGAAAAACAAATATACCTCCAATTCCCCAGCTATACAGATACCACTTAAGCATATTACAAAGCATTACGTGAACTACTGCTCCCCTTCCAGTCCTGTTTTCAGCAAACATTTAATTTGCAGAGCTATAGCTCTGGATAATGTGTTATTATGTTGGTTGTTCTTATTTAGGAATAGATCCAAATCACAGCATTTGGAGCCAGCATCAGCACACTGTGAAAAACTGGGTGTGCTTGTATGAGGAATGTTTTAGATCAACATTTTTTCAAGTTCCCTTATCCTTTCCTATATTTTAACCATGAAGGGAAGCTTTTACCAGCTTCAGGGTTCAAAAGTGCTTGGACCTCAGAATAGAAATTCCAGGCTCAGCAAGGGACCCTAGGCAGCACCAAAAATCCACGCTCTCAAAAATCATGGTGATCTCTTGCAGCATGATTGCTTGCAGCAGACTGTTGTCAAGTGGCTGGGCAACTAAAAAGGAATCAAAACCTCCCATTTGGGCACACCAGCACAGCAACAACCATTTACTCCTTTTCAACACACACGCAGCATCAGAAAGCTTTTAGCCATGTGCAGGCCACCTCCCTCGCACTCACTCACAAAGACAAGTTCCTCTGCCATGAGCAATGTGTGCTTGGCAAGGCAGCCCCTGCAACGTTGGAATTAGCTTAAGTGAAGTTAATGAATGTTCATCAAGGAGGATAAGCAGGGAAGAAATAAAAAAATGTGAGCAGGGCAAGAAAGCAAACAAAGGGAAATAAGGAGTGAGAAAGCTATCATACCTGCGCTGCAGGGAGGTATTCCCACCCCACGGTGTGTTACTTCAAGGTGATGCAATGCAAAGGAGTCAGGCCAGAGTTGGAGGGAAGGGGACTCCAGAGTGGGAAGGAAAGACAGAGCCCAGGTCAGGCTGGAAGGGCAGAGTGCCTTGAAGACCTCGGCAGAAGGAAATACTTGAAGCAGAAGTGTTAACTTCAGCAGCCGACTGTCAGCTGCTCACAACTGATGACAGGGTAAGGAAAAAAAAAAGGGGGCAGTGTTAAAAAGCAACGCATCCATTTTGATAACTGAGTTTTCACTCCTCTGGAAATACTAAAAGCTATATTTTGGGTTTCTCCTCTTCTCTAAGGATATGGTACAGAAAGCAGGCTGCAACAGATGAATCAAACACATGAACTGAGATTTACGGGCTGTTCTTATGTATATTTTTTTGGTACATAACTATGACAAAAAACCCACTATAGTTATCTCCTAGAATTAAAAAAAAAAAAAAAAGTGTTTGTCTTTTGTTTAAGAAAAGTACTGTATTGGTCCAAGATTCAACTATCACTTTTTGATCTGATCATTACCATTGCTTTATCAGGCAACTTTCTTAACAAAAGAAAGGAGAGACATTATTACATTTACCATACTTCTTAGACAGGGTCCAAACCATCATACCCTGGTCTTAAGATGAAGGACGGGTGCCCGCTATGTCTTCTGTTTCCCTGGTTACAAAGACAATATTTCTCCTTTTGCAGCTGGGTTGGTTTTCCTGACCATACACAGAGTTGCCAGCTGGTTGAAGGTATTCTAATGGTTTCATGATTGAGAGACTTCAGCCGTTGCCTAGCAGAATATAAACGAGACCCAACCCTGCAAAGCCACCTACAAATTATTAGCTTTTTGCAGGAGTAAATCCATTGAAATAAGTTCATGAGTAGCCCCATTACAGTGTTCGCAGAACTGAAACATAAGCTAGGAAACATTAAGTCAAGTGCACCTTTGGATTAGCTGTCTGTATAGGCAAGCAAAAAATATCTGCAAAACAAGTCCAAAAGTCTCTATTACTAACATTCACAAGACAAAAGACACTGAAATAGCCAACTGCAGCTTCTGAATATAGAGACCTTAGTACTGAAAGGAAGGAAGGTGTGACCATAACAACATCAATAATCTGATTGGTAAGAAATAAAGTGGTTGTTACAAATACAGCCTTAAAAGTTACCAGAAATCTACTGACCTACCATTCATTACAGATTTTTACTCCTCACTGGACCTGCTGATGCCACTCAGTGCAAGAGGGCAATAGAGACAGCATACTGAGAAGCACAGATAACACAAATGAACTTAGTGTGATGGAGAAGAGGGGAATTCAGGTGGAAACAAGGGAATCTAGTCCCAGAATCTGATCATCGAACTTTATTATTTGAAAGTCTTGCATATATAGTCTCTGTATAATGTGCTATATGCAGACAGAGTGTAGTTTTAAATTAGATCAAGCCTGCAAAGGCCTCCTGAAAATATACAAAAATCTATTTTTTTAGGTGCCAGCAAAATATTATTTATGGTCCCATAAAAGTTGTGACAACTTAATTACAGACACAAACAACATCTCCAATAGAAACCAGCTTGCACACAGGACAGATACTCAAAAGGACCAGAGCTAAAGCTGAATGGGTAACTTCTAGGTCAGATGTTTCTAGTGCTTGATTTTGCAGCATAAAAAACATTCTTCAGATGTAAGAGATTTTATATGATAATTAATGATGTAGGAATTACTATCATTATTGCTCTCAGTATGTTGCTTCAGCAGAGTTTTGCAGAACTCAACCTCTGAAGATGAAGTGTAGTTTTTGTTTTGTAGTTTCTTTCATGCAAACCATGTCCCCAAAATGTCAGAGTTAACTGAACTGTCACAGAGCCAGCTGAGATGTAGAGATCATAACAAAGGGAAAGAGAAATAAGGAGGCATAGGCAACGGAGGAAAAAACCCAACCCCTAACTATTTTCACTTGAGTTAGAAAGGAGATAAAAAGACCACGCAGTGACAGAGGTGAATATTCTATCAACCTCTTTAAATAATTGTGTTTTACTAGGTATTGAACCCTAATACTGTAAGATAATGACATGTAAGTGGGACTGTAATAGCCTAGGGAGAGACAAGAGGGTAAAAGATGGGAAAACAGGAATCCTGACAGTGCATGCTGAGCCACTCTATTGGTGTCTGCTGGGCTCCGGACAATACAATTATATCAGTACCTGATTTTTTAAGCCCCACTTTGTTATTTCACACACACAGAGCCCTATTACTATCATAGTATTGATATATTGCTCTTTACTACCTTGTGTTCACAGCTGTAGAGTACCATCAAAAAAACACAGGCAAAAACATAAGACAGGTCAAGTTACCAACAAGTCAAATAAAAAGCTCCCTCACCCCCCAGTACGTCTTTAAAAAAAAAAAAAGAAGAAGAAAAAAAATCAATAAAAGCCACGACCAGGGTTTTGGAGGAAGACCTAGTACATACTGTTTTAGAAATACAAGTGCTGGGATAAAGAGCTTACATGAAATGCACGTGCATATACAAAGGACAACACTCCAAAATATAATACAAACCGCTGTTTGAGAGATACCAGACCACAATTCTTCACTTCTGCAGAAACATAAAAGAAAGATGCAAGGGGAAGCATAGTCAATATCAAGTATGCTCACCAGCTCCTGCAGAGAAGAGTTGCAGACACACTTGCAAAACAGCCATTGCTTGAACCTTCCACATTTAAAGGGACTGCTCCAGATAGACATCCCAGGCAAAGGTCTTCCAAGATGATATGATAGTCCCTGGGGTAAATTCAGGTTGTATTTTCCCAAGGGGAAATTACCTTGTTATTCTGGACAGAGTTTTTCATCAAAAAATGAGAAATTGTGAATATCAGCCACGGTCTTTAAAAGGCTTGCATATGTATGGTCAATCACCATCAATCCCATTCAAATTGTCTCAGTGGACCACGTGCAAGGGTTTCTAAAATTTGAGTTGCCGACTAGACACAACAGTTATTAGGGAAGCAAAAGTATCTGCGCATAGTTAAAACTAAGTATGTTTTTGTGCTTGCTTGAGCAACAACCTGGAACGGTTCTTCCATGACTTATAATGTGGTTGGAACAGCTTAGTATGTGAAATGTGTATTTCTTTAGATACATTTTGATAGGATGTATACTGGTATGTCAGTGGCTCGTAAGGAGAAAGTGAGGGTGAGAATTTTACAATTTTCTTTCCACAGTTTCCTCATATTCACAATGTAGAGGTGAGGAGAGGATTGGGTTCTGAAGAATCAGAAATACTTCATGTTAAAAAAGAAAACGAGACAGACACGCACATTTTTAAAAATGCGTTATCAGCTTCCTGACTGAATGCCTGTATTTATTGCTTACTTCTAAAAGGGAAGCAGCACAGTCCACTTCAAACATTCCCAGGCTTGGTTCAGTCATCTCACTCTGCTCCAGTGAGAGACCTGTACCATGGCAGAAGGAAGAACAGCTACTCCTCCCCCTGCACTAGTCTGCTTATACACACACAGGAAGAGAGATACTTCCAACCTGTGTCGTCACTGCCCATTTCTAAAGTCATTAAACACCCAGCTTTCACAGAGGCCTACAGAGTAAAGTATATACCTAGTCAATATGATGGTCTGTTGATTTCGTAGCAGGAAAGAAATTTGTATTCTGAGCCTCACAATCACCTGTAAGTCTTCAACCTTTTAGGAACATTTTGAGGAAAACTCAGCAAAGTTTTGAAAGTGCCAGCCACACCTGAAGTATTATTAGAGACGGACTGTGTTCAATGGGAACCACAACAGGGAACCATGTCATAGATAGCTACTTGCCACAAATGTAAATTTGTGTAGCAAATACCCAGAGTCAGAAACACTGAGGATTCAGGTGCGGCCAGTCGTCTTCCAAGCAGACAGGAGTAACAGTGGCACCAATTCTGTATTGCAGTCCACACTGGGATAGCACTGGGACCAAGAGGACCTGATCTCTCTCTTTGTTCGTGACCTTGGAGCTCTAACAGAATCACAGCGAAGGCAGCTTCACAAAATTATAATACAGTCACTCAAATGGTCTCAAATAATTGTTTCCAAACTTCAACCTACAGGAAAGTCTTTTCCTGTATGAGACATCTCCATCCCGCTTCTCCATCCAAACAGTATCATTATGGGGGTTTCCATTATCAAAGAGTTCCTTGGCCTCTGTTGGCAGCCACTAAGTTGTCCCATCATTCTACTGGTGGGCCTTTTTTCCTCATCTTTAAATTTCTTAAAACTTCCTTAATCTTAAAACAAGCAAAGCAAAACAAACAAACAAATGAAAAAAACCCAGTAGTTTCATTTACTTTCTAAGCTTCCCTTTTATTTTAAATATCAAGTACAGGAAATCCCTTCCTACTGACTAAAGACACACTGTTAGAGGAAGGCATTACAACAGCTTTGTTGTACCTTGCAAAGTTCTGCCCACGAGGGAAATGTGTGGTTTCTGGGATTCTTCTGACACAGACTGATTCCCAGTCAAACTGCAGAGAAAAGACAGCATCCGTAACTTTGAAAAAGAGGATGAAGGAAGAGCAGGAGTTCAGCAATGAACAGCTTTGGTTCATTGACAGTAGCTGAAAGATTTATAACAGTAGAGCTTGTGTGAACACCTGGAAGAATATATTTGGGTTGAACTCTAATCTAGCAGTTGATACCATTTCAACTTTTACACCACTGTGTTTTATGATTTCATCATTCATCCCCTTCCTGCTCCCACCAAGGTGGGATTTGCTGAGCACATCATCAAAAAGTTGAAGGCCATCTGATTACCTGATGATTGCTCTGTGCTATATACAGATCTGCAGGTTCACATTCACCTGATGAATGCCTGATCTAACAGGTAACTGTCGTGGTTTAACCCCAGCTGGCAACTAAGCACCACACAGCCGCTCCCTCACTCCCCCCTGGGAGTGGGGGGAGAGAATCAGAAGGGTAAGTGAGAAAACTCATGGGTTGAGATCAAGACAGTTTAGTAGGTAAAGCAAAAGCTGCATACACAAGCAAAGCAACACAAGGAATTCATTCACCCCTTCCCATGGGCAGGCAGGTGTTCAGCCATCTCCAGGAAAGCAGGGCTCCATCACGCGTAATGGTGACTTGGGAAGACAAACGCCATCACTCTGAACGTCCCCCCCTTCCTTCTTCTTTCACCAGCTTTATATGCAGAACATGATGTCATATGGTGTGGAATATCCCTGTGGTCAGTTGGGGTCAGCTGTCCCGGCTGTGTCCCCTCCCAACTTCTTGTACACCCCCAGCCTGCTCGCTGGTGGGGTGGGGTGAGGAGCAGAAAAGGCCTTGACTCTGTGTAAGCACTGCTCAGCAGTAACGAAAACATCCCTGTGTTATCAACACTGTTTCCAGCACAAATCCAAAACACAGCCCCATACCAGCTACTATGAAGAAAATTAACTCTACCCCAGCCAAAACCAGCACAGTAACTCACTGGACTCAGGAGATTCAGGTCAATTCCCACTTCATCAGCAGACTCTGTATGTGAGAGTCTATTCCACATTGCTATTTGCTAGCTGCAAAATGGAAAAATTCCCTGCTTCAAAATGATGAGAGGAGAGAATCCATCAAGGATTGTGAAATACTCAGATATCATGGTGAGGGGGAACTTACAAGCACATAGACAGTGATACATCATTTTAAAAGCTGACCTCTGCTTCTGTAGCATTCATAGTCCTTGCTCTTTTAGGCTCATCCCATTTATACCTTATGATTAATATCAGTAACTTAGCATTTCTATTTCTCCCTACATTATTATAGGAAATACCAAAAAACAATTAAATAGCTCAAAGAGGTGTTTATTGGCTGGGATTCTACATTGAGATTACAGCATTTGGGCCATAGGTGTCTCATGCATTTAGAAGCATTTTTCCCCTGGGTGGCCCCTTCATTGCTTTACTATATCATAATTAAAACTAAATTGCATTTGGAAAAATGAAATGCTGGACGTTTTGTGATGCATTATTCTTGGCCTGGATTTGTTTTGCTTATTCATTCAGTAATTTGTGAAACTCAGTAATTTGCAATGGGTATCCCAGTCATTAGCGCAAATTATTCTTCTTCTACTGTATTTGCATGTAATTGCCTTTTGAAATTAATTCATTTTAATTTCTTAAAAATAATTTGTTACAGGATGTTATTTTCCTTAAGAGGGTTTAATTTCTTAAGAGATTTCTTCTAGGGTTGTGGTTAAGATGCATATTTAGAGGAGGCATTCTTATATATTCACCTTGGAAATTTATGCTTCATGTATTCAGACTTAGTATGTGCCACATGCTGGGCCACGCTTAAATTGCTTGTTTGGGGTAAAACAGTCTCATGTTTGACTCCCCTGTAAATTAGAAGATTATCCAGCATCCCTGGGGCAGCACTTACACCATAACCATATCACATTACTTTCTAGGGAATGAACATTCAGGGATGGCCAGAGTTTTCACCCTGAGTATCACACTGAAATCTTGGACACCTCTCTATATCCTGGACACTTACATGGATTTTTTTTTTTCCACCAGTGTTTCTCATATATTAATGTATTTATTGTGTGAGGTATGGAAAGTACTTCTTCCCCCATTTGGAAAATAAAGCCACATTATGGTGAGACAAATTTTCTAGTGGAGATGAACACTGAACCTCGATCCTCAGCTATAATCACCTGACCAGCACATCCTCCTTTAGTGCAGCTCCTACACCAGTGAAATTTAGAGCACCCATGAAGACCCTTGGATATGTGATAAAGAACAAACAGCTCAACAGTTTAAGTGAGCAGTCGCAGAATCAGAGGGAACAGAAAAGCAGCTCCATATCACTAAAAATATTCTCTGAGCTTTGGTGAGGCTCTAGGTTGTGGGCCCTTCCTCCTGGTGACATTAACACTTCCATTAGAATGAGGAAAGAAATTATTGTGTGATGAAACCTTATACTCTTCACGCAGAAGCTCAAGCCGTTCTTTTTTCAGGACATTGCTGGCTATTAGTTAACGATGTGCTTAGGAGAGACCTGAGTGCAACCTTTTACTTCAATGACTCCAGTCACATTAAAATTTCAGCCATTAAAGGCAACAAGCTAGATTTTTGGAAGGTGACGCTGACTAAAAGGTAAAAAAATAATAATCATGGAAATTTCCTTTCAAAGTGATATGCCTTGGGCTGTTTAAACCACTGAATGTCAGTATTCGTCTTCCTTTCAGATCTAACTTTATCCAGACTCAGTAGATTACCCAGCAGGTATCTACCTATTCATGCCCTTTGGTTGCACAAAAGTCTCAATGAGACTTTGAGTACCATAAGGCATTTTTATATCACTTATTTAAATTAGCATGTGTGTATATGCACACGCACAATATAATACCTAACATATAGGGTACTGGCATAACACTAAGGCTTTTGCATATGAGCAAAAGAAAAACCATCCCCATAATATGTACCAGTGCAATTGGATGATTCTGCACAATTGAAAACCAAGGCAAAAGAAGCCAGATATCACATCCACTGATATACCCCATTCTCGTGTGACTGGTGATCACAACAAGCAGTAGCTCATTTAGTTTATTTAATTTACTAAGCACTGGGAATGCACTCTGCGGTGTATGTAACACAGGGAAGAAAGGGAGACTGTGCTTGCAGGAATTTTCACTCTAGGAGACAGACAGGCAGTAGCTGAGAGGCAAAGCAGCAAAGCAAATGGAATAAGCGCACCACAATGTGCGTTGTTTGTGGCTAGCAAGGCTGCAGCAGCTGCAAAAGCCATTGGGAATGAAAGCTTGGAGAGGAAGAGTAAAAAAGGAGTAGTTCTTATATCCTAACTGGCCGTCCTTCCTTCTTTTCTTTCTCCCCTCCAAGATGGGGGAAAAGGAGGAGTTTGCTTTTGTCAGCACTTAGCAGAAAATCTCCTTGGGAGGACAGCAAACAAGTGGTTAGTTTTCAGGACATTTTTTTCTGAATTTTGTGTTTCCTAAATAAAATAAAAAGCTTTGTGGGGAGTAGACACATTGCAATTTTTGTTTCACAGATACTCTTATTTCTAGTCCAGACTTTTTTCTGAGTAGGTTTTCTCATGGATGGCAAAAAAAGTTGGGGAAAAATATTTGTGGATGTGGAGTTATAAAGAGATTTGAGCACTGAGGTGGAAAGCTTAAACACTTAAACCTAATGCAGAAGGTGCAGAAAGCTCCCCAGTACTGAGCTTTTAAGACAGTTTTAATGCCATTAGGTAGAAATAGCCTGACTGGAGTATAATACGACAGACTGGAAATCCAGAAAGAGCAACATACTAAAGAAGCATAACAAAGGCAGCTAGAAGCAGTGTACCAACTAAAGTCCAAAGCTATGTTTTCAGATAGAAAAGAGTATTTTTACAACATATGAATAGGAACACTGGCCAGATTACTTCCAAGGGAGAATATCTCATTTACAGAGCCCTCTAGAGATTCACTGGGATAATTCAGCTGACTATGTTGAAGAACCGCTTCAGCCTTGTTTTCTACCATCCACACTGGCAGCATGTTTTTGGCTATTAGCAGTTCTCCAAGGATAATTATTCTCTGAGCCGCAAAGAAATTTCCCCTTTTCCTCACCAACAAAATCTTAGGAGAACAGCAACTGTCCAGAAGGTGAGACCTCAAAGCAGAATCGAACTGGATGCCTGAAAGCTGGGAACTACCTGACAAAACCACAGCTTGTGTAGGAGGACAACTGTATTACTCTGTTATATTTCTACAATGTATTTCTTTCTGGCAGTCCAGTTTTCTCATTCTTTCTGCAATCTAGAGAATATCTCTGTATCAGCTACGGTTCTATCAGTAAATTAAATAGTCCTGGTAATGTTCATAGAAATGCTTCATTTTATCATATAGATGCCACCATAGTATCTAGAAAAAAAGAAATAGCTGTTTCCCTATTGCTTTATGAAGCTTCTGACTTCTGACAACTGGATGAGCTAATCTAGGTATAAAGCTTACTGATGTCCCTGCAAGTTTTCAATTCAGTTATTAGTATCATTTGCACTAACTGCTCTGGGAAGTGTTTCCCATTCCCTCTTGTACTTTTGATAGTGGATGACTGCACCCATATAATAGCTAGGATGTACTACAATTTGAAGGATGAATATTCGTATGGCGTTTGTGATTTTCAGACTGAATAGAAGCTAAATAAGAAGTTGCAGATTCCAGGAGATGATGTAGCTGTCTCTTGCTACACGTATATGTCCTGGTTTTTGAGTGCAACCAGGTAGAGCTGGATAAGGAAAACTGGAAGGTGATGTAACAGAAAAGCCATTTGTATTTCCTTCCCTGAATTCTGCGGTTTTTATTCTTGTTCATCTTCTATGACAAAATTGATGCCAGCTTCTGGTTCCTCCTTTTTACTCCAGGGCAAGTAAAGGTCTTTCAGGAAGAAGATGCCCAATCACACACTTTTTTCCCTTGTACACACACTCAGGGCTGGGAAAGCTCAGGCAGAGTTGAAATAACTCTTGCAGAGTTATTATTAAGGAGGCTGGGGGGCGACCTCATTGCTCTCTACAGCTTCCTGAGGAGGGGAAGTGGGGAGGGAGGGCTGAGCTCCTCTGCCTGGTATCTAGTGATAAGACGCATGGGAATGGTTCAAAGCTGCACCAGGGAAGGGTTAGACTGGACATTAGGAAGCATTTCTTTACCGAGAGGGTGGTCAAAAACTGGAACAAGCTTCCTAGAGAGGTAGTCGATGCCCCAAGCCTGTCAGTGTTTAAGAGGCATTTGGACAATGCCCTTAACAACATGCTCTGACTTTTGGTCAACCCTGAATTGGTCAGGCAGTTGGACCAGATGATCATTGTAAGTCCCTTCCAACTGCAATAGTCTATTCTATTCTAATGTTCTGATTGATTATTAGAACAGACAATTATATCCCAGGAGCCAAGAATTTACTCATATACAGAGGCAATGAGTCAGCCCTAGAGTATCTCCACTGACTTTTGTGGGATTACTCCCAAACTAAACCTGTGTAAATGAGTAATGAACCAACAACCTGATAAAACTTGAGGATATGCCAAAGAAGAAGTAATGAGGATGATGGATGAATCAGGAAGAACAAACTGAGTTACTTGGTGTCCTGGGTCCATTCAAACAAAATACACTTACTGCAGAGAAATCAATGAAGAAACATCTAGGGTGAAGAGATATAGGCCCTATCAGCACTGTATCTTGGGAGCTGTATCCTAGAACGCAGTGACTCTAAGAAAATTTCGTGAGTTACATTGGATAAGCCACGGTGAATGCCACACTGGGGTAAGAAATGCTAGTATATTTCTTATGCACTATATGCTAGAGCATGGAGACTGGACATAGGGAAATAATTACCTCTGTTACATTCACGATGCTGATACTAGAAAACTGCATACATTTTTCATAGACATTTAAATATATTATAAACACTGGCGAGGGGGTAGGGAAATGCCAGACAAATTACTTCAAGAATGGAGAAAATATTTTACAGTAACAGACTTAGGAAGTTCAGTCTGTTTACTTTATCAGAAAAAAAGATTGACAGCTGACTCGATGCCAGCATATAAATATCTTCATGGGAAAAAAATGTAAGGTGCTAAAACAGCATCTTTATTATTAAAGCGAGGAAAGACACAGATACAATATGGAAAAAGAAACCAGACAAATTGAGAAAAAAATCACTCACCTTTTTTAAAAAAAGTATGGTCAACCCACTAAAGCAAACTACAAAGGAAAACAGTGGATGTTTTCAGATCAGGACTAGATATTTTCCTTGTATCTTAGTCAGCCCTAAACCTGAGCTCAGTACAAGGGCAATTAGGTGAAAGTTAATAGCTGGTAAGAGATGGTATGCCAGCATAGATGATAAAATGGTTCCTTCTGACCTGAAACACTGGATCCAAAGCCTGTCCCCTTCCCCATGATGGGCATCCCTAACTGCCTTTGTATTTGTATGATCTTGAATACAGATTTCACATATCCTTTATGGGAGACTAACTAAGAGTGGAAATTTATTGTCACTTTTGCCCTCTTGCTTAAGATGTCTGGAAAGAGGGAAGGATGAGCCAGAAGCCCCTCCTTACTGTTTCGGAAATCATTCTTTTGTTCAGTAACCCACTGAAAAAAAAAGAACATTGGTAGAGGAAATACTAAGACAACTTTAGTGAGAGTTACCAGAGAAATACTATTTCAGTGGCTTCTACATACTTGTAAATGTACTGTTTCCAAGCCCTCTGTTAACAGAACAACAACAAAAGCTGTAGCTAGTCCTATTTTAGTGGCTTGAACAACTGTGATATAACAAAAACAGCAGCTTTTCTTTTCCCTTCCAGAAAGCAGCAGTGTCAGCTAGAATTGGCAGCATGCTGAAAGTGAAACCCCAAACAGCTGAGAGACGACTGTTGACATTTGCCACACCATTGTACCTCTAGGCTTCTTTCCTTGTAATTCTGTACAAAACTTGCCAGTTTTGTGCTGCTATTTAAAAACAGGATTGGGGCAAGTTAAAGTGAACTGGTAGTTCAATAACTTGTTCCTCTGCCTTCATTCTTGTGATCACCTTTCCAGAACGAGAGTATGCGTTTCAGTTGAAACAGTTAGCAGGTTTTGTATGTTCTCATTGTAACCTTTTTATGGAACTATTTTTTTCTTTTTTTTTTTTCTGTTCTCTTTGCTATTAATGCTACACCCCACTGGTAGTAACCAGTATTTGTTAAGTGTGAACAACGTCCTTTGGGACATTTAAGACACAAAGAAGCCTCTCAGTTCTAGGCAACTTTTACTTAAAATAGAGAATATAATTCAGAAACAAAACAACCTTGGCCGATCCAGAGAATAATCTTCTAGCAGACTGACTTTGTTTCTAGCCTGACCATACACTGTATAGGATATTATGGAAGGGCCAGATCCAGCCACTCGTGCTAGAGAGAAGTTCTACAGATTCCAGTGGGAACTACTTATTGCATCATTTAATATTACTGAGGGAGGCAAAATCAGTCCCATAACAAGTGGATATATTTTTATAGGGATGGATTAGCATTACTGAGCTTTGCAAAACAGAAATGAGGGTTTGAATGCAGAGCTGGGTACAACTACATGTGAAAGGAATTCAGAAGACAGAGGAGAGAAATTTAAGAAAGGCTTCAGGACAGATAGAGAATATAAAAGTTAGGAAGGAAAGATAAGAGTACATATATAGACAAGGGAAGATGTATAGGGTACTGAAGGGAAAGAGTATTATCTTAAACTTCTTGAAGAAAGGGGGCCTGGATGAGGCCCTCTGAATAACATATTCAGAACAGCAGTCTAAGGTTATTTGAGCTCTTGCACTTCTGATAGACAAGGATAAGATAAGACAAGACTTCAGTTGGAAAGAATTAGAGTAATAAAATAGAAACCTGTGCTGGAAACTAAAGAAGATTTTTGAGAAGGGAAATCAGTCAAGATTTTATTATTAGACTTTGTATTAGGAGACAAGACAGTAACAACCAAAGTGCCTCTGAGAGAGCTTGAAAGATTGTGATGGGCAGGAAGCTAAGGAAATCTGCATCAGTGGAGGAAAAAGTGAACTGGAGGGATGATCCAAAATGAGAACATGCAAAAGCCCTTTGCACCAGGACTATGCAAAAGGCTGTTCAGTTTCAACACAGGGATAGTACACAAGCAGATGAGATCATTCACAATTTCAATGAAAAGACAAGCTGGCAGACAGAGTTTCTAAAATACAGGTGACTGAAATGTGCACCTAGGTTGTGACTTCTTTAAATGATGACTTCTTGTCATCTCCCATTAAACATCTTTTGAAATAAACTGCCTTGAGGTAATATGTTCATAAGTGACCAAGTATCCATTTAAGAATATGCCAGTAGGACTGAGGAATTCAAATTGAAAGAGAGTGTGGAGGAGGAGGACTCAACAGCAAGGAAATAATTTATTAGTGTAAAAGAACCATGGAAGAAAGGTGCTGTTGGCCAAAAAGAAGTCAAAATCACAGTAAAGGCAATAGAAAGAAACAATAAAAATAAAGATGTTGCCTTAAGCAACATTCAGGAAGAACGATTGGGGTTTTGACTGAAATAAGTAGAAAGAGAGACTGTACCAAGGACTACTAAAGATGAGCCCAGAGGAATAATAAAAAACAATGAAGACATCAAAACAATTTGTCAGGTTTTTGAATTAACTGTTCTTAAAGGAAAATCAAGGCTTGCTTTAATTAATTTTTCTTTTTTCCCCTTTTGTGATAAAATTGAAGAACAAAATAGTCAATATTTTTGTTTTTCATATATCATTTTTCTTCAACTTATTTTCAAGGGCAAAGTGGAAATGGAAAAAGGAGTACTGCATTTTCAAACAACAAATGTTATACTGATTTTTGAAACTAGAGTACCTGGTCACTTTTTGAGCTATGCAAACCAAAAATTATATCAAATTATTAAAGATTAAGAGATAAGCGGGGTGGCATTAAAGACAAAAGGCACATGTTTGGAAATTACCAAACTTGCAAAGTAAAAGAAGCAAAGGCTTCATTTCTTGGAGGTGAGAGTATAAGAACGAACAACCCTGGTTTAAGTCAATGAGTAGCAAAATGCAGAATCTATCTTTCCAGCCTTACCAGTCTAATGGATCTCTCAAATCAACAAAAATGCAATGAAATCAGCTCTCATACCAGTAGATCTTGACATATCAGGGTTTTTAGGAAGGTAAGGCAGAGAAAACCATGTCCTGACTGGCATGTGGTTTTGCCTGACAGCCAGTAAGAGCTGTTAGAAGATAAAGAAAGGCTGTTTTGCGTACACCAGGGCTGGATCCAGGATGCAGCCTGATTACCTCTGTTATCCAAATGGATCTTTGTTTTTGAAAGGGTCTGGGCTGTAACATGTAAGTGTGAAATAAATGAGAAAAGCATACAAGGTTTAGAGACAGGAAACTCCATGGAGGCAAATGGAAAGGTAATTGCACAGAAGAACAAAGGGATTTGTGTAAATGTATCTGGGTACGTTAGGTGAACTTTTCAGCGACTGAATCTCCCCATGCAGGGGAATTCAACTTTTAAAGACCCTCTCTCCCAACACTCTCTTTTTAATCTTGTCTTTTTCACAGATTTCTGGCTTTAATTGTGCAGGTCTTAGACCTTAACGATGTTGTTTTCCGTTAATTATGATATACAATGCTGGCATGAGGTCAGAACTTAATTAATTTCTGTTCTTTGACTACTTCTAAAAGGCAGCAGGAGAGGGGAGAAGATGAATACTTTATGTCTTCCAAAAAACCAACAACAATTACTTTAAATAAAAAGACCTTCTCTCTTCAGGAGTAACAAAAATGTGTACAGAAATAGATGGCACAATTTGTGACTGTGTGAATTTTTTATGAAGATATATTTCCACATTTGCTTCTCCCAGATCATGTGAGTTACAAGCATGGTTTCTGATAAGTATCCTATTTTTGTGGCTCTGACTGCATATTGCTAATTCCAGTTTTAAATAATGTATCTTTAAGTGGCATACGTATGTTTGTGTCCTACGAACCCATCAGTAGAAAAAAATATTGAATCTAATTGATCCAGTTTTGACAGCCACAGAATACAGTATTATATTGGAATATGCAATTGGTGCATTTGTCTACATCTCCCCAACCTAGGAAAAAAATTTCTGGGCCTCTGGTCTGCTTCTGTAGCAAGCATTATCAATAAAAGGCAACAGAGTTGTGCCAATCACAGTTAGTAAAAATTTTCTTCTGAAATTCTTTCATGCTAGAAAAGTAGCTTTTTCAAAAAACATTTCTGTATGTGAAACTACTTGCTTTCTTTATAATCAGAACTTGCATTTTAAAGTACACTAGAAAACCAGAACGCTTGTATTTTAGCAACAGTTATTTTCATTCTGGAGTAGTCATCATATCTTAGGGTACATGAAGACCGTTTAGTTTTTGTTTCTGTTCATTCGTATGAACCCGATTCTGTGGTGAAGCTATGTGATTACCATGAAAAGTCTCCAAAATGGACACCGTATTTCAACTTGGGTACTGCAGTCCAACCTGGGAGACCTGGCTATTAAAAAACACAAGGCAGATGAACTAACTGGAGGGGAGGGTGTATCTTTTCCTGAAAAGTAAAAAAAACAACCAAACAACCAAAAAACAAATCTGCACGGAAGAGTAAGAGCATGGAAGAAACAAATAAACACTCCTAAAACTACCTCTAGTGATAGGTACCAACAGATAGATAGATTGTCTTTTTCTCTCAACCAGAAGGTCAGTACAAAAATAATAATGTCCACAAATACATTCTCTGCCAGAGTGATAGTTCACCACCTGCAGTACCGGCCCCTTAGGTTCCTCCAGAAAAACTGGAGGCTTTTGTACATGTCATGGCATTTCTCCCTCTCATATTTTCTCCCTTTGTCCCTTCCTCTTTCTCTCCCTCTGCCTGCCTGCCTTTTCCTCTCTCCCCCTCTCCCTCTCCCACTTCCTCTTTCTTTCTTTCCCTCTCCCCCTCCTCCCCCCTCACATATTTTCCTAATTAAAATATCACCCTTATTGGATCGCTCTCTGCCTCTGCGCCTGTGCATACAGGATGTGGGCAGTACCATTACCCGTTCAAAACGGTATAGCACAGCTTCCAGTGAAAACTGGAAGAAATAGTGGGATGGATGAGAAAGAGTCAGAGAGGAAAGTGCATCCAAGCAAGTTTTAGCCATGGCTGATGTGCAGAAACGTTGTCTGCTGAACGCACATACATGGCACTGGCTGGCAAGCGGTGTGGTGCTTGATGGTTGCCATTGTATCTGGTTGTAAGCTACGCAACGGCCTCCTGACAACCCTGGACTTAGCAACTGGCCAGCATTGTCCTTGGCCGAGGTGGATGCTATCTGTGAATAACTAAGGATGGGCACAGGCACAGGTACCAGGGCTGAGCGGGGCTGCAAGGCCACTGATTCGGCACACATAATGGAGGTAAGTCAAGAAGGGCTCATACCTTAGGGCCTGTTTGCCATAGACATAGCTCTTCCAGTGCGAGAGCAAACCCAGCACACCAGGCCTTGATGTTGTCAGAAAATAAGAGAAAGGATCAGCTTTCAGGTAGTGGGATTAGTGCGGTCAGCCCACTGAGCAAGAGGATTTAGATGCCACGCTTGGGCTGTGGTGTTGTGTCAAGGGCGTGCTGCACGTGAGCAAACTGGAGCACAGGGACGTGGTGTGACAGAGAGTAGCTGCAGTCTCCGGGACGGGTATTGGCCCACTGTGGCAGCTTTGCTCAGGGTGCTCATGAAAAGGGAGTCACTGGGAGAGCGGGGGTGCCCAGAGCAGTTTCTGGAAAGGCCAGCAGGGCCAGGGGTCACTGTGCGTATCCTGGGTTAGGTGCTCACCTGACTGACTCCAAATCAAGGGCTGGTCTGGGCTTGATGGGTGGGCAGTTCGGCTCTGAAGATGACACTAGGAGTGCTATGACAGGACCAAGTAGAGACAAGGCGCACAAGCGGCACATTCAGCATTCACAGGCAAAACCATGCCCCATGTAAATGGCCATAAGACATGTAACAAGCTTCGGTTAAAAGCATTTCTCCGTAATTTCACCAAAGAGACAAGGCATGTACCTGAACTCTTCTCTCTCCCCCATACTAGGACAGCTGATGTCCCCTTCAATGCCTCTCGTGATTCAGAAACAAAACCTAGCATATAGCACATAACTACGCACGGATACAGAAACTCCGCCAAACTGGGGCCTGTATTCACTCCTTTCGATCAAGATCATTATTTCAGCCTTTCCATACACTTCCTAATTTTGCAATCTTGGCTATCTGCGTGATCATCTCTAAAAATAAGAAAGCAAGGTACAACTCTTCTGTCCCAAGCCAATACACACCACAAATCCCCTTCTCTTTAGTTTCTAGTCCCTCCATAACTCAGGCATACGCTGATTATTGACCACAGACAAACTTCCGTTCCTTTAATGCAATGGGATAAAGGAAAGGGAATGAATATTTACAAATGTCAGCTGACGGATTTGGCTGGTTTTTGCTGGATTTGTCTTCCACTAGGAATAACCCTTTTAAATCTGTAATGGTGTTTGAAATCTCTCCATATTTCTGATAAAAATAGCCTTCCATGAACAAGTGGGGTTCATCATAACCAGGCATATTATTAGCTTTTATGATTTCTTGCAGAAACACCCCATTGGCTTATTGGAGCTATTAGAGTATAATTTCCTGAATCCGAAGACTGCTGTGTGCAGAACTGGGTGGGGCTTTTTCTTTTTTTTTTTTTCTTTTTTAATAGAACAGCATATCTGGTATTTTATATGGTCTAATTGCAAGTAAGATCATACTCAAGAAATGAAAGCCTATGTTTAAGCTGAAGCGACAGATAACCTTGAAGACCGCTATAGCTTACAAAGGGATTAGGGGAGAAAAAACTGCAAAGTGAACTTTTGAATCAAATATTTTGAGCTAGAGCTATGAAAAAGGAATCCAGCTCATTCTAAACACCATCTGTTTGCTGAGTGTACTTGCATATTTTGAATTGCTTTATTCCACAAACTGCTATTTACTTCCCTGAAATGTCCCTTGGTATGAAGATAACATCTCATAATAAGCTGCTTCCATTTTGGGGCTACTGTTTGTGGGCCGTGCAGTGGTATTAGGATTACCAAACTTCTCCAGAATCTGAACAAAGCAAACAAAACAATTAGTGAAACTTCAAAAAGTAGTGAAAAATATGGTCTCCTCTGTGAGAGGAACACTAAAGGGGAAATTACAAAAATAATAATAATTTAGACATTATGTCTCTCATCATGTGTACTTCCAACTTCATGTTTTTCCCCCATGCCTACAGTTTCTATTTTTTGATAATTACGAAGAACTGGCACTGCATGTGTTCTGATATGAATGCTAACATTAAAAGTTTCCTACCCAAAACAGTACTTTCTGTTTATTTCCTAACTTTTTAAAGACGCTTCCTTTTTCTCTTCCCTTTTAAGATTTCATTATTGATGCAAACTGAGAAGTTATCAAAAACAATAGATAGAGGCATCACTTAAAGCTCCAAACAGTAATCTGTGTTGGATTGTACTGTTGAAAGCAGGGATTGATCTGCTTTCTATAAAACATAGCATGCACAGTATGCTCCCCTAAATTATAGCATCTAAGTATGGCCTCCTGAAGGTCTGTCTGTGCCAGCACAATTGTCTGTGTTACTGAGAACCCCAGAGAGCTGGGGAGCTGCTTGCACAGTACCAGCTAAAAATTATGTCCTGCGTTAGCCCACTTCCATGTAGATATTATTCCCATTTCTGGCCCATCAGCCATAACACAGAAACATTTTGCAGACAATATTTATTTTTCTCTGCCTGCCAGCTTCAGTTTTAACATTTTTATTCCCTAGGGTAGTGGGTAATGGAGAAGGTCCTACAGACAGTATGTTGCCTGTGAACCATGGGTCAGGAATATCTAAGCAAGTTCTACATTTTGAGACCCTCATTCAGAAAAATGAACACTTACACTTTCAGAAAGTCCCATTAAAGCCATCTGAGGTAAGTAACTACTACTGAGGGAAATCTTTGCATTCTTGTCAAGAATCTACTTGTTGCTGAGTTAACCATATCTGCTTGAGTCAAAACTACAATAGTCTAAGAGCACAGTCATGATACCTGAAACAATTCCTCTGTGAAACTGTTTTCACAAAGAAAGCACTTGCAAAGTGAGAGAATGATGGAAAGTTTCCTGTCCTCATGAAGCGAATATATATACATATATCAATGCAAACATGTAATGTGGTAATTTTATTGCGTATAGAACATAACTACTGATGTATAGTGTAGTCAGTTGGAACATACTGCAAATGAATGATGATGAGGCCAGCAGATAAGGAAAACATCTTTATGATGTTATATAATCAGCTTGATCAAGTTACATTAACACGTTGGTGCTGTTTTGGGCTCAGTGCTATTAGCAGAAAAAGCACTTAAAAAATTATCCTGACACTTATCTTCTCCAGTTACATTAACCCGTTCCCTGCTCCTTTAGAAGTTAATGTATGAACTTAAATTCCCCTTTTTTTTTGTATCATTACACAAAAGGTCTTCTGAGAGGAGGGTTGCTTAAACTTTTTTTTTTTCCGTGTCCACTTATGCTCCTTTGCTTGACATTTTTTCTTTAATTAAATTCTTTGGGTTATTTATGTTGTACTGACATCTGTTGGAGCTTGGATCCAATACAGCAAGGACAGTGAAGGTCAATTAAACACTAGAAAAGCTTTCGGATTCCACTATTGACCAGCAAAGATACTGACCATTTCAGTGTATATTGACACCATCCCACCCCCCTCAAAAACAAGCCCTCACTGCCCCTACTCACATAACACATGCTTCTAGGCATACAGTAACATTGGCTTCAACACAGAACAGCTTGACCCTGAACACCTTCTGAAATCCTCATGGAAGCAGATAGCCAAAAAGCTCCTCTGAGATCGGTTAGACACTGACATCTTAGACTGCTGGGAGAATCTGAGGGTTTGTAGCTTGTCTGTTTCAGCACTTGGGGATGCAGTGGAAATACGCTACTTTTTGGTCATCCAGTTTGTTTTGGCTTTCCTCTCCTGAGTTTTGGGTGGTACGGAGTTTTTCAGCTTTGTCACTGCTGACCAAGAAGGACACTACCAAACTGCTGAACCCTCACAGTCAATCATCTCTCACCAGAGAGCAATCTGAGGCACTCTTGGCCTGGGTGATGGGATTTCTCAAACAGCTTTCAACCTTGACATTGCTCTGTTACCTCTGAATTTAATAAGACTCTTCCTTTCAAAGGAAATGGGCACAGAGTCAGACTAATGTTGGAAGCTTTAGAAAACTCTCATTCTTCGTGTCACCTCTCTTCCATTAGTCTTTGAGTCAGGTGCTCACCTTGAGTATACTGGAATAGCTTCATTGATTTAAAGGGAGCTGCACCGATTTACACAGCTGAGGATCTGTCTGCCTCTATTTAAAAAGCAGTTCCTTGACCCTTTAGTGGATATAGGAGCCTTATAATGAGGATTTAGAGACCAATTGTCCAAACACAATATAATTGTTTCAAAGTAATGAAACGTTGCCTTCAGTCATCAGGAATCTGCTGAGACCAAGTCTGACGCTGACCTGCACATCATGCTTACTTCTGTGCATCTCCATATATACTGGACCTTACAGAGATCCCAGGCTGGCTTTCAATGAGTAAGGCCAGCTCTAAAAAGCTCTGTAGCCACATTAGTGCAGGACTCGCAGCAGGGCTTGTTACTATGCTGAAACAGCTGCCTCTACTCAGAATGAGGTAGCCCAGGTACGCAGGCTATACAGCACTGTGCTGTGCAGTATAGATATATCCTTGATGGCAACACCAAGAAATTCAGTTACTCAGAACTGGCCCTCTACAATCTCTTTGTCTTTACTACTCTTAGGCGGATAAGACCAGGCAGCTGCTTACTTTCGCTACCTGTGTAGTCTCACACTCTTTAAATACACTTATCATCATTGCACCGTGACAGTGTTGCCCTTGCAACACGGGACCCATAGCAACTGGAAAAACCTTGTACTAACCCCTCCCTCAGCAAAAAAACCAGAGCATTGCAATCATTCTCCAAAACCCCTGTGTTTAAAGCTAGACTGAATAACAGCTGCAATTCTCAGCACCTCTTTTTCTCTCTTACTGAGGGGGAATTGAAACAAAAGAAAACTGAGGTGCTGATAGGTAAGGGTGTTTAGCTACTACACTCGTCAGAAAGTGCCCAGCGCCCACAGATACGAAAACATTGTGACTTGGAAATCAGTGGGAGCGAGGGACTGAAACTGGCACTAGGAAACCTAAATAACCTTTGTGGATTTAAGACTAAGTGATTTGCTCAAGTTTTCACAAAAGGTTTGTGGCAAAACAAGAAATGCAGGTGTGATCTCTTGAGAACTAAAGCTAACACCCTTTTCCCTAGGACGTCCTTCCTGTCTCTGTATAGCTAGAGGGAAATGTCTGGGAAAAAAAAAAAGCACATTATGCACTACTCTCTAAAATGATTCCATGTTCTTCTCAGCTGGTATATCTTTCTTCATGAAAATCAGTCTCTCATCATCTAACCAGCCCTGCAGCTTTCTCTGCATAGACTGTCGTAACTGAGACTTGACTCTGTTTTGCCTTTGAAGATAAGACAGTGTGGTCTTATTGCAATATCTGTCTAAATTTCCTAACATGCCGAGCCAGGGGCTGGTCTACATTTCCTTCTCCTCCCTCCACCACTTTGTTGTTATTGCTCTTATATGAAAACATTTGAAGGCTGATCTAACCCAGTGAAGTCCGTGGAATGACCCACTGACTTAACCAGGAACTGGATCCAATATATAATAACAGACAATTTCAGCAGTAATCTAATTTAATTTAATTTAGTAGAAATTTAATTTAACCTAATTTAGATTACCTAAGTATCACGACTAGAGGTACTGCAAGCCAGTCCACACCGTATAATAATATAGGATGGTTCAGAGACTTCGTCCCTCCCACCAAGCTAGCATCATTGAGTTAACTATGACACTGGGAGCAAAGTACTCATGTCAAAATAGCACTGCCCTCAACCTAATGATTCCCCCAAGAGGCAAGGCTCATTAGCTTGTGCACTGTGCCATACTAATGTGCCATTATCTGGGATACTTCCATGCCTTCGAACCAGTCTATAAAACCAGAAATGCCCTGTGGAGCTAATAGACATGAGTCATTTCCCCTATCCCCATTACAAATCAGGGTATCAGTCAATCCTTTCGTTAATCTCTGATGAAAAGGTGGGGGATCCACTGCAGACCTGGTCAGCTATCTCTGGTCATTATGGCAGCAAAGCAGCCAACACAGTAATAAAACTGCTTGTCTGAATGCCAGTATTTGCATGATACATTTTTCTACAACAAGACAGCATGTTCTGGTGTGGACAAATTAGCTCCTCTCTACCTGAGAAGTTCATATATTAGGATATGAATGATTTTTAAGGTATCATTTATATGTATGTGTTTGTACTTGCGCATACATATATGGCAATAAATGCTTTCATATGAAATAAATGGAGGTGATTACAAACTAGCCATGTTTTGAGGAAAAGTTAAAAAAAGCAAAGACTTTTAACCATTTTTCTTGAGGTTTCCTCTGTTATTTCCAATGAAATAGCTAACTTTCATAACGAAATACTGAAATTTCTTGGCATTTAAAATTTTAAAGTTATCCAACATTAGTTAATTTCACTGATGTAACATACCTTAAATAAACATAGGAATGACCTGTGGTACATAAACAGTCCACACTCTGGATCTGTGGATTGTTTCCAGATTAGGGATCCCCATTTCCCTACCACACAGCCAGCCATTAATGTGCTTCTAAGACAATTATTTATTTAATTTCTAGAAAGTTTCCTTTTAATCCACAATTTTGCTCAGACACTTGTGAGTGATGGGGAAAAGAACATGGAAGAATGCCAGCAGTCTCTTCAAAATCAGCCTAATTCACTGCTCTCAAAAGCATTTACAAATTCATTGGTTGTCACTCCTGTCCAGATACTAGGATGATCATTTATAATCTACATCACCTGAGAAGCTGAACATATGGAATTTGTCAACATTTGCTGCCTGCCTGTGCTGCTGGTTGCACAGTTGATCCAATTCAAACACGTCTTCATTCCTTTGGTTGGCTGGCCCTGTTCCTTTCAAGGATGACCAGATATTGTCTCAGCAGTCCCCGTTCTCCCTTTTGAGTGGTAACTTCTGATGTTTCAGACTTCAGTGAACTGCAGAATTCAGTTTAGAAAGCATCCACTTTCCCCTCCAGTCACTGGGTACCCTCAACATCTTTATCCATGCCTCTCTTGGGGATCTCTTCAGCCTCCACAAGAGCTCCTACTTTATCTGCTTTTGCTGGTTTCAGCATGCAACTCTACTCTGCCAATTCACTTATTTTGTCATTGAGTTCCAGTGCAAGATGCCTTTTCTGTTATACACGTACAGAAAGCTGTATGTTTTAAAATCTCTTTCAAGTTTAACTTCCCTCGCTGTACAAATCCACTAGCTCATCTTTTCTCAGCCAAAACATTTTCCATGTTTCCCTGTTCTGCTCCTCTAAGAGAACAAAGAGAACTACAAAGAATGGCTGTATTGCTTTTTTCCCCTGCAACATTTTCACCCCACTGACATTTTACTTTTTTCAAATTCTCCATTTTTTGTCTGCTATTCATATTGCTACCAGTACGGGGAAGCTATGGGACTACTAGCAGTTCTGGATTCTGCTTTCTTTCTGGTCTCTCTGAGCATATAAACTTCTTATCTTCATTTGGGTGGACTTTAATTATTCTCCGTATGTACCAATTGCATATTTTCTGGAAAGTTTAGTTGGTTTCCTAAACAGATACTTTTTATCAGGGAGGAATCCTACTCAGGGGTAAGACCTTGCAGTTCCTGCTTTTGAAAATATGCAATATAGATCAGTAGACATTTGAAAATTAAGGATGTTTGTTTAGCATCAATTAGAATTTAGTATCATTGCCTAGCTTTTAGAAGTATTTAAACCAATCAGAAGTTCATATATATACACCCAATCTCATCTAATGCTACACTTCACTAATGCCAAGTTAGAGCTTTGGCAAAAAAAGTCTGATGATTCTTCTTTGTATCTTTTAAGGTGCTGCTGCTCCTAGCTTCTCATTCAAACCTCTTCCCTCAAATATTTTCATCTTCGGCCTGTAACTTGTGGTAATTAACATCGCCCTGTTCCTTATTTGCCTTTAAGACATCCTCTCTGCTGGAGAGAAGGAGAGTTTGAATTAAGATGCCAGACTATGAACTGGAGGGACTGAAATGCAGGCACATGTCCTCTTCTAGCAAGTCTTCCAGAGAGACAGAAATTTCTGGCAGGGGAATGGATTGTAAAGCTGAAAAACTGCAGTAAGATTCAATACAGACCTCATCTGCAAAAGCTCAAGCTGGCTTTCCTTACAAACTAGAGAGCAACGCTGCAGGCTTTCCCCAGACAGCCAAGGTGCTTTTAGCCCTTACAGGCATACCTCATGGGTCATTTTTTTCATTTTTGCTTTCTTGCTTGTGAGAGTTTTCTGTATCTGTTTGTTTACACAGAATAATGTAGCAGTCTCAAAAGCTAGCTCACAGCAAGATGACATGACAGACTACAGAGATACTAACCAAGCTATTTAATCCTATTTGTTAGCAAAGCTAGTCAGCGTGGGTGGAACAATGTTCTGATTGTAGATTCTTTGCACCTAATCCTGTAGCTACTGAGAAAGGGGTTAAAGAGGAAGATGGCCATCAGCCAGATTAAAAAGCAACCAGGGAATTACACTGACTTTTGATACAAAGAAGGAATCAACTTGAAAAGAAATAAACAGAAAACATGAACATCTGTAGCATGGGGGAAAGATCCTAGAGTGGAAACAGAGAAGCAGCCAAAACCTGGTCTGGCACAGACAGAAGTTGCCCAACCAGCATGGTCGCCTCTGCCCAGGCCTTACAGAGCAGCCTCCCCATCCACCCCACGTGGTGAGCAGCCAGCCAGTGGACTGACAGTACTGGGTACAACATGTAGGAATCCCCACCTCAGTGGGCATATATTAACTTGCAGGGTGCTTTCGCACCGGGTGGATTGGCAGATTGTAGCGAGCAGCACGGATACACATCCCCAGCAAGAGGTGTGTGCAAGTAGGGGAACCTGCACTGCCAGGGGAGGGGAGCTGTGTCCTCGCAACCCACTGGTACTGGGTGTAGATGGGTTGGTGGGGGGTATACATATATGTATAACTGTGCAGGGTGAGGGGAGAATTAGGTTAGGATATTTTAGGATTATTTCAGAAGGATGTTTAGAAATTTATAGGTGTTTATTAATATTTTGGAAGAGTCTGTTATTGTGGTTTATTTGTTGTATGGCTGATGCTGACCCTGAATGTATAGTTCAGTGATTGCCAGTTAATTACATGTCAGTAATAAAACAGTAAGTTACTTCAGCCATGATTTGATTTAAATTATGTGAACCAAGCAGGATTTTTCCCTAAGATAGGTCTGATTTTTAAAAAGAAATACTATTGCTTGTATTTTGAGGTACAGTCAAGATATTTTTGTATCATTTAGGGCTGGATGCGGTCCCAGAAGAGATTCCCTGCTTCTGTTAAACAGCCTCTCTCCCTCCTTGATGTCAGACAGGTCTCAGAGGAACTCTTTCCTGCAGAGCCCCTTTCTCTCATGGCTTTGGCCACATCCTTCTTTACAATACCCGATACCCATCACACACTGGCCTGCTCTGACTGTTTCACACCTTTTTGCTGGAATCTCATACCTTTCAATATGGATAAAAGCCAGCCAGAATCCAAATTAAACAAACTGCTGAATATAGTGTCAGCTGAGCAACAAACAAATATTCCATATATTTATCATATCTCATTTTCCCAAGATTGGATTTGTTTCACATAATGATAGACAACCTGTGTTTGCTTGATTTCTTAAAAGGATGCTAGAAGGGAGAAAAAAAGTAGCTGTATTAACTATGAAAAAATTTCATATCAGAATACTTGACCTGCAGACAGCTAAGGTAAGATTCCTCCACAACAGATCTAACTATACCATGTCTATACATGGTCTTGCTACAGTGGCAATTAAGCACTTTACCCATAGGCTGTAGAAAATCTCATCCTTGCCCTTAAGGGTGCCCTTAGGAGGTAAAGAAAGATTTTACTGACAAGAAATTGAAGAAAAGAGAAGTCAAGTGGCTACACTTAGACAACACATCTGCGGCACAGAGAGACCTGAAAGCAGTTCTTCTAAATTCCAGGACAGCATCCTAAATATTGAACTGCTCTTCCCTGGGAGAGGAGAGCTCTGAACAGGAAAGCAAAAAGCCTACGGGATTTAGCAGGGCATTTGGCTGCTGTAACTTGTTGCCTTTCAGTGCCCACTGTTGCCACAGGCACAGCTCAGTCTTGAAAGCTGGCTGCTGGCTGTGCTTTAACCATCTCACAACAAACATGACCTGAAGCTACAAATCAGCCAGGGGAAGGAATGAAACAACCTCCCTAGTTCGTATTCCACCCCCTCTGCAGCAGAAGAGTAAGCACAGTTTTACCAGCGGGGCCAAGGACTCTGCTGTTGCACCATGTAATGAGGGATGTGGGACACATGCCACAGCTGCACCCCTGTGCTTGTGCAGTCCCCTAGGTCACGCTGTGCCTTACAGCACCAAAAGAGGACACTGACACAGACAGAGAGGAGGTCGTCTCCTCAGCTGGCATATGATTCACTTACGCCGAAGAGGAACCATCCTGACAGAGCAGGCTAGAGGTTTTCCCCCAGAAGTCCATTGCTGGGCCCGAGAGCAGAAGCCAGGGACAGCTGGATGAGAGACTGGGGTTTTGCCACAGTAAGAATTCATTCATGTGTATTTTAACCCATAAATGAAAAGAGGAAAGAGAAAATAGTAGGAAGATTATAGGGGAAGACAGGAAGAAGATGTAGAAGCGACAGTATAAAACAACAGAGGGATAGCATGAGTCAGGGGACGTAGGAGGGACACACAGGAACACAGCCCTGAGAGCCTTTGGTGGAGCTGGAAAGAAATTCAGAGAGATGGAAGAAGAAA
The DNA here is from genome assembly GCF_965638725.1 of Aptenodytes patagonicus. NCBI lineage: Eukaryota > Metazoa > Chordata > Aves > Sphenisciformes > Spheniscidae > Aptenodytes > Aptenodytes patagonicus. Next base: position 97,079,695 of record NC_134949.1, on the reverse strand, counting down.
AACAAAGCCCCACTGAAGAAGAGAGGAAGGCAGGAAATTAGAAGAAGGAATGACACAACACACAAAAAGAAGAGGAAAAAAAATGAATAAACAAAAAGGAGAAAAGAAAGAGATTCAAAAAAGAGAGAAAGCAAGAGCAGCAGTGAGATACAAGTTCTCCAAAACAGCCTAATGGGGTAATGGGGAGTGGGTTTAATTTTATTCCCTTTCCTGTGTGGCACACTACTTTAAAATGACAGCTCATGTTGCTATACAGTACATACATATTTTTAGATATCTACATACGATCTTTTTATTTATTCCATTTCAGCATCTTCATAAATGAATGAATTCTTCATTCAAGAAATGCTGGAGGGAAATGAGAGGCACCATTTATGCAAAAAAAAACCAACAAGCAAAAATCCTACGAAAGTGTAGTTCAAATTTTCTGTAAATCACACCAAGTAATTCTATTTCAGAGTACCTGTTTTGCAGGACATTAAGGGATCTTGATTTGCCAAGAATGCCTCCCACATATCCTCTAAAAATCAGACCACTCTGAAGTGTCCAGCTGACATCCAAAAGCTGAGACATGCAAAGTTAGCAATCATGCCTGGAAACCCCAAATCACCAAAGGTAATTTTTGTCACCCCTTGTATCCTCCTCCCCGCCTGCACACATTCCCTGCTGAGTCACTGGACTTGAACATAGACAGCTCTCCGTGCTCAGAACAAAGTCCATCTCAAGAGTGGTGTCAGCTTCCTTCTCTGATACGCTTGTTAGAAATCATTAATCTAATGATTGTCTTCTGGCAGTATCAAATGTGGACAGACAGCTGTGAATGTTTGAAGTTTAATTATGTTTCTAAAGATGTAAACGCACCCAGAGGCTTAGGGAATGGGGATGCGTTTTAATAAGTACTAACATAGGTAAAATAAACAAACGCATTATTTGGTTGGATGGAAGGGGGAGCAAACTTACATTAATTATTCCTTTCTTTTCATTATAACTGAAAAGCAGCTCAATTGAAAACCCCACTCAAGCAGGACTACAGAAGAGGAGAAAGCTGCTTCCACAAGGTCACTAGCTACATCTTTTTGATGTCCCTTGTTAGAGAAACAAAATTAAAGCTGAACTGAAGAAGAAAAATAATCATAACAACTTAAAAAAAATGCATACAACCATCACCTCCTGCTACAGACGTGCACAGTACCAACTTGCTGCCAAAGTTGGTATTGATCTTGGGGAACCATTTGCTTTCTGTCTTTCCATCAGTAAAATCCCAGTGAACATTCATGATTTCACTATTTACAGTTTCAAAAATATATAAAGAAAGAATAGTATGGTCTCAGGATAGGTGTGCGTGTGCATATATACTCAAGCTCTAAAGTTGCTAGCCCCTGAACAACTCTTTCAGCTGGGAAATGCTACAGCTGTGTTTTCTCCCCATTTGCAATTCTAACCTCTTTATTCTTTTTAATGTATCCTGTTTTGTTTTATGTTTAAAATATTAGAATCAAGTTTACAGGTTGTGATGATCTACTGGTAGCACTATTGCTAACAAAATTTTGTATAACTATAATCAAACACAATTACTTTCCTCTTCTGTGACATGATTCTGTGCAAAGGCAGAAAAACACTATTCCTGAGGCTGTGATGTCAAGGAAACAGTCAGTATTTTCTTAGAATAATGGTGGCTGAGTTACCTTCTCAGTTTCTTGATCTCCAGGAGGCTTTTCAATCCAGCCAATCTGGATTCACCCTGAATTCATTATATACAGATTTTCCCATCTAGAATAACAATCAGTTTACATTAGTGGCAAAAACTTATCTTATCTTGCTGATGGTATTTGTTACGGTCCCATCAGATGAGTGCATATTACTGAATAACACTGACCAAATGGGTAGTTTTGTTCATATGGTTTTCTCTGGAAGAGTTTCCATATGGTAGTAGTAAGTGCTGAGATTTCTCTTCCGAGGCTATGGACTTGTGACACCCAGAATTACTCCCATTTTGTCCTCCTTGTTCAGCTATTAAAATAGACAGTGCTTCATCTTGCTCTAGAGGTTCCCCAATATTCTGATAACATTTGCCTCTCTTCTTATCCCTTACCTTACTGACACATGCTTAAAGTTGCAGTTCTCTTCCCAAAAGTCAACCAGTTGCTAGAAAGAAATGTGGTTGTGATGTTACAATAAGGAAATCTGTCTAAACGGATGTGTGCTGTCATGTTCCTTAGGCTGCTCTGGTCTCTTCTAACCCTGTTTGCAAAAGATCCCACTGCTGAGTTCCTGAGCATTTAGCTTCTCTGGCACACAGTGCCTTTTTACCACGTCCTAGAGGATGTGACGGTAATTCTTCTTCTGCAGTTCTTGCCACTTTGATCTCTGCCTTTCTGTCCTTCAGAGTGAATTACTACAATGCACTGTATTTGGGAATATAAACCTTGAGCGAGACAAAAGCTATTCAGTTGTCTTTTACTGATTTGAGGGAGAGTTGGCTATTGCAACCCTGACCAGTGGATTGAAGCCCCCAAATCTGTTAACAAGTCAGAGCTTTGCTAACTTTCAGATTCACCTGTAGTTCCGGTGAAGATTCAGATTAGCTCATATTTTAGGCTCCCCTGTTCATTTGTCTCTTAATGTAGTTTGCAGTTAATCATCTTACAACACAGGCACCTCAGAAGTTGCTACCATACTACTAAAGACATTGTAACTCTGAAAACAGAGTCTTAATATTCTATGGTGACAGCGATGCTTCCTTCCACTCTTTTTTTGGAGTACAGACAGAACAGCTGCCTTTGACAATGGAAGCTGTCAATTTTAGTCTAATTTAAGAAACATTTAATCCCCTTCCAATAGCTATATCAGATGTGTCTCTGTCTGTGCAGACATCTCTGTCTGCAGTGAGTTCCATGGCATTGGGCTTCATTCTAAATAATGCATTCCCAAATGCACTCCACTCCCAAAATAATGCATGGGACCAAGCAAGATCTACCTTACTCTTCTGCAGTCATTGCAACTGAAGGTGCATCATGCAAGTAAAGAAATACATGCAAGACTGAGAGTCCTGCTACCCTTGGTATGATTCAGTAACTTTCCAGTATTTTCACTGGTATCACAGAGGAAGTCAGAGGGGATGGGAAAGCTCTTCCATCAAACATACAAAGTCTCAGATGATGCTTTTTCTGAATCTTCCAGCATAAGCAAGCCATATGGTTTGTGTTGTGGGAATCTCACTCTTGGCATAATTATCCACTAATTTAAAATGCAATTCATAGGCAGTAGGCACAGTGCTCTGTTTATTAAGTGCGACCTTTAGAAGCATGTCAGCAACATTAATACATAACATTCTAATAAACAATTTTTTGCAGCAGAATATTCACAAGGGAATTGTAGCACATACCAATATTAAAAACAGAGTGCAAATAATCTCATTTTGACAGCAAAATTAAAAAAATATAGCTGAATGCCCAGCAAATGGAAATAGAACGTTGTATAGCACAGTAGCACTACAGGATTTTTCTTTTTCTTCCTATGAAAAAGTAACTATTAATTTAATATTAACCTAAAAGAAAATAGAATTCTTATAAGCTACTCTCTGATAATACCTTCTAGCAAAACACTGAATTAGAGGGATTTCACCACTCAGTTTTTCCACAGAAGTAATCTAGGAACTAGATTTAGTCCTTCAAGTAGACTACAAGAGTCACCCTGCAACATAGAGTCTTGCAAGCAAATTGTGTTCACAAAGAATATTTTTCACTTCACAAGCACATACACCTTTAACAGTTGCTACTAAATATAGTTTACTTTACTGACACTCGGAAGTCATTTTCAGACCTCAGTAACAATAATAGTGAATCTACATTATAGACCTCATTGATGTCCGGAAAAAACAACCTATCAGTGGATTTCCTTCCTACCTCTTCTTTCCCCTTTCTCTCATGCATTTCTCTTATTTGTACATCTGAAGAGAAACTCCTTCTGACCTTGCTGACGTCTATGAAACTTGATAAGCAGCACACTGATCAAAAGAACTAACTCAGGCTTGCAATTATATAATTAGCCCTATTAATGGCTTACTTAGATGTGTTAGCAGCTTTGAGTTTATTCTTGCATTCTTAGCTGGAAAGAAGTATAAAAAACCACATTTGACAGATCATACCCTACGCTGCAAATAAATGCACTGATGTAAAAAGTAATCATGCTTGACCTCTATAATGAAGGGATGGTAAGTCACCAGATTCTTAAGAACTTCATCCAGAGGGGCCAACCTCTTTAAGAATAGATGGTATTTATATCTATGCTAGCTCAATCCTCTTGAACAAATATGATCACATTGCTAAGCCTTTTAAGTGACTATCTATATGCAATGCTGACCGAAAGCCATCAGCCCACAACTCATTTCTCCAGATCTTGCAAATTGGACTTGAAAAGCTTCAGAAAGGTTAAAGGGTGCAATATTGTTGCTCTACAGTAGTGGTGAGGTCAGGTCTTTGGTTGCACTGAAAAAGTGTAAAGGTGCAAGGGAAGCAGCTAAGCCGATGTATAAAGTTGGCAGGTACTGGTATGGCTCATGGCACAATTCTCAGCAGCTGTATGGCCGATCTGAGCTGGGATCATCTACAGTAGTCGCTGCATGGTAGGTTCCTAGCTGGAAACAGACGACTTCTACATTAGCATGTAAATTAAATGTCTTGGACCATTCCATGCCACTAAGGCCAAATGCCAATATCAAACTCGTCCTGCAAACAGGGTGGCTGCATCAAAACAACCTATTGGGAATAGTCTTACCCCATATTGATTCCCTAAACAGGCCTGGAAACTGTTTGGGGTAATGATAGTTGACTTAAAAGTGTGGATGATTGAATTCTATTGCCCAAGAATATTTTTTGGCATCATTTTATATACTAGTAAAAATAACCATGAAGTCTTCTAGTGTACCTCTATCCCTCATTTGTTGTGCTAAAGGACCCTCTCTCCCTCCAACCCCTTCTCCAGACAGTTGAATTGTAATTAATCAGTTCTCAGGTTCATTTGGTGAAAGATAGACAGTTGGCTCATCAGCGGTTGGTGTTACCCATGTGACGTAAACAACCAATTCCCACTTCCAACACATGCACATCTTTACCGAGGCAAAGGAGTGCCCTGCCCATAGCGCTGGGCACGGAGACAGACTCTTGTCTCTAGCCCCAGTGCTGACGATTCCACCTCCCGTCACCAGACAGGGTCCCGCTAAATCGTACCACCCCCACTGACCTCTGATGCTGGTGTATGAAATCAAGCAGTGAAATACAGAATTTTATAATCTAGAGGTGCACACATGAGCTGTCTGTATCTAGGAGCTGCAATTTAAGAAAAAATTCTGAGAGAAGAGAGTTAGAATTGAATATATAAAGCTGGTTTTCGTTCCCCAGTATGCTGTTTCTATCAAAATCTTCATGCAGCTTTGGGCTAAGTAGGTCAAGACATTCAGAAATAGGCCAGAAGAACTACTTTTTCAAAGCTTTCTTTCCAGCATATGAAATTTTTCATCAGTAAAAGACAGGGGGAAAGTATTTGGGCTGTTTACGAGGAAACTCTTTTTTTCCATATTGTTATCTTCCTCTTTCCTAAATATTAATTGTACTCTAGAAGCATCTCTCCCTCTTACATGTGAAACCTATCTCACCTCACCATAAGCACAGAAGTAGGTTATTGGAGAGTAGAACTGAAAGCAATGAACACAGGCTTTTCTGCTTCTACAAAAGTAAACCAAAATCATTACTAACACCAACACAGGCCGAGTTAGACAAGAACCAAGCTCAGAGAGCATGTGAGCCCATAGTGCTGAGTACAGGAGAAACATTAAAACTTACTCCATCATCCCATATCTCATAGGCCTGCCCTTTAACAACTTGGTAAATAAATGGAAATCCAGTGTAATACTCATTAGCCACTTCCAGAGAGTGGTTGATACGTTTCAGCAGAAACAGTATTTTCCTGACGTACAGATTGAAAATGAAGCATCTTTACTCCCCAAAGCCATTTTTACTCTCCAGAAATTCTGACAATTTACTGTAAGAAGATGGCAGCTCTTTGGGGGCAGAACAGGCTGAACAGGGTTTACGAACTGTTCCTCCCTTGCTGAAAAAGTGGGGAAAGGAGGGATCTTCACCTGCAGGATTTTATCTTGGCCAAGATTTTATCTTGGAGGTAATGGCAAATCCTTGGTTGACACTAATGCTAAAAAATGTTGGAAATTCTCCAGGAGGAAAACAAGTTTCCCCATTCAACTTCTTATACAATCCACATACGACATTTTACCTGCTGCTTCATTTAATTTTTGTTTTTACATGCTCCAGAGGGATGCATTCCTCTAACCAACAGCTGTCTATACGAGCCTTGCAAAGCTGTCTTTTCCATTTAGCAGCACACCTCTACCACAGCCACTCATCTTTGAGCCTGTACCATGATTTCATGTGTCCACTTATCTTTTGTGTTGTGGTTTTTAAGGCTGATATATTTGCACTGAAACTCTAGGACTGAAGTATTTCAAGTCAGGTCCTGAAAAGTTTCCCATGCTCTTTTCTTCAGACAGTTTCACTACATACTAGCTTTTAAGTAAAACCCATCATTTTCATAGTATTTTACGCAGGGGTGACTGAAGCTATAGAGAGTTAACTAGTTGATTTAGCAATGAAGATTAACTTTCAGTTTGTATTTATGAATGCAAACTGTATGTTCTGAATGTGGTAGGTTATCAAACACAGTGTGTTTTTAAAAGTCGTTATAATGTCAACTGTTCCTACAGATGATGATACCTGAAAAAACAATAGGTAATAGAGGTCACAAAGTTGAGGAGAGTGGGAAGCATAAATCTTGTCAAGTACTTTATGACTTCAAAGAACCCTTGCATGAAAACAATTAGACACATTGATAAGAAGATGGATTTTTTTTTTCACTTTTGCTTTAAGAAGTTTAATGTGTTTGACAATATATGGTGAAACCCTTTTTCAAAACATGAACACGTGGGTTACTACAGAACTGATGCTGAATACTTCTAAATGGAAATGTTGTCACATTGCCATGAATTGCAGAGGAAACAACCAACAGTAGAAAACAGTTCTCTTCGTCCTGCACAGTCCACAGCATTGCTTTTTCTGCAAGTTTTCTATGTACAGAATTACGTATTTCATTAACTTCCATCCTTTTCAGAGACCTAGCTTTGATCTGATGTAAATCTTTGTAGTTTCATCTATTTCAGTGAAACTACCCAAGTTTCTGTGGCAATGGCACCATAACCAGCAATATATATTAACGTTGCTTTCACTGCATTATATCTATATGGATATGCTGTGATAAAAGATACTACACAGTACTTTATATTCCATGTGTTATTCTATTAAAGAATATTTAAGTTCCTTCTAGTAAATAAAAGAAATCATTAAAATTGTTCTCTTCTAACTTTGCCCAGAAGATGAAAATGATGGAAAAAATCTGAAACATCATACTCAAAACAGAACTGATGTATTATTTTGTGTCTTCAGTCCTCCAAAAGTAATTCCAAAGTATGTAAGATACTGGTAATAACCTATTTTTTTAATTAAAAAAAAAAATGCCAGGAGAAAATAATCATTACATAAGAAGAATCAATACTACAAACATCAGTTAAAATCTAATCATGGAAATAGCTCTAGAATTAAGCATTTACCTCCTGGGGGGACATTGGCTCCACTGGAAGATGCCCATCTCTGTGAACTTCTCCAGACTTCATTGTATGAACTGTTGCAGAATGTAGTGGGGACAGCAGTGCTTTCTGTTTTCTAGCTCTTCCTACACTGATGCAACATGCACTTATTCTTATCAATACACTGAGCCAGAAGAGCATGTAATATTATGTCATAATTCTATTGAGCAGGATGTTTAGATGGGCAACAGCATTTACTGAGAATTACTTAAAATTATAAGATGCAAGTTAGCAGGTAGGGGAGGAGGAGAGAGATCAAATATTCCAGACATTAGTTTTGAAAGCATTGGAAGAGAAGACTGCAGAATTGCATCAACACGACGCATTCCTTCATGCATGTTTGTTTATTGGGGTGTTTAAAGGCATTGTTGATGCACTCAAACCAGGCGGGGAAAAAAAACCCAAACCAAACAGCTTAACAGTTCATTCCTCAGCTGGAAGTTGTTACAATTGCTGTAAATTTCACTTCCTAACCTAAATACCACAGTCTTTATTCTCCCCCATATCCAACAGATATGCAGAGTTCAACATCATGAAATTGTCAGATGGGAGTCTGCTGGAGTAGGGGAGGGGATGTAAGAAGGGACATTAGAAGAAAGAATCAGTTTGGGGTTTTGGGGGGAGATCTCTGAATATGGTCTTAAATACTTAGAACTGTCCTGTTAAGCATAGTTTCAAGTAGTACAAGGGTAACATGGAGGAAGATGGTAATTTTTTCTCCTTCTTCTCCATATGCACTTCAGCAATGCGGGTAACAAGCTAAATTGTGCTGACCTTTACCAGAGACAGGGTGTCTCTGCTGAAGGAGAAGTAACATTGTTGCATGCCGTGTTGTCCATTTGCAGCTGCACTTTCTAGGCTTCCTGATACCACATAACCACACTAATGAGCACATCAGCTCAACACACTTACTCACAAATCCCTTTTGAATCGTTCTATCAGCTCCAATTGCAGGGGTGAATGTAAATGCCAATCCCAGATCTGCAGCTAGTTTAACGTGCAGGAAATGGTACACATTTTAATTTACAAGAGCCTCCACTATGGCTCATCAAAAGAAGAAAGTCTTCTCCTAATTATATTCCACACCATCATGACATTTTAACCCTGTAAGACTGCATTGTCATGTCATGACAACATGCTCAGCAGACTTCACAAATGTCACATATAATGAGTGGTACATGAAAATAGTAAAGTTGAAAGATGTCCATTTAGGAGTCTTGCAATTTGCTCACAAAGAAAAGGATGAAATCGAAGCCATGTATCACTTGATTACTTCTCAGGAGCAGTTCCCTCACTTTTAAAACTCATGCCAGATATTGCTGGAAGCAGTTAAAGAAAAGGACAGATAAAGGTGAATTCAAAGTCCATTCACAACAGCTAAGAAATACCTACCTACTTCCAGGTAAGAACTTCCTATCATAGCAGCGCTAGATATGACTGTTTCACATATTCATTTTCCTCCATAGGGCAATACAGAACTCGACAACCCTGCAATTTCTACTTCATTTTCTCACTGACAGTCTAGGTCTCCAAGTCAGTACCATCTCCTCCTTCTTCCCTGCATGATTTGCTGAGGCCATTTTAAACACCTCCAAGCAGGTTGTCTTTTTTCCACCAAATTCTGCTAATCTAATATTTAAATAAGGACAACACTTAATAGCAAGTATGCCTCAATCCTCTTACGTACTGACTTTTGATCATCTTCAGGACCCCCACTGCTGTTCCCTCATCCCTGACACTTGCTCTTGCTCTCTTCTTCCCTCCAGAGCTTTGACTTAAATTGTGACCACTCAACCTGCTGTAGGACTGTGCTCTGAGGAAAGATGGCAATTAACACTAAAAGGCAGGAGCCTCTTAAAACCAGTCATTCAGAAAGCTACAGTGACTACCACTTTACCAAACTTGAGATACAAAACAAAACCAATAGGAGTTGTGTATCCTGGTAAACATATGAAACCTGTTTTCTTCTTCCAGCTGAACTTGCATGGAGTTATTCACAGGCAGAGAACAAACAGTATAGAGAACATACGGCTTGTCATTGGCAACTAAATTCCCATTCAAGTTCACAGCAAGTGACACACACAACTGCTGTTGCTGTTATGAGGTGTTATGGATGTCACTTTCCATACAACACAAAAGAGCCTGTCCTCAGTACTTAATACTTTAGGGTAGCAGGTCTAACACAAGGAGACTCTTCAGTAGAAACTGAATAAAGTTATCTACCCCCACATTTCTCTTTTAAATACAAACTCTGTGAAAGTGAGTTAAATAATAAATGAGGAACCCATCTCTCCTAAAATCTGCATCTTTAAGCATGAAATAATCCTACATATGACAGACCCTCTGTTAATCTTGCAGTGATGGTCATCTTGTAATTTCACCGATGCCCAAATAACTGCAAGTCAAACATTATTAGTCTACACAGTATAAACACATACTATTGAAACTGCATTTTGATCAGTTCTCTAGGTTTTCTTCTTACTTGTATTTTTTCAATGCATACAGAAATCATTCTAGTTAATGGAATTTAAAAGACTAAAAAAGCTGGTAGAGTTTAAGGAATAAGCAAGTTACATTGCTGTTCACAAGCAGACACCTACTACATCACTTTGTTTCAGAAAACAAGCAACTGGAATGCTGAGTCATAGCTGGTTTTAAATTTGCATGAAGTACACACACTGATTTTCAGTGTGATTTTTCATAGCTACCAAGGGTAGTATGTGGCCTTGGCACCATTGATCTTTATTTGGGAAGGGAGATTAGTAAGGATATGGTATTAGAATCTGTGCCTGAGTGAAGCAAAGCAGTTGTAGCATGTGGGCAGATAAAAATTTCCCTGCTTAAACTACAGAGATTACAATACATGTTCATCTTTCAGAAAGCTGAAAGGTAACAAGAAAATGCCAGTGCTCCTTGTTTGGTGTCAATCAAATGAGACCCAAGGAGATGCCTTTATTTTGTTTGGATAATAGTGGTCCTACCTCCTGAACCATAATTTAAAATAATAATAATACCAGCACAACATTTAAAACTCTCCCACTCGTCAGCCTACTTGTACATCATACCCTCTACATATGAACGCTTTGCCTACACTGCTCATTGAGCTTGTCAGACCCTCTGGTGGCAGAAATCATTTTATATTTGGGGCTTGTAGAGAGACCAGCACAGTTGGGTCCTGATCTTGGTTGTTATCCCAAAGCATTGGTAATATACAGGAGTAAAAATTGTCAGCGTCACTCAGGAAGTTGTTCATGATTTTCATCAATCACTGACCTGCTTAGATTTGATGTATATGCTGAGCAATTTTCATTCAGGGTGAATGAAGAAGCAATAAAAATACATTTCACATGGGAGGAGCTGAAACAATTGCAACTACTGCCCCAAGACCAAGTCAGCATGGAAAGTCTCAGGAGAGTTTATGTCAAGCTGGCCAAGAACTAATGCAAATGCAGAGGTCAGAGCACTGGTTGGGTCCAGTGGGTGGGCCATGCAGCTCAGTGAAGAATGCTATGAGAAAACCTGAGCAAGTGTGAGGAAACAAAGAGGCAGAGTTTCTAATTTTAGGTACAATATTTCTCTTGCAGCAGAACTGGTTAGCTATGCAAGGAAACTTTCCCATCTCCTCCATTTCTACTATAGACAGGAAAGCAAAAGAATGAGTACTTTCTTTATAAAGTAACACCTGACTCATCTCAGCAGTTTTACCACCCAGTGGGAACAGTCTTGCTAACTGCTCAAGCAATAGATATGACACATAGTGAAGTAATTTATCGAGATCCCATTTGTCGTGGTTTAACCTCAGCCGGCAACTGAGCACCACACAGCCGCTCGCTCATTCCACACACACCCCCGGTGGGATGGGGGAGAGAATTGGAAGAGCACAAGTGAGAAAAACTCGTGCGTTGAGATAAAAACAGTTTAGTAATTGAAATAAAACAATAACAACAACAACAACAACAACAACAATAATAATGATGTAATAATAATAATGATATGCAAAGCAAGTGATGCACGATGCAATTGCTCACCACCCGCCGACCGATGCCCAGCCAGTTCCCAAGCAGTGGCCCCCCCCGGCCAGCTTTCCCCAGTTTATGTACCGAGCATGACGTCACATGGTATGGAATATCCCTTTGGCCAGTTTGGGTCAGCTGTCCTGGCTGTGCCCCCTCCCAGCTTCTTGTGCACCTCCAGCCTTCTCAGTCGGTAGAGCATGAAAAGTCCTTGACTAAGCACTGCTTAGCAACAACTAAAACATCGGTGTGTTATCAACATTGTTCTCATCCTAAATCCAAAACACAGCACTGTACCAGCTACTAGGAAGGAAATTAACTCTATCCCTGCTGAAACCAGGACACCATTCTTGCATGAAAAGAGGAAAGAAATGGGGTGAAAATCTGAGAGAAAACAGCTGAACAAATTTATTTCCTTACAGAGTACAGAGTTCCCAGTCAATGCTAATGATGTGAAGGAGAACAGAGTGTGGTCTATACACCAAGTTACATTTGCCTCCTATCTCTGGCTGCAAACGGGGAAGTGCCTTAACATTGGACACCTTTGTGTTAGTGTAAGGAAAACAAACAAACAACGACAAAAAGTCTTACTTGGGTGGGGTTGGTTCTACATGATTTCTTCAGCAAGAGAAACTTGAGTAAACTCTATATCCCAGTAGCAGGGATAAACTAGGACTTCTTTAAAAGCCCTAGTGCAACACACAGATGTAGTGACATTTTGTGAAGCAGATGCAGGGGAGCTAGGACTGTCTGTTCCAAATATCAAGCCAAACACCCTTTTGGTCTTCAGCAGTCCAGACGCTGCTGTGCAGACCTGCGCAGCTGAGCTCTCCCTCCATACAGTTGCTCTTGCCCCATCACAGCCTGCCAGCAGCTGTAAGCATGGGGATCAAACTTCAGAAATGTCTAGATAAGCAAAGTAGAGTCTAAAGCAACTAAGTGGCAAGAGAAGATATACCAAACCTGAATTTGCTAAGTACAGAAAGGTTTTAGAAAATAGCCTGAATGAGGAGATGTAAGAAGGCCAACATACTCATTTCAATACAGCCCTGGTGAGGTCACTGAGAATCTTCCACTGACATTAGTTGGCTTTTCATGTAGCTATACAGGGCTCGAGTCCAACCACACAGTTTAGCGCACACCTAACCTTTGAGCCAACAAACACTTTTGTTGCCTTTGCTGGAACAGTTGCTCATAAGCTGTAAAGTTAGGTACCTATTCAAAAGCCTTGCTGAGTTTCAACCACAAATCTTTACCCTAGAATAACTAAATGGTATAGTCCCACTGACATCTAATTAATCTTCCCAGTATATGTTCACACCTGAACCAAAAAGGAAAAAACAATATCACATTAATCTCCAGCAAAAATACACCAGAATAATACCAAGGACGTGGAGTTCATTTATTGTTTTGCTGATAATTTACTTATGGCAAGATCACTTTGCCAGTAGTATGTTATTAGAAAATGTTTTTCATTATTTGTTCATAATGCCTATTTTGAAAGGGTTGAGTTTATCTCAGTCTTCTCAGCTCAAAGAAGTTTAATTTTAGATATAAAATATATACTCTCATTAGTCTGTCTGTGAGTTATTTAGTCATACAGCTAGCAATGCAGGAAATACACAGTGATGGAATCGCTCCTGCATCTACCTTCTAGAGATTCAGATATATTTTATAGATCACAACAGATAAGAGGGTTAGTCAGTAAGCCAAAGAAACTCCAAATCCTCTCTCTTTTGAGCTATTTAGATGAAGCACTGAAATGGTTAGGACAGCAACCCAACTCATTAACATTTCAGAAGAAAAAAAGTAGCCATTTTCCCTCGCTTAAAGTTTATTTGATTTAACGTTGAGAGCTTGAACATTTTCTAAGCCCAGAGGCCATGAACAAAAGAGGCAAGTAAAGTCCCAGCACACTACTAGGGTGAATTAAGTTTAGGCTAGAAATCCTAAATCAGTGGACAAAAATAGATTAGACTATACACACATTTTTCTAAGAGGTCAAAAGGTCAGATGTCAGGAAATTGGACAAATAAATAGAGGCGAATCCAAGAAAAGAGATAGGCAAAAACTAAGGCATTTTTCAATAAAAATGCTAATGAGCAGTGGCTTATATAAGACTAGGAATAATAAATAAAAAGGTAATCTGACAATACATTTCTGTAGTTATTGAATAAAGGACTTGGACAAAACTTTCCAGAAAGAGTTTGAGGAAATATCAGCTCTGGCTGGGGATAGTTGAAACAAAAGGAAAAAAGATGTTCTGAAACTCAGCAAGTCTGGAAATCAAGTTTACACATTCAAAGGACACAAGTGGAGCAAATCCACTTGAGACACTGAAGTTCCACAGAGGAGTTACTCATGGATGAGGTAGTGATTTGTGTTAGAAAACCATGACTGACTGTTGTGTCTGCAGTTACATCGAAAGCTCATACTGGTCATTAAGGGCTAATCAACGTCAAAAGATTTCTATGTTAGCAGAGATGATTTGTAGAATCATGGAATAGTTGCGGTTGGAAGGGACCTCTGGAGGTCATCTAGTCCAACTCCCCTGCTCAAGCAGGGTCACCTAGAGCTGGTTGCCCAGGACTGTGTCCAGTTGGAGTATCTCCAAGAATGGAGGTTCCACAACCTCTCTGGGCAACCTCTTCCGGTATTTGATCACCCTGACAATAAAAAAAGTTTTTCCTTATGTTTAAATGGGATTTCTTGTATTTTAATTTGTGCTCATTGCTTTCTGCCCTCTCACTGGGCACCACTGAGAAGAATCTGGATCTGTCTGCTTTACACACTTGCATTTATACATATCAAGCCTTATCTTGTCACGGCTAAACAGTCCCAGCTCTCTCAGCCTGTCCTCACATAAGAGATGTTCCAGTCCCATAAACATCTCTGTGCCCTTCACTGGACTTGCTCCAGTATGTTGACGTCTTTCTTGTACTGGGGAGCCAGAACTGGACACACCACTCCAGATGTGATGTCATAAGTGCTGAGGAGAGGGGAAGAATCACCTCACTTCCCTTGACCTGCTGGTGACACTCTTCCTAATGCAGCCCAGGATGCTGTTAGCCTTCTTTGCCACAAAGGCACAACGCTGGCTTATGGCCTATTTGTTGTCCACTAGGACCCCAGGGCCTTTTCTGCAAAGCTGCTTTCCAGCTGGTCATTCCCCAGCCTGCACTGGTGCATCGGGCTATCTCTCCCCAGATGCAAGACTTTGCAATTCTCACAAAGTCCCAGAAAAAAGCTTTTGAAGGCTTTATCCAATAGGGGTAATGGAAATAATCAGAGAATTGCATAAAGCATTTTAGTCAGTTTTAATTGTTGCCCTCTTTCTTCAAGTAGTAGGGATCCACTAAAGTATAGTTTAAGTTTCCAATTTCTCTTTGTGGATCTTGTTCTAAAGCAACTTATTTATTACTTGTAAAATGTTGCTAACATGATCCATGTAATAAAATTCAATCACAGTTCACTTTGCCATCGTATTTTTCTTCTCTAAAGGTATCTTGATGTTTTAAAATTTGTATTTTTCCAAGAATCAATAATGTAATTTACTTAAAAGACAGAAAACATGCACTAGAAACCATAAAATGAATACCATTTGAACAATGTTACAGGCCTGGAAGCTGTGAATTGCCTGTCCCCGAAATAATAAACAGACCCTTCCCAGTGACTGGCCAATTTATAATCTGATCCTACTGTGATTTATGTACATGCTTTACACATGACAAGGTATCCCATGGACTTCAAGAAAGCCAAGTCGACATTTAAACTATTCTGAGATTAACCTTAGTCATGGTCTCCACTATACCCAAACCTGGGGTGCAGATCTGTGATTCTTTTTGTTTATTTCATCAAGTTGTTTAGTCTTCCTATCACAAAAGTTGAAGAGCATTTTAAAATCTATTTCTGGTTGATAAATATCTTTTCCAACAGCTCATCTTCTGGTTGCTTGAGAAGTATTTATCCTTCAATTCACCAAAATTATTCTTAGTGCAACTATATTTTATACCCATAATATTGTATTCATTAGTATTTTCCATAAGCTGCTATCAATAGTAATTTTATATGTCTATCCCTAAACTTTTCATTTCTACTATCTTTGAAGATACATCATTATATCTCAGCTAGGCATAAACCTTGGACATAAAAGGTTTTGTTTGTTTTTGTAATTGAATGTTGCCATGATATCAGAACAATTTATGACCGTGGTAGAAGTGGAAATATCCATGTATTATGCACATGAGTCTTTAGATATTGGGACCCAAAACAGGTCTTTTCATGTTTTGCATAACATTTTTAAAATAGTGAAACCAGTTGATTTTTAAGATTGTAACATAACTATTCCTTGTTGCTGTAGAGATTGAAATCGGCATAGATATGAAAGCTAAACCATTTCCATAAATATTTCAAATACCAGATAAGGTAAGGGCCTGTCAGCATTTCTTTAACAAATCATTATTTTCAGACAGACTGTAACTCAAGTGTGAAAAAAGCCAAGCTTCTCTCTGGACTCCAACTTATCTTAAAATTAAGGGGGGTCATTCAGACTAACAGAAAATTACTTCTAGCAAATGTGAAAAAACACAAAGGTAATGCAAGACTTCCCTCTACTTCCAGCCCTCCTTGCAGAAACTGTGGGTTTCAAATGCTTTTGCTGTTTCTGTAAATTATATTCCCATGCCTTAAATTGATCTTTTTCATTTAAAGTGGAAACCTTTTTTTTTTTCCCAAGTGTCCATAACACTGATTACCGGTTTTGGACATGAACTAGTATAGATTAGAGGAGGGGAAATGACTACAATACTCTATTTTCAAATCTGGTTTGCTGTGTGTTCATTCATTCTTCTTAACAAAAAATTCATAAGCGTTTGAGAAGGTGAAGTGAGTTTTTATCTCTGCCGACCAAATAATCCTGAGGTTTAGGAGTCTGTCTGTTTCTCTAAACCTTCTTTCAAAGTGATTTTGTTATACTGCAGTGCTTACGCTATTATATAGCTATGTAGTCTACAAATAATATTAGCTGGCTGACAAAACAAGGCATCTAGACCCAAGCAATTCTTTTCACAGCATCAGCTCACAGACCAGTAATTCTGGAAGGAACTATTTGTAAGGTATGAATTTGTATGAATTAGTAGACAAAAATAATGGCAACAGTAAGCATTTGTAGAAACTAAGGAGCTTGTATGAAGTAGTGTGATTGCCATCTCATTTCTCACATTTGTCTACATCCTTAAAGTTACTGTAATGTAAGAAATTTGTAACTTTCAAGAACTAATATGCAGAAGCTTGCTGAACTCCATTTAGCAGGACATGGCATCAAGACAAAGCAATTATCTCAACTATTTTGCAAAACATTAATAACCATCCACCTCTAGCTACACTTCCCAAAAGTCTGGAACAACACCTGAGGGAGGCTCCGACCTGTTTCTGTGTTGTGATATTGTCTACGATGGAGTAAAATGTAGGTAACTGCTCCACTGGATTTAACATCTTCATACCCCACTTTTGTTTGTACCATTTCATTATAGTCATTATCATATAGGTGATGCTATGAAAGTGAGATTATTTCAGGATTTAGTAAAAACTCAACACCCCATGTGTTCAAGAGGTTTTGATGATCACGAATACACCACACAGAATGGTGAGAAAAGGCTTACTTTGTAACAGAAGTATTTAACACCTTCCCCCTCCGCCCTCCACCCCCCCAGATTTCTTAGCAATCACCAATCTCATGCAGTACCTGTTTAATACAACTTTCTGCTTCGGCTAAAACATGCTTTCTGTAGTATATTGCCAAAAGGCCACTGAGTGCAACTGAAATGTATTTTTGCTTCGATAAAGAAGCAAGTACTTGTATTACAGATTCAAGACTTCCACATTTGATATACTGACTTTTACCTCAGTGACTTCTAATCAAAAAGGCACATGCCTAGGATCTCACTACCATTTGTCAATCTGCGTAGCGCCAAGAGTTGTGAACATCACTACTCTGAGCACACCCAATTACATATGTAAAACTCAGTCACCTCCTGAATTTTCCCCACCTCTAGTTGAGAGCTCCATTTTGCCGGACTCATGATTCCAAATATTAACTGATACAGCTGAATTGCGTGTGAACCCATTTGAAACAGTCTCAAACCCATCTGGGATCAGAAGTACTTGCTTAGAAGCCACTGCAATTCACTCGTCCCTATAAATACAAGAGCTGAAAGAATTAGTAAAAGGTAATGTGCTTGGGATGCTATTCCAAATAAAATAACCATATTTTTCTTAGGATGTGGAAAAAACATCCTGAAGTATCAAAAGGTTGCTACTTCAACCTTTTATTTTATAACAGTGACACTCAACTCCGAAAAACATCTCTGCAGGAAGAAAACCATTATCTGAGATCTCCTTCAAAATTCTACAAAGTTGCATGTTGATTTGCAGAAACAAGTACCATTGTATGCATGGTGTGCCCAGCTACATACCCTACAAAAGCACTGCTAAGTGACATTTCAGCCTTTTGATAATTTATGTTTAAAAAGAACAGCACAATGCTCTATATAGAGCTAGTAGCCCTATTAATGATATTTGACAGTTCCCTAGCATAAGTCCTTGTTTCAGTTGGTTACAACTTTGCATGTTTTAAATATTGAGGCTGAACTTTATACTTACACTTAAAGTTAGAGATAAAAATAGTGTGCCATTTTTCACAACCAGGAGAAAAGACTCAGTATTTTTCTTTTATCTAATTGATCCTCTTTTTTTTTTTTTTAAGAGAAGTTAGTGTCTCTGGGGTCTAGGACAGTGGCTGAAGACCTGTGGATTTTACGTCTACGTGTGGTTGCTGTCTCCCTTGTCAACTCTGCAGCAGGAGATGGAAAAGCCAAATCTCTGAAAATTTCTGTTTCAAATCTGCAGAAGATCCTTAATACCAGGTAGCTCTCTTTTCAGAAGGTTTTATGTATGTTTAACTATAACTATCTTCCCCTTCCCCTGAAAAGTTTTGGGATAACAGAATTTAACCTTTTGCTAAATTGGGTCCTGCTTCATTCAGTTCACAAGATGGCCATCTGAGAATGAATCAGGATTATGTATCAAGAGACTGTTGTTTGTACGAGTCCTGGATATTTGTCAACCACTTTAGAAGGTCTGAAGTCAAGGTTGCAGGAAGATGCTTAAAAAGGAGGGATTATTTAATGGGTAGGGCAGGTAAACAGTACACCAGTAAACCACTAGTGTTGCCCCTCAACACTTCTGCTTAACGCTAGCAAGTTACCAAAAACGAATTTGTCACAGGTTACTCACTAATAAGTATTCATGGTTTTCTGCCAAGATGCCTGGGAATGCTTTTGCATAAATTATGTAACTAAAATATTGGAAGTAGGGTTTGAATGTAAGAAGTATCCTGTATGCTAAATAGCCTGAAGATTCATGCCTTAAATTAGCTGCCCAAATTTAGCAAATCCTTGGCTTCGGTCTCTTGGGCCTATAAAAAGGTATATTAATAGCAACCAGTCTCAGCTAGGAGTTAAATTCATGAATGTTGCAGAACATCCAGCTTCTGTGCTGAGCCACTCCTAGTAAAGTCCCTCAATAAATTAATAATTTTGCATTCAATACAAAGATCAAGGAGGTGGAGATGTGAAGACAATATTAAATAAAACATTCATTGAACAAAGCTGGGGTCTTGGACAGAGAAAAAATATGACAATCTTTAATTACATTATTGCACATTTTATTATAACAAACGTGCAAAGGTGATGAATTAAGGTCACACAGGCAAACTTAATTCTGGCACTTCCCAATTTCAACATATTTGACTTTGCAACCTTAAAATTGTTTTAGTGTAGGATTTTTGGATGCAGTACAGTATATATTTGTAAGAGAGCCAAAAACAGCTGCATGAATAATGCAAAACCCTTGCATACCACAAATTTACCTAAATTTGTCTTTTTATCCAGATCAGGAAAGACAGCAAGTATGCAAGTGCTTATTTTGGGGTTGGGGATTCATTTGTTTGTAGTAATTTAGATATCAGTGTCAGCATGTGTCAAATTGCTCTGTTCTGTAATTTCCACTAAAAATTCATCACTCAGAGAAAACACTTTCCGGGCAGTGTGAAAAGGTTCCACGAGCATGAGGAGTGACTGGATTGACTGAAGTTACCCTTGCAAGATTTTAAGGGAGATACAGCTCCATAGTAAGTCACTGAGTGAGGAGGAGGAAGACTAGAGGGGAAAAAAAAGGATGAAAAGACTGCTTCTGAGTGGTTAGAGTAAAAGACAAGGAACTGGGTCTCAAGAGGCATCCCATTAACAGTGGAAACACAAGCAAAATTTATCCTCATGATTTTATTTTGGCTGTCACTTCTTGAAAGATTTCAGCTTGTAGAGTGCATAAGACATTTCACCCTTGCAGACTTCAGAAGAAGCTGAGAATAGGGAGCATCCTATAAGATGTAGACTTAGGATCTATCCAATTTCCTGTCCAAATTGCAATGTCTTACACATGCAAAGATGTTTAACTATTTGCAGAGCTGACTTTTATCTATTTAAGGACACCTATAACTTACACTACTGTAGTGGTTTCAGGACTTTAATGCAGTTATGCAGCAATACATTGTCCTTTACATTTCATTTTCCTTGAGTTTGTGAGGCAGTTGACACTGTTCCATCCAGTGTAGGATACTTGGGTTAATGATGGGTTAACAGGGACACACCCCAGCACCTATTTAGTTGGCACGGGCAAGCTTGGTGTCAGGCTAGCTCCTGAGGTACGTAGGAAGAAAAGGAGTCAGGAGAAGGAGGCCTCCGAAAAAGTCACCTTGTGATGGGATATAAAGGTCTATGGGAGAGCTGGCATGTCCTTACTGGACACAGCAGGGATTTGGACTTAACGACCTAAGTGATGTGGCTCCGTGAAGTCAAACAAAAACTTGGCCACAGCTACCATACACATTATTGAGATAACTTATGCTCTAGTCTACAATACAAACAGACCTTACATCACCTTAGCAGTTGTTTTTTTTTTGAAGTCTAGGAAATGAAATGCAAAAGCCACTCAATGCAACTCTTAAGTATGAACAACTAGGCTATAAATTAGTTAAATATTTAAGCACATGCACAAGCGCTTACATTAAAGTTGTTGTTCAATTTATGTGCTACTTGCTGGTCTAGTACCATAAATCAACAGGATTCAGAAAATACAAAAGTTTACATTCTAGCAGTGACATGATTTTGGCACTCATAGGACTTTCTGTTTCTGTTTTCTCATTAAACATATCGCTTAATATGTATAAAGGGGCTTAGTCAACCCTATTCCTTGTTAAAATAATATGATCATTCACTATTACTAATGCTTTCTATACCGGTGTGTAAATTTTCCTTTTTATATACATCCTTTAAATATTTGTATCTTAAGATTTCTTAAGTTTGCTTGCACAGTGGCAAGAAGCAGCACATATTTTTAAATCCTACCACAATTAGTATTTCTTTAAATCCTCTTCTCTGCTTGTAACAGAACTACATTCTCCATTTAACTGGGCATTGGATGAGGATCACACACAGCATATTTTTGCCATGAAGGATCCCAAAACGAACTATAAACTAACTGATCTATAATTCAGCAGGAGTATTTTAATAAACTCCTCTGAAATGCAATCAGCTGTGGCTTGAAATGCAGCCATTGTTTACCAGTACATGAATACCACTTTACAGTTTGTAGCAAGCGGTGAAAAAATTGTACCTTTCCTAATAACCAAAGATGCAGTGGAAAATTAAGTAGGTAATACGTCATTAACAGATCTGGAGTTCAGCCAAGACAGAGAAGCTAATCTCACTACTTTTCTGATGAGCCCCAAAGAATACAAAGTGACCTGAGGAGATCCTCAGTTTTATGTATTCCCCAAAGGAGAGCAACTCTAAACATCACAGTACTCCACAAAAGGCTGATTTCAGTTGTGGTCAGTGTATTTTTATAAAGCCAAATACAAAATTTCATTCTCCAGTCTTTGTTTGGCATAAACCCCCTAAAAAGCACTGAAGATCTTTTTAAAGATCCCAAGTAGATATAATTGCCCAACTCTTACCAAGAATATTGAAGACAAGCATTAAAATTCCCTGTGAGGTTTTAGATTATCCCCCCCCCCAGCCCAGGATGTACAGCTTGTGCTGCATAGTATCTAAGTTTTCTTTCAAAACTGAAATAAACATTAAAAATAAGTGTGTTACAATTCCTGACTAGAATAACACATCTTCTGCATAACAAGGCTCTGAAGATATTTTAATTCACTGTTTTTAAGACCCTCAGGTTGTGCAATAGCCACTCTCTCACGTTTCCTGCATCTCAGCAGTAACTTCCAGCATAGGGGGTGGTAGCTGCTCCAAGGGTAAACGTAAATTCTCTGCAGCAGAGAAGACAGGTTTTCTACACAAAGCAGGAGAAAAAGGTGAACACAAGCTTTAATTCCATCACAAGTGAAGTGTGTAACTTCCTAGCAAGCTGTTGTGGTACTGGCCTCAACTTAGCATGCCTTCAATACTCAGTAGAGGCTGGAAGAGATGTATACTCGTCAACTATTGTATTCATATTCTTATGTTCTTATTCACCTTTCTGCAGCAGCTTCCAGCACCAATGCACTGCACAAGACCACTGTCTCTTATGTTCATGAGATAAAAAAAAGAAGAAAATGATTTGTCAAAATACATCAAAGCTGGGAGTTGGAAGAGAAAGGACTACACAATGCATGTGAATAAGGAAGGAATGCTAACAACTACGGAAAAGTTCATCATGGTACCTGAAAAGGCAGCATCAGAAAACTCACAATAGACATTTTTGAAAAAATACCTGCTGCACTTCTAAAAGCATGGATGTATTGAAACTGAAACTAGAAAATGAAAATCCCAGCTGAAGACTGGGCTGGTTTTTGGTGTCTATTTATCATACTTTCAGCAAAAACATAAAGCAGATTTGTACTGTGTTTTAATAAGGCACCTGCTGTACGAAAAAGTTGCAATTAAACACAGGCAAATAGCAGAGCGAAGAATTCTGAAGTCAAAAGATGCAACATTCCGACCTCAGCAAAGACAAATAAACAAGTCTTCACAGTGTGATTAATTCATCCCAGTCATCCTATTTAGAAAGTGGATAGTTTTATTCCTTCCCTCTACTTCCACTATTAAGTAACAGCAGCAGTGTTACACTCTTGGTTCAGTCAATCAGAAGGCTAGATAGTTCACCAAAGCTCTAGGTCACATTAGTTCAAGGATTTGTTTTATATGCTGCTCTTGACAGATGAGAGAGTCTCAATTTTATTTCCCCCATTAGCCTGCCAACCAAGGAGATGCCAAATTCTGGAAATCCCAGCAAGTTCCCAATCTTTTGCAGAATCAGGTCTACAAAAAATAAGAAACTTCTGACAGAAGTAACATGCAGAGTCAGTTTGCATATGAGCTACATACTTTACATTTTCTCTTCATCACCATTACTAATGGTTATGGAGGGAATCATCCCAAAGCCCTTAATTCTATTTGGAGTTCCTTAAATCTATTCTTCTTTTCCAGGGAGAGCCTGGGAAACTGCAGTGTATCAAAGTCTGACTGAAGCAGTTGTGTTAATGTTTGCTATGTAGTGATTTATGTGCTTATGTATTACAGTGCACTAATACTGAAAAATCAAACATTTTCAACTCACCTCCAGAAAAATCTATAGGAAACTAATACAGATTCTAAGAGGAAAGAAATTAAATTCTAAAGCAACATGATAAAGTGCCACTGGAATCTTTTGAAAATGTTGTGGCACTTACTATCTTCTTTACAGGATTTCTATACTGTTTTTTAAAATCAGTCAATCAATCAGCTTTACACTCCTGTCAGCATATTGTATAGGATGATGGAAAAGTTCTAAAGAAATCTCATTATCAAATCCTCACTTGTGAAAGGACAAAGTCTGAAGCAAGAGAAGAATATTTTTCTGTTTGAATCAATAGCCTCCTAGGTAAGACCAATACTACTAATGAGAGATACTCCAGCCAACAAGAAAAGTACAAAGTCAAGCACATGCACAAGTCCCAGAACTGTTGTACATATTGTTGTATGTGCAAATGAAGGCCCAGCAGCAGCTGAAGTTAAAGAATCTGGAGCACCCTCATGCATCATCTTCTAAGAGAAACAGCAGGAGCTCACCTGATTTCCATGCTTAAAAAAAGGGAAGCTTCTTCCATCAGAGTTTCAAGAATAATAGCTGTGGAGGAGCCCTGCGCAGTCCTAGAGGAACTTCATGAAACTAAGACCAAGGCATTAAAGACAGTGAACATTTGTTACTACTGTCTACAAGCTAAATACAGCACTTATTGCACAATTAATTTTGTCAACAGTCCTATTAGATATTACTATAGTTTTGCAGAAGGAAAAACTGAAGTTGAAGAGACTACTGTCTACAAGCTAAATACAGCACTTATTGCACAATTAATTTTGTCAACAGTCCTATTAGATAGATATTACTATAGTTTTGCAGAAGGAAAAACTGAAGTTGAAGAGTTAACTGAAGATTGC
Organism: Aptenodytes patagonicus; assembly: GCF_965638725.1. NCBI lineage: Eukaryota > Metazoa > Chordata > Aves > Sphenisciformes > Spheniscidae > Aptenodytes > Aptenodytes patagonicus. Next base: position 97,055,432 of record NC_134949.1, on the reverse strand, counting down.
CCCATAGGCACAAAAATAGCTAAGAAATTAGATCTCCAAAGTAGGTAGCTTTGAATCACCAAACTATACCCTTTCCATACAGCTCATTTGCTATGGATGCAAGTCTGCAGAAGGGAACAGACATGTTCCTGGCCTTCAGATTTGCACGACAAGCTAGAGGTGTAACATAATGTGTACATGGGCTGAAGCCAGAATTTTAGATGTAAGCTCTGATGCCAGATCTGGGTTCAAATGACACTGATCTCCAGATGAAAACCAATAAACATACAAATCTGTAGTCATAAGAACAAAGATGGTGCTGTCCCTATGTTTTTATGGCATACAGAGGGGAAAATCCAATAATTTATTATGCACTTTTTCCTCTTCATTGATACAATAATGAAATTCCCTGAGAATGCACTCAACAGCTTGTAAGAGAAGGAAGCATTGGGAACTTGGTAGTGATGGCTTATTTAACAAGCAAGGGAAGTGAGAACTGCTACGATTTATAGAATTTACATGATGACGGAGCAAATCTTAACCACAGCATGTTAACCCATAGACAGTCTGTAAAGACTAAGGACACAAGATGAACTGCTGTATGTGACATTTCATTTCTAGATCACTGGACTAGCTTATTGAATGAGCCCAAGGTGACAGAATAATTTTTGCTAGTTACAGAGAAGTAAAGATTTTAATAAGAGTCCAGACACTGAAATAAGAAGAACAGGTTTTCTCCCAGGTTTATTGCTAACATTTAAAACAATGCTTCCATTAAAAAGTATTTTCACACTTGATCAGTTTAAGGGGTTCATTATTTTCATGCTGTGCAATTATGTAGACTTCCAGTAAGTATTCTCTGCCTCTGTACACCAGACCCAAGTGCTAATTTTGGTATTTGCTTGATGCTCAGAATGTGATAATGGTATTTGGAAGGAAGTCTTTTATTGAGCTGCGTAAAAATTCACAGTCTCACTTCACATGCATTTATGTGAAAAAAATATTCAGTAAGCATCTCTGTTCTTTTCGCCCACATCAGGTTAAGAGTTTCAAATGAAAGCCAGCAATCTTTGTATATTTTAACCATTTAAAATGTCCCTATGGTTCGAATACAATATATCTCTACAAAGAATATAGTTTTATTAACTACGAAGAAAAAATAAAAGAAATCTATCTTTATAAGACTCCCTAACTTGTGGGTCTTCAAAGCATCCAAACTGATTTTTGTATTACTGCAAAGCTAATTCATATGTATTTATAAATTTATGTTACCTTATACGATATGATATGACCATTAACATAATACAGAGTAGGGCATAGGGGTTATTTACTACACACCTAATCTTGCCTAAATGTTTTATATACTGTTTGGGAAAGTTTAACTATGAATAATTCCTCCCAAATGTATTTTTCCTGTTTCTTTTGTTGTAAGATTTGATGGGCATTTTCTAAGGAGTTCTAGATGAACAAAATTCTCACATTTCTGTGCATTGTTTGCTGTTGAGAAAACAAATAAACAACAACAACATTCCATATGTGCCAAATGTGAGTTTGTTATTACTCTTTCAACTCATATGTACACAAAGAATCAATCTGAAAGGATAGTACTTGTGCAAAATATAAGCGTGCTTCACTGGCTAAAACCCATAATGAGCTTTTTCTTTTTCTTTTTTTTTTTGGTAACCCAAACCCAGTGGCTTTTTTCATGCCTTTGTCTTGTCTACTATGAGCTTGTTAATGAGCATGTAAATGAAATCTTAAGGTTGACTAAAATGCAGGAAGCAGAAGATGCACAAAAGCACATTTGGGAAAAGAACATTTGGAGTAACGAGTATGTGAAGAGTCTGCAGTGCTGGCCTTAGGAGAATAACTTAGAGTCTTAAAATCAAATGAAGTATTGCCCTCAGCTAACAGCTCTTCCCCTGAGAGAAATATTTCTTAGAGGAAACATCCACCTTTAGAAAACAAACCGTTCTTTCACAGTTAAAAAAAAAAAAAAGTTTCCTAACCAGCTATTACAAATAGCAGCCTATTTAGCATCTCTGCAAAGCTTAGAGAAAAATACACTGTTTTAAAAAGAACATTAAGACCACAATGGCTGGGTACTCACAGTTAAGAAACACCATTTTAAAATTGCTGTACATCCTTTAGCTCTTTTATACATGTTGCATTATGATGCGATCTTTAGTAAACACAATCACGTGATTTTTTTTTCCCACAGGATCCTGCCTCATTCAGTGCACAGGATACAATGTGCTCAGTTAACGAGCAACTATTCAATAATCTTATCCTCATTATCTTCCCAGCAGCACCTCTTCCCGCAGTGGCCCCAGCATTTCTCCAGCACTCCCTGGAGTTCGTAAGCCTGCTCTCAGGCTTCAGAAGACAGGGGACTGCATCATGTCCCACCTAGCCAGATTTTGCCAAGAGAGAAAGGGGACCTGTGGCTCTACCCCTGTTGCTACCCACTGTGAGGGGAGATGTGAGTAAAGATAACATACCTCTGAATCTTTCCATTCCTCTTCTCCTCAGGAAAAAGGAACAGGGAGCAGGGCCAGACTGCCAAGGGCAGGGAGAGATTTCTGCGTGCCCTGATTTGCCACTACCTGAGCCTGTGACCCACCTCCTGACACACAGTAAACATTCAGATGGACATGCCTTCCTCCACCTCTCCTGAGGACACCAGACACTACTCCCTTCTCCATAAGGTGGTCTACTTCCAGCCACACTCAGGAAGAATTGACAAACCCGGTACACCCAGATATAAAATGTAAATGCTTCATAAAATAGAAATAGGTTTTCACAACATCCCTGTAAAATGATGGTTCCCATGAGATGTTAAGCTGTAGGTGGCACTTACTAGGTCTTGGCATCTCATATGAGATGTTTATGGCCTAATTTTTCAGAATGCTTCTGAAGCACACTCCATGGTGCTGTGTATGTTGCAGCAGGATCCTGACCCATCTGCAGCATGGGTATTCTAAAGATGCATGCTAACTACTGGCTACCTCTGAAAGGTTTGGGTTAAATGACTTGGGTAGTAGTAGAGCTCTACAACAGAGACAAGGTGAGAATCTATTTCTTTAGGGAGCTTTCAGTATCCTTTAACCATCACATTGTCCCATCTCTTCTTCGGTCCTCTATCTTCAGTTCCTCACTACGCACCTTGCAATAAATGAAGCACAGGGTCTTATGGATAAGAACTGTTTTTATTACAGTTGTAGTACAGTTGGATAGCTGTAGTACAGTTGGATAATGTTGTACCTGTACAGCTGTATAGTTATCCCTGGTTCAGCCCTGGAGCAGACCAGTCTATGTACTAAGATGACAGTCACAGAAAGGAGGGAGAGGGAAGGGATACCTGTCAGGGCTGTTGTATCAGTATGGATGTCTCAGATTGGTCCCAATGCTAAATGCACAATAGTATCTACAGTCAGTGTTCCTGCTACCTCCAGAGAGAAGCACCTATCCTTCTTACCAGCACTTCCTACACACTGCTGCCTCAACTACATCTCCCAGTCGCTTTTGGTGCCACAGCAACAGAGCGTCTCTTGTGACTGCTAGGGCGATTTCTGCTACTCCACCAATCACCCACAGTCAAAAATAGCATTTGACTGGATAGTATATGTCCTCAATACTTCAGTTGTCTCAGGTCCACCCATCAGAAGCCATCTCATCCATTGAAAATATGACTTAAAGTTAGCAATCAGGATTTGGTAGTGAGAAGTGATAAGTAACCTTGTGATGTTACCTGTTAGAATAGAGTCTACAAAAGAAGTTTATTTCCAGATCTAGATACTGCCTGCTATTACAAGCCATCCCATTTACAAGGTTAACTGGGCATTTCAGCACCTTGTGAAAAACGTGACATGCCTGGCAAGTTTGGGTAGAGATTTTTTTTTTTTAGATGGTTGGTTAGTTAATTATTTAGTAAGCAGCTGAATAAAAAAGGTCTTCAAAGCTCTGTCTCTCTCCATTCCAAGGTCTTTCCCTTTATGGTTTTTTTTATATTAGACTCATCACAATTATGAGCTGCAACTCAGAACTCTCTATTGTCATCATGCAGGAACACTACACTATTGAAGTAATTGCAGATTAGTTTGATTTACTGTTACATTTGCAATTTTATAAGCAACTACTCTTACACCTATTCAGCTTCACTGAAAGGAACGAAGGCAAGAGAAAGCATTTTCTTGTTTGCTCACCAGAAATTTGAAATCCAGAGGAGGCGGAGTAAGCCAGGAAGAACTGCATGAATTCGTTGCTAGGCTATGGATGGAAAACACACTTGGGAATTACCAACATTAAAACACTTATACTTGGACATTGCCTTCTTTTATCTAAAGCAGGCTAGCTGTGGAGAAGGAATGATGTACAAAGTTTAAGTGCCTTAATTGCTTTGGAGATCTGCTTTTGGACATATTTAAGCTCCCTTTAGGCTTATGAGCCTGTAGAACCCTCAAATTAAAAAAAAAAAAAAAAGGAAAAAAAGAAAGAAGTTTAATCCTCCCGCTCCTCCATCTAATGTTTCCAGACTTTCTCAGATCTAATTAGAAAGGATTTACATTAGTGAATTAAGCCTGTAACTTTGAAAGTGTAACCTACATGCTTGCATTCCACTGAGCTTAAACTGTACTAAATTGCAGCCCTAACTTTACTATACCTCCTAAAAAAATATTCCCTCTTTTTCATCATTTAAGGCACACACAAATCTTCGCATTTTCAGCAGGATGGTGGCAGAGCTGAAAGAATGAGAAAGAATCTGTCTTTATCCCTCATAATCTTCCTGAGCATCAAGATCTGTGCGCAGCTTCATTATTAGAAGTATCATTGCTCAAACTTCCCCTATTACTAAGTAATTATTTGAATAATCCATTTTGCTTGAGTGAGTTCATAAATCATTTGTTTTGGGAGATTTATTTTGGCAGCAATTTTAGGGAAATTCATGTGCTCAGACCTGAAAATATTCATTTCTTGTTTGCTTTGCAAGCCTGGTACCCGATTAGCCCTCAATTTAATAGAATGTCTAAGCTAGAGGAAAACAATTCCTCAAGACGCAGTTCAAGACTGAATCACATCTCATTTACACTGGTGCAAATAAGGGAGAGCGCCACTGAAAAGAAGGAATTTACGGTACTTTAAATAAGAACAAAATTCAGGCTCGCAGAGTGTTCCTTTCTAATGCCTCAGTGTTGCAGTTGAAACTGTATGTGTTGGGAACTCTGCAATGGCAAAAACTGACCAGAAATAAACTTTATCAACTTTTTAAATAAAATCTTGCAGAATTTTCAAGGGATTCAGACCAAAAAAGCACTCTTTATCTAAGTCTGTGAGAATTTGATAAAGACTAGTCATCCCTACAAAAATAATTGCGGTTTTCTCTAACCATCTCTTCAGATGGGATTCAATTAGTAAAATAAAGAGAATAAGGAGAAAGAAAAAAAAGAAAGAAAACCAAGGAAATCTTATTATATGCTATTAAACTTAATAAGACTTTTCTATCAGAGAACATCAAGTCTTATTTCTGGTAATCCCTGCACTGTTGTAAATCAGGAGTTACTGCTATAAAGACTACAGAGTTCCAACAGAATAAAATTGCAATAAGCAGAAGCCAGACCTTTGAGTCATATTGCACAAGTCTAGAGAACTGTTACACAAAAATCTTTGCTGCTAGCAACTGCCTGTTTTCTTGTAAGTCCCACAGAAATGTTAGCGCTTGAACATTGACAGTTTGGCAGCTCTGCCCCAAACAGTCTGAAACAGAAACCTGAAGGTGAAGACCATTAAACTTGGGTCTCAGCAGATTTTGTTCCACCTAAAACCCAGTGTCCCACAGGTGGATTCCCTTCAAGAAACTTGAAGCAAAACACAGATGATGGCATGGATCGCCAGCCCCACTGCCAGCAGTGATCCTCTTGCCTCCAGCCACCAAGATGCCAGCCAGGGTCCTTCAGGATTATTGCCTCTCGGGTCCAAACTGATCTTGAATCTCTTGCAGTCCCTTGGCTCAACTTAATTTGCAAGGTTGTGATCCCCATCCCAGATCTGTGCTGTAGTTAGAATATTTTTTAATGGGTATGAGAGATGAGGATTTAAACCCCTTGGCACTGAGGTCCCACACTTCCTAGTCATTTCTCAGGCTACAGTGCACAAAAGCTGTCTTCCTCAGGTACACTCTTAAAAGACACTGTGTCCCTGAAATCCAGCTCATCTTAGGTAGAAGACAGGCAGCAAGCTGAAGAACTTGGCAAGCCACAGTGTAGGTGAACATGAACATTCTCTAAATATGTTCGGGGCGGGGCAGGGGGAAAGAAAAAAAAAAAAGGCAGGTGCACAGTCCAGGGGTTTTGTGGATCTCTGGCAAGAATTAGGCCCCTAGACTGTATCTACCATGAATCTTTCCACCCTGACATCCATTTGAAGGCTTGGACTTGAGACACAGTAATCGTATACAGAGGTATCATGCCACAGACAACTTCAAAAATACCCATACGTACATTTAGATTAGGATAGGTAAGTGAACATAGCCACTCTCAAGAGACTTTTTAGGACTGGAGCCTGCTATTTCTTTTTCAGGAATACGAATAGCCCTTCCTCCCTCCTGTTCCACTATAATTTAGCAACAGAGTATAGAAGTACATGATGTTCTGACAGGAAACAGCAGAGTTTCCACAAACTGACTCTGAAAATTATCAGCAGGTGAAAAACTTTGGACACCTTGTACAACAGAGATAGTAGTAGTATCATATTTTACAATAAAGAAAATATGTATATCATACACACAACCCCCCATCACAAGTATTTCTTGGGATTATCTCGTGGGAGGCAGATTTCAAGTCAAACTTTGATTATAGGCGTGCTAATGCTATTCAGAGTTAGTAAGATGTGCATTATGGTAAATATTTGCCTTGCCAAAGAATATATGCCATAATAAAGTCTGTGTTTGTACAGATAGAATCCGTAATACTTCATTTTCTGTGAGCTATGCTGCAGAGAAATATAAACTTTTTCTGAATCATTTTATAGGAAGTGTATGCTATATTTACCAGAAAGTGCACCTTAATAAAAACACATCTGGTGTAAAGCAATGTCGTTCTCTGAAAAGTTGGTGGGATTTGTTCCTACTTAGCCTTGAACTGAAATTGGCCCGAGGTATAAAATTTTGATGATTATGTTTCATATCTTTATCATATCTGCCCTGATCCCAAGATAGACTATTTCCCAGCAATACAGTATTTCTAGCTATCAATTTACTGTAAAATTCTCTGTAAGCAATTTCAATTCTCATGTAGATTCTACTATATTGTATTTTCAAAAAGTTCAACAACAAGAAAATTAAAGTAGAGGATCAAAAGCAAGTTTTTTACAGCTGAAAACAAGCAAAACTTTGGAGTTTCATATAGGTATTGTCAAAACAACTAAAAAGCAACGTACCAAGGGACTTAGTGGAACCTCAAAAAAGAGTAAAGACTTGGGGTCCCATTCATTCTTTTAAGCAGCTTCTTGATGAAAGCACAACCCCACCCCCCAAAAAAACCAACCAAACAAACAAACAAAAAACCCCACACCCAAAACCGAAAACCCACAGAAAAAGGTCTTTGGTTTGGTAAAACAAACAAACAAAAATACCGTGAGAAATCCTAAACCCACCAAACATTGTGACTGACTTCAATGTGGACAGGAATTCACCTTAAGACATCTCACCACCATGCAATGACAGATAGTTCAAATTCAGATCCCTGCCCAAATTCAGGGAACATTTGGGACCACCTGTGATTCTACACCTAAACTTCTAAGTCACCTCCGTTGGACAGAGCTGTTGAATGTTACTACTACAAGAGGAATAGCCTACACATGGAGAGGAGAAACGCTCCTCATGCAAAGATAGTTCACACCGTCACGCTGTTCCAAGAGTTGATGTGATTCTCCCAGCACAACGCTGGCTGTTGCAGCCAGCGTTGGTGCACGTGGTGGAAGATTTTCCCCAGTCAGATACAGAGTTTCCTACTTTCTTTACGCTGGCACTGCAGCTCACAACAGATGGGCTTTCCAGCAGTAGTATCTGACCTGAGTCCCTAAAACTACATTCAAAGTTGCCTGAGAAAATGATTTGTAGTGACATTTCTGAAGGGAGCTGTTATTCATCAAATACAGTCTGCTGTAGGAATGCCTTGAAATCCAAGGGGTGCCCATAAGTAACAGATACAAGATGTTACCACTCTCAAAATCCTGGCTAACAAGATGAACTCTGCTGATCTCAACCTTGATTGCTCACAGAATATGAGCGGACTTCCAGCCACAAGGACTGGGGGAAATTTGAGGGTTTGTTCAAGCTCCCTGCTGCAGTACAGTGTGGGAAACTGCCATGTTTTCCATAGAAGGGGGACGTTGTAGCACTGTCACTGTCTCAGCCTGGGCTCCACACACCCCCTTCCATTGAGATATGCATGTATGCCTTCATCTTTTTTGGGCAACTGTCACTGGAAAAGTCTCTTTCACTCTTCTCACTGCTTACTGCTGTTTCAGGCTCTCTGACTGACCAGTCTACCTTCCCTGCCAAGCCTCTTAGGGGCCCTCCTTGCAAATCCTGAAGGCCTCCAAAGACAGGAGGCGGACAAAGTGGACATAGGACACAACCTTGGAAGCCAGTTGTGAAAAACTAAACAATAGGTTGCAGAAAAAGAGCAATCAAGTGAAGCATGGAGGCTAAGTCCTTAGCTCTCAGGAGTTCGTGCTAGCTGGGCTCAAGTTGTTCTCTGAAGCTTCCTGCTATGGAGATGACCATCAACCCTAGCACTGTTCAGCGACTTAAATTACACAGGAGTCTCTTCCAATCCTTACAGCTCCTACTCCGAAGCCATTCATGACCAGAAGACTAATTTGTACTGTGAGTTTAGCTGGCTTTAAACTAGCCACAGCTCCCTTTACTAGGAGAGGTTATACCACTGATGACAGCTTTAGATTTCCCCTAGGCTGCCAGCTTCACTTCAAATCTAATGTGAATCCCATCAGTGGTTTTACCCATCTTGTCTCACGTCTTAGATTTCTGCGCTCCCATCACTTATTGTGAAATTCACCTTTTCAGATATAAAGCATCCACACGAGATTCTAGACATGAGCTGGGGATAAAGCTCTTTTCTGACTTTTACTCAAGACTTTTTTCGGCTAAGATTGCCACGTAACACCAACAGGTGTGCACAGCTCCAGAATATAAGGAAGTTAGCATCCTGAAGCCAAATAATTTTTTTCAAAATTATTAAGTAAAGTCTAGAGTCTGGTAGTTCATTTGATAAGGAAAAAATGTAACAAATATATATAGAAATTTTTACATTTTTCTTATCCATTTGCATAATTGTATGCTCATATCCCAGTGGTTAGTGAGATTCTGTATTGACATGTTTGTCTTTTAGACATTACAGAACACCAGTATAGAAGCAACAGCTGTGAATACATCAGTATTCACCTGAATTGTATGTTTTTAAAGCACCTAGTCCAGGAGAGCAGATAAGTTTTGATAACTTCTTATCCATCATAGCCAGAAGCTGTTACTGTCTCTACAATACTCTGTCTGTCTTGAGCCGATGATCTCCCCACTGAATGGCCCCCTCATAGCACAGTGTCCACGAACATTGTTTGGGTTGAGTAGGACAGATTTGAATACTAAACAAAAACCGTGATTCTGGAGATCAAAATACAATCTTATCTAAAGCACAAGTTCACTGCGTGCTCTTGTCAAACCTTGTAATCTATCCTAAAACTCCATGTCTTTCTTGTAAAATTGAGACACATTCCTATCTGATGGGGGATAGCAGGAAATGAGAGATGCTCATTTCTATGCTAATGAAAGTTTTAAGTAGATAAATACCAAAGAATGCAGAAATGCAGAGATTGAAGATGGTTGGCACAAAAATGACTACCATTGTGTCACTACAGGTTCACATTTGGTGTGGTTTAATTTACCCAGCAATATTGAAATTCAGCATGTCAGTTACCAAAAAAAACAAGTGAGAGAGAAGGAGGGAAGGGGGGGGGGACGCGAGACAGAGAGGAACAGAACATAATATTATGGATGGAAGGAAAGTAACAAGGGTACAATCTATTATGAGAAATTTCTTACGAATAAATTGCAAGGGTGTAAGAGCTAAGAAAACAAGGGAATAACAATTAGATAGAAAGCCCAGACAGTCTAAAAGAATAAATTCCTTCTTAAAAGAAAGGTGTGAGGTCTTGTGTTGATTAAGGACAATAAGTACATCAATTGGCATTTTAAAAAGTCCTGGAGAGAAGCTCAGAAATCTATTTGTTATACAGGAATGAAACAAAACACTGAAGCCAAAGACAAAAAAAAATAATCATTCCACAGTTGGGAAGATGCAGAAGGACTGCTATCATTTTTGGTAGGGCAGAAATAGCACACAAAGCAACCATTTTTAGAATTACTATGGTTATTCAAAGGGAACTGATATGCTAAGCATCTCTTAGCTTCATTAGGAAACAAATTATCAGGGGTTGGTACCAGGGATATGATGCACCTGGAAGGTTTCATTATAAGAAAAAAATTCCTATGTTAAAATTTAGTTTATTTGAAACTTCTCACAAAACCACTGTATTTCACATAATTGAGGTAGAACTCGTACCCTTCCTTTATAATAAAATATCCCCCATTATCTAGAAGCTTCGCTTAACCAATTTGAAGTCCACCTTTGCAATCAGGGGAACAATATTCTACATGTGTAATTTATAAACATTCACGGCTGTATCTTGTGGTACTTGTGTCCACGGTAAAATTGTGGATTTCTAGGTACCAATCTAAGGTCTGCTTAATCATTGTAATATGAGTTTACAGCCCACAAATACCGCAAAAAAGAGCTTGCCCCTGCTGTCGTTGCCATGAATTTTCAGTGAAGTCAAGTGATCTCGACTTCAAAATGACTTAATGTGGTCCTGTTAGTATTGCTAACATGAAGCAATTGTTATATTCTTTATCACGCATAGACAAACTCAATCTAAACTAGCGATAATACAAAACCAGCAAACCAACCATAACATCAAGATACACACTGGAGATGAGAAAACCAATTTACACACAGCTCACAGAAGTCTTTCACTGGACTCAAGTTTTTTAAACATTCATTTTTAATATATTTTCAAATTTTCACAGCCTTCTGCACTTTTATTTTGCTTAATTTTTTTTTCAGGAATAATATACATGTTGAGTTTCCAGCCCTGTCAAATCCACATTATCCAAAAATACCTTTACTCTTGAAGGCTTTTTGCATAGTCTTGCTGGTTGCTCTGCTTTTCTTTTAGAAAATTCTGTGGTTGATATGACTTATTCTGGTTTGCCTTCATTAAAAGGTCCATTTAAACAGGCTCAGAATTACTGAAAGACAAAGAAAGAACTGTACTGTAAGTCTGAAAAGTAACAATCCTTTTGGAACTCGCATACTGTAAAGTTAAAAGAAAAACATCCCTTCCAATACAATGGCTTATTCACTGAGAAGAATTATTTTCAATAGTATTTAATGTCTTGATCTAGTGGTAACAAAACCTGAATAATTGCATGCATGTTTAATAACATTCAGTTAAGTTACTCATTTTGGTTTATTTTCCTCCATATTTGTTCATAGTACTGTGTCACCAGAAGGTAGGATTTTGAATCACTGGGAGTGACTATGCTATCCAATAAAACTTTTAGCCATATGTAATGTTAAATATCTGAATAATCCTACTAGCTGGTCAGACATCCATGACAAGTATCTGCACAAGACTGGAGTTTCTCACAGTACAACATTAAAAGGCACCTGTGCAAAGCTCTGGTATGAAAGCATAACATTTTGTAAAATCCTATTAATTCCCATAAACCTTAGGCACCTTGCTCTCTTATATGAAAAGAGTGATAAAGAAATCATACTGAGATTAATAGCCTGAGAGCTTCTTGTGGTTGTTTGGAGCCAGGCTGTCAAAATTGATATTACAGTTTACAGGACTTCCTCATTGTTGACTCTGGTGGGTAAGGAAACTGCCTCACCCCCGGAAGATATTCAAGACGCCTTCAAAGAGCTGAGCCTCTGAGACATCACAGGCAGAAGGAGAAGGCAGGGACCATGATCTTAAAACAACTTGGTAGCTTCCCCAAGCTGAGTGGCTATCAGGACTTGCAATAGCCTTTGATGCAACACGGACAGTCCTGAGGACTTCACAGTGCCCTTAAACAATATTAATTTCCTCTTCCCAGACTGACTCCCAGTACAACCCTATATTATACCTCGTGTGTAGCTCCCCTGAGGGAGATTTTGCAGCTTTCATCTACAATATTTGCTCAGAGGAAAATACTCCCGTAGCTGGACATGAGATGTTAGAGCTCCTTTAACTAAGAAAAAACTGTCAGGAGCAGCATGAGAGATTTGATATCAGAAGGAGGTACAGTTCCTTTGGGACAGATTTGCCTGAGTACCTCTGCTATGTTCTTCTCCACATGCTGTGTATGTCCTAGGAGCCAATGCATGCTGAAGGAGGCAGTCACACTGTGGCAGCAAGCTGAAGCAGGCTTCGACTTAATTAACAGTAGCAGGACTTTGTCTAATTCCTGTGCAAGTATGCAAAAGTGGTAGAAAATGAAGTAAAAAGTCCTCCTACCGTGCCTCATACAGCCTCCCAGGCCTTGTGTTTGCCCACTGACTGGATACGTACAACCAAAAGATGGAGGTGACAGCCCCACCATGTAGTTTTTCCCCTGGCTCCATTTCCCACTGCTCTCTCATGATGCAAACCATCAGCACTAACAGCTCAATTAAGAGAGACTGGAGAAACACCACCACTAACACCAATCCTGCCCTTTCCCCTCCCTCTGAGAGGAACAATGCTGTTGTCTAGAGGTCACTGACGAGGAAGTCAGAGGTGCATTTTGGTGACCTTCACTCCCATCAAAGACTTGAACACAACTTTGAAGTCACTTGCAATGGCAGATCAGGCACAGGCGAGCAATACTTGCGTCAGTCGTGTCATGGAGCCATGCGAGGTTACAGCACGGCCGCTTGTCGGTGGCGGCATAGGGTTTATAGTCGCTGGTTTGGAATGCCTCTTCAGTCACAAGGACCGAATTCAGGAAACAACTATACAACAACCCAATTCAAAGCCCTTTTAAGTCATTAGGAACCTGATTTTAGGACGCTGTTATTCCTGGTTCAAGTGAGAAAGCAGCAGAGGCTAACGCAAGAAAAACCCGTTCTTCCCAGAAGCCTCCACCCGCTCTCCTTCTCCCTAAACATGTGGCAGCACAGACACTCTCCCCTGTCTCTCTGGAAAGACTTTCAATAAAAAAAGAAAACTGAGGCCAAATCTGCAAGTCTCTTCAGCTATGAGTTAGAAAAATGCATTCCTTTCCTTTCCTCTCAACTCCCTGCCCCCAACAAAGATAATCTCAAATCAATCTTCAGCTCAACCAAGTAACATCACAAAATAATGCAAAGAAAATGAACATTATATGTGATTTCAGGGCCCAGAAAACATCGCAGCAGGAAGAATTTATCACTGACCTTCACACCTAGCATCTGCTGAAGAATATACAATAGTTGTAACTGGATAAAAAATTATTTTCATTTAGGACAAACAAAAGAAATGAATAATCCAACAGTGATTTTTGCCTGTTTTTCCAGACTAAGGTAACTATATATGCTGGCTGTGGGTTTGTTTTTGTTTAAAAGTTTAATTTCTTATGAGCTCCTCTCAGAGAAAAGACAGGTTAAATGTATAGTTAATTAAGTGACTTCACACATTAGCAATCATAACGTGTAGAAATCAGATGTGTTTGAAATATTCACGATGAAAAGCAAAACCACTATCACACTTTCACATTTCAGTCAAGCTTGAAAATGGGTTTGTTTCTGTGAAAAATGTCACTAAGACACACGCTTTTCTTTTTTCTTTCTTTTTTTTTTTTTTGCGTGAAAAGTATTTTGCAGCTACCTTACATGAATTCATATTAACATTAGCTTCATAGGGTTGAGATTCATGTTTCATGTTTTCAATGCACTGACAGCCATATTCTCAAGTACTACATAAAGTGACGTTTGGGTGCAGGGGAGAGATGACAAAGCTGGATGAATGAAAAAAAAGCTTTAAGAAAGAAAATTAGTAAAACATTAAGCACACTTTTAGCCCTTAGCACCTTTCTTACAGAGAAAGGCAAATTCCAAACAGTTCAGAATTGGGTTGTGGTTGAGTTAAACATGAGGTAAAACTTTCAGCTATCATTTTTCAGCTCTGTTCATATGAGTGATCAAAGTTTATTAAAAGGGTCATAAAAAAATCAAAGTGAGTTCCGTTCTATTTGAGCAAATGTTAATCGAACACTTATCACCAATATACTTCCAAAATGCATTGTTTTTACCTGCATAAGGAACCACTGTTATTTTATGTCCAGAAAACACACTGTCAGAGGACACTCCCCGATACCTTTACACGCAAGCTGTTTTTATTGCCATTCAAACCAAACAGTATTCTGGACTCTGACACCTATCAGAGCTGTTTGGAAAGCAAAGTCCCTTCTTGCAGAAAGCAACAACTTTTGATTAAAAAAAAATAGAAAGTTTCAGTGAAAACCAAAAATATTTCCATTTCAGAGCAAAATGTTTCAATGAAAACTCAATAATTTCTTGACAGAAACAGATCTTAGTCTACCAACACACTCGAAATGCTTACTTGAAATCCTGTATCTCTGTTGGCAGGCAGGCAACCAGCTTTACGAGCATCTCTTATGAGCCCACTGTTTAGTGTGACCTCCTGTTGCCCGCTCAGGGTCTCAGTCTACTTGTCTGCTGAAGAGTCAAGGGCTCAGATAGGGATATTTCCTGATAATCTACCACTCTCCCCTCACACACCTTACACCCCTCTGAAGAGGAGAGGCCAGAAAGGGAGACCTCATGGGGGCAGTTTGGTTAAAACCACCCCACCAGGGCGAGAAAGAGGATGAGGTCTTCTCTAAACAACTTCAGAAAGTCTCTGTATCACAGACCCTGGTTCTTAGGGAAGACTTTAATCTCCTTCACCTCTCTTGGAAGGGACAAAAGCAATCCAGGAGATTTCTGGAGGCTGGGGTAACTTCCTGACAGAGGTACAAGATGGCCAACCCAGGGGTGACACACAGTTGGATCTGCTGTTCACAAAGAACTTGTTGGGATGCGATAGTCAGTGACAGCCTTGGCTGTAGTGACCATGAAGCAGCAGAGTTCAAAATCCTGGGAGGAGTGAGGAAGGAGAGCACCAGAGTGCAGACCCTGGACTTCAGGTGAGCAGACTTCAGCCTGTTTGGGAAAATGATCAGTGGGATCCCACGAAAGGTGGCTCTGGAAGGTAAGGAGTTCAGGCAAGCTGGCAGGTCTTTGAGGACAGTATCCTCCAAGGGGAAGAACAGTCCATTCTGGCACTTACAAAAACAGACAGACATATCTGGTGTCTGGCTTGGCTAAACAGAGCTCAAAGGAGAAATTTAAAACATCGCTAGGGCAGGTAAGCATGGTTTTAGGAAACCCAAAAATAAATTGGAGCTGACATTTGCTATGGACATCGAGGACAAGAAGAGCTTCTGTTGCCACTCTAGCAGCAAGAGGTTGAAAAAAGATTATGTGGGACCACTGCTGAATGGGGCAGGTGATTTAGTGACAGACACACAAATAGCTGAGGTGCTTCTCATTGGAAGCATACCTGTGGCTTGTAGGACATCACAGGATGTGTTTAATTGGGTTTGTGCATTTCCCAGTGTTTAAAACCAACTAAATTTAAACTTTTGTCTCTCAGTCAAGTGTTGCAGCTTAAACAAACAGCATGCATTCAAGATTTATCAAAAGGTATCACTGAGGTGCTGGAGCGTGTCCAAAGAAGGGCAACGAAGCTGGTGAAGGCTCTAGAGCACAAGTCTTATGAGGAGCAGCTGAGGGAACTGGGGTTGTTTAGCCTGGAGAAAAGGAGGCTGAAAGGAGACCTCATCGCTCTCTACAACTACCTGAAAGGAGGTTGTAGCGAGGTGGGGGTCGGTCTCTTCTCCCAAGTAACAAGCGACAGGACAAGAGGAAATGGCCTCAAGTTGCGCCAGGGGAGGTTTAGCTTGGATATTAGGAAAAATTTCTTCATTGAAAGGGTTGTCAAGCACTGAAACAGGCTGCCCAGGGAAATGGTTGAGTCACCATCCCTGGAGGTATTTAAAAGACATGTAGATATGGTGTTTAGGGACATGTTTAGAGGTGAACTTGGCAGTGCTACGTTAACAGTTGGACTTGATGATCTTAAGAATCTTTTCCAACCTAAACAATTCTATGATTCATCAAAAGGGAGAAGAGCTTTTTAATAATGCTTATCACCATGGTGGAGGCAATACGGTCCCTCCCCAAAGACAATACTAAATCACTGTACCTTTAACACAGTTCATCTATGATTAGTATAACCATGTAGCCCTGCCATACAGCATTGCCATTGCTGATAGCAGGCCATAAGCTTTGTACTGAGTTTACAAGGCCTCAGGACTGAGGCTTGTCAGGTCTGCTCCGTCTGGACTTCCCTTGACCTGCTTTTAGGTTTGTTTTCCTTGATTTAGCTGTGACAGCAGTTTGTCCAACTGATCAGGTGTCTATGGCTAATTTGTTTCACTTTTGTTTATCTTTGTGTGGTACAACCGCAGTTTCATACAGAAAGCAGTAACAAGCAGTTATGCTATAAAATGAAATATTTATGACTTTAGCACAGTAATGTAGCGTAGAGAAATACAGGGCTGATACAACAGATGAGGCCTTGGGAAGCAGAGACACAGGATGCAGCATAGAGGAGTACCGGCACAGGAAGACAAGAGAGGGGCCCCAGGCTTGGCACTGGAGACCCCACAGCTCTGAACAGCTCAGTCATGGTCAGTTAAAAACATTCAGATCTTGAGCTGGACAGAATTGGTTTTAGTGGTAACAAAGAAATAATATCTAATATACATAAAGTATATAGTAGATTTAGATGTAACCTGGAACTGTAGACCAATGAAGAGAAAGATGTAAAAACCTGTGAACAAAGATACAAAAATGATCCCAAGTCAATCCGAGAGAGAGAAAGAAGAAAACACCAACATATTCAGCATCATATTCCTCCTGGCAAAGGACTCCAGATGCTGACAACTCTTTGTCACACCCTACCACACACGTCACCACCAGAATTAAACCACTGACTAGGATCCAGATTAGCGGCAGCAGGGCAAGCATAACGCCAGAAAAGGGGTAGAAACTAAGTGTGTGTGTGCGTGTATAGCAATTTTAACTGCATTACTATTCTTTCTTGTTCTGCAGCAATTAGATCTGGACTAATAATGGTCAAACTCTCAAGGCTTCAGTTATACTAACAATAAATTATTGGCTTTACTTATACATAAGGTGTGCTTTCTCCTTGCCCAAAAAAAAAGGCTTTAAGTATAACATTGGCTGAACTGAAAATAGGAGAAAATGCCACACAACTACAAAATCTGGTAGCCTAGATAGGAGGTGAAACGCAGGAAACACACTGAAATAGAAATATTTTTAGGATGGATTTTTAATCTACCACGTCAACACTTTCAGTCACTTAGTCTTTCAATTTGGCACCATCTGTGCATTGCAGTTATTACTTGGGACACCACTGGATTATATTAGTTTGCAATCAGAAATCTATTTAAGAGGAAATCGTTGTTTTCAATCCAATTAGAGTTTGCCATATTTCTCTGATTTTGCAACACTTCACTGTGAAAAACAATGGGATGTTTACTGTCTACATTCTGCTGATTATTGAAGATTTTCACATATTGGAAAAGATACATTGATGCAGCTCATTGGTATGCTCTACAGCATCAGTGTTATCAGCCAGTCACTTCCCTTAAAGTCGCAGTCGCTGCAGCTCCTGCTACTGTGAAGACTCACAATTAGGCTTTACTTTACCCATAAATAGAAAGTCATCTATTTGCAAACCAAATCTTCATGGGGAAACTACAGGCTGGGGGTACATCTGCTGGGTTGGCATTAACATTTTAGCTTCCAGCCAATTAGTACCTTACATTATTCTAGGGCATAAAGTATTGATTCCAAATTACAATTGCTGGTTTCAACCTTAAAATATCACCTCACCTACCTTTTCACAAGTGAGATTCATCAGCTTTTACAGCAACAATCCCTCCTGCTACACGAAAAGTATAGTAGCACTTAACAACAATTGGACATGAATCTATTCAATTACAATGGAGTCTTTTTAGCTTTGCAAATTATAGCCATATTAATACCAACCGAGTTCTCTATGAACAATAAATGCAAAAGGAT
Organism: Aptenodytes patagonicus; assembly: GCF_965638725.1. Taxonomy (NCBI): domain Eukaryota; kingdom Metazoa; phylum Chordata; class Aves; order Sphenisciformes; family Spheniscidae; genus Aptenodytes; species Aptenodytes patagonicus. Next base: position 97,037,136 of record NC_134949.1, on the reverse strand, counting down.
TTTTTTTCCAATGATTAGCCACCTTTTGTAAAGTGTAGCCATTTGGTGCATGCAAATTTCCTGCCTCGCAGATCAAATGTGAATTAGAGCACTAGGAGGCTGGCTTATATGAATAAGCTTAGATAGTGCTAATTATAAAACCAGCATACTATAATCACACTTAAATGGTGCAACTCCTTTAATGCAACATGGGTGACCCTTGTAAATATGGCTGGCAAGAACAGAATTCTTTGTCTCTGTCACCACATTTTGATGTGAGACAAGATTCATCATAAAACAGGAATTAGAAAGTTTGGAAACTTTCTGAACCTATGGGTAAAACCTTCTCAAGGCTTATGAGTATATGAAAGGTTAGGCCCTGCAACATCTATGCTTCAGGCACGTGGCCACTAAAGCAGGATTCAGAACCCAGTTCCCAGTATCCCTCCACGATACAATGGAAGAGTGAGGTGTCTCAGGCTGTTCAGAGACCCACATGCTGCATGGGAAGGGAGCTGCATGGGATTTGTTCAGTGGGAACCTTGTCAGTGCAAGCATCCCCTCCTCAACCCTCCTGTTGCAGCACCTCAGTCAGGCTGGCAAAAGGGGTGCTTCTCCTGGCTTGGGATTCAGGGCAGTCCACCCTTGGTGGCATGTATCTCCATAAAGTCTTTCAAAGAACTGGACAAGACTTTCTCTTAAACATGGAAGCAAGAAGAGGTAGCTTTTCCCTTACTCCTCCTACCATTTTCAACTTTGCTGTAAGCATTAGGTTTTTAAATAACTCCCTGACAGTTGGGAAACTTCAGGTCTCTCTTTAGCCTACAAGGGTTCCAACTTTGACTGTGAAATAGTCACAGCTTATCAATTATTATTTCCACAAGCAATGCTCAGTATACCTTCTTGGGGACTTGAAATCAGCTGAAGAGGTCATCTTCTGTCCTCATCAATTCTGCAGACAACACTTCAAAGGAAGGACAAGTGGGAATCCAAACCCCACTGTCAGCCCCAAATACAGTGTAGGCTATGGCTTGGTAGTGGGCTTAAAAGCCCTGAGGCCAAGAAAGAAACGGAATTCATCAAAACTGTAGGAATAGCTCTATTCAACCTATTTCTAGCAGCAAGTAGAAGTTGAAATTTATGGATTAAAAACAAATTAAATATTCCTTCTATGTTTATAACACACATCACAAAAACCACTTTATGTAACTTTTAAAGCACTTTCCTTGCTCTTGTCCTAACCCACATGGGAGCTGTGGCAAATCTGTGCGTTTCCGTTCAGCTTTCCTGTACCTTACCATTCACGGGTTCTGGAGAGTCTCTGCTGCTAGAAAAGATTAGAGAAACCCAACTGGATAAAGGAGCAATGGCACAACACAGCAGATGCCAAGTCTGGAACATCATTTCCTTAGTTAATGTGATGAAGAGAGACATTTCCCCCAACAATATAAAAGTGCAATCAGGGACTTTGTCTCTAATTGTGGCTGCTGACTCCCTCTGCTTCAAGATTATAAAAAAATCTTATCACGTTGAGAGGGCAAAGGAGCCACAGAAGGCAAAGAAAAACAATTAAAGCACCACGGAAGAGTGAAGTGTTACTAGGACTTAACCTTAGCAACATCCTTTCTTCCCTTTCTTTTAAAGGCCCTTTAAAGCTCTGTAAAAAGGAAAACCCTACCTTGCAGGGGAAGGACAGGGACAACTGTGCTATTCTTCATCTTTTCTTGGTATGTGTTGCTTGTCCTTACATTTCAGAGTCAATAAAGCAATTCAGCCGGGCAGACATAAACTTGTTTTGTGAATTATCCATCAAGCATTTACTAAATTAATTCTTCTGTTTCTATTTAGCGCATTCATAAATCTGCCAATAGAACTTTACCCCTCCAGTGTTGTCTCTTTTTTTCCCCTGCTTTTTACCAAAATTAAAACACCATCAATACTTCTGTTGTCAATATATGCAGTTATAGAAACAAAATGAGATTTGCAAAATTACTACATGGATAAAGCTAACGCATGCAATGCACACATAAAACAGTCTACATTTTACCACCCCTAAATCCCACACATTGTTATAATCAATTTAATCTAACAGTAAGGCCACTGGTGCTGAACTATGTGCAACATTAATTCCTGGTACATAGGGAAAATTGAGAAATCCAAATCACAGACAGAAAGTTATCTTTTTCTTCCCATGAAGTTCTGTGATTTATGCTTTGATTGGAAAACCTTAGAATGTAGAGGTTCAAAACCCACAGAGATCAAAGATTTTGTATTCCAAGGACCCTCCTTTACATTTAGCAAAATACTTCTTTGCTCGTTGTCAGTTTTGCTCTGCAACAGGACAACAGAGGCTTTGTTATACTTTCGTCTTGGCTCCCTACAGGACCCGATCTCACATATGAAGATCTATGCACCTCTACTTTCCACTTGGAAAAAAAATGCAGCCGATCCTGTTTATTGCTGAAGTGTTTTCCAGATACAACTCAAACCCAGAACACAAGATTTCAAACTATCACAGCAATAGTCAGTTTTAATTCATTCCCATTCAAAGCTAGGTTTGCTAGGAAAGAGTCAGTGACTGTTTTCCTGCACAAGACCACAAAGTAAGTACAAAAAGGATCTATACAGACAGAGGTATCCCAAACAATCACCAAAAGCTGGGTGCTACTTCTGGTCTGCCCTGGATTCAATGCAGCTGTCCTGGGACTCCAGGACAGAGTGAGACTTGCCAGCCCCTGGCTTGCCTGCTGCTGCGTGAGGTGATGCTAGGCCACCCAGTCTCTCTTGATCCCCAGCAGAAACTATTCTGTGTTTCGCACAGCCCCTGCTTTCTTGCATTTCATTGAACTAAGGAAGGGTTTGAAGAGCAAAGGACAGATCGAGCACTACTAGTTGCTACACAACAGAAGTAAAGAGTCAGGGAGCTGGAAGCAGCTTCTATCACTGCCCCACTGTAGCTTGAAAGCTACTGCAGCTTTCTCAGCAGGTGGGACAGCGGGGAAATGGTGGGGACAAACTCAGAAGATGAGGGTTTTTAGAGTGCTGGAAAACAGCAGGGACAGCTGGAAAGCAGAGGAATCCTACAAAAACATGGAGGAATAGAGGAAAAATTGGTTTGGAAGTGGGGGGAAGGTCAATTAATTGGGAGAATGGGGGGGTAAAGGAGGAAACTGGATATTTTGGAAGAACAAGTAATGCATTAGGAACAGCTTAGTATGATTTGCAGGGCTGAGACATTTATGTAATGAATTGATTTGGCGGACAGAATTAATCAGTTTTAAAATGCTTACTCATGCTAAAACAAAGATTCAAATTGCCAGGGGACGGAGTCAGTTTTTATGGATAAATTCTTTAATGGTGTCATGCTACATAAATGACTTATTGGGCAGTTTATTATTAAACAATTAAGCATTACATGGTTTCATTATTTTGATTTGAAAATTGAAGACAACTGAAATCTTCAATTTGGCCCCAATATCAGGGGAGAAAAATCCTAATCTGGGGCCATTACAGCAGCAGCACACAAATGACAATTTTACTGCTGTCCCCTCACTGGTCCAATAAAACATCTCCACTGGTCTCAAAATTAGGCTGTTTGTTTATATATGTGGGCTCAAATTCTGCAGCTCAGCCTAACTAAAATACTGGAAAGGCGATCAGAACAGCATCGTTAGAAAGGAAAAGAGGAAATCCCACACAACCAGAGAAGTATAATAGTACAACAAAAATGCTCTTAAAAGAAAGGAGTTTTGCAGACGTCTGTCTGAGTTCCTCTGAAATTACCACCAAGTCTGCTGATATTTTTATTCCATTCGTAAAACTAGCTAACTAAATAGGGATGTGAATTCCTTGTTCTCCTCTTCCCCAAAGGCAGCAAGAAAAGTTGAGGTCCAGGTTCAGAGACAATGCCTGAAAACATGGTAAGAAAATTAAAAGTCCCTGCTAGTGAGCAGGGACCATTCAATTATTATAGTAAAGATTCCCCTAGAACTTCCCTAGCAATGTTTCCTACCTATCAAATATTTCTTTATGCCAGGGTCGTCTGTGAGAAAGTAGTTACAATTGCTAAAATCTACGGTAGTCATAGAGACAAGATAGAGTATCAGAAATGGCATTGTAAAACAGATTTTAAAGGGATTTAGAAAGGGACAGGAAGAAAGAGATGATACCCTGCATAGACAAGAAAATGCATATGGGTTTCTGATGCTGTAGGATATGAACTCCTCCCGGTACTCAAATACAAACATATCTTAGTAAGAGAGCGGCCCAAGCATTTCTTCATTATAACCAGAACCCCTGGTGTCTCTGTAGTCCCACAGAGCTAAGCAAAGCCTTACAAGAAGGAAGAAGATACAGTCCCTATTTCAGAGAAGTTACATATGAGCCATAGAGGCTGGACTACTTTTGGTAGTTCACCAAGATTTCCATCATAGGTGCAGAAGAAAGAATTGAATGCAGACTAGATCACGGAAACAGATCAAATACAGTGATGAAGGGAGGAATTGTATGGAAGAACAAATGCAGACATAGCTACTCACTTTTTTCTACAAAGCAAAACACCATGCAGTTGAAACCCATAGCAGCATCTAAGTGTTCCTTGTCCAAATAAGCAGTTTCTACTGTTGTTAAAAAGAATGTGTGCAACAGTGAACAAAGACAGCAGGAAGGAGAAGATGGCCAACATAATTCCAATAGGATTGTCCACACGATACCCTCTGTATTAAGCTGAAATGCACTTTATGAGGCATTTTAGGCAGTGACATGCATGTGCGATTCTGATCCTGACCACCTCAGCAAAAAGAATATTTGGGCTTGGATCTTGCTATGATTATTTTTGCAAACTTTTTTTTAAAGGAACCGATTGTCTTGTATCATATGAGTGGAAGGGGGGTGAGCAAGCTATAGTCTTTCCAGGTTTTTTTTTAGTACTGTTGCCTAACGTTTTATATGAGTGGGAGGGAAAAAAAAAAAACCTCAAAATTTTTAAAAAAGAAAAAAGTTATTATAGACTGGAAATCTCCCTGCTCCTAACTTGTAAGACTATTTTTCTAGTCCACCTGAAAATGTAGAGAACTCAGAAGGTTTAATATTTTTTGTTTCATTAATTTTTTGCTAGAAATAAACAAAAAGATTTTCAGCAGTATGGGAATTTAAAGTAAATGGAGTTGTGTCTATGGAGGAGTACAATCAAGATTATATTTTCTTTGTCGATGGTTTCTTCAAAAGGGAAGGAAAAAACTTACAAACAAAAAACCAAGAAAGACAACAACAGAAAACATTATAAAAACAGTAAACGATTTCTCTCATATTCTCTTCTGCAGATATTATGTAGATTTTGGCAGCAAAATTTGTTCGTACTTGATAAAAACAAAATTCAGCAGAGAAAAGAACATGAATCAATTTGAGAGTTGTGTCCTGAAAACAGTTTTTCTCAGTTTGCCTCCTAAATATGGACTTAGCAGAACGCCTGCTTGGAAAAATACTCGGGCGTCAAGCCATGAATGACTCACATGCTGGACCACCAAGCTGGCAGCCCTCAACTTCTAGCTACCTTCCCAGCAGGGAACTTGCAGCCTTGAGTTCGGCCCCCAGGCTTCCTGCACACCTGATGAAAGGGTTTGGGGACCTCAGGACGAGATTTGCCAGCCCTAGCCTGCTGAGGAGAAAGCTGCTTGATGGTCAGATCAGATCTCTCTGATCATGGGAGAAATTGGGCCTCTCAGCCTAGAGCCCACAGTTGGGAGTCTCCCTTCACACTACTAACAGTGCTAACAGCTTTACCAAAAAATCAGCATTTTCAAAACTTGTGTCAATAGATCTGGGGTTTGCCATTCTAATGCTGCAAGAGCAGCCGCTGTGAGTGTCATGGACTAGCATCACTTTGAAAGTCTTGCCCGTCACCACTCTAAAATAAAAGGTTGCCAAGAGGAGAAGGAAACTGACTGAAAGCCCCCCTTGCCTGCTTGAACATTCAGGTCATTAATAGTTCTGTTCAAAAACTCATGCTTGGATTTTTTTCTCCTTTAACAAATAGGAGCTTAAAAGTTTCACTGGATCAATGCCCAAAAGCAAAAGAGGCTGTGCAAGCATCTTTCCTCTAAACAGAAAGTATTTGGTTGCTGACAGAGGGACGGAAGGTGTTTGTGTGGTTTTAAAATACCTCTGTGTGCCAGATTCAAGAGTTTTAATCAGTTAAACAGTTGAACACTTTGTACAAATGTTAAATTCCCAAAACAGGCCATGTTCTCTCTTCTTTTCTATGAAAATGGAACAGGAATTGTACTTGAGGAAGCAAACAGGTCTCAACAAATGCCACAAGACATGCCACAAAATGACCAAAACACATTATTTATCCCTCGTCTCTTAAAGCAAACTAATACCTAGCATTCTCTTTTATGCACTGCATATCAGCAATCAGGTGAAAGATCCAGGACATCCCTGTCTGGATGAAAAGAGTTCTAAAGTATATTTTATCAGCAGATGGAATTGGCCAGCAACGCACAAATCTGTTCTTCTATTGGAGTTTCTCTCAAAAAAATACATACATGCTTATTGCTGCTTTGTTCTAGACAAGGAAGAAGTCCTGTATCAGACTGTAGTTTTCCAAGGGCTTTTCCTTTCATATGACTTTCAAACAGCCACTTCCCAACACACAGAACGTTACCAAGGAAACCAGGAATGTCTGTAAGTCACAGCATCTTTTTATTTGTCCCAGGCAAAGACAGCAAAAAACTAATTTGAGCAATATTTTTTTACTTCTTTACTCAGCTCTAGGTCCAACCTTTCTCCTTCGTTCAGGGAACAGCTTCAGGAGTATTTTTGACTTTTGTCCCTGTTTCTTTCTAGAGGACCATAATCCCTGAAAGTGCCTTTTCAAACTGCAGGAACTGGACTGGGCACTGTGCAATAGTGGTATCCAGGATTACATTCAATCCGCTGTGCACTGCTTGAGTTTGGTTCATCCACACCTGCCAGTCTTAACCAGGTACAAATAAGTTTCAAATCCTGTTAACATTGCAGGATTAGTCTGACACCTGAGACTGCTGGATCATAGTCTGTCCTAGCGTAATGTTCTTGCTGAATGTTGCAGTAGTTCAAATCCCTCCAGTGGGATCTTATTCACACCGAACAAGATTGACAGATCTTTGGCTAAATTACACTAATCCATGTCACAAGCAGGGAAGAGGATTCTTGTTTTTATTCTCTAAGTCATCTTTAGGTTTGGTTTGAAGCTGCTGGGGTTGTCATTAAAATATAAATATGCATTTGAAAAAAATCAACAGGCTTTTAAGCAAACAAGTCAGAAAGCACAAAGTGACATTTTTCTTGAAAGACAGGTGAGATCCAGCTTTCAGGGCTCAGCTAAGTCACAGTTATGTAAATAGCACAATAAAACTCGGTGGTAAAAGCTAATCTGTTATGGAGATAAATGCCTAAGGCAATAGTAATAAAATGCCCTCACTAACAAACATGTCTTCTCTTCTGAATTTTGTGAAAGTTTGCACTTTAGGGGGGGGGGGGGGAGGGGGAAGAAAAAACCCTATGGCTTATTGTTGATATTCTTGTATTCATGAAAAGTGTCATTTTCCAATCAATATATTCTAAACTCTCTAAATTCTCTGTTTTCTATAAAAGTAGGAATAGCCTCCATCCAGTTCTCTGGCAGCAGTCACGCACTCCTACATGGATTATTTAACACTGTATTTGAACAACTGATCCTTGCCAAAGCCTCTGCTTGTGCAAAAATGTGTCAGAAGAAATTTGTGCTAGTAGGATTAACGCTGTCCTGATCTATGCCCTGTCCAGGCAACTATAACTTATTTTAGTCTGACTGAACATCCAGTCTGATAGCTGAAGATAGGAAAAGTGGACAGGTCTGGTTGAAGGTCCTGTGCCCTAGAATGGAGTTTCCTTTGCAAGAGTCTCCCTACAAATTGGATGTGAGCATACAAATGCTGAAAGCTGTACAAGCCAAAATAGGAGGGTCCCTCCATGCTACTTAAAAGAAAGCTTATAAAATCCCTCTCCTTCCTTACAGCTTCTGAAAGATAGGGATAAGAAGTCTGTAAAAGAAAACCACATTTCAGTTCTAAAGGACTGATAGTCTAATTGACAGTTTTAAAATCTGCTAAGACTTCATAGCAAATCTTTCTCTGAAGTGAATCTATTAAAAAAGTGAAATTTGAGATGAAATTGGAAAATGAGTTTTTCATATCAATGAAATAAAGCTGATTTGCTGAATTTGTATCACTTGAAAAAATCAGCTCCCCTCTTAGGTCTTAAAAGAAAAGGCAAATGAAAGAGAAAACCCAGCTCTATAAATCCTGTTAGAGGATAAAACCATGTAAATCTTCTCCTTTCCTTCTCTGAATCAAATACCACAGCAAAATTATTCTTGGTGTCACAAGGTGGTGCTCTTCCTTTCAAGTAATCCATTTCACCTTAAAAACGACCTCATTAACTTAGAGAGAAAAGCACACGTTTTGAGACTTATCCACATACACTGTTTCTGAAAATCAGAAGCATCTCATCTGTATTAATTTTGGCACGAAGATGTACAAAAGCCAAGTTTCTTTATAGGTGATGTGCATGATAACTTGGACATGCTAATGCATGACCTGCACCAAGCTCTTTTATAGTCTTAAGAACCCTGGATTAGTTGAGTGTTTAAAACTTGCAGTTGTGTGCTTGTTTTGCAGGAAGTTCAACTTACCTAAAACTTTCAAGTCTTTACAAGTAATGTTCTAATGATTTAAGCACCAAATCTATTCATGCAATCAATATTAAATTGATAATAATAAATATAATATTATAATAATGAAAAATAAACAATTGTTTATTTTATACTAAATCTATTTTATTCTATGCTCCTTCTACTTGTTCCACTTTTGATACAGCAAAGATTTTTGTATTGAACATGTATAATTGCATCGAAGATATCAAGGAAAAGTTAGAGGGTTTGACAGCTTGGTGTAAAGAGTTGTGATTTTTGGTACTCACTAATGCATTTGGAACTTGGGGGTATTAATTTTGCCAGTTAATCCTGCAAGAATGCCTGGGGCACTAATTATTATCATAGGATCATTCAGGTTGGAAGGGACCTCACCATGCAATCTAGCATCTAGCCAAGAGATTAATGATTACTGAATCTCTGAACTGAAACTGCAACTCCAAATAATGTTGTGTTAAAACACAACAGAGAAAGACAGTGCTTGCCTTATATCCATAAGTTATAAAGCCAGAGAAATAGCCTAATACATTAAAATAAAAATATGGCATTAATATATTAACTGATGAGACAGCAAAACACGTAAGCTAGGCCAATACAACAAGTAGCCAACAGAAATAAAGCACTACCAAAAGCCAGGGACATGACAAAAAACCAGGGCACTGCAGGTAGGAGGTATAGCAAAGAGATGGCACATAGCGGAAGGCTGCATACAGTAGGGCAGGAAGAGGAGTGATGCTGAGGGAGGACAGATAAGTTGAAGTCTTTCATTGCCGACCTACACTTGAATTGTTCACCTCTACTCTAAGCACCCCAAACAGTCCTATACATCAGAAAAGCATGAAAAGAACCTTCTCCCTAATCTGATGCCGAATTAAATCTAAGTTCAGGTTTTTGAGGTACTGAGCATCTCAGAGGAAGTGTTCAGGGCTTTAAAAACCCCCAAGTCCCCAGAGAGGACTAGTTCATGAATATTTCACCTCTCAGAAAATCCCCAGTTTCTTTACTGCTTCTGGGATATGAAGTGTGTTGTGCCTATTTATTTCCTCCCTCACGTGTCAATTCCTCCCATACTACAGAGGGTCTCCCAGCGAACAAGGAGCACCCACCATACAGATCACCATCCTGGCATGTCCAAATGCCTCCCAATTTGCCACTGGCATCTATGATACATGTCAACAACGCAAACATCTCTAGCATCTTTGAAAACTGAAAACAGAAGACAGTGTGAAACAAATGGAAAATAACAACAAAATACGTATTAGAGAGCAGCAAATGCAGTGATTGTGTTGGGGAAGTTCACATTTAATTTATTAAGACCCTTCTGCTTTTTCATATACAGGGGAGCTGCTGTGGAATTCCCAGAGCGCTGCACCAGAGCTCTGCGGCAGCCGGGGCTCTGCTGCAGAGGATGAGCTTGCCTAGCTGTTGTGGTGCCTTGAGACCTGCTCTTTTAGCAAAGCAACGTCAACAGAAGCTTTTACTGCCCAATGCAGCTCTTACCATCTGGGGAAACCATTATTCCGAAAAGTCCACCTCCCAGCCCTTACATTCAGTTAAAAACAAATTTTGCTTCTGTGGAAACCTCTTTCTCAGCAGAACTGATCTACTACCGCGTTATCCGGTGTGTCTGTAGAATTTAGGAGAGTCCAGCATGGGCATGACAGTCTGCTGCCATCCTGAGTGAAACACATGGGACTCTACAATTTTAACACCTGGAGAAGAACTACATGTGAAGCCTGTGGCTCTCTAAACCCCAAATTGGACTATGCCACCACATCTCTGAGGCTGACATGGACCATAAAATCCACTCTGCAGTCATCACTGGCATCGGAAGTGTTGCACAGTAGTAATCCAGACAGGAACCCCAGGAAGAGATGTTTCTCTATATGTCTACCAAACATCTCCAGGAAAGCAACATTTTAGGCTTAAAAATGACTACAAGAAGGGAGGGTTTTCTCCCAATCTCTCACTTTTCCAAAGTATTAAAAAAAATAAAAGTCCTCTGATATGTCACTACATTTCAGTTTCAAAACCCCTCAGAAATTCAGGACCTTGATTTGGCATCTCTGAAAATCCCTGGCAAAGGCATAATGCTTTAGCACCCGCCACTCCTAGGGACAGATTCCTCTTAATGTGCACCCATGTGTTCATTCTGCCTGTGAGGGCATGACTGAGAGTGGCTTCAACCAACAGCATGTGTCTGGGGCCTGGCAAGGCTGAAAAGGGCATTTTGAAAGAATGAATGCATGGAGAACTTTGCTGAAGTTTGGGATCTTTCACCCTTCAACAAACAACGAAGCAACAGGGATATTGACACAGCTGCCTGAGCAAAGGACAGGAGCCACCGCGGCCAATATAGTTTCTCCTCCGGAGGCAGGTAGAGGAAGAACTGCATTGGACATAATTAGTTTTGCAGTAGAAAACAAATCAATTGAAAAAGCAAGTTTTCAATCCTCTGCCTAACACAATAACAGGAAGCGTAACATTGATTTTGGTTTGAGGTGGATTGGTCTCTGCCACGTGGTATGTGTGGAGCTTGCTTTGGTTTATTTATTTTTTCCCGTCCAGAAGGTGACAACTTCAAATAAGCTAAGGCTATTTACTAAGTCCCAGGTACTCTTCCGTACCTGCTAAAGGTGCACCTACAAAACTCTAGAGCTGGATTTAACCATCAAACTCCCAGAGACTGTGGCCCTGGGTCCAGAAAGAAACATAATAAGGATCCCACGTTCCTCTGAAGGTACGACATCCCTTAGTACAGCAGTCAAACCTCATTAAACAATCATTCCAACAGGAAGGTAGCTAGCCCCTGCAAAAATTCCTCTCCATCCTTTCAAGCAGCTGAGACATGAACGCTCAGCCTTTTTAATAAACTTGGTCAACCTAATTTTTTTTCCCAGCATATCCCAGAAGGCTGCCAGATTCAGTCTTTTTGACCAGACAGGAAAGCAATCACGTACTATAGAGGAGCTTAATTCTGGGCCCATGTTTGGCAATGACTTGGTTCACGTATCTTGGAGCTGTTCTGGATGGGGTTCTTATCCAAAATAGCGCCTGAAGGAACATCCAGCAGCAGCCTTTCCAAAAGTTTCTCTCTCAGCAGCTATACAATGACAGTCATACGCTGCCACATGACTTCACCTCTCCTCTTGCACTCTCCCTGTCTCACTGCTCTTCAACTGCCTTCATCCCATGGCAAGGTCAGGCACATTCACCCCCATCTGATACCTTTTTCTTGCTATAAGTCTGTATCAATATTTTGGAAGATTTAATCAGAAGAGGAAGCACAGAGCAGGAGAGATCAATAATTGATTATGCAGTTTCTTCCTCTCTCTAAGCAAATGATTCACATCCACCATAGCAGTTTAGTGATTTCCGCCAAGGTCCTGTGGATCTCCAGCCTGAAACTTCTACTATCCGAGAGGCTGGATAGTAGAGGAGTTGGGGGCAAGCAGTGATCAAATGTATTCATTTTATCACTTTTAATTAAATAAAATAAAGAAGCAAACATCAGATGTAACCACAAACATAGTGTAATTACATCTCCAATAAGCAATTCAGCTGTTTCAGAAAAAATTACCCTTAAAATGAACACAGAGTTTGTCTAGAACATAAGACTGTACATTACAGAATAAATATTACAGATCAGTATTAAAAGATCACTTGAAGGAACTGATGAGACTGATCATTTCCATAGAGCACCAAAGTACAAGACTATCAAAGAAGCACACAGAGCAACACCATGACATTGAATCATCAGCAACAAAAAACCAAACCAAACCAAACCAAAACCACACACTCAGGGTGACTCAAGATGCAGAATGTAAAAAAATCAAAACGAACTCTCCAATACGAAAGCATACCTGGAACTAGTCTGTTATTTAACGCATACTATGAACTATGTGAGGGCACAACAGACATCCTTTCAGGTTGATGCCGAGCCTCAATTCAGAATGCAAGGAGCAGGAGCTCGCCTTGCTGCTGTTTTTCTTCCGCTGTTCAAGGACATTGCTCAGGAGCAACACCCCATCACTGAAGCAAATGCAGAAAATGAATGCTGAAGAAATAATCTTGTCTAAACATGTGAACTCCTGCAGTGTTACTAGACACTTGGGATCTTCACTGGTTCCTGAACAGTCACAAAGGCAACACGTTCATTCCCAGAGTCTGTCTATCCTTTTAACACCTGGAAAAGTCCCACATGCTCTCACCCCCAGTGCCAGCCCTGACTTTATTCCCTGGCTTTGCTGGAGCCCAGCTTTCTTCCTCTGCACAGCCCTGCTGAAGGAAAAGCAGCCAGCTGTGGCTTCCTGCAGGATTCTCCCATTTGCTAATTAGAAGACAGGCCAAGTTACAACTCCCTTCTTGTCACACGACTGCTGAAAAAATAGGTACCTATTTATATCATACAGTTTCTCAAGTGGCCTGTCACAGCTCTTCCCATCTCACACTGCTACTTGAGTTTATCAAGTCCAGGCACTTCCTAACATATAAAGCAGACGTATCATTTATCACAATATATGAACTGTATTGGGCTGTCCGTGTATTTGTATGTGTACTGTAGTAATAAAAACAGTGTAAAAATAAACTTTTCTGGATTGTTTCCTGTCAGCTACACACTTCCAGAAAGTTAGCAACAGACCTATGAATGTCCATCCTATGTGCGTCACACACCAAGAGCAGCTCCTGCTGACTTCTCACAGGAATTATGCTCATGACAGCTCCCTCTTTTTTTTTTTAATCTAACAACTTCTCTCAGAGGAAAATGGCAGTGTGATAGACAAAGTCTGAAGGCAAAGGTTCTCAGTGACTCAGGTCTTGAAACTTAAGAGTAATACCTTGAACACGGCTTGCATTAAGCCTCATCTAGACGCAAAGCATTAACACTTAAAAAGAAAGAAATCCAGAATATCTGTTCTGTGGGAGATTCCAGTACCTATTTTTATCCTGCATCAGACTGATTTCCATATATTCCACTTAGACTTCATCTACTTATTTCCTAGTATTTTCACAGACTAGAAATTAAGATAATAAATGTTTTGCTTTAACACTTCTGATGAAAACAACCAAGCACATCAACATTCCTCATATCAAAATACTTAATCTAGCTATAAGACTAGACTCCAATCCTTTGTCTGATGTTCAACATTAAACTATATTTTTCCACGGTGGCACAGTGCTTCCTGGGACTTGTAATTCCTAAGTATTGTAGTCCCCAATACACCATATAACCCAGACTCCTCAATCAGACTCCTCTTACCACAATGCATTTGCATTTATTTAATTGCAATGAAGAACGGTAATGTTGAAACCTGCCCTGCACTATGGCAAAGTAGTCTGGAGCCTGAATAATTCCCAGAAGAAACCCAGTGCTTAACTGCCTCATCCTCATTCCACTTTGAACATCTTGGTGCAAAAAAAAGATTCTTAATCAGGTCTGATACCAAATTAAATATTCACTTCAGTCACCCCGACGAAAAAAATCTGTTGATTTCCAAGGCCTACTTTGTAAAGAACAGTAACCTTGCCTGCTTACTTCTGCTGTGAATGCCTCAACATTTTCCTGACTGCTAGGCTCAGAGCACGGAATCCTCTTCCAGAAATCATTTCAAAGCCCGTTGCTCTTTCGTCTTCCAAGACCCACTTCCCTTTATGATAGGCTCAGGAAAAGAGTGCTTGTGGAGCACTTACGCATAATAGACATGCCTTTATTTATCATTAACAATGAACATCGCAACAGCTAGCAGCCTGTTTTGACTGGATCGCTCTTTTCAGGCACCCTTTGCAGGCTGCACCTGCAGAGCACCTTGTGCTGTCTGACCTCAGGCACTCCTGCAGTGGAAACAGCACTAAAAATAAATAGGTGAAAATCACAATTGCTTCACAGATTTACTTTGTCAATCAGAAATTATGCTGGAAAGTCAAGTGTGGGAATGGACTTAAACCCTGGCTTTGTGCTGCAGGTTCATCTCCCACTCACAGCTACACAGCCGTAATGGAATTTCCTCAATAAATAATTGCTCCTCTTTAAATTTGCCTCCAACAGTTTTATGGAAACATGGATCAAGTTTGAGAGGGCTTTTAACATCCCATTAAAAATTAACCACTTGTTTTATTGATTAGACAATTTGCAATGTGGTTGACTTTGCAGTTTGGGGGGGTTGGGTTTGTTTTATTTTTGTTTAAAAGAAAGCCTTATGTGGATCCATTCTTTTCCTGTTGGTCAAGTGAGAACTTCGTTGAAGCACAGCATAATTTGATGGGGTTTACTTCCCACAGCACTATTTAAAGTAATACTATTGTACAATGACTTTAGATTTTTTTAGGAAAATACAGATTCATCATACACTTCACTCCAGTGAAAAGTTTTAAATAAAAGTAAGCACCCTCAAAGAATGTAAGGCCCAATACCAACCAACATGTTTACCCTCAGGAATGGTGATTTACAGAAAGTTCCCCCAAGGAAAAGCAGGAAATAAACAATATGGCAGTTTCAAGTTAATAACACTTCTGTTTCTGCTGTATCCCTAAGAGTTTTCATCCTTTTATAAAACAGTAACAGGAAAAGGGGTAAAACCGTTGTTCATCTAACCACACTGAGCTCAGAACAAAGGCAACTTTAAGTAGGCATATATTTACTGAAGGAAACAGGAAAGGGCTGTAACTTTCCCCATACAAACAACTTTCTTAAGCGTGCACCTTATTAAGCTCTCTCCTTTCTGGCTGCACGGACCTCCATCCAGCACTGATAAAGGGCACACAAATAATCTCCCTTTCCCAAGATCTCAGCCCAATAGACAATGTCCAGATCCCAAGAAGCAACTGAAAAGAAGCACCCGCTGGTGACCTCTGTCCTAAAAATGCCAACAGTAATAAATACAGCATAGTCCAAAGTTTGAATACAACCATCCTCTTAAAAATAGTCCTCAAAAAAACTTGAATTAACATATGACACAAATTCTAATCTCCATGGTTGTTTAGAACAGTTATGTGAAATATAAAAGCAGTAAATTACAGGTAGTTAGGCCACCTGAATGCTGGTAAGAACAGATAAGCAAGATTTAGGTAGATTTCTTTCAGACCCTTTATCAAACTCTTAATGATTGAATAACATGGACGTGAAGATTGGAGTGTTAAATAGCTAAAGTGTTCCAAGTTTTGAGACTATCATGATTGAAAAATGATTGAAGTGTGAGCAAAAGTTAAGGGAAGTTGGAATAGTGAGAATGAGTCCACCAAAAACTTCAGAACGAAGAATAAATATTGTTTTACGATGTAAAACAGATTTTTGGCATTAGGAACTCTGGTGATTTGGCTTAAGAAATCATGCAGTTTACCAGCTGTCTTTTCTCAGAGGTTATCTACACAATTTTCCTGTAGGCAGCACCTGGATTTGCAGGATGTCAAGATGACATTAGGTTTACTGTAGGAAAAACAAGTTACTGCTCATTTTGTCGTAGTACTCCCTCTTGCCCTGCTCCACGTACTGCCATCACATGATCTGCTAGGCAGGTACCAGGTATTTTTGCAACCTGGCTTAGTTATGAATTACAGGAAAGCTGAAAAACATGAGGGAATAGATAGCACATATATGCAACTAGCAAACCTCAGCAGGACAGCTCTGATTGTTCATGTCCTGAAATGCCTGACGAGCGCTGAAGAAAAAGAGTGAGGATGTTAGTTTTAGTTCTTTCTCCAAACATGAATGTATTCCAACAGCCCTGGCCCATTTTACAGGATTTGCCAGTTTTGCGGTGAAACACTTGCAGGTACTAAGTTGTTAGGATATAGGAGAGCACATATACATTGTCAGCACACTACACAGAAATATTTAATAATAGGCTTTCTTTTATACATCACAGATCCTTGATAGAGTATTATCCAATTTCAGCCAGGCTAAGAATACTGTTGTAAAAAATTTAATGACAAGAGTAACATGAAACAGAATAGCTTGAAATTATTGCAACAAAAATCTCACACAAAGA
Organism: Aptenodytes patagonicus; assembly: GCF_965638725.1. Lineage (NCBI taxonomy): Eukaryota > Metazoa > Chordata > Aves > Sphenisciformes > Spheniscidae > Aptenodytes > Aptenodytes patagonicus. Next base: position 97,020,441 of record NC_134949.1, on the reverse strand, counting down.
ATCCTACTAGTAGAAGATTTACTGACTTCACATCTCTGAATAATCCAACACCTCCAAAGGAGGAAGCCTGAGTCTATTTAGTGCTGAAAACAGAACAGAGACAGGAAAATACAGAACATATCACTGTTGTGTTAATCTTTTGCCATAATTGCATTGTTTTGGGTTTTTTTTTTCAAAACTAATACAGACCTAATTGAACAATTGAAAGGAATATGCATTTAACATGCAAAACGTGGTTAGTTGCTGGCAATTCTTTTGGATGCCACTGTCAGGTCTCTTTTCATGCATTTCCAAAGTTCTTTACGCTTATTTTATTGTAAATCATTACATGATATGTGAACAGTACCTACAATTTTATTTCACAGTCCAGCACCCATTGGCATGGATGGAGTGCTCCCTCTTCCAAGCAGCACAGCCTACATACAGCCAAGACAACTCACAGATGTGCTGCTTGGTGACCCAGCTGCTACAGCTCATTTAGAAACATCTGCACGATCGTGTGACAAGACTACCTTAAAAAAAGACTATCGGAAACACTCCTACACAAGCGCTTTGTCTTTTCACTTCAAAACTACTGGCCACTGCCTGTTCAGCTAAAGAACTCCTCAGAGGCTAGTGAAGACAGATGCCCCTCTCTCTCGGCTCCCAGGCAAGACCTTAGCAAGCCGGCAGCACGCATTCATGCTTCACATGCTTTCATATAGTAAACCATTTGGCCCATCAGGCACGCCTCTCTTGTGCTACTGTTCTGGGTATTTTTTCTCTCCCAACATTACACCAGATATAGTGGCTCAAGTTGGTTGGCAGATCATTCTATCTCCCCCCACCCCACTCCAAGCAGCACAGGTGCTGCCTGGGAGGACACCAGCAGGAGAGGGCATATGCAAAATTCCACCATGCTGTGAAGATCCCAGAGCCACTGCTCCACAAGATGGTAGAGAAGCTGGTGTAAGGGGGAAGGATGGAAGGACAGATGGCAGGAAGGAGCATAGTAGAGTCCTTTTCTGGTCAGATGGTGGAAACATAGACCCAGGTAGAGGTGAAAGTAGCTCATTGATATGTTTTTCTTCTAAGAGTACAGGGTATTTGAAAAACAGATCAGAGGGAGAAACTGAGAGAATCCTTCTTCCTCAGCTCACCAAGTTCAACGCTTGGCAAACCGCCACTCCCGAGATGGGTGGCAGGAAAATGCAGCAGATTCCATGTCCGCTTGCCACCTTACCTTTGAACACAGCTCCAAAGAGTCAGGACAGCAGTGTCTGAGCCTCTCAGATATAGGAAACACTCACTGTGCAGCAGATCCTAAACTGCCTGAGTTCTGAAATCTTAGTGAAACCTTAGTTTATGTGTTAGTTCTGCCCTTCCTCCTGCTTCCACAATAAATTTCTCTTCTCCACTGTACTTCAGAAAGTCATGAACAATACAGCCTTTTGTCTCACCTCCCCTGAACTGCATTGCTATGGTAAATTACATTTATACACATTCACTCTATTTCAAGAATTTTCATCTACAAAGCACGATGTTGACATTTTTGCTTTTTTTTGGTGGGGCAGAGGGAGAAACAAAAGCAAACAAAGTATTCCAGCTGCTGTTTATTTTCTCCTAATTACTTTCCAGATCAAATCACTTTCTTGGATGCTATCTAATATATTATTTCCTTCTTTATTTCAGGTTAGCATCAATAATTGTCTAGCTACTGCAGATTTTGATACATGGGCAGAAAGAAAAAGCTGCTGTGATTAAATCAGGAGATACATAAGTGAGAAGGAACTGTCAATAAGCAGTTAGGATCTTTTCCCCTCCTTCCTTCACTTAAAACTTCTCAGGCTGTCTGCAAGCCTCTTAGTACTTGAGGGTGGAGCAAAGAAGATGGAGGAGTTTGAACAGAGGAGCTTTGTTGCAGATTACTGTTTAGTGTTAGTTGGGAGACAACTGAGAATCATTTCCATTACTGAAAAGATGAATAATGCCACAAGGCTCAATCCAGAAAAAAAAAAGAAAAAGAAAAAAAAAGAACACTCTAAAAGGACAGTTTCATTATGATGACATTTCTGTTCTTTTCACAGATTGGAAAGGACAAAATGTCATAATCTTGTGTTTGACACACTGTCCTTTTTTTATCTTTAAATAAACACCTTTGGTTTTTAAAAATTATCATTATGTACAGAATTCAGAAACGCTAATCATTAGATAAAAAATAAGGAAGAAAACAGATAATGGAGTGAAATAAGCTGGAAGGAGATTCATTTGGGGAATTAATTTACAATGCCAAAAATATAATTGCCAACTGATTAACACATTTTTTTCTCCCTCTTATGGGCATTTATTTTTAATTTATTAATTTCAATGCTCATTATACCTTGATTACACTCTCTTTTGGGAGGAAATAAGATTTGAAGTGGTTTCTATTTTTTTTCCTGTTTTATTGTTTCCATACAGTAATTGTATGTCATGTACTTGAATCTGTTTGTACTTTCTCTCACTTGAGGTTCTATTTTGAGTTAACTGTATTTGGGGGGAACAAACATGTTTAAGGGCACTTGGTTGCAAATCAATCACTGAATGATAAGAGCTAATTTAAAGTGGTACTAGCATCTGCTCTAGGCTGCAGAGTGTCCTTGTGGCATCGCCAATGCTCTCTGCAGAGCAAGGAAGGAACAAATACAAAGGTTACCCATAAAATGCTCTAAAGTTGTAGGTAGATTTCTAAAAAAGAAAGGTAATTTTCCTGCTCTGTAGAAATACTGCTCTGTCCTAGGTCAGTCCCATCTCTCATATCTACCAGCACCTCGACAAAGCCCGTCGCTGTTATTGCCATGAAGCAACTGAAGAAAATGTGAGGACTACCAGGTGAGACAAACTAGTTTATTAGTTTCATTATTTTGAGCAAGCTGCCTGTGGTTTTGTTTATATTCCTATCATCTGGAAAGACTCTGCCACACTAAGTATTGCAATAAGATCTGTTAAACAGAGGGTGGACAAGCCTCTTTTAGGTGGCAGAGATAAAAAAAGTTCCAAGCTCTTAGAAAGTTATTATCGGCTGCAGAATTGGCTATATGCAGTTTTGTAAATTGTAGTAAAGGCACAGTAATTCAAGTTACGCTAACCAGAAACAAGAATCATAGAATCATTTAGGTTGGAAAAGACCTTTAAGATCATTGAGTCCAACCATAAACCTAACACTACCAAGTCCCACCAAACCATGTCTCTAAATGCCACATCTCCACGTCTTTTAAATTCCTCCAGGGATGGTGAGAAAGAAGCCATATTATTATTTGCCATAGACAAACATCCTCACACATACACACATATCTCTACTATAGCTCTGCTGATGTGTGTTGTAGAAGCACCATAACTTATTCAAAGATGAAACTTTTCATTTATTTGGAGACATCTCTGGCGTGTTCTAGAGAAAGCCTGCATTTGCCCTCTAATTTCTAGTGTGGCTCTATTACAACAGAGGACAGAGATCATGATTGTCTTTCTGTCTCCATGTGCAGCTCACAGAACTTGGTGCTGGTATGGAAAGGGTATCAGCTGTCAACATGAATGTTTCCTTTCCCCACACTACCCCACAGAGTAGCGGTTGTCTTTGTGCAATCACAATTGCCACTAATATTCAAACCTTACAGGTCAGCTCCACAAAGAACCATGACCTTGAGTACAAGAGATCTCTGACTTTTTAATGCCTTTTTTTAAAGTAGAAAGCAAGCATTCTTCTAACCTGAATTCCAGTTTTCACTTTTTCAGACTTCTCAAGAGAACGAGCAACATATATCTTACACATTTTTAAAGGAGAAAGTTGAACTTCTCACAAAACAACATACTTTAGACCTGAGGCTCTGTTAAAACACTGAACGTGGCAAGGCTTAAGGTAAAATTATGAGCTAGTAATCTTGCTTGTGTCTTTAACTCTGAGTACCTAAATTAATTATATTTTATGGCAGCTATTATACCTCTGGATTATTCTTACTATTTATAAAAATAGCTAGGCTTTGCTGGAATCTGGCTAAATTGTTTGCCTCAATAATCTCTTAAGGCAGCAAGGTCCATAGGTTAATTGCATGCTTAAAGAAGCAGTGCCTCTTAAGTAGCTATTTGCTTATTCCTGCATTTTGGGTTTTTTTGAAAGAGTAAGGAAGCGTACCTGGTTTCGGTACTGTGCCTGCAGTTATTCTTTTGAGCCAGAATTAGCAGAAAGGGTCATAATTATTTTCTTAATAGCAGAGATTATTTACAGATAGAGATACTAGAGCAAATATGCTTTCAGCTCTAATCTCTCATGTTTTCTGTGGTTTTCAGGGGATAAAAAGCCTATAGTTATTAGGGACGTATTTAAGACACTAGACATTCAGAGTCTGGTACAAAAATTGTAAGTGGGATCTTGGCTGAATAAAACCAACATTAGTTCTGCCATTAATCTCATTGCACCAGGATCTCCTTCACCTCATTAGCTTCTACCTTCAGAGTCTATTCTATAGCAACTATCAATTCACTCAAAAGGACCATAACTCACAAAGTTTAGATGAAGGTTTAAAATGTGCATAGGTGACATATAAGCCCAAGTCCCATTATCAAAAATAATGTAAGACTTGAGTTTTTCAAGGTAATCTGGGGCACAGATGCCTGTCCAGAATCAGATTTTCCAACCTGGATTTGTAGCTTAGGTGCCAGATTGAAATGGATGTTCTCATCTATGCCATTTACTTTAGTGGGTTTTTTCCCCTCACCTGTATTACGTATTTGACATTTATATACGTTTAAAAATATAGCTCTTAAGAGGAATACCAGGTACTGAATAAGTTATATACCATGCCTACGCTAAGGCTGCTATTACAAGTATGGTTACAATAACAACGTTATGTTGTACATACAGCAAAGAGTTCTTACCATGGACTCAAGTGGACCAAGGCTGCAAATTTGCAGCCACACAGGAAAATCAGCTATGGATGAAACAAGACAGACTGGTAAAAGAACAGTTTTACTAATACAATTCCATCCCACTGGGGTTTTTATTGGCAAAACACACATCAGTCAGGGCTCACTTGTCTGGGAGTAGAGAACTAGCTCTAAGACTAACTAATCAGTTTAAGTCTGTACTAATGGACCCACTGGGCTTTAAAGTGCTCTTGGGAGTGGGAGCAAAGCTCTGAAGACTTTTATAGTATCGAAAACAAACCTTATCTTCAAGCCCTACTGAAACAGGCACCCAAAGCTGTATCTCCATATCAACCAGCCTTTAACTTCAAAGATAGTCCTGCTCTAAGGCCGACTATCAAAAACTCAGGCCTCTTTCCACTTCTTTGATGATCTATAAAGAAGGTAGAAATGCAAATCGTCACAGAGGGGGGAATAAATCAAATCTCTTTCCTCAGGGGAGGCCATCAAAAGACTCTCTTCAGCAACACCTAACACGTACCTGCATAGCTGTGAGTTACATCTCTTACCAGCAATAATCTTCCCTCCTTTTCATTTTCTTCCATGCAATAGACCCACTTCTATCCTTACTCTTTAAAGCACTCTGTATGGTTGATTTAGCTCTTTCCTTCTCCCACTGTAGCTGCTTTATAAAAAGATGTTATTGAGAAAGGAAATGTATGTAGGTGGGAGAATGAATACATAATTATTATTGTTATTATTGTTATTTTTGTGTGGAAAAAGATGCAGAATTTGGCATTCTGAAATATGAAACACAAGACTTAGATGAGGTATGTAGCTCAGAGAGATTATTCTATTCCATTCCAATATCCGTTACCCAATCATACAGCCTCTTTGGTCTAAATAATTTTAATTAAGCAATTCTACCTTCTGTAGTAGCCATTACCAGAAGATAATTGACTGCATTGGTAATGAAGCTTTCTGAGGGTGCTAAACAAACAGCAAGGTTAATTATCTGGCAGTAATGCTTGTTATGGAAGTGCAACACTAGCCAACTAAGTTTCCTGTTCTCCTGTGGTACCCTTTCTGTAAATCAATGTAATATCCGTGGCTATATATTGTCTTACTGCAGTAGCAGTATTCAGCAACGGAAACAGGAAGCCACCAACTGGCCAGGAGTACATGGAAACCAATACACAGAAAATATGACTGTTTATTAATTAAATGTGTTTTGTTCAACTACTAAGTTCTATTAATTTTTTTTCTCCCCCTTCTAACTGAAGAATGAATTTTCAAAACTCCGTGTTTATGTACCAGGTACACCTGACAGCAGAGATGTATTTCAATTATAGACAGAGTCCAGAAGTTTATATTACCCACTATATAATTCCAGAGTGGATCCGATATTTTTTTTTCGCTCAGCTTCTGTTTTCACCTTTTCTCCTTCTTGGCAATAAATCCACTCGCACTGAATTAATTGGATAGAACACATTTGGATTTTGTTTTGTGGGTTTAAATTCAAAGTGTTGACAGTTCATGTATTTAATTCTATATCACTCAAAACCAATAGTAACCTATGTGTTTCTCTGCAAGTAAAAGGTTGTTTTAGATGCATGACAATGTTGATTTTTTTTTTCAGTATTAAAACTAAGTGTATCAAGTCAAGTTCATTTGACCTTTAACTTGGGAAAATGCCAAAAGTTAGTTTTATTTTAGGAGTTGGCTCATTTGTTTTTTGGGGTTTTTCTGCTAAGACGGATTCCCAGCTTTATAGCTAAAAGCATATGCAAATGGAGTATCTTGATTCCCAGGACCACAAGGCTATTCCCACCCTAATTTCAGCATCTCGAAAACAAAGCAGTATGTCTTTATGCCAGTTTTCAAAAAAAAACCCAGATGTAGCTGCTTTCTGAGAACAACCAAATACCATGCACTGGCATTCAGACATAGAAACATCTATACAGCATTTTTGGGGGGTTGGTTGTTTGGGGCTTTTTGCCACTCACTACCCTTATCTGATTTGTATGAAATTCAGACATTTGCATAGAGGTGTCAGATGTGTGCAAATTCTATTTGTTAATAGTAGCTCAGCTGTTTTACGTAGATCCAATTGCCAATTACAGGTGGAAGGACCCCAGCAGCCACTAACGGTACATAATTTTAGCAACAACCCTTTCACATGGAAATCTCGCTAAGAATTCTCCAAAGAGTAAAATGTTACAGTGGGTTCTGCAGTACTTGCTGGGTTGGGACTATCATAGAGCTAACCCTTCTTCCAGTGTCTTACTATTTCTCTCTTGTGCATACATAAGGAAGGGGAAGCGTGCATGAACAGAAATACAGAAAACTACTTTGCATTAAAACAAAACGCCTACTATCCTTTTCAAAGCAAAAATGGCTTACTAGTAATTGTAGTTCTTCAAGAGCATTGCTGTTCCTCACATACACTTACGGGACACTTTCTTGAGGCCACAGACCTCTGATGAATTGTGAATAATCTTTGTCTTTGAACTGATTTACACATATTCCTAAATGAATCCATCTAGTGCACAGAGCCCCTCAAGAAGACCCACTGGCAGGTTCTGCTAAGCAAGGATCACAGAACCACTTTCTCCAAGTGGTTCTGAAAGTGCCAGACTTACTTAACTTGTACAAGGACAGGAATTATTCCAGTGTCGAGTCAGCCCTTGATTTATTGAGATTTAAGTTTGCAGGAGCTCCAAGAACTCATCCATAATTGCTGAGCCAAGGACAGTGCTTCTCACTGATGAAGACACAGTCATCTCACTGCTCCAAATGTACCTTTGCAGGCCCTAAAAAACAACTGATATGTGGGCTAGTGGCCATTCCTATATGGCAGCATAAAGAGACATCAAACAGTTTTCAAGATCATGGCTAAGGACCTGAGGACAAGTAACATAATGAAAAGTTCAGCAAAAAAAGTTATCTGAAATTATGCTAAGTACTTTTTCATTTTTTCTCCTCTGCAGTCAGGTGGTGACCTCTTTAGGGTAAGTACCACTGCTTTTATTGTGTTGCAGAATGCCTGATTCAAAAGGCCTGCAGCCCTGGCTGGAAGCATGAATTTCACAGCAATACAAACACAAAAAGGAATAGCAAATAAACTTAGGAGGTAAGTTGGGAACAAAGAATCTTCCAGAAATCATCTATATGTAGACAAAGACCCATTAGGGAAGGATGAAATGTTTTCACCAGGTGCTAAATTCAATCGTAGCCAGGAGCAACCCAAAAATTCTTATGAATTCAGATTGAATTTGAGAAAGAGTTCTAGGAGGGGAAAAAAAAAGACAAAGAAGAAGTAACTACTTTTAAACACCATAATGTTTCATTTTAATCCTTTTGGAACAAAGCCTTTCTTTTTAGAAAGGCTGAAGCATCAAAAACATTTAAAAAGATCTCAAAATAAACCAACACTTCAATTTGCTGTTAAAAAGAAGGGGGAAAAAAGTTATTTATCTGAAAAGCCAATCTTCCTTCTTAGAGGACAGTCTAAATCCATTCTCCCTCATACCAGCAACTCCAAAGACAGGCTATTATTGGCATGAAAGCTCAGATTAGTCCTGTTTTGTTGTTGCTGCTGTTTTTTATGATTTCCTCACTCTATTTTGCGAAGCTTTGAGTTCTCTCATAATTTTATCTCCAGAGGTCTTTTCCAAGGTTTACTGCAGCCTTTGAAAATGTTCCCCTGCTCTCAATTCTTGTTCCAAAGATCCCCATAGTTTGTTATCAGATGCTTTAATAATGACACAAGTGGTCCAAATTTTGACCTAATCATCCACTGTATTAGGCAGCTTCTTTGAACCCCATGTTTCTTCTCAGCTTCAGCAGTGGCTGCAAAGGGAAACCGTGTTTTTGAACAGAGAATGGTCGCTCAAAACATCCTCTATTCAATTACTGAAGAGCTACTGAGCCCCAAACTCAACACTTATCAGCACACCAAGACAGTGACCATAGCTTTGGTCTGTTTCTCAGTATGATTCATCTGACCAAATATCATGTTCTACAATGTATATTCCTAGTTTATGTTTTAAGTTTCCCCTTTTGACTGAAGGGGAGAAATGCACATTCTGGTACTATTCACATCACACTAACGTGGACATCAAAAACAGGTCAGTCAAATCACATCCTCAAAGTGTTCATTTATTTCCACTGACTGCAAAGGGAGGACAGGTGGTTTGCTCACACAACTAAAGTTACGTCAGATTAATCCATCCCACCTGCTACAGTGGCATAGGAAGAGGATGGAAGAAAAGAACAAGGAAGGATGGCAAAAGAAGGCAGCAGAGCTTTGGTTCCAGTCAAGACAGCAAGGCTCCAGTCAGAACCACAGTGATTATCCCTCATCTTCACCCTCTGTTTCACTTTCTGGTTGTTTTGGGGGTTTTTTTTCCTTTGTCTCATTCTCTTTTCTTTTAAACATTTCCTGTTAGAGCCTGCCTAGTCAGGCAATTTCCTTGAAGCCTGTCACATCACTGTACCGTTCAGCATTTGATTCAGAACAGAATACATTTTGTACAAGGCCTCTCCAAAGGCATGTCAACTGTCACTGCCACAGAGTTCACTCAGGATAGCTGAAGCACTTGGGAAAACAAATAATATCTTCAGCTCTGCTCCTAAAACATGAATATGGAATTTGTTGGTTCCAATAAAAATTACAATAGCTTGTCCATAAAGAGATAGCTGCAAGGGCAAGTGTGATTCTAGCAACACAGACAGGGTTTTGGTGAAAAATGAATGAAACTTTGGCAGTTTGGAGGCTCAGCTCCGACATGCTCTCAGTCACATAAGGTGGTTTGTTTGAACCTTACTGAGAGATTTCTGAAAGCCTTGGATCTGCAAAAGTGGGTTAGAAATACTGCAGCACTTCTCTGGGACATAAGCTCCTGCACAGAGGCAGAGAACAGAAACAGACATAGAGAAGCAAGTGAGATAAAGCTACCCAGACTTCTCTTCCTAGCTGATAGAGTATGAATTTACAGTAGATGCTTAAAACATTCCTTTGTCTGCCTGTCTTTTATTTCTATCTGGCACTATTTCTACAGTGAATTTTGGCAACAGAGTAGGGCAAATGTTTAGATGGCAGAAGCCCAAGTTGTTAAGCTATAGACGAAGTAGTAAAAACCAGGTGGCTTTCCAGATGCCCATTACTTGCAAGAAGTTTCTTGTCTGCTCTATCCATACAATGAGCTGTACCTAGCTCCTTTTTTTGCCCAGAGTTAGTTTCTCTCTCAGACATGCATGCAGAGGCACTCCTCCCTCTTTCTTGCAACATTAGCTCATATCTATGCAGCTGTCTTCAAAATGATATGTTTTGTGCTGACAATATTCTCTTGCCCAAAGGAAAGCTAGATCTAAAGCTAAGCCTAGAAAAAGCATGGAATAACCTAGAACTAGCCATTTCACTGTTTCAAAGGACATGGAGGACAGAGATTTTTAAGCCAGAAAGGGTTGTTGGAGCACATGATCCAACCTTTGGCACATTATACTCCACTATGTTTCATCCAGCCATCTCATCTTTCAAACCACGGACTGCAAACACCACCCTGGTAATCAGCCAGGTCTTCCAATACCAAAGGAAGGTGTGGGAGAGGGCATAAAAGTAGAATCCAAAGTTGGACCCCAGACTCAGGAAAAGGCTCTGTTGGTCCATTTGGACAATTGGCCTAGAAATGGCTCCCCACCTCCAGCCAGAGTACAAATGACTACTTGCAGTTGTGAGATACAGCAAGCCAGGATGTTTTGCGTCTAAGAGGTCCCCAGTGCCGTGGTGATGGATGAGCTGTAAACACTTAGAGTAACATCAGTGTCTGCTGGTTTTGAGCTGAATGGGGAAGGAGGAGGACAGAAATGCATACTGTTGTATTTAGCTGCTGATTCCAGCACATCCTTGGAAAAGATAATTGGGGTGGAACAGTCTGATTGCCAAGGGGACTAACATCCAAAAGGTGATGTGGCTTGTTCAGAGACTCTCTCAAACCATAAAGCTACCAACAGCAAACAGGTTAAGCCACTTGAGAGTGGGAGACAAGTAGGGGAGAAGAAAACAAAGGGGAAGGATGAAACATGAAGCTGCTGCTTCCTATTTGCCACTCCACTGAGCACAGGTATCACAGGAACTGCCACCGCTCACCCTCACTTCAGCAGCAGCAAGAGAGCTCACTAAGAGTTTTATACCAACATATGCATAAAACAATTTCCAAAGCAGGTTCAAGGTACTGGTGATAAAACGGATACATCACTTAAAGCTTTTTGCTGCGACATTGAACGAGCAATACCCAAGAACCCTTCTATCCTTCAGCTTTCCCCAAGAAGAGTTATAATGAAGCAAGAAACAAGATGGACGGACATGGAGAACACGGGAATTAAAAATTCTGGCGAAGCAAGGCAGGAGACACAGGTATGAATAGCATACAGAGCAATACGAGAACAAAGGTCTAAAGTCCCTGATGGGAAAAACTCTGTAGGAAAATAAAGCAAAGCAATGTCTGTTTTGCTGGCATTAGGTATCGGAGAAGATGCTAAAAATGTTACTGCCAAGCAAACCAAAACAAAGCAAAATAAAGCAAGATAAAACAAAACATTCCAGGCTTTTTCTATTGACAAATTTTAGTGGTGTCTGCAAAATATACAATACACAAAATATAGGACTACAGACTGGGTGGATGGTGGTTTCTCTCCAAACAACACACAGATAAACTTCCCCTGGTTTAGGACATTTCATACTCACTCTAGCATCTTGAAGATCACTGTGGAAAGAAAGGTCAACTCCATATAGACAGAGAGGATTAGACTAAATGATACCTTTCCTTTCCTCGTATCTCAGAACCCGTTTTTCCTAGGAACTGCACTAGGGAAAATGTGATGTTTCCTTTACCAAAGGTAAGTGCAACTCACTTTTGGAATCTGAGGGCTTAATGCAAAGGAAATAGCAATGAACATGTTAAGGTCCCAATGCATCTAGAGATACAAGCATTAAGATACTTTTCAGATATTTAACCCCTTTGAAGTTAATGGGACCACTTAAGCATTTCTAAATGCTTTAGACCTTGCAAAACCAAGGTCTAGATCGCTAAGATCAGCTGTGCTGTTTGACTGACCTGCACACAAACACAGCACAAACATTTCCACCAGACTGGTATTCCCAAAGAGAGGCAAATATATTCCCCTGCCATCTGCTAAGAACAGAGAACTCAGATTGCTGCAGCACGTGGCAGCACCGAATGGAACCACACAAGTGCCAGAATGAATGGCAGCCACTTTGGAGATTCGGGGATACTTAAACGTGTTTCATGTAAGGCAAGATGAGGAGACAGACACACAAAGACAGAAAACTAGCACACTTGATACTTTTTCTTAAGCTTCATCAGAGAACCACGTATTTCAGTCAATTATAGAAACAAAGCAAAGGGAAAACAACAGCCCAGAGGTAAAAATACGTGTCTTAAACCTATTACTTCCCAGTAGGATGATGAGAAATGTCTTTTGATGTAACTGTCACAAGACAGCTAGGAAAACAAAGCATCTCTACAGCTGTCAGGAAGGTTGAAAATAATGCCTGTGGATACTTCTTAAAAGGGTATTTTGATACTGGGATAAGGCAAATGATGACGTGTTTAACATTCAAATTGAATTATACCAATTGCACACATCAGTTTGCCCAAATCAGAACTTGGTCGCCCCCAGTGTCAGAAGGCAGGAGAACATCTGGGCAGCAGCAGGACAGGCCAAAGCACCAGCCAAATCACCAGCCAAGCCCAGAGTCTGCAGCTAGCCTCTCCTAGGAACAGCACACTCGCCCAGTCACTACTGTGCACTTAACATGACAGCTCAGAGCAAATGGTATCCTTCTCTCTCATGGACAGAGGTGGCAGAAAGGGGGAAAGGGAAAAAAGGAAAGAAAAGGTCACACCTCCCAAAATTCCACATCATAATTTTAAAAAAATCCAAAACCAAACCCAAAACCAACTCTTCCAAAACAAACAAAGAATTGAAAGGGAAGATGCTTGGTTTTTTGGCCAACAACATTCACTTAGATCCATCGTATCTTTTGACTCCTATGATTTCACCGTAGAAAACATTACACTGGACACATCTGAAAAGAGGTTTACTTTTCAAAATCACAAAAAAAGTAGGTCTGCATAATACTATGGATTTTTCTGGATTTTTACACTGACTGGACCACTTCCTATTTGATAAGAAGAAAGTTGTCTGTTGGACAGAAAACATAGTACATCTCTTTAATATATATTGAAGTACCTAGATGAGAAACATTATCCTATGACCTGACCATGTGCATACATCTCACTCAATCTCACGTATTAGCCCTTATATATCTTTGGTGATCTCCCACATTGTGAATATATAAACAAGAATAAGACCTATTTTTCACCGAGTAAACATGCTGCATAGGCCGCTGTGCTGTCCTCATTAAACCTGCGTAAAAAGCTGTGGGGGGAAAACATGCTGCAATCAGTCTAGATCACAATAAAACGTTATTGTCTCTCTGTTTCAAAACACAGAGAAGTCTTCTTTCAAAACATGCAATATAGAAAAGAAAAGAGGAGGAAAGAAAAGAAAAAAAGCCTAACACTCTGAATTGTAGTTTTCATTAAACTTGCAATAAGTCATCTAGGTCAAGCCTAAGAGAATGCTGTGAATCAACTCTGACAGGACACTGGAATCCAAGTAATTGCTATTCTCTCACTGCATATTGTCCATATTTCATTTCTAAAGCTAGTAAGTTTGAGCCCAACACAGTTTTGAGGTTTGTGACAAAGTGAGGATTATGATCTTCTCATTAGCTCTTACTTCCCTGAAGTTACTTGTTTTCCCTACACCACTCCACAAATTCAGCTACTTATGGTCTGTTAATCATAAGAAGGAGAACAAGTTTGCTAGAGAGGCTGCCTCGTAGCAGAGGTCCCAAACTGTTTGGACCATGGACCATTGTCAAGTATTTCTTTCAGAGCATAATATAGCTTCCCCATCAACTATTTTAAATTGCAAACCCCAATCAATCTACTGAGGAAGGATAAAAATATTATTTTCTTCATGGCTCACTAAGCGTAGGAAATTCCGGCTCATAATTACTTGCTAGCAGCTTTCCTTCCCCCTTCCTACAAGAGTGGGATAAAATGCTAAGTTCTGGTGATGATGGGGATAGAAAGCTCCAATTAAGGGGCTAGGAGAGAGGGAAAGATGAGCCATTGAGAACAGACAGTGCAGGCAACAACAACAGAAAGGAAGGTGGTTCTCTTTTAATAGCTGAGCCGAGGGAGAATCCCGAGCACCTTAGTGCCCAGAGGCCAAGACCAGTATGGAACAAGCTGCCAAGCCCAGTGCACATCTTACCGGGTGCAGTGAAACACTGCCCTAGAAGTAGCAAAACTCATTACCAACTACAGTGCCAAGTAAAGTTACTGGCTAGGCTAGGGAATTTCAGAAGGTTGCTATACCACTAGTAGGGCAGGCATCTGCCACCTCTCCACATATTCTAATTCTGAGCTGCAGATTATTTCATTGCCTTTGGAGGTTTGAACCCATGTGAGAAAAGAATATAGCAAAAATGAGAAACTGCTTATTTCATTTTGCCAAAATGACAACCTCCAACACTCGCAGTTATGAAAATGCCTTTATCTTCAACAATATTTCAGAATTCAGCTCTCTTAATAAAACAATTACTTTCCTACCATCAAGCAATATCTTTCAAATGTCCCCATTTCATTAAAAATGTAAATAAGATAGTATCTTTTAATACGAATCACACATTTAATTGACAAAAAATGTCTTGTCCTTAAGATGCAAGAAAGAGTTGGTGATCAGTTAATTGTTTATCAACTAGACTTCATTCAACCAGCTCTGGGCATTTCAGAAAAAAAGAAGGTTGGAATTATCAATGACCATTAATAAGGCTTTAAAATTAATAAAAATAAATTATCCCTGTATTTGCAATATAATCAAGTTCTCAGCAACTGTTCCACTGAAATTAAACATCCTGATTTTAACAGTATTTTCTTTTGGACTGAAAAGAAATACAAAATAGACTATGCAGAAAGTTTAGTAAACAATTGGGTTTTCTGATTTCTCTCTCATTTCATTTACAAAAAAGTCTGGGTACAAACGAATTATGCCATTTTAGAAAAGATGAGTTACAAGTATGATTTTTTTACAGTCTCCTAAGAGTATCCGGCAAGTAAGTGAAGAATTGGCCATTTGATTGCAGTGAAACAGTGGCTTTTTTTGCACATTATTCTGAATACAACCTCACATGCCCGTGTAACAACTCAAGTCAATAGAATTAGTCTCATAAACCTGAATGGACCTTTGATCAGATTACAAGAGTACAAAGATTATATATAAAGCATTTAAGTATGAGAACTCTCAATGAATTAACTGAAAAATAAGAAAAAGAAAATAAATTATTCCATTGACATGAATAGAGGCAGGATTTCATCCCCAGATTCTACCATATTTGTAGTATCTCTCAGCCTTTTAGACTGAAGCTTCACCTCTCATTTATGCCCAAAGGTTTTCTGCTAGCCATTGCTTCTTTCAAGAACATACAGCTTTTCTCACATTTTACCCTCACACACTCTGGGCTCTGTTTCAGAACTCTGCCTCCTCCCTTTTTGTACTCACTCTTATAAAGAAGCAACATGTACTTTTGGCAAAAATAAACACAGTTTGCTACTGGATACATAAACCATGGTTCTTTCCATGCATAAATTAGAAAACATGGATAGTAAAACAATAGTAAAATATTTAGACCCCCCCCAAAAAAAAAAATTAAATGCAATGTCACAAATATTCCTATTTAATTTCTTGCCTTATTCCAGTACGATTATCCGAACATTGGCAAAGAGTAAATCTGCACTTCTTTAAACAGTGCTTTGCTTAATGCTGTATACAGTTACTGATCCTCTAATTAAACATGCCCGTATTGAGGGATTTGGGGTCATTTGAGTCTTAATCCATACCATTCCTTGGGAATAAAACAGAAGGTAAGCAACTGTGGTGGCAACACAGAGAACATATTTATGAGAAAAACCAGAATTTTTTCAGATTCATCATCTAAACAGCTATGGAAATATATGGCACATAAAATATATTACAAGAGTCAAGACTTTTATTCTAAGCAGTTTACACTTGAAAAATTTCCCTGGATGCTCAGAACACTCAGAAAATAAAAATTACGTTCAGAATTTCAAGGTCAAGCTTAGACAGCCCACACTGTGGTCCAGGCACAAAAACTTGAGATGAGCTCTGTGCATGGGTTGTTGGATGGGTTGTACCCAGCCCTGCGTTGGTACTCCAGAGAGATAACAACAAACTATTATCACCTTGATAAAAAAATCATGTACTATTCCAGGTGAAACCTGCTATGGATTTCACCTTCCAAATACAGACCAAGTAACTACATGCCCCTTTTTTTGTACTAGCCAGCAGAATGGGCCAAATGCAGTGGTGGCAGGCATAGTAATATGTTAAGATGATGAAGACCTGGTAAAAGAGCAAATATGATCTCCAGACACTAAATAACTGTAATCAAATTATTCACTGAGTAAAGGTGCCTGTGAAAATAATACATGCTGCACCACGCAGCAAAGGTGGAGCATCCCACATACCTTACAATCATTTCAACTGTGGACTATGTTTTAAAGCCAGAAAGGTCAGTCACTCCTCTGGCTCGGTGCTGAAATCAACGGAGCAATCCTGATTGATGCCAGCTGAGGATCCTGCTAATGAAGACAGGGAAGTTTTCTGATTTATTTTTACCTGAGGAGCTGCCCTAAGAACTAGCCTTTTACAATTTAATGACAATGGGTATGCATATTCTGTTACTACCATATAACATTAAACTGATGGCGTCACTCTCCCAGTTGGCCACTCAAACTCTGCTGGAGGACACTGTAACAATGCAGCACATTTCAGACTGCAGGGCTGAACACACTGTTACATTGCAGTTGCTGCTATTAAAATATTATGCCTGAAATTAATGTATTACACCTTTCAGACTAATGTTCTCTAAATCAGACTGAATTTATCCAGGGGTATTTTTAGGCAAAAATACATCCTCAGAAGCAAGGTAATGATCAGCACTTTTCCCCCAGATGCTCTAATATGGAATAAAGCCTATGCAGTAATTAATATTTATGAAGTGAATGCGTTCCTGTTAAACCCTAAATCACAAATATATGGGATTTGAACTATAAAAATGCAAACCTAAACAAATATAAGAAAAAGATATTTACGTACATATTAATTGTGAACTTTGGTCAAGTTGTTATATATTGTTTTAGTAAACTCAAAACTAATTATCACGCAGGTCTACAAGTTTATGTATTGATCAATGTGATTTCTAGATTAGCCATATACAACAGAGGAAGTTTCATTTTAGTGCATTAGGGCACCTTTGAAACTTGATCAGCAGAAACTTGATCTTATGTCCTTCAGTTGCCAACACTACCTTGTTTCTACTCTCACATGAGTGCTTTCCCCTGTTGGAATTCAGAGAAAGCATTATGCAGAGAAGGAAGTTCTTTGCAAGATGAACTGATATGTGATTCAACCTGTGTCCTATGAAGAGATAGTTTTACCCATTATTAAAAATGAAAACAATATACACTGTTCCTGGAACATATGTTCTGTATTTATCAAGCAGTTGAAGAAGAGTAAATAACACTTTTTTTATGCTGTGCTTTTTATCATCAGATCTCGAATTGCTTTATAAAAATTGCTGTTCTGCATATAAGCCATTATTAAAAAATTAAAGGATTACAAATCTTCATATGCTGACTGATGCTAAAAATGTTTCAGCATCAGAAAGAGGCTATGTGATTTAGCAACATGAGACATTTATTTAAGAGCTCCTATATGAATTCAGCAGGCTAAATTCAGGCACCCAAGCCTCAAAACATTTGCTTTCCTAAGGGCATAAAAGGATTCAAAAGAAATGTGAACTAATTCGAGCTAAATATAATAATGTCTCCTCAAACCATTATTAATGTTTTATTAGTATTTGTTACTTCCTCCCCCTTTCCAGATGGCATGGTGTAGAGCAGCCTGCATAATGCCATCAATATCTTTGTTGAAACGCAGGTGGAACGCTACAAGGTGTGCCCCAACTGACCGGCTCTGTGAAGGGGTATGTTTGTTTCCTTGATACAGTACAAAAAAACAGAGAAGAAATCTTTCTCCCTCTTTTTTTTCCTGACTACTCAAGAAGCTGCCCTAATCTGTTCAAGATAGGAGGACAGGAGGACAGGAATGGGAGAGGATGAAACATACACTTTCCCCTTCTCTTCAAGCAGAGACTGCTGGTGGAAGTGCTGGACTGGCAGTTCAAAGGACCATTGTCCTCCGTTCGTCTAGAGCTTGGCTCAGCACAACTACAGCCAAAAGAAGTAGAAAGAGAATCAGCAGCAGTCAATGCTAAGGTGCTGAGAAGCAGGAAACGTAAGCTAGAGGATAGTATGTTCTCCATAATAAATCCCAGCATCTCTTCTAAGGCTAGCTGCAAAGACTCCAGGCACGGTGTCCTGGTTTCGGCAGGGATAGAGTTAATTTCCTTCCTAGTAGCTGGTACAGTGCTGTGTTTTGGATTTAGGGTGAGAACAAAGTTGATAACACACCGATGTTTTAGTTGTTGCTAAGCAGTGCTTACACTAGTCAAGGACTTTTCAGCTTCCCATGCCCTGCCAGCGAGAAGCTGGGAGGGGGCACAGCCAGGACAGCTGACCCCAACTGGCCACAGGGATATTCCATACCATATGATGTCATGCTCAGTATATAAACTGGCGGGAGTTGGCCAGGGGAGGGGTGACCGCTGCTCAGGAACGGGCTGGGCATCGGTTGATGGGTGGTGAGCAATTGCATTGTGCATCACTTGTTTTGTATATTCTTTTATCATTATTATTATTATTATTTTCCCTTCCTTTTCTGTACTATTAAACTGTCTTTATCTCAACCCAAGAATTTTACTTTTTTTTCCGATTCTCTCCCCCATTCCACTGCGGGGAGGGCAGGAAGTGAGCGAACAGCTGTGTGGTGTTCAGCTGCCTGCTGGGTTAAACCACAACACATAGTAATCCACAGAACACCAGTTCATTTTACACACACCAACAACTTGCCATCTATGTCATCACATTTTGTTCACCAATACTGAAGACATTCTACTAGAAGGTATTATCTATCTAATCATCTAAGCTGTTTAATATCCATTTTTCTCTCTCTTCCTACTAAAAATATAAGCCTATTTGACATCACATCTCTCCCACCTTTTGAGCATCAAGAAAAGCAGAGCCGCTTGACAAAGTTGCAGGCAGAGTGGAATTTTAAACTGAACAAAGAACACATCAGAAAGTTACAAGTAAATAATTTAGCTTTGGGCCTGAGGCATTACCTTTTATTCAAAGAGGCATAATGGATAAAGAATGCTAGCAGAGTCATTTACAAAATGTTAACTATGCAATAGCAGAACAACCTGTTTCAAAGCAAGATAATTATTTTACATACCAGAACCTCAAAAGTAAATAGATGAATGCACAGAATCTTAAATTATGTTAGCAGATTAATGGCAGATGAAGGATATTGGAGGCAATATAATCCCTCAAAACTTTCATGCAAAAAAAAGTAATGCTCCAGCTTATTAAAAAACCACCTTTATTTGCTTTTATTTTCTGCGTTAACTCAAAACTTCTCTTCTGCACTGGAGAACCTCACTAGAATCCTGTTTAATATCTTCATTAAAGATCTGGATGATGGCGCAGAGTGCACCCTCAGCAAGTTTGCAGATGACACAAAACTGGAAGGAATGTCTGATACGCCAGAGGGTCGTCATCGTGGTTTAACCCCAGCCGGCAACTAAGCACCACACAGCTGCTCCCTCACTCCCCCCTGGTGGGATGGAGGAGAGAATTGGAAGGGTAAAAGTGAGAAAACTCGTGGGTTGAGATCAAGACTGTTTAATAGGTAAAGCAAAAGCGACGCATGCAAGCAAAGCAAAACAGGGAATTCATCCACTCCTTCCCATCGGCAGGCAGGTGTTCAGCCATCTCCAGGAAAGCAGGGCTCCATCACGCGTAACGGTTACCTGGGAAGACAAACGCCATCACTCTGAACGTGCCCCCCTTCCTTCTTCTTCCACCAGCTTTATATGCTGAGCATGACGTTGTATGGTGTGAAATATCCCTTCGTTGAGTTGGGGTCAGCTGTCCTGGCTGTGTCCCCTCCCAACTTCTTGTGCACCCCCAGCCTACTCGCTGGTGGGGTGGGGTAAGAAGCAGAAAAGCCCTTGACTCTGTGTAAGCACTGCTCAGCAGTAACGAAAACATCCCTTGTTATCAACGCTGTTTCCAGCACAAATCCAAAGCATAGCACCATGCTAGCTACGGTGAAGAAAATTAACCAGCACAGTCGTGCTGCCATCCAGAGGGTCCTCAAGAGGCTGGAGAGAGAGGCTGACAGGAACATCATGCAGTTTAACAAGGAGAAGTGCAAAGTCCTGCACCTGAGGAGGAACAAACCCATACACCAGAATGTGCTGGGGGCGACCCAGCTGGAAAGCAGCTTGGCAGAAAAGGACCTGGGGAACCTGGGGGACACCACGTTGAACATGAGCTAGTGATGTGCCCTTGAGGCAAAGACATGGTCCTGGGCAACTGGCTCTAGGTGGCCCTGCTTGAACAGGGGAGTAGAACAAGATCACCTCCAGAGGTCCCTTCCAACCTCAACCATTCTGTGATTCAGTGACATAGACCCCATTACTCCTCCATATAGGAAAGCAGCTCTATTCTAGGTATGTGTTCAAGCCTACACTGAAAGCTGTATTACCTATGTCACTCATCTGCATCTTCCCCTGATTCTGCATTCATAGAATACAGAGTGGTGTTTCTACCGCAGTAGCTTTTCAGTTGTCTTCTTTAAATTAGTAAGGTAGGTAATCAGAAATATCCTCTGCCTCCCCCCCTTCTCTGTCCCGGCTGGATAACTTGGTAATCTGTTTCTTCCACTGGGAATGCTCTTGGACACCTTCGCAAAGTAACTTAATGAGCATCAGGTCTGTAAGATGTTATCTAGATACAAAAGTTTTCTTTGCAATACTTGTAGTTCTACACCGCTATGTGCTTGTCGGTACTGCTGAAAAAGAACTCTGCAGGTCTGAGATACATCACCACTTGTCTGTCTAAAAAATAGGATGTTTACTCTGCCAGGAACCGCATGGCTGACCAGGTATTAATTTGGAATCATTTCCTGGACTAGGCTGAGGAAAAAGACAAGCAGGACTAATGTACAGCAGCATAATTAATCACAGTTAATTGAACCTTTATTTATTTATTTATTTTAACATGGTTTATAGCTCTCCGTTAAAGATAGTATGTGAATTAGCATTTTGGGTTTTGTTTCCTTCTGTTTTGTTCAGACAGTTTCTGCCTATTTATTCCCTCATGGTGGTGTTCCCATAATGTAAGCCCTTAATTTCAGCTTGCTAAATGCAAGCGAAGAAGATCTCTTGTGTAGTTGTTTTGTGATAAAGAAACCAGAAATAAAATTAAAAGACACACCAACGTTCTCTTATGAGATCATGCTCTGTTGAATTGCCGAGGATGATGAAAAGCAGCAGGGCTTGGCATAGAAGTAACTGTGGAGGAGGTCAGTCTATGCTTCTAACATCTATTCTTGACATCAGAGATATGCTGGGGAAGCAGAGAGAGTGTGAAGGGGGAAACAGGAGCTCTATTTCACTACCCTAATCTAATAAGGATGCATCTACCAGGGACATAATTCAGAGCTGCTTGCTAAGAGCACCAAGAAACTTGGGGGCCATCTGTCAGCACTGGTTAACAGCTCTCCAGGGCTGTCTCTCACATAGCAGAGCGTCTGGCCAACTGGCCTTTATTTTTTTGCTGAAGTAACCTCATCAAAATCTTTTAATTGCTCTCTACAAAAACACTGCTGGTCTGTCACCAAGACTGGCCAATCCTTATGCTAGTCCAACCTCAAACTCAAATAGAAAAACAGAAGGGAGGAGAACTTAATTTTCAACAAGAGCAATCACATGAGTTTAAAACTACCTAACTCTAAGTGGAAATTCATGACCAAAGCACCCATCCACACATGAGTATAGTGGCTTTTCCATTCCCTCACTGCTGTGTCCCCATAGGAAAAACACACTAAGACAGACACAGTTCCTACCCAGCCTGTCCACAAAGACAAAACATGCCATGATATGGTGGATCAGCTCAGTGATAAGCTTAAAGAGAGCCCAGTAATGCCCAAGTCTAACATTCACTGTTGGATACAGCAGCACAGGGATTTCAGCTGTATCTTCTATAACAGGGAGAAGCTAAAAGAACAGCATTTTCATGGTAGGATGGTTGAATTTCAAGCACAGCATACTTGACAGTGATGCCTGCTAAAGAAACACTGGTCTGAAGTACCAATGCACAGTTTAAGTGTTTTACCATAGATTGACTTGCACACTATGTGCATGCTCAGACGTACACATGGTTCTCTATAGGTGAATGAACATAACTATCCACATCTCAGCTTTAAGGGAATAAAGTCATCCTGCATGGGACTGATTGCAGCCACCAAAGATGAATGAGGCCCATCATATTATAGCTAAATTCAAGACCCCTGCACCGAGCTTAGATAACTGGGGTTGGCACTGAGGAGGTGCACAGATGGGAGGAATCCTCCCCCACCATCTGGAAGATTTGCTACACCTGTAGCAGCAGCTGCTTTGATGCACACAAAAATACACATATCCTCGCCTGCAGAACAAAGAAAATACAGGTCTCAGCAATGGCAAAACTTCCAGGTTTATATACTGTTGGTGCCTATTCCCTTCCTGTAAGTCTGATCCCATGCAAGAGCATAAATCCTGCCTTACTTCCTGTAACTAAGCTCTTTGAAAATGGAGCTGTTGAGTGAGTGGAGAACTAGCCTAGGGAGGAGGAGGAAGTACAAAGTGACCTCTGCGCTGAATAAAGCCTGGCAGATGATGAAAACATACATTCATGCAAATTGCTGGTATTTTCTTAAACCTAGAAAACACTGTTATTTCATGCATCCAAACTGATTTGATTTAAAAACATTAAAGAAACCTTCTTAGACGTTTTAGTTTAATACTGCCAAAAATATCAATATGATATAAAATATGCATTATGAAATACATATACACATACATACACAAGAGTATATTAAAATTGAAAGTTGAGATCATTTCTCATATGGAAAGTCAAAACAAAACATAAGAAAGCATAACCAAAATATTCTGATTTGAATCACTTTGCATTTTTCAGGTGATATTAATAAATTAATACTCATACATCCTCACTGTCAAAAACAGATTTCTCAAACGCAAACTCATTCATCAGCAAGTTTAGGCCAAGCCCACTATGGAATATCACGCTAGATTAAATCCTGTGACAGCAGCAACTCCAATCAGTTTTTAAAAAAAAAAAAAAAATCAAAGAAGTAACTTTTACCAAAAATTAGTTTGAGGAAAGTGAGTCCAAACAGTCAAAAAGCCTGACCAGTTACTGCTCTGCAGCTCAGCCAGGATAATCACCCTGACTCTGCTCCTTCATGCCTTAAAGCAAAGCAAACACAAGAGCTTTTGAACTACTTTGAAAGAAATTCAGTTGCTTTTCATTGTATGTCCATATGCTAAGAACAGAACACTTTTGTGCAGTTTGGGAATTCTGTGCTAGAAAATGACTGGCACCAAGTTTGAATGACATAGAAACCCATAAGTTATGGACAGAGAGCTCATGAAAGTACCGCATAGACAACAAAATGCGTACCAGTTATTCTCGCTCATATCCCTAGACACAGCTGTTGATCACTGGGGATTACTAATGCTGTGACAGCATTAGACAGAGATTGACAGCTGTCTGTTGTATAACTAAAAGCAGAAAGCCAGTATGTGTTTTGCTAGCTTCCAGCTGAGAGGATTAAACAAACAAGCCAAAGGGGTATACAGTCATTAGTGTATAGATTATGATTGACTGAAGCTGTGTGAAACTTTTGCAGAGAAAGCCCCAAAAAGCCTGTGTTGCCTTCATGATGCCTAGTTTAATTTTAAACTAGAAATACAGATTAAGCTTAGTAAAATACTCATAAAACTGCGCTAAACTAGAGAACAAGATTGGACTGAGTTATTGCTTCAAATTTGAACTGTGTTTAGGCTCGTCAGGGCTGCATAGATTTTCAGATCAAACAAATCCGAATTTACCTTTGGAGTTCTACATTGATTTTTTTTTTCCGTGTTTGTTTTACCTGAGTTTTACAAGGAGTCTGAATAAAGACCAAACAAGGGGAGATGTTTGTAAATCTATATCAATACCTGCATTACTCCACTGAGAAAACACTGGTAGCTTTAGCACAACTAAGAGTCCCCTGCCCTCCCATGCACAAGGGATTCAGTCAGTCATGCTCTCCTTTTCAGAACAATACTGTCCAGAGACTGGCCTACAATGAAGCAAATTTGGAAAAAAAAATTAATCGACATGTATTTAAGTATTACTGTAAATCTCATTTGAGGTGGAGCTTAATGGGGCTCATTTCCTCTCATGATTGCTATCCCAAGTGGAAGGGATTGGGAATCTTCCTCTACTAGAAGCCTTCCTCCCACTTTATCTCCCACAACTATGAAGAAGCCTCAGCAGGTAAGTCATACAAGTATTATGAAAGTGAATATTCCTCACCTTCCACAACCTTCAACATACTTATTCTGTTCCCTGCAGGACAGTCTGAATATCTGCTGGAGGGAGGAGAGAGATTTCTTTGCATTTGCTGGGTTTATTTTGAGACTAACCTTAACTCTAATCAGCCTTGGGTTTATATTTAGTTTTGGCACAATTGTAACATCTCCTAACAACTAGTATGTACTCTAGACATGGCCTTGTCTCCATTGTGGGATTGCCACAGATACAAGTGTAAATTTTTTTAAACCAACAAGTCTTTGCACTCAAGCATAATATACAATTGAAAAAATCCTGGTCAAGAATCACACCTTCAGACACCACTTTTCTTTGATAGTACCCTACCCCTTTTCCCAATGTATGTGAGTTTAACACTGTAGAAGATAATGCATCTTTGACTGTCATCCACTGGGGCCACTCTTTGTGACAATCTTGGAACCATCCAGCTGAAACATGGTACCCAGTATCACTACTGAGGTGGTTAAAATGATCGTCAAAGTTGTAATAAATACAACTGGTGGATTAATAAACATTTGCCATCAGCAACATGGCCAATGTTTTGTCCTGGCTGATGTGCTGCCACTGGAGATCAAGCTGCCACATGCTCATCATTTCTTTATGATTCAGATTTCTTGAATTACAGCAAACAAAAAAAGGAGAGGCAATGGACACAAGCTGCAACACAGTAGATTTCCAATGCTGGGAAAAAGATTTCACCATGAGAGCTGTCAGACATTGGGAAAAGTTGCCTAAGGAAGTTGTGGAACGTCCACCCTTGGAGATGTTCAAAACTTGGCCAAACAAGGTCCTGAGCAACCTGGGCTGCACTGGCCCTGCTCTGAGCAGGGATTCAGATGAAATGTCCTCCAACCTGAATTATTTTATAACTCTGTGAAATTTCTTGTGCTGAAACAGCAGCAAAACTAAGAGGAAACCCAGAACTCTTGCCATTTATCAATTTCTAACTTTTAGTGAGTTTTTCATTAATTCCTCCCAAAATATTTCAGGAACATGTAGAAACATATTACCCACCACACTGAAATAAGACTCCTCTTCACCAGGTGCCACCACAACTTACAGTCTGTTATAGTCTTTTTTGTACTTGAGACTTCACTTGTCTCAAGTCCTGAGCACTGTCTCTCAGTAAACACCTGACACATCTGAGAAAGCAGATTAGAACCCAGTGGGGTTAAATCTTACAGGATGTCTTTGCTGATTCCTAGTTTTTAATGGATATTGAGTCATCTAATCTAGTCCAGGTCAAATGGCATGGAAATATGCAATGGTCAACCCCTAGGGGAACTGAAGGCTTTTTTTGACAGAAAGTGCTACCTGCCAACCAGTAGATCCATTACTGATCTAGCCATCACAGGACTCAAAGGAAGCTCGCAGATTTATTCTCAGTTCTGATTAAAACACCGAGGGAATCCAGGTACCACAACAATCCTTCTGGTTGAAGTAACTTACTCAAATACAAACTTGATCACAAAAAGAAGTGTTTCCATTTGTATGGAAATCCTGGTTTGAAATATGTGTTGGGAAGAAGTGTTGTCTAAGCTCAAGCCAATGTTTTTATTGTCATTTATTTATACATATAATTTTATTGATTGTTATAATATTTATTCATTTCATTTCAACATGCCAAGTGCAATCTGCGCTAACTGCAACTCACTTGACATTTTTCAAATACAACTTTTTCACTTTTGTAATGCTTGCCTTCATTAGTTACATGTGCAATTACTGAATATAAGATACTTTACCAGAGTCCAGACCCCAAATCACTTGAGTGACATTATCCATGAATTCTTGCAAAATTGCTATTTCATTTGGTCACTGAACATGAGTGAAAGCACATTTATTTACTTCTACATAAATTCTTCTTTGGTTTCTAATATAATAACATTTATTAGAAACTGTGTTTTTTGTAGAGATGCCTGTGACACAAGGAACGATTCATTCTCTCCTGTACAAAGAAAAGACTCTGACAATGATCTGCATTAATAAGAAAATACAGCTGTTCTATTTTAAGAAAAAATCTTTTTTTTAAAAGTCACTGTATTAAATAATGCAGTGTTTGTGACTATAACTCTTTCGCTATGCACTGTTTTCATTTGGACATCATTGAGTTTCCTGGTAATTACAATCCACTGCACATCCATTTACACTACAATGGTGGCACAGGTAATTTATAAAAGTCAAATCTAAAATGCTATGGATAGTAGTCAAGAGGCAGACATGAATCATGTTTCACACAGTTGGAGAATTTGCTATGGTTAATTAATTGAAGATTTGCAGTCAGACCTTTCTTGCTTTCATAACTTAATGAGTAAAGCACAAATTAAATATGAAGGTTCAAAGACTGATTTTCTGAGAAAGGCCTTCTGCCAATAATTTAGGAAAAGAGGTGCGAGGTATTTTACAATCTCTCAGAGAAGATTACAGAACATAATATCCTGAAGAGTAACACTGAAATGTTCTTACATTAAAAAAAGAAGAGAAAACCAAGCTCTTCATTTGGGGTCAGAGCGATTAGGGAAAAGCTCGTGTAGTCACTAAGTTGTATTTCCTTGCCTGTCAAAGGTTTTCTTTTGTTCCTTGCTTGTCACACAGTTGTATGCTATCAGCTGAATTAGGAAAATCTGCTGAGCACGGTCCTTCTGTTACCCTATTTGAGCCAACAGGAATTTCATCACTGAGCTTATCAATAGTAGAGTCACGGCAACAGTGGGCAAGACTTTGATAATCCCATCTCTGAGAACAGATTTCAGGGGAGCCTTTGGAAGACATACGAATATACTGTCAACATGGGGCTTCATTCTGATTTCACCAATATCAGTTTAAATACTTCAACAGATATCAATGAAACAAAAATGGGCATTACAGGGGAATTTCTTCAGATATTTGCGTTAAGTCCATTTCTCAGTGATACATTTCCCTCACTAAAGATTACTAGCAAGTTCTGAGAGACATTCATTCTGCTGTGTTGGAAGCTGCCAATAGAGCACTCATCAGATCTGCCCATACGGGACCACAAGAGAAGGCGGAGTATGTACTCTGCTTTACTAGCAGATCTGACAATATGGAGATCTGGAGGAGCATTAATAAACTCATAATTTCATTTCAGAAATAGTTTTGATTTTGCATTGTTAAAATAAATCCATTTAACATTATGACACCCTGCATACATTGTAATCAGCATTTCTTCAAACATTACGGCTGGCTTGAATTTTTAAGTGTATGCACTGATCTTAGCAGCTGATGGGTAAAACCAAATAATTCATGCTTCTGAAAGTTTCTCAGAAAAGTAGTTACTGAGGTTAATATTTCATTAATCACCTTGTATGTCAGAGGTGGTTTTTTTCTCCTAGCCATCAAGCAGGATTTCTGGAGAAAATAATTAAGTCAAGCATTAAAACCTACGTCACTGTCAATGACTTGCTAAACATATGAATGTTTAGGTTGATAAATGAAGGAAGAAAAAAGAACAGGAAAGATGGAAACCACACTCAAAATGACATGGTGCTAATGAGCACTGAACATTGTTAAAGGATGCCAGTCATCCAGCCATCTGCTGAAGACAGACAAAAGAACAAACAAGGTTAAAGGGAACAGAAGACTTTGAAAGTTAATGGTTCACTCAACTCTCATCTGAAGTTTTTTATTGCAGGAAATACTTTGTTAAGATTCTGTGGAGACCCTAGATGCCAAACTTCATTTTAACTCGAGGACCACATTTCAGGTAAATACCAAAATAGAATACAAGAAGCGTATGTTGTTATTTCCAGCCTTTTGTGATGGATGAACAAAGAAGTGCAGAGAGACTATGATGCCAAAAAAACCCCCATTACTGCTAAAACACTTTTTTTAGAAGACTCCAGAATAACTAGGTCTCAAGGAAAGAATTAGGAGGATAAAAGGCAAATAAGGTTATCTAAATAAATTTATTTTTACACTGTAAAAGAATTGTAAAAGTTGTCTCATACTTTCACTTTTTTTTTTTTTTAAAGCTTACAGCAGGTTACTTTTATCTTTTCTTACAGGTACCTCAAAAGACAAAATAATTTGAGTTTTACTGGTTTTGGGTTGTTTATAACAATGACTGGAAATATTTTGTTACTGTTTTGGCTTGTTTTATACTGGCAATTTACATCTCCTCAACCCCAGCCTTCTGGAAAAGTACCTGGCACATTATTCTAACCATAACATCATGAATGCCAAGAACTAATACTTCCAAAATTTCAGAGAGGAAGAGACTTTTTTGAGAGTCTGTGTGTTAAATATTCATGAAGAAAAACAACAGTAAACAGCAGCACAGTTAGAAAACAGGTGGGTAGCCTTGCAGATTAAAAATTCCAGCTTGTTTTCTTGCAATTTTCCTGCAATTTTGGATGCAAGTGCTTTAAAATATCCTTCCCTCATTCCTCATACTGCAAAAAAAGATTTCTAATAGAAAATACACTTTGAAATCTATATTATTCATATCTTCAAACAAAACAAAAAAGATGGCAAAAGATTTATTCTTTGTCAAGAGTTTTTAGCTGACTGATCAGCAAAATAAACCCATTGACATATTTTCCAATTAAATTCACAAGTCAGCTAGAAGGCCTCACTCTAAGCAAGTTGCTAGGCATGACTGGGTGACAAATTATGCTGATGAATTCACCAGAAGTTACAAGTATCATGCCAATATGATAGCCTTTATACCAAGAAACACTCTTGTTAAGAATCTAAGGGCCTCTAACACAGATTTAACTCTAGAAAGCTACACTCCTAGTAAATTCCAAGCAGGAATATGAAAATAATGGGGTATTATTATTATTAAACACTTTTTTCGACACAAAGTAGTACAAATATGGCAGAAGGTCCCTAGCTATACAAGCCCAAGCTCTTACAAAAAGCCATTTGATGCTAGAATTATAGAACCATAGAATCATTTAGGTTGGAAAAGACCCTTAAGATCATGGAGTCCAACCGTTAACCCAACACTGCCAAGTCCACCACTAAACCATGTCCCTAAGCACCACATCTACACATCTTTTAAATACCTCCAGGGGTGGTGACTCCACCACTTCCCTGGGCAGCCTGTTCCAGTGCTTGACAACCCTTTCAGTGAAGAAATTTTCCCTGATATCTGATCTAAATCTCTCCTGGCACAACTTGAGGCCATTTCCTCTCATCCTATCGCTTATTATTTGGGAGAAGAGACTAACACCCCCCTCGCTACAACCTCCTTTCTGGTAGTTGTAGAGAGGGATAAGGTCTCCCCTCAGGTTCCTCTTCTCCAGACTGAACAACCCCAGTTCCCTCAGCCCCTCCTCATAAGACTTGTGCTCTAGACCTGTCCTGGTTTCGGCAGGGATAGAGTTAATTTTCTTCCTAGTAGCTGGTACAGTGCTGTGTTTTGGATTTAGGATGAGAACAATGTTGATAACACACCAATGTTTTAGTTGTTGCTAAGCAGTGCTTACACTTTTCAGCTTCCCATGCTCTACCAACTGAGAAGGCTGGAGGTGCACAAGAAGCTGGGAGGGGGGCACAGCCACTTGCTTTGTATATTATTATTATTATTACATTATTATTGTTATTATTTTATTTCAATTATTAAACTGTTTTTATCTCAACCCACAAGTTTTTCTCACTTCTACTCTTCCAATTCTCTCCCCCATCTCACCAGGGAGGCGAGGGGGAGTGACTGAGCGGCTGTGTGGTGCTCGGTTGCCAACCGAGGTTAAACCACAACAAGACCCTTCACCAGCTTTGCTGCCCTTCTCTGGACACACTCCAGCACCTCAATGTCTTCCTTGTAGTGAGGGGCCCAAAACTGAACACAGTATTTGAGGTGCGGCCTTACCAGTGCTGAGCACAGGGGGACGATCACTTCCCTAGTCCTGCTGGCCACACTATTTCTGATACAAGCCAGGATGCTTTTGGCCTTCTTGGCCACCTGGGCACACTGATGGCTCATGTTCAGCTGGCTGTCAACCAGCACCCCCAGGTCCTTTTCCACCAGGCAGCTTTCCAGCCAAGTTTCGCCAAGCCTGTAGCGCTGCATGGGGTTGTTGTGACCCAGGTGCAGGACCTGGCACTTGGCCTGGCTGAACCTCATACAGTTGGCCTCGGCCCATCGATGCAGCCTGTCCAGATCCTTCTGTAGATCCTTCCTACCCTCAAGCAGATCAACACTCCCGCCCAATTTGGTGTCGTCTGCAGACTTACTGAGGGTGCACTCAATCCCCTCATCCATATCATTGATGAAGACAGTAAACAGAACTGGCCCCAATCCTGAGCCCTGGGGAACACCACTTGTGACCAGCCACCAACTGGATTGAACTCCATTCACCACAACTCTTTGGGCCTGGCCATCCAGCCAGTTTTTTACCCAGCGAGGAGTACACCCGTCCAAGCCATGAGCAGCCCGTTTCTTGAGGAGAATGCTGTGGGAAATGGTGTCAAAGGCTTTACTAAAGTCTAGGTAGACCACATCCACAGCCTTTCCCTCATCCACTAAGCGGGTCACCTTGTCATAGAAGGAGATCAGGTTAGTCAAGCAGGACCTACCTTTCATAAACCCATGCTGACTGGGCCTGATCACCTGGTTGTCCTGTATGTGCCACGTGATAGCACTCAAGATTATCTGCTCCATAACCTTCCCTGGCACCGAGGTCAGACTGACAGGCCTGTAGTTCCCCAGATCCTCCTTCCAGCCCTTCTTGTAGATGGGCGTCACATTTGCTAACTTCCAGTCAACTGGGACCTCCCCGGTTAGCCAGGAATGCTGATAAAGGATTGAAAGTGGCTCAGTGAGCACCTCTGCCAGCTCCCTCAGTACCCTTGAGTGGATCCCATCCAGCCCCATAGACCTGTGTGTGTCAAAGTGGTGTAGCAGGTCGCTAACCATTTCCCCTTGGATTATGGGGGCTTCATTCTGCTCCCTGTCCCTGTCTTCCAGCGCAGGGGGCTGGGTACCCAGAGAACAACTGGTCTTTACTATTAAAGGCTGAGGCAAAGAAGGCATTAAGTACCTCAGCCTTTTTCTCATCCTTTGTCACTATGTTTCCCCCCGCATCCAATAAAGGATAGAGATTCTCCTTAGGCCTACTTTTGTTGCTAATGTATTTATAGAAACATTTTTTTATTGTCTTTTACAGCAGTAGCCAGATTAAGTTCTAGTTGGGCTTCGGCCCTTCTAATTTTCTCCCTACATAACCTCACGACATCCTTGTACTCCTCCTGAGTTGCCTGCCCCTTCTTCCAAAGGTCATAAACTCTCCTTTTTTCCCCTGAGTTCCAGCCAAAGCTCTCTGTTCAGCCAGGCCGGTCTTCTTCCCCGCCAGCTCGTCTTCTGGCACATGGGGATGGCCTGCTCCTGCACCTTTAAGATTTCCTTCTTGAAGAATGTCCAGCCTTCCTGGACTCCTTTGTCCTTCAGGACTGCCTCCCAAGGGACTCTCTCAACCAGTCTCCTAAACAGGCCAAAGTCTGCCCTCCAGAAGTCCAAGGTAGCAGTTCTGCTGACCCCCCTCCTTACTTCTCCAAGAATCAAAAACTCTATCATTTTGTGATTGTTATGCCCAAGATGGCCTCCAACTGTCACGTCACCCACAAGTCCTTCTCTGTTCACAAACAACAGGTCCAGTGGGGCGCCTTCCCTAGTTGGCTCACTCACCAGCTGTGTCAGGAAGTTGTCTTCCACACACTCCAGGAACCTCCTAGACTGTTTACTCTCTGCTGTGTTATATTTCTAGCAGACACTTGGTAAGTTGAAGTCCCCCACGAGAACAAGGGCTAGCGATTGTGAGACTTCTTCCAGCTGCTTAGAGAATATTTTGTCTGCCTCTTCATCCTGGTTGGGTGGTCTATAACAGACTCCCACCATGATATCTGCCTTGTTGGCCTTCCCCCTGATTCTTACCCATAAACACTCAACCCTATTGTCACCGTCATTAAGCTCTAGACAATCGAAACACTCCCTAACATACAGGGCTACCCCACCGCCTCTCCTTCCTTGCCTATCCTTTCTGAAGAGTTTATAGCCATCCATTGCAGCACTCCAGTTGTGTGAGTCATCCCACCATGTTTCCGTGATGGCAACTATATCACAGTTTTCCTCCTGCACAATGGCTTCCAGCTCCTCCTGTTTGTTGCCCATGCTGCGTGCATTGCTGTAGATGCACTTCAGTTGGGCTCTTGATCCCACCACCTTTTTGGGGGAAGAAGCCCCAATTCCTACATGACCATTCTCAGGTGGTTCCGTGGTTCCTAACACACCAATAACCCTTGTGTCTTTGCTGCCACATGGATCTCCATCCCCTACCTCCACTGAGATGGCAGACCGAAGGACCGTCCCTCAAACATTGGCATGCCGCCCCCAGGCTTATCTCTAATGAGCCTGGTTTTCTCCCTTTCCCCCTTCAAATCAAATGCTAGCACCACTCAAACTTCTTGGTCCATGTGCTACTGCAGTAGCACCAAGCAGGGCCAAACCTCTGTCTCCCCATTAATGCCTCTGTTTTCCCCATGATGCCTTTTAGGGTTCTCTTTATGCCTGCCAGACACATCTTCTCACATCCTGTTTGGCACCTTGCCTCAGCTATTTACATTGGAAAAACAAGGAGACAGCTGGCTGGTGGATTCAGAGGACCTCCTGCTCTAGTTAGAGAAAATAATTGTTCTTCTCTACAAAGCACATTTTTCTTTTTTAATACCAGACTATAGCATTCACAATGACCTTGCCTTCTGCAGACAAACATTATTTCAGAAATGATCACTGCCAGAGGAGAATAGCCTGAATAGGTACAGAACAGTGCCTATGGATTTCTGACACAACACAATAATCCAAATTCTCACTGAGGTCTCAAGTGGACATAAGGCTCATACCATGATGGATTATTGCCTCTGATGGCCCATAGGTTGTAGTGCTCAATGTGCCACATCACTAGTCCTTGCTTTTACGTTATGCTTGATGTATATTTTATCAGGAATATCTCGGTGTCTCCTTGTTAGATCCTCAGCTGCCTTCTCTCAGATGAGCCTTGGCACACTGTAAGGGAATGAGGCTGCTCTATTTAATTATTTTGTCTAAGAGGTAAAAGAAACTATATCAGAAATTATTTCTGTCTCTCTAACTTAGGAATATTTTTCTCACCCTTTTGCTGTATCAGGAAAGCAAAAAATAATAGTGTCAATTCAGACTAGCAACAATCAAAAACAGGCTGATCACCATCACACAGGGAGGTAGTAGCAAACACACACATTCCCAGGCTGAAGTGATTCATATTTTACCTTGTGCCTTAAGTGGCCTCTCACAAACTGTTTTTTTGCAGCCTCTGTGTTTTACAAGCTGCAGTTTACAAACTACAAGCTCTGTCCTCCATTTGCAAAGAGCCGGCTGAAAGGAGCCCTCACTGGTGACATGTAAGATGGAAGTGTCACATGCAAAGTTTCACTGAGCCGAAGAGTAGGAAGAAAAAGGAAGTAGGTAGAGAAACTGATGCAGAGAAAGGAAGATATCAGGGAGAAAACAGTATATGGGGGAGAGGGTAGAAAGAAACAAAAGAGAAGGTAAGATTTCTACTGCCGGAGCAGTATCTTGTCGTGATTAATAAAGGAACAAGAGCTGCTCTGCTCACTGTACTACAATTCAACATAAACGTTCAAGTCTATTTCTTAGAAACAGCAAGTATATGCCCCATATAATTTTTTCCTATGACTCAAGAGGAATAAAGGACTATGATGGCCATATTCACAGCTATACTTCAGAACTTGTACAGGCAGTACAAAAATCACCTTTTCCAGAGGCGATTCCTCCATGTCTGTCTGAGCTGAATCAGCTAAAGGAACATGTCCCCAAACCATGCTTCATCTAAAGACTTATAAACTAATCTCTGCTAGGAAAATAGGAAACAAGGAACCAACATGTCTCAGAATCAGTATCATCCTTTCACTGATCTCTTCACACATAGCATCCAGGTCATAGAAAACTTCTGTTAACATTGCCAGTTCAGCTCCTTCAAGAGCATACTTTACAACACCATCCCTCATTACCAGACACCAGCTTTTCTATCCAGCACATATGGGAGGCTTATAATTGCCCACATTTTGATGAACTTTTATAGTCACAATAAAAGGCACTTCTCTGGCACATGGTCAGTTTTCTCTGCTGAATGCCAAGTACTTACTCTGTTAAAGTATCAAAGTGCCATAACTTGTAAGTGAAATATTTACATATTTATTATTTTTCTTTAACAAGCATAAAGCAATGCACTTTCCTCTAACCTTGTTACAGGAAATGATTGAATCATGTTATCTGAAATTTGCACACAGCAAACACACACACACAAACAGCCCGAGGCAGACACTCAGCCTGAAAAATTTCATGGCTGATTTAAGTTTGGCAAAGTTATAAGCAACTGAAAATGGAATTTCATCATGGAAAGCATCAGCCTTCCTTAACTGTAGGCATCACTATTATCCTTCTAGTATATCTGTAAAAATTTTCTGAATGAACATCATGGCTCGATCTCTCAGTGTTTGTTTGCTTATCTACTCAGGCACTTTCAAAATCCATAAACACAACAAGCCCTGGTTTACACATTTTGAGACTGGGTCTGTGGTTTGCCTATATGAAAACTTCATTGACAATAGTGGCTTTAAGTATTGCCAGTGGACTGTCCCACCATAGTGCAGTGACCCCTTTGCCAAGACAACCATTTCTGCATGCAGAAACAGGGCTTCTAAAAAAAGAAACATTTTGGTCATGGTATGTTTCAGCTGGCTCAGCTGTAACACAATTTTGGGGAGAAATGGAATGTTACCAGACTAAAAACAAGTTGCATAATTAAACTTTCCAAATATTTCATAATGTGAAATCTCTGAGAGGAGTATCCTACCACCTGCACCTGATTGAGGTAGCAGTGGGTATGGCAGCAGGTGTTTGCTCCTCACTCCTGGAGACACCATGTTCCAGAGAGTCCATGCCGTTCTCAGAGCCGTGGCACACACCTTCATAATCCCAGGCAGAGACCTACCATTAGCCCAAGCAGCATGAGTTGCTCACGGCATTCAGGCTGCTTTGTTACACCCTTTTTTCCCTCACTTATGACAATAGTACTATGAATTCCAGACAGCCCAATGCTCTCACAATTATATGTCCATAAAAATTAAAAAAAGCAGAAAAAAACTGAG
Source organism: Aptenodytes patagonicus (assembly GCF_965638725.1). Taxonomy (NCBI): domain Eukaryota; kingdom Metazoa; phylum Chordata; class Aves; order Sphenisciformes; family Spheniscidae; genus Aptenodytes; species Aptenodytes patagonicus. The sequence goes on along the minus strand of NC_134949.1, from coordinate 96,984,649 downwards.
AGCAGAAACAGTGTGCTTTTTCTTCCCCCAATCTAGTAGCCTAATTTATATGCAGAACACAAGCAACATGCCTACATTATGCAAAATAATAGCATAGATTAAATTCAAAGTTTGGGGGATCTGTAGGTCTTGTGTACACACATTTTCTCTTGTATATTTAAGGTACCTCTAAACAGGAATGATTTCTCCATTATTAGCATTACTAATATTGTTTGAAACATCTTTTTTTTTCCTGTATTGTGAAATATTTCTAACACACAGTGCAGTGGGATTTGTCTATATTGAGCTTTTTTAAGGAACCCACATTATTCAAGGAAGGAGAGCTCACAAGCAGTGCAGGAGGAGATCAGATTGTCCAACAAAGGGTCTTTGCATGGTTCCTTCAGGAAAGTACTAAGCACCAGCAAACACCAGGTGCTGCTTTCAATACATAGCAGATATATAACACCATGACTTTCACCTCTTTTTGAATCATGCACCATCTTTGTGGTACAGCCTGAAGGGGAGCTTTCATACAACTACCAGAGAATCTGGCCCGGCATACTGTCAAGTATCCATTTTTTTACATGCTCTCTTCCCCAAATATGTTTACAAAAAACAGTTCAGCCTGCTACAGGCATAGATCTGACACGGTTACAAGTTCACACAGCCTTTACACTCCTACTCGGGAAGAAAAAAAAAAAAATCCAGGAGAAAAGTCTATTTGGCAATCAAGAACAGGGAGCTCAAGATGCTGTAATACCTACTGTCTCTATAATACAGAGTGATTAATAATATGGGAGAAGGAAAAGGGAAAATATCCTTAAAACATTCTAGAAGCAAGAAAAGGAGAAGATTTTGGCTAGCTAATTGCTTTTGGTATGTCAGAGGCTGCTATTCAGATGCTCTAGTAGTGATGGAGATAACTACGTAGGATCCGTATACTAGGAATAAACCGATATTAATACACCTGAGCCTATTTACAGTGTTATCATACCTCTGATTTTGCAATTTTGCTGATGTCTTGTCTAAGAGTGTCAAGCTCTGTATTGGCACTGACCTATCTCATTTCTCTATCTTCCATTTTTCAGTAACGGGCACGTTCTGTACCTGGAAGACTTTCATTATAATGATGGATAATTATTAACATGTAGCTTAAGCAATGACATGAAATAAAGTTAATATTTTCCTGCCTTCAGAAGATAAAAATACTTTGGTTGGAATTTAACAGCTAGTAAATTGTTCTATAAAAATACAGCTCTGCAGCAATTTTCATTTTCTGCATACTAATTACTGGAGAAGAAATCCCGGCCTTGTTGACATATAAACCAAAATTCCCAGTGAATTCAATCAGGCCAGGATTAGGTCCACACAAGTTTACAAAGTCACAATTGACAAACATACGCTCATGGATTCAACATTCAGGTTTTGCATCTCAATAAACAAACAGAACAGGGAAATGTAGTTGGTAGAGATCTAATTTCCCAGAAAACAAAACAAATCAAATCAGCGAGCAATGGGAAAGTAAGTAGAAAACCAGGAGACAGAGAATGGGAAAGGCAGATGTTCTGTAGCAATACTGGGCTGAGTCCTGGCTTGTAAGCACTGCTATACTAAGTATCTCAGTACCTTACTTTCAGGTATTGTGTGCCCTAATACAATTCGCTGCCTCCAGTCAGGGGCTCAGGCACCCTACAAACACCAGGGACATCACTCAGAGCATTCAGCCAGGCTGTGAAAACCTTTGGTTCAGTATCTTTATCTGGAGTGCACATTTCCCACCATATTGACAGCAGGTTTTTCTTCCTCCTATGGAAGCTCTTCAAGTTTCTTTCCATGAGTTGATTAAATACTGCCTGTGCTAGAAAGAGGCAAAACCTACCATATCTTGGAGCATAGTACATCCACAAAAGAAGCACCAGTCTGTATTCTTACAAATAGGTAATTAGTTTATGCTAATTGAAACAGCTTCCATAGACAAAATTGAAAGAAGACCTACTGCCTGGAAGCGCCCCTCTGGTTAGGTTAGGGAACTTGCCAGGGACAGTGGGAGACCAGGATTCCTGATCTTGCTCCAATCTGGTCCTCCAGGGAAATTTTCCAGTTGGGTTTTCCACATTCCAGTTGAGCACTCCAGTCTGTAATGCTGGCTGTTATCACCATTTCCTCCTCTCTCTTTTTCTGTTAATGGCTTCCTGTTCACCCCTTTACCACTGCTAAGACTGACATGTGAGTCTGTTGCTTACTATGTCACATGGTTTTCAATACAGCTAGTCACAAAACTTTAGGTGCCCTCCTACATAGCAGTAGGTGGACCGGGGACAGTCGCTCCCCTGGCCACCAAATGCTACAGTTTCATATTTGGCAGCAGTGCTGGGTAAGGAGCCATTTCTTCTCCCTGGTTGCTTGTCCTTACCCTTGCTACTTCTTGCTTCTGTCCTGCTGCATGGTCAACCGGGCAATGGAGCTTATCCAGGTGAAAATGACATTTTCTTGCTGCTTTGATTTCCAGTCCAAAGGAGGTAACATGAACTCATGAAGAAGGCATCAACGGTATAGAGAGCACAGAAACTGCCTAAGTCAGCATCATTGCTGATAACTGTCCTCAAAATCACATCCCAAAGGGGGTGGTTTTGTGATCAGCTGCAGGTGACCCAATGCCACACTGTCACCAAAAAGGATGCTCCAGTCCACTACTTTGTGCCACTACTAGCAGTCACAGTGATGTATGGTCACTTGGATCTGGGGATTGACTGACTCCACAGACCCACCAAAGAGGCATCAGACCACATTCTTTCCATGAGGATTTAGATCAGGTTAAACCAGGCATGATATATTATCCCAAATCCTTTTCTGGACTTAGCTCATCCTTACCTGTCTCCTCACAGCTGAGCTGCACTATCATTAGAGCTCCAGGCCTGAGAGAACAAGAGTAGCAGAAACAGAGATTTGGCTTATATGGCATAGTTATTCAATTTAATAGATAAGCAGCTGTAATCTTCTATAATTACCTGTTTCTTATCTAGCTAGAATAAAAAGAAATAGAAAGAATCTATCTCCATAACTTAACATTTTTAAAAACAATTTTCACAAGAGATTTTAGGCCAGTTACAAAATAGACCATATATTTTAAGTACCTAGAATCCTGGCATACTAAACAAAATATGTTAATTGCTAAAAATCAACTGTCACATTTTACTGTAGGTCTTTTAGCATAAATAGTTACCTAGCTTTCTTCCAGTTATATGATTATATTTTTTCTCTTCTAATAACTATTGTTAATATTTGTATGCACTGCCCTACACATGCAAATAAGCAGATCAGCTTTTAACAGCACAGTTAATAAGATCATTTTCAAAGGCATCACCTGCAATGTCTAAACCCATCCCAAAGGACCCTGCAACTTTCACTGTCACTTTCCAGGGTGTGGGTTATGTATTGCGCTGCCTTCTTAAGTCCTGGTGACTCACTCATGCATTTTGCTGAGCCTTTAAAGAACAACTTTTTCCAGCATCTCTAGGAACAGGTACAAAGCCCACCTCTTTAAGCAGCACTTTGTAGACATCTACCTGTACCTCCCTCCCTCTTTCTCTCCCTCTCTCTCCACTCTTCTTGAGGCTCCTCTTTCTAAACATTTGGCAGTAAGCTCTTCCATTTTTTCTTCCTTTCTCTGCTAGCTGTGGCATGTCTCCATGAGCCTTTAATCCACCTCTTTCCTCACCAGACACACCCACATATCTCCACTCTCAAGACAGGTAAGCCCCATTTTGCAGTGGTATTCTTTAATGGATTTCACTGTGAAACAGCATCTGCACTCAGCTCCAGAGACCCTTGAGGTTACAAGTGAAATGCTAGTGAAGTGCTTGCCATACTTCAAAATAGATGCAGCAAACTAGCAGATTTTCCTGACAAGGGCAGTTTGTGTAGCTTCCCAAAGGAACTAGAGGATCAAGACTTTAAATAAAATGCTATTTTTGCACTTCTCTCCTGTACCATCAAAGACTTGCTACTATTTTGCAGCTTTTCCCTCTCTGTTTGTTTCTGTCTGAGAGGGAAGCTTCATGGCAACTCCTGCCAAATTTATTCTATACCACCAAATCCAGGCTCAGTGCTATCTCCCTGTCCGCATGTGGCCAGGTAGAGAGGCCGATAATGAACACATATACAGCCAAAACCTGAAAAGGGCATGCTTGAGTTCCTGCCAGCCACGGAAACTAGAGATAGTTTCCTCATCTGGTTTTTCCCGTAACCAACTAAAAGCTTTGAGATAATACACTGGGTCATTTTCTAGGAACTAAGATATGTGGTTCCCAAGGCTGTTGAGGGGATTCTTCCTGCTCTCATCCCTATCAGAAATCATGCAAGTAGAAATAATTAATAACAATAATAATAACTAACTTCATTGTGGCTCTTTGAGCCATCATTAAAAAAAAATTTCTTAGGTAGGAGAATCTTATCTGGAAAATGTTAAGGCAGACACTGGGGCAGGATACGCTTGTCTACGCTTGTCTCCATCTAGAGGGCAGAAAGGCAGTGGAGCAGGGGGAAAGTGTGGGATTTGGGGAACAGAGCTACATGCTGGCCCTGTTCTTATCCCCTTTCCTGAACATCACCCCTGGGCTGCCACTGTCATGGACAGGATACTGAGCTAGGTGGAAAAATCAGGCTAACTAAAGTACACATTTACGTTTCTAGCTTTGCAATAACTGAGCATCTCAGAATTTTTAATATATTTGTGCCTTTTTTGAAGGAGGTGCTATTACACTGATTTTACAAAGTAAGAACCAAGACACAGGGAGGCTAAGGGTTACCTGAAGGTTACCCCAAAGGTCTATTGCAGATCAGGAACCACACCCCAGAGTCCTAACCTACAGCGACTGTTAGCTAATTCTCCCTCAATCAGGGGTGCCCTTTCCTTACTGTATCAAACAAGATATATTTGTAACAGGATCTAACAAAATGCAAGGCAACATTAGTCATGTCAATGAAGAGCATGAGGTCTCATGCTCTCCATACTTCAATCTTTACTGTTTCCTCAAGGCAGAAGGGGTTGAATTTGAGAGGACAAGGGAAGAGATGAGGAAGGCAGTCCGCAACCCCTCCAGAACCTGCACTAACATCCTTGTTCTGTAAACAGCAAATATCTATGAATCCCTTTGAAAACGTTGATCTCCCTTCAGTCCGCCTACAGGATGACAACCTCAGTTATTCAGTCAGTTCAATTGACAGCTGTCTTCATCTCAGTTCCACGTAGCAGACCTTAAATACTTTGCCTTAACATCAAGATAAGCCTAAGAAATGCACCACTTGAAGAAATTTGCTCTTGACATATTTCTTTAGCAGCACTCCATTACTTCAGCACCACTATTTCAGCAAAGTCACATTCTCCAATCTGAGGTAAAGCCGAAAAGAAGATTCCTTGTTACTCTTAATTTGGTCTCCTTTTCAAGGGGCATTACAGTATAGACCAACTGTGGGGTCACAGACAGCTTTGCAATGAACCTGTGTTTCCATTTAGTGAGCAGCGCACTCCTGCTCCATGGCCAATCAAGCTGCAAGGCGAGAATATTTTTTTAAGACCCCTGCATTCTTTGTCAGAGAAGTTGGAAGAGAGCACACACACATACACTCACTTAAGCACCATTAACATGCACTTAAAGACCACTAACACATTTCTCTGAAAGCTGAGGGCTGACCCAAGAAAAGGATAAAGATTTAGTTGTCTTAATCAATCATAGGATGACCATGAGCCAACAGTATGATATGGGCATGGAAAAAGGTGAGTATTTACACTGTGTGGCGGATAGCACTGGTAATACCTCATCTCAAATTCCGTATAGAGTTTAGCATCAACTGTATTTAACTGAAATGGAAATAAACACAGAAAAGGGCTGCTATACACCTAAAGAATGAGTTTGTTTTTTTTTTTAAGAGAGGATAAAAGGCAGTAGCTTCTGTAAATTTAGCAAAATAAGGTCTAAGAGGAAATATAATTGCTTTCTGTAAATACATCAGAGGTCAACACAAAGAGGAAAAGAGCTACTTGCTCTAAAGAACAATATCGGTACAAGTAGAGATATAAATACATCTGGCCATAAATAAATTCACTCTGGAAATTAGAAAAAAGATTTTCAATCACCAAAATAATGAGGTTCTGCAGCAAATTTCTAAAAGGCATAGCGTAATTTATCTAGTTTTGAGAAAGGACATGATTAATTTATTAGAAGTATGTTATGATTTGTCTGCATGTGATAGAGGGAAACAGTCTTGATAATGACGTTATTTTCCTATGACAGTTTTATAGTTAAAGTAGTGGGATCGTGCCTGGAGAACTGGACTCAATCCCTACTGCTGTCAGGGGATTCCTTTAGGATGTGAAGCAAGCCACTCTAACCAAGCTTTTTACAAATGCTCACAAATTGCACTCACAAATTGCTGCTTTATTTTGGGAGACCCAGTCTAGAGCCCCTGACTTCTAATCTGCAGCTGTGAGGAGCAATTACAGCTGCAACTGAAGTCACAAGAAACTAGGCTTTGAACACACAAAATACTCTCCAGTGCTAAGCACCCAGAAAACATAGGCCCTAATTATCTCGAGGAGGGTATCCAAAATAAGTGGCTGTACCTAGCTTCATACCTGTGCATCCAAATTCCACATTACTACAATGGAGATGAACCCCAACACCTCAAAAAATACTCTGTTACACTAAAACAGTGTTTGCACAGTGCACATAGAAGGCGATGGCTAGAAAAAGCCTAGGGGAAAAAATGAATAATGTCGTTGTGAGAACAGACTTTGTACAGCATGCAGTCAATCAGGCTTGAGTCTGCACATTGAATAGCAAAAGAAAAAAAATAACTATTGAATTTCTGTTCTTTCAGTGTACACAACTCTTCTGTGCACTGAACAAGGCAGAATCCAGGGGGAAACCCAGTATGTGATCATATAATTAAGGACTATATCGTGATGATGATAAAATACTAACATGAATGAGCTGGCTGCTGTTACCGTGTAGGGCTGAATGCAAATTATTTTTCTTTTGAAATTCTGCCTCGACTAACTGGGGAGAAGAATAGGAAACACCAGTTCCCTCTCTTCTGTATTCTACAAGGCTTTGATTTCCCTTTGTAACTCTTATACTCCCTTCTCTTTTACTGTCCTTGGCTATCTTATCTTTCTGTTTTCGAGAAATAATGCCTTCAAGAGATGTAGCTCAAACTTTATCTTGTAATTGTGTGTGCTCAGCGTTTAACAGGGTAAAAAAAGAGAGGGGTTAGTATACTTTGTGAACATTGTTGCACTTACCAAAATATCTGTGAAGGCATAGAGCTATCATTTGTTCTCTTTAACCTTTATTAAAAAACAGATTAGAAATAAATCTATATAAAAGCCATTTTCACTGCATGAGATTCAAAGAGCATTTAGTTGACAACTGGGCTGCCTGCAGGCTGGACAAATTGTATATGGGTTTTTATTTTCTTTATAAAATTAATTCTTTAAGAGCTAGTGTATATGTCTGAGAATATGCCAGGTTTAGACTGAGAAAATAAAAATCGCCCTGAAAAATGTTTCTCATTTAACACGATTGATTGCAGGAGGGAGGGAAGATCATAGAATCATAGAATAGTTTGGGTTGGAAGGGACCTCTAAAGGTCATCTAGTCCAACCCCCCTGCTGTGGGCAGGGACATCTTCAACTAGATCAGCTTGCTCAGAGCCCCGTCCAGCCTGACCTTGAATGTTTCCAGGGATGGGGCATCCACCACCCCTCTGGGCAACCTCTTCCAGTGTTTCACCACCCTCAGCGCAAAAAATTTCTTCCTTATATCTAGTCTAAATCTACCCCCCTTTAGTTTAAAGCCATTCCCCCTTGGCCTGTTGCAACAGGCCCTGCTAAAAAGTTTGCTGCCATCTTTTTTATAAGCCCCCTTTAAGTACTGATAGGCTGCAATAAGGTCTCTGCGAAACCTTCTCTTCTCTAGGCTGAACAACCCCAACTCTCTCAGCCTTTCTTCATAGCAGAGCTGTTCTATCCCCCTGATCATTTTCGCGGCCCTCTTCTGGACCCACTCCAACAGGTCCGTGTCTTTCTTATGCTGAGGGCTCCAGAGCTGGACGCAGTACTCCAGGTGGGGTCTCACCAGAGCAGAGTAGAGGGGCAGAATCACCTCCCTTGACCTGCTGGCCATGCTGCTTTTGATACAGCCCAGGATACCGTTGGCCATCTGAGCTGCGAGCGCACATTGCCGGCTCATGTCCAGCTTTTCATCCACCAGTACCCCCAAGTCCTTCTCGGCAGGGCTGCTCTCAATCCCTTCATCCCCCAGGCTGTATTGATACCGGGGGTTGCCCCGACCCAGGTGCAGGACCTTGCACTTGGCCTTGTTAAACCTCATGAGGTTCACATGGGCCCACTTCTCAAGCTTGTCCAGGTCCCTCTGGATGGCATCCCATCCCTCTAGCGTGTCGACCGCACCCCTCAGCTTGGTGTCATCTGCAAACCTGCTGAGGGTGCACTCGATCCCACTGTCCGTGTCATAGATGAAGATATTAAACAGTACCGGTCCCAATATGGACCCCTGCGGGACACCACTTCTCACCAATCTCCACCTGGACATTGAGCCATTGACCTTTACCCTCTGGATGCAACCATCTAACCAATTCCTCACCCACCGGACAGTCCACCCATCAAATCCATACCTCTCCAGTTTAGAGAGAAGGATGTTGTGGGGGACCATGTCAAAGGCCTTACAGAGGTCCAGATAGACGACATCCATAGCTCTTCCCATGTCCACTGATGTAGTCACCCCATCGTAGAAGGCCACTAGGTTAGTCAGGCAGGACTTGCCCTTGGTGAAGCCATGCTGGCTGTCTCGAATCACCTCCCTGTCCTCCATGTGCCTTAGCATAGCTTCCAGGAGGATCTGTTCCATGATCTTCCCAGGCACAGAGGTGAGACTCACTGGCCTCTAGTTCCCCGGGTCTTCCTTTTTTCCCTTTTGAAAAATGGGGGTTATGTTTCCCCTTTTCCAGTCAGTGGGAACTTCTCCGGACTGCCACGACTTCTCAAATACGATGGATAGTAGCTTAGCAACCTCATCCGCCAGTTCCTTCAGGACCTGCGGATGGATCTCATTGGGTCCCATGGACTTGTGCACCTTCAGGTGCCTTAGACGGTCTCGAACGTGATGTTCTCCCACAGTGGGCGGCTCTTCATTCTCCTAGTCCCCGCCTTTGCCTTCTGCGGCTTGGGCAGTGAGGCTTGAGCACTTGCCAGTGAAGATCAAGGCAAAAAAGTCATTGAGTACCTCTGCCTTCTCCATATCCCAGGTAACCAGGTCTCCCGTTTCGTTCCAGAGAGGGCCCACATTTTCCCTTGTCTTCCTTTTATCCCCGACGTACCTATAGAATCTTTTCTTGTTGTCCTTGATGTCCCTGGCCAGATTTAATTCTATCAGGGCTTTAGCTTTCCTAACCTGATCCCTGGCTGCTCGGACAACTTCTCTGTATTCCTCCCAGGCTACCTGTCCTTGCTTCCACCCTCCGTAGGCTTCCTTTTTGTGTTTGAGATCCCACATGGTTCCTTTTTGTCAACAACAAAAAAGACAATGACCATGCATACACATACACACAGGGCCAGATCTAGGCCATTTAATCTTTCCACACCTACTGCAGTGGCATTCATTTATTTTAAATGTTTCACTTCATTTGACATCAGTTCAAATCTGAGTGAAGAAATAATGATCTCACTTTCAGAGATGCTGAACACATGACTCTGTGAACTTAGTGCCAGCTTGATACTCAGTACCCCCTGAAACTCAACATTAAAACACCAACCCACTGATGTCATGTATGAAATATCCACCTGGGGAAACAAAGACATTAATTTTTATTCAGTTAGTTAATTTGGAAGATGATGATGTGTTGTTTTGTTTTGCCACATAGATCTGCTTTAAAAAAAAAAAAAAAAAAAAAATCAATTCCACCCCAATGTTAGGTATATCAATCTGTTTTCCAATAGATTTGTCCAAACAGGCTTCTCAGAGACAGCTGAACGTATTTCCAATGTTTATTTATTTTTATAGTATGAATTAGCCTGTGACAGTGTAAAAGTTTTTGCAAGAAAAATTCTCCTGTCACAGAAATTGGTCAGGTTTTAATTAAAAATCCATTTTCAAGCACTTAGTTCAGTAAAACCTGAGCCAGAGAAAAATAAATGGAGAAAGAACACAGAAGAAAAGCATACAGGCAAACTTGAACCAAAAAAAGCTGACAACCCTCCTCTTAACTCCACCAAAATGACAAAGGGCACAAAGGTTTACTCCTCAGAGTGAATTGCGAGAAATAAAAGCAGGTACTTTGGCAGGAGAGTGCGGGGGACATGGATCAGGAAAGGAATGCTTGATCAGGGGTCACAGAATGGATAACAAAAATAATGAAGTATCCTTATTAAGCAATCACAGGAATCTGTGCTTTGGATGTTGGTACTGCACCATGATTGAAAGCGCAAAGTAAAACTAAGTATTAGCATTAATTTTTCATTCTCCATATCAAAAACAGTACAAACCAAGTCTAATGGTGCTTCCATTGTCACCATAGAAGAGACAAGCTGAGTAAGGAAAAGCAGGGAAGTCCAAGGGAAAGGAATAAGCTCCAAACCTCAGGACGCTTCACAGAGATTGCTCCTGGCTAGTGTGTTTTTTTCTCCTCAGTACATGAGGAAGAGACAGCTAACGTGAACAGCAAATAGAAACACAGTGACCAGAATAGTAATTTATCAGACAGAAGGCAAGTTGTGAGCTAGCAATTAAGTTCATCCCACTAGTTTATATGTCTCATAACACAGGAAAATTAAACCCTTTTTCTTTGCTTTCGCTACTCTACCTTTGACTACTCATTTGTCTTGCACCTTGTTCTTTGAGATTTTTTTCTTTTGCAATCACAAATACGCTTCCACTACTCCCCATTCCACAGCACCTCTTACAGACCATAAAGATATCTGTGCAACAAATTGACAAATCTGTCTGTTCAGTGATCACTGCTACTGCCCGGTGTGCTGGGGTAATAAATCATTTTAGCAGATGAATTTGTCATCCAATACTGTAACAGCGTAAGAGCAGCAGAGACAACAAGCCTCCAGGCAAAGGAACAGTAGCAAAACCTAAATTAAAATCTAAAAGGGAAAATTGCTACAATAAGGAGGATATTAGAAAGAAACAATTTAGAGAGCATGTAATCAGTATAATCCCTAAACCTGGTATGGCTGCAATTCAACTGACCCACATATTTTGGCTCATTCTAACCATTCGTACTTGGAACAAGCTGAAACCAAAGCTAAGTTGGGAATGTAACGTGCTTGCTCCCTCTTTCTACCATTTGGTGGGCTGGAGTCAATACTTGTTTCTGCCTCCACGAGTTTAGCCACTGTGGAATGCTGGTCAGAGTCGGTCATGTGTCAAGTGATTGGCTGATGCTCTGAACCAAAACAAAACTCTGGCTAGCGTATCCAACAGTGGTTTGGCTTCACTTCAGCCTTATTACAACTAGGCAGTCCTCCACATGTTGTGACCCAAGTGGAACCCCCCCACTGTGCTAACCCCTGCATGCCCCACGTGATGAACTGGTAAGAGCAGTTGCTTTTAAAGATGACATTTCTCATGCATGTGAGTTTCAGAAGAGGTCTGTGGCTAACCTTTTCCACTGCTTAGTTCTTTGAAGCAGAGCAGCAGCCAGTAACTCCAAATAAAAGAAGGCATCAAACACATAAAATGAGGTACAATGAAAGTTTCTCTACGCCCAAACCTACAAAGCAAAAAGGTGCAGTGAGTTTGTTACTCAGCGAGTCAATGGCCAAGCCAGGAAAAGAGCAAGCCTAACATACTAAGCCATTCTGTCTAAAATTAGGAAGCCAGGAAAGCAGTGGGCTATAAATGGTTAAATCTCATCAGAAAATGCAGAATTGCCACATTTCCTGCTGTTCCTCTCAGGGTCAGTACCTAATCAGACAAAAAAACAACTGTCAAAGCCTAAGACAGGAAACGGAGTCAAACTATTTCTGTCTATTAGAAGACGTCCTAAATTTTCTGCTAGTCATCACTGGAAAAGGCAGAGTCAGGACTCAGCATATACAAGAAAAGCCTCATGGAAAGAAGAAAAAACAAACAGCCTTTCTCTGCATATACAACGTGGCATCAAGTCTACAGCACAACAGTGTCTGATGATCCACGTCAGACTTCAATTCCTGTGACAAGCCTCAGCTGTAAAACTGTTCCAGAGGAGTTACAACGAAGAAGAGACACCGCAAACATGTCCGTCAATATGCAAACATCAATGCAAATGCACTTGTCATCAATACTGCCTATAGCAGTAGGACAAAACAAAAATGCAGATGGCAAAAACACACGAAGGGAATAAGGAGCTGGTGACGTCGTGGAAGACTCCCAAGCAACAGCAATCTGCCTCTTGAGGGTGGGGACACACCATGTAAGATGCACAGCGTGATTTTACAGCAGTGATTTTTCCTCGGTGAACGCGTGGTCAGCTGTGACACCATCAGCTCAGACAGGAGGATGCATGAGGGGCTGTTACTGTAGACTGGCTGACAGGCCAGCTAATTAGCCACCTAGATTACTTCACAGTACCTTCTTTAGATAGCCTTGAAAGAGAAACAGTGCCAACTACTGTAATTAACTGAATTCCTGTTAATAAGTTCATTGGATTGGTCTTTGATGTCTTTAGAAGTAGACTACAAACAATTTAACCAATACAGGAATATTACACAGGCTATCCCTTTAAAATACACTTCATATGAAGGTGAATATTGATTTTACTGGACAGAGAGATATATCTACATAGGTGATTATGTCAGCACCACTGTCAGACTTTCTGCTTTTTCGGAAGTGACTTGTGCTTGTGGGGGTGGCGTGGAATCTTACAAAACACATATGAAACCCAAGTATTTCAGTCTATAAATAGAAGTTACCCTTGGACACATGACCACAAAAAAAAAAGCTTTATTACCCAGAGTTACCATTAGTTAACCTCTCATTGCCTGAACTCCTGTTCAACCCATGCATACTAGGAGGCAACCATACTGTTAAAGCACAACAGAATTAGCTTAGGCCTGTCAGCTAGAATAGGGTGACATGTTTGGGGTCTTTACCCTGCTGCGCACAGGGTTAGTTACCACAGCTCAGGGACAGCCTAATAGAAGCAAACGACAGGGAAAAATACCCATATTCTGCTCCTGAAACTCTGATTGCAGACCTCCGATAAGCACGGAGCAACTAAGCCTTCAAGAGTTAAAGCATGTCATCTGAGCCCCAGTATGTCCCTGTGTGAGTACTCCCACCTGTGGCAAATGTGTGTAAAATGCACCTGAGTGCAGTTATGCTTGTTGCTGCCAACTAGCCCACAGTAACTCATTAAATCACAGAAACTCAGTCACGGGTCTCAGCCCAAAGCACTGGCCTAGACTGCTGCTTCTGCTGTGAGAGTATTTCATATGTGCATGTCCAAACAAGTTTTAATCTGCTCACCTGGTAATACCAGCAGTTAACACAAGAAGTTAGGTAAGACAGTAAGTTCTGCAGCTAGATCAAGACCAGTCTTTCAGCTCCACAGCTTACACTATCTGACTTCTCTAATTCTGACCCACTGCATATGCTGTAATCATGGCAGCGAGAGGATTTACGGATAAACCCTCAGCTTCTGCAATAGAGCAATAACTGAGCTCTGTCCCATTTTATTTAAATGCTTTGAGACCCACACAATTTGGAAAGTATCCTACGCTATTGCTCAAGATTACTGTTCTGACAATGAAATTCTAGCTCTCCCATCATCAAAGCACTAAAATACATTATACCTCAGGAACAGAGATGAGAAACACAGCTGTAAAAGAAATATACAAACAGGTCTCACTGTATTTGAACTGCTTGGAGGAAAAAAAAACAGTCACTGGCCTCTCTCCATCACCAAAATGCATTGAAATATTTTCTGCACAGCATCCACCATATTCAAGCACTGAAGGATATCACTAACAAAAAGACTAAGGAAAATCACCAAAAGTGCTACCAGGCTATATAAATGAGCAGCAGAATAATTTTCTAAAATTATTACCCACTAATGATAGCTTTGAGGTCATAAAACACTAAGTCAGTGCCAGATCACACTCTGGAATAACATGATAAAATTTCCTCTACCTAGGTAACTGGAACAATCACACCATTTATGAAAATGACAATATAAACAACCTTAGGACTCTAGACTAAATATTCCCTGTAGTTAGAAATGTTTTATTTTATTCCACTTGCAGAAATGTTGAAAATGTATGCAAGGTACGTCTGTGCTCTTGATACTACCTATCTAAAAACCAGCATGGATTATTTTACATGACTTTGACAGATAGCAGACCACATCACTGCATGATCATGTGATGATCAGATCTGTGTCCCACTTCGGAATTCATGAGGGTAGGCAGCTGTGGGCCTCCCTATCTTCCAGGAACCATATACGCATAAAAGATAATCACAGCTTGCTTTTTTTTTTAAAAAAAGTTTCTATCCATTTTCCTGTCAGAGATAACCTTGAAAATGTAAAGGAAACAAAAATGATAGACAGATTGCTACGTTTGTAAAGGACTGAGAGCTACGTTCAGTTTCAACAGAAGGCTGGAAGTGAGAAACCTAAAAGTACACACCCCCTTCCAAACAACTCGATTAAACTTGAGGTATATCAAAAACCCATACACAAAAAAAAGCAACCCTCCCTGTCCAGATTACCTAAGAAAGCAGAGCAGGGAGTTCCTTAGCTGGCTAAATGGAAACAACTGCACCTATGACTAGCTGGAGATCAAGTAGCCTGTATCCCATGGCAATGAGAACAGTGCATAGCAACCTTATTTTAGCCAGAGAGGATCAGACAAGAAGCTGTCTTGCAGGCCCTTCCCAATCTCAATTACTACACTATTTTTCATGGTTTATCCCCCTTCTCCTTGAAGAGTTGTTCTATTTTCTTGACATCATCCAGCCTGAGAAATATTTCCCTTTTGTCTTCATATTTATGTGTCATGGAGAAAATTGGGGAGAGTGACGGAGAGCTATCTTCGAGTACATAAAGTGATGTTATAAAAAGAACAGGAATCAATTATTCCCCTTAATTAATGAGGACAGAAGAGGAAGTAATGAACTTAAGCAGCATCAGGGGAAATTTAGGTCAAATATAGTTACTGCGTAAAGTTTCACACAGTAAGAAGAGGAGTTAGGCAAATGAACCAACCATCGAGGGAAGTTAAAGAGTCCTCATCAGCGCTACACAGCCAAGGTTAGAAACCTCCCTGGAGGACGACTGAGGGAAAAAAGAAGCCCTTCCTATTCCCTCAGTGGTAGAATGGACAAGAGGCTAAACGCAAAGCCTCTTTGAACATTCACAATTCTCCTTTCCTCTTTTCTTCTTCTTTCCTCCTCATCAACATCTTCCCCTATTTTTTCATGTTGTGTGAAGTATTCTGCATCATATAACCAATGTTCTTTCAAAGCTCCGCATGAATATTATATTTATTATTTTATATATTAAATAATATTATTTATTATAAAAAGTCTTCCTTCTCCAAGCCCCATGGCTTTCTGTCATGTCAGGACTTCTAATTGCAAAGCCATCCAAGAAACTGCAGCAGCTGCTCTTTACCAAGGCATAGTTCTCATTCCAAGAGACAAACACAGGAATGCAAGCAATACTAGCATAGTTCTTTGTAAAGCCCATCTCTCATTCTCTTTCTCCTTTTTTATTCATATAACTAAGAGGGTATGTTAACCAGGCAATGAAAATATGAAAGACAGACAAGTTTTTCTTCCCAACTGGAATTTTTTCGTTTTGTTTTTAAAGGGAAAGTCCAGACATGCTTTTTATTACTGCTGTTACTTTTCCTTTTTTTGAGAAGAACAGAGTAAACCAAAGTGAATTTGATGGGGGGAAAGTCCATACTTTTATTTTAGTTTTTATTAGGAATTCTAAGGAGTTCTCATCTCTGTTGTTGCTTCCCACTTAAAGAGAAACTGAAAAAGTGTAACATTTAAAATTAAAAGCATTAGGAATAACTTTCAAAAAGGAGTAAATTAAAAAAGGATTCCTTTCAATTTTAGGCATCCCACTTGCACCTGACTTTCACTTACAAGGTTTTAACAAGAAGAAAGATAGGTATTACTTTCATTTTAATAGTTTCAAATATTTTATAAATGAAAAAAAAAATCCCAAACATAACAACAAAAATTTGAGAATTTTGCAAATTTCTCAAAGATTATGCATATCTTTTCCCACTTACCCACACAGAGAGGCTTTTTACATATACAAGTATATGGAGATGAAGGGATACACGGAAATAGCCTGTTTTCTTGTGGACAAAAAGCTGTCAGGAAAAGAAAAAAAAGACAAAACTTTCTAACCATTGTTTCAATTTAATAATCAAAAGGCTCTACTTTTGATTATGTCAGGCACATTTCAGCATTTTGCAGAATGCAGGGTGCAGAAGAAACAGGGCTTGAGAATTCTAAATTTCCATTAGAACTATTATTCACACTAAGATAAGGAGAGATTCACGTCACCATAATCTGCATACCCTCTATAGTTGGCTGGAGCTATGACCATCCTGGTCACAATATGCCTCACGTTAAGATAGGTGTCTAAAATTCTTGAGATGGGTTGTACGGTGGAGATCCCTCACTCTCCCCTGTGCCTACAGATGGAATCTAGGCAGTAACTAGCATTTCTGAGATTTCTGAAGTTAACTAAGAAAAATTTCAGGGTTTTTTGAGTTCCAAATGACTTTAGGACATCACAGCTCTAAACCCTGTACGCACAATCAGTGAGGAACTGATTTGTCCTAGGGAGCTTACTGTCTAAGCAGACAGGTCAATGAAGACAAAGAAACAGAGTGATGGTGTGACTTAAAGAAATCAAAGCAGGACAACGACAATAAGACAAGTTGTCCTCTCAGTCCTGTGTCTTCTGCTTTAGAGCAAACCAATGGACATAGCAAAGATGCTTGCATCCTACTTAATTCCATTCTGAAATCTGCAGGTCTAAATGCTAAGGATATAATAAATTTATCCCTTTATCCTTAATCTACTGCATAATTTACAGTTATACAGCTATGATTGTAGCTATTCTATACTATCAGCAGTTATTTCCCTTCTAGCTTTAATTTAGCTAGAGAAAAGAGCAGCATAAGGGGCAGAAATCCACTAACCGTGAGACATACCTATACTAACACAGTCCACAATGAAAATCTCACTGACACATTTTCGCTGCTACTGTTATGAATGTCATCTAGGTTAGGCTATCCATCACTCCATCCATGATGACATTATGCATTCAATTGGAGCCTAGGCATACTTATGCAGACATAACCATATCTTACCTTTATTAGCACAACACTATAAAGCCAGCCTAACGGTTGAAAGACCATAGGATTCTGTCACAGTTGCCGCCCTCACTGTCAGAGGGGTAAGTTAAACACAACACTAAATAAATGTACATTGATCATAAATAAAGATCAAGATAGGTGATGAGATGATCACGACTTTTAACGCAACACTCCATTCACTCCTTTGCAATAGTTTGCTTGCAGAATACCTTGCATTCAGTAAGATCAATGCAAAAAAAAATAAGTGCCAATACCAAACTCCATATGAACAAATCATCAAGTACTGGGCAATGTATCGCCTAGTAAATGCCACAGGGTCTATACCTGGATTGGTACTCCACCTAAAGAAAGGTTATGCTGCTAAATCTCACTTTTCCCTGTGGATAGAAACTGTAAAAGTGGTGAAACATTTTATGATCTTGGATAACGGTTATTTTCTTCTGCTGTTCTGGTACTGTAAAAATCCATGCCCAAATCTGGTAGGGCAAAGGAGCTAAAATCACAGAGACTTCCATTAAGTCCAGGAAAATAATAGGAATTAGATCCCCAGATCCCTGAAGTGCACTTTAAAGTCTAAGTCCAAATTCCTAAACATTTTTAATATACTATTGTATACCAATCAGTTACTTTACTCCAGGAAGATTTGCCTTTCTTCTTAGAGATGACCCCAAACCAACTTACATTGCTGGAATAAGGCACTGTGTGCAAACTTTCAATGCTTTTGTTCAGCTTCATTTCCCCTAAGATTATTTCAATTTTTCTTCCAGAATTTGTCAGTATTCATTATAACTTTCTAAAAACAAAATACCCCAGTTCATTTCAGGTAATTCCTTCCAACGTTCTCCCCAAAGCATATCCTTTTAGCTGCAACATTGATAGAAGCTGCCATAGGAAACATGTAGTTAATAATAAACAGCTCACAGGTTGCAGGCTGCTTTTATTTGCCTTGTATTACAAAACACAAGCTCCAGCAAGGCTTAATATAATAATCATTCCCCAGAAACAACACAATTTAACACTGTTTAGACTGCTTTGGATCCAAGATTCTTAGTACCTCCTCCCATCAACTCAACACGAAGTTATTTTCCTCTCTGCTCACAGATCTTCTCTCTGGAACTCACTCACCAATATGGTTGAACTGAATTGCTTTAAAAGCCTAAACTTGGATTCAAGCAGAAGAAAGGTAATAATGACTACTTTGGGGTCCTTTTTATTTGCTCATTGTTGAAACAGAAGCTTAAACTCTTGGGTTCATGAAATAAAGCTTTGTTCCATAAAAGAATTCTAGTAATCTATTCTAAAAGAAACAAAAAAATATAGTCACAGGAGTCCTGTAGTTGGACAATTTCAGAATTTCAGTTTCAACTTTCTCATGAAACTTGGGGAAGCATGGTGAGACTGATCATCTAATCAAAACCCCTGACAATTCCAAATGCAATAGAAGGGCTCTGTCAGGCAGAAATTTCCCCTCTTACCTTCTAGCTTAGGAGCTTAGAAAGCAAGTATATGAGTCAAAAAGTCCTGATAAAAGTCCCCATTGACAGGACGACTTTTCCAATGTTCACATTAACATTAGAAAAATCTAGCTTGAGAAAATACAAATTAGAAAGCCACTCGGAAGCTCTGCATTGAAGGCTTCGTGCAGTCAGGAAAGAGATTAGACAGCATGTGCACCAATGACACCATGTTACCCATTCAGGTCAGCAATGTGGAAAAGGGCAAAGAGTTTTGAAAAAGGAAGAAATAATGGGAAATTTAAAGTAAATCTGGGAAGGAGACAAGGATAGGCAAAAGAGGGAAGACAGATGGAGTGTGACCAGAGATGGAAGGAGATTTTCTAGGGAAAAAAGAAGCTGCACAGAGAATTGAAAACTGGTGTAAGTTAGAGGACTGAGCAGAGAAGTACCAACAGGAGAAAAAGCTGGAGAAAATCCATGCTGACAGCAACAGATCTCTTTGTCAGCCACAAAGGAGAAGCGCTGCCTTGTGAAACGCCAATTTAGGCATCAGGAAGTGTCAGAAGGGATCAAATTACCCAAAGGAGTTTGAAAATACAGGTGAAGGGATGAGCAGGCTGGACTGGCCCAGTCACTGTAGTAAGCGCTGTACTACAGAGAAAGAAATCCAAGTCTATTTCTATTCCAGTTAGTGCTTTCCTAGAACAAAAGAGGAAATGCATAAAGGAAGAAGGGATCACTGAGGCTGTGAAAACAGCAGCAAAGTACTACATCTGGGCAAATTATAAGCGGCAGTAAAAAGCCACCACCAGCCTGGAAATTTTTTAATTGATTCAGAGTGCATTCATTTTGAAACACATTACAGAGAAAACGATTCCAGGGCCTAACACTGCTCTGGAAAATTAAGATGTCTGGGAACTTTAGCACCTTCCTAGTTGTGTGAATTTGTCTTCCTCTTGTGTGGCTTATAGTTATCATAACTTAAAATTAATTTACAGTATGTTTCTCAGCGATATCACAACTGGTGGTCATGGAGATGATTATGATACAAAAAAAAAGATTCAACTCGTGCTTTTGGACAGTGTGAGTCAGTGAACTTTTTTGAAGACAAATCAAAAAGCCTATTTTTATGCAAATATTCCCTGTACTTAAAGTGTGATTTGTACCACAACTTTTATTTCAAGATTCTGTGTGATGCAACACAGCAGATGTGCCCAGTTTGCTTTGAGAGACCCAGGCTGGGTGCCAGGCGTGGGACAGCTCATGTAGGGTGGCGTTAACCAGTGCTGCCAAGAGGCAGAGGATTTGTTCCCAGTCAGGACACTGAGCTGACACAGCCACAACATTTCTATTACTTGCCCCAACTCATTCAAAGCTAGGTAAGCTGGGGTATCTCTGAGTGATTCAAAGGCAAGCAAAGAATTAGCTTGCCCGAAGAAAAAATATTCCATGCAGTTTTCAAAGGAGGCAGCAAGAATATTTCCACATTTGAACTTGCAGCTTAATTCCTTCACATGCTATGCAGGAAAACTACCATTTGGAAATCCCAGTTTGAAGGCTTATTTTTCAAACACATTGCAGGAGAGCAATAACGACCCCTTTTAAACCTACTGAGCTCTCTATATAGCTGAAGATACTTCTACATGTTAGATATAAAACTATGTATTATAGATATTTTTAAAATATATATCTCTTCCTACCTTTACTTCACCTATAGCTAACATAATTGGTTCAACCTGCTGTTTTAAGGCCCTCATGTCTAAAAATTCCTCTTGGCATTCCACGCTGTTGCTGTTTTGATAGACTCTACAATAGATTCTGTCTTCATTTCACTTGCTTTCTGTGATATGTTTGTGTAAACAACAACAAAACCAAACAGTTACAATCATTTTCACTACTGGAATTAAAAAGTATTTATTGCAAAACATATTGTTCATCTGCCTCAGAAACAAAAAAGCTCAGACTTTTCAAACCATAAATTATCAGCAGCATCATTCTACTGCTATTCAATACCGTAACGAGCATAAGTTTTCATACATACAGTCTTGCCACTTAAAACAGTTTCTAACTTAGTGAAAGAGGAAATCTAAATTTCTCAGCAGTTTCAAAACCCGGTGATATTAAAAGTTTAAACATTTTGGTTCTTCTGGTTTGTTCGGGTGTTGTTTTGGCGGAGTTTTTTCTCCTCTGCTTTGGCAAGATTAGATCCTAACTGCTAGCTTTGATTTTGACTCCTGTTTTGCTAAGACAGTATGGAAAATAAAATTCCTAGTGAAGCAACATCCCTTCTTCTTCTATGGCAGAAAACATGTTCTCTGTCTTGCCTTCAATGAGTTCGTTATAAACTATAAATCTGCGCTGAAGCACAAAAGGAAGGAAAAATATCAAAAGACATCTGGGATCCAAACACTGATTAAACTTACTTTCACCTCAGGTTTAAAACTGCAGCTTTAAAATTCACAATTTGTTCTAAGAACAATATTAAATATTTAAAGTGTACTTTGTACTACCATCAGATGAGAAAAGAGCAACAAAGCACTTTATCAGGCAACATAACCCCCATTAATATTTTTTCCTCTGATTTTAAAGACACATTTTGTATCACTCAATGGTTGGAGAAACAGTGATGGAAAGTACTGTCATTCTGCCAAAAGCACATACAGAACAAGACAAGTGAGAGCAATTAAATTTCTGATCAGGATAATAATTTAACTGCAGATCTGGAGACTATAATCATCTGGAACACTTGAGCAGTATAAAATATTACAAGGACTATGTTCCATAAATTATCATACACTGCTCGTCACCTGAAGGCACCTCACCTGAAGGTATGTAATGGCTTCCTACCACTCCCCCAGAGATGCTATATCTTCTAACAGCAAAGATCACAAAAAATAGAAGGGTCACAGACCATATAAAGAACTGTTTGCATATCCATTCAGAGCAATATGGAGACAATTCCCAAATGCAGGGTCATCATTCTCACTAGCTTGCTTTGGCAGGGTAGTGCCTTTATTGCCAAGACACTTGATTTATCAAAGGAAAAAGTAACCTGATGCTTCAAATAATCCCTTGTCCCGTTCACGTACAGAGCAGACTAGATCTTGCCCTCCTCACAATAAACTGAATTGATATTTCATCATGATGCAGATAAGGTGAGGTGGGTGTCCTTTATTCAGTCACTATACAATGTCATGTCCCTAACAACTCAAAGATTCAGCATGGTATTCAAGAACACCCACAAAAGGCCAGTCCTTGAGAACTAAAAAGGACCTTTTTACTGACATTCCAGTATGTTACAGACCTTTCTGCTTGCTTAGGAAAAAGTAGTAAGTGATCATTTCTTCAGCTGAGAGAGAAAAATTATGGCTATTTGTTAATGCATCAGGTGCAGCTGCTTTATCACAGCCATTCTGAGGCAAATAATTTGGGGTGACATTCATCTCACTTCATTTTAGCGTCTAAAAGTCAGGTGTGTAATGTAATCTATTCATTTAGTTCCACCTACAAGTCAGTGAAAAAAACCAGGCCCCTCCAGCAGCCTGGGGATGAGACAAGCCCTCACTACGTCCTAAAGCAGTTGGATGGATTGTCCTCCACTAGCAAAGGAGAGATACTTCATCTGTTCAGGCTCAACATCTTTTAAATTGCTAGAGGTAGGCAAGATGAATACCAACTATCAGAAAGACATTTCTGAAGTTATTTATACCCCATGCTCTCATGGAAATCTTACTTACTAAACATTTATTGTTCGATCTGAGAGGAACAAAGGGAATTTAGGGACCCAAATCTGTTTTCAAAGCTTGCACACACTCACTCAGTACATTGACTGTCCACCTGCAAGATGAGGCCAGTTGCACTGCTGCTTCTCAAAGATCACTGGAGGCTGTAGTGATCCTTACAGGTGAAGGCACTTTGGTTGCATAAGGCAGCAAGCAGGATGGTTAAAACTGCACTCACACATCACAGGGTATTTTAGGGTTTGTCCACGTGGCCACACACAATCAGGCATACGGGACCTGACTTGATGGCCGAGCTGCGGTAACTACCCTCACGCTTGCCACAGCCCACTCCAGCAGGGAAGTAAAATGTGCAAGCTGAAACCACCACTTCAGAAGTGGGGTGCGCACAGAGCTCACAAGCAGCCAGTTAATGCAGTTCAGCTGTGGTGAGTGGGTTAGCTGCCTGGCTGCCTGTCAAACTGCATCAACCAAACTGCTCGGGATCATCTGACCATGCAGTTAGTTTCATATCAGTTTTAAAGGACAGCTTCCGTGTACACAACAATACTGCCGCAGCATGGGGACAGCTCGTAATTTGAACTTGAGAGCTGTGGGGTTTTTGGCAGGAGATCTAACCAGGCACACCACAGAGAGAAAGTAGACATCCCTTATTTTGATCTATTGTAGGGAACAGCTTTTCCAATTAAATAGCATTTTTTGAAGCTTGGATATTTCCACTTCACAAAAACAGTTCCACCAAGCTTGTATGGACAAGACTTCCACCAGATTTTGCCAGAAGTGTGATGTTTTTCTGCTATATTATGCAGCATACATACTCCAATCCAAACTCAGTGGAAAGCAGCATCTCACTACATTTTTCATCTTAATACTGTGTGACAAATGCACTTATCCTGACTTCTGAGTAACAAGGCTTGTTCCAAATTTTTAAAAATTACTGTCACTACAATTTACATTTAACAGAGACTTTCTTGGCTAGCACTGGGAAAATACTGCAAGGAGAATTCACAAACATTAATTTGACTAAAAACATACATTTGCTTTGACAGCATTCACAAGGGTCATTGTTTGCCTTGCTCGGATATTCATTCCATTTTTTTCTTTGTGAAGTTGCTTGTAGGAAAGCTATACCTGGGCAAACAGATAGGAAGGTTTGTGAAAGAACTCTCCACATGGCCATGAAGCCTCTCATGTCCTCCCTGCTGTCTAAAGATTCAGACATCACATCAGCAAATACAAACAATCCAGCATGACAAACACAAAGATCATTGAATAGTTACACAAGCTTGTAGAAGAAAATAGAATAAAAACCCCTTCATAAAGCACTTCTTAGCCATTTGTCTGAAAAAGCTTTAACGTAAAGTTCCAACCTGCTTTAGTTAAGCACAAATTATTGGACTCAGTATGGGAGAAATTAGATGAATTCCTACTATATCTGCATCATAAAAAAGATTAGAGTAGATGATCTAATAGTCCCTTCTGGCCTAAAAACCTATGAATAAAAAGGAAAAGCTGCTGCACTGTTCACATTTTCAGCAAATATGGCAAATAACCCATAGAAAATGGGTTATTTTCCCCTCAGTCAAAAGCACACTAAAAAAGAACATTCAGGTTTCTTAAGTCCCACTGTAAAAACCCTCCTTGTATAACCATAACCTTCCAAAGGAAGAGAGGAAAAACGATCCAAAAAGGCACTCACATAAAGCATTTGCTGAGCAATTTTGAATAATGAACAAATTAGTGGGGAAAATAACTGTTTGCAGATAATTCATGAACAGAAAAGAGGACGACATTGATCAAATAAATTATTCGCTGTAAATAGTTCGTTCAGCTCTGGCTTCAACACACGTTGCCAATGAAACCAAAGAGAGCCCAATCCCACAGCAATTATTTAGGAAGTACAATCTGGCCACTTGAAAGCAAGTCCAGATTGCTTAACTCTTTCTTTTTTTGTCACGATGTCATTTTCCCCCTCTCTTTGAGTTAGGCCACTCTTGCCTAGCTACAATACCACTTAACATTTTTCAGCTCTTTTAGCATATTTTAAAGTTTGTAAAAACGAATGTTTTCCCAGCTACAATTGCCCTTAGTAAAAAATTTTCTCATTCTTCATTAGTACTTGCTATGGAAGCAGGTCTCAGAAGACAAAGATCTTGACACTATAGGTAAATCCATTTCCAGTTTCTTGTTTAACCTTCTGCTTATTTTTTTCCTAAAATGACTAGTTGCATATTTAGGTTCATATCCTGTAAATCAGGTCTGCCTTTTCCACAGTTCAAGCACTTATTTGTGTTAATACTGGGTTTCATTTCATTGAGTCCAATAAATTCTAAATAATAATTTCTGCTGGATTCATTTCAGTCTCCAACTTAAAGACCGATTAATTCACAAGCCTTGTGCTCTTTGTCTCAGGTCTTATTACTCATACTCTGTAGCTCAGGCCTCTTCTCCACAAACCAAATTAATCTGGTTTGCAGTCTATTTCTGTCAATAAATATGAGCCATTTCACTTGTTACCCCTTACATATTGTTAAACAGGATGGCAACAGAAGCAATCTAGACTTGTGGGTATGAGCATGAAAGTCTTTACAGCCTTAGGTATGAGACAGCTTTGGTCTGTCAGTGAAGGCAAGCACACCCACCAGTCCCCATGTACATTCATCCCACTAAAGTGAGGCCAAAGTGTCAGTGAATCTCTGCAAATTACTGAAAACTGTGTCAGACTCTAAGACAGGTTTTTCCCTAATTTAAGCATTGAAGACCTCCATGAGAAAAGCTTTCTACACCTGTATGGATCCCACCTGATCTTCACGGGTTTCCCTAGAGATGCTCAAGGTTCCCTCAGCCAAAAGGAGTGACTTCATTCTGTAAACTATTACTAAAATAAATGAAATAAAATACTGAAAAGTCAGCATTCCAGACACCTAGAAAATATCTGCTAAGTTCTAGTCTGTCATTTTGGTCACTTATGACAACATCTATGTTATTCTGACACCTCGTGGCTCAAGGTCAGCTCTTTGACTGTCCACAGAGCTTCCACAAAAGTTCCCAGCTGGCTGAGACCCAGAAGACGACCTGATTCCGAAGCACAGGGAACAAATATTGTTCATACCATCACTCTGCCCCAGTAGACAGCACAGACAGGATTAATTAATTCAAGATACTTGGCTTTAAGACCTCAACAACAACCAAAGGCAATCTAGTTGTCATTTCTGTTAGGACGTGAAAGGGTAATAGTATCAGAATGAAAAAGTAAGTGTATGGGCTTATATTGTCCTCAGTTGAAGACCTATGTTTCTCAGCCAAAACTGGGAAGTCTGTCAACCTCATCACTACTGAAGTGTGGGATGTCTCCTTTCTTTACCTTTTGCTGTATCAAAAAAGTAACTTATACGGGCATACATATTAGTATGGACATTGTTTTCAGGATATGGTTTTATCAGCCATGTGGAAAGCTTGCATATCTCCTTGCTCTGTCATTGTAGAATGACAAGCAGAATGTTTTGTAGCCAAATAACTTTTACCACAAATTCTCATAAATGTTTTATAGATACTTTTACTTCTCATATTCTGCCAGCTGGGCTTCACCATCATGCTGGATATTTTCTAATTCACCTCCTCACCTTCATCCAGATGTTTGGTGTCTCTGTCTTTCCTTCTTTCCATCACATGTGAATGTTCTTCTTTTTGAGGCATCTATCATCCTGTCATGCAATTGCTTGCACTCTTGGATGAAGACTTTCTAGGAGAGTTACATTTCTGCACCGGATGGGTAGAACCAATTCTTTGGAACAGCAAGGAGCACTAATTAAAACAGGTACATTTACAGGCCAAATGATTTTGCCCTCAGTTCCTTCCAGAGCAAACAATCAAGGCTTTGCCTTGATAAAAGCTGTAGCATCACAGGCACTATGACTTGACTTGAGCTGTTCCGCATAAAAATGCTTTTTCTATATCGCTTCCTATCTTTCAAGAACATTTTATTCATTCTAGTTATATTTGAAAATAAACCTTTAAAAGATTTCTTCCTCTGAGTACATTTTTGTAAAAGTTCATATACATACACACACACAAAAGAAATACATAACAAACCTTGGAAAATTATTCTTTCTTTTACTCTGCTTACTAACAAAAAAATCCAGATAACGCACAGGGAATTGAAGATGATTACTGTATTAGT
Source organism: Aptenodytes patagonicus (assembly GCF_965638725.1). Classification (NCBI taxonomy): domain Eukaryota; kingdom Metazoa; phylum Chordata; class Aves; order Sphenisciformes; family Spheniscidae; genus Aptenodytes; species Aptenodytes patagonicus. The sequence continues at coordinate 96,957,874 of NC_134949.1, read as the reverse complement.
TCTAAGAGCATTTTTCCTTATGCTACAACTTGTTCGGGTTGAAGGAATTTTTGAAGTAACAAAAAGAAATTAGGTTCACACTATACTAGTGAATAAGTAGATGAGCAGATAAGAAGCTATCTGAGGAGGTGCAATTGCTCTATTGTAGTAATAACTACACCCAGCTAAACAATGGTACATATATCAGCAAGGCAAATGCAAGATCCTAACCAGGTTAGGTTTTCCAGTGAAGATTTAAGGGCTAAAATCTATAGCAGATCGAACATCTTACTGCTAAGTCCTTTAGCACATGCACAACTCAGAAATCAGTGCAACAACTCCCATGCGTAAGTCTTTAGTGAGTTCTAGAGATGGTGACATAGCATTTTCCTGAACTGAACCTCAGGAGAGGACAAAAGGGAAAGGATAGCGGGGGAGGAGCCGGGCAGTGTACAGGGAGATTCTTCCAAAGTACAAGGGGTAGCATAACAAAAATCAAGATGCTTGTAGGAAGAAATACGCTGAAGGCTGCACATTCTCAGAACAGAGAGTTGGGGGCTATTTTGCCATACAAAATTAAACCTGAAAGGTCAGTGAGACTCAATAGCTATTCAGGGGACAATAAAGATGCCTGTGCTTAATGCAGCGGAGAAAGCAAAAGCAGTAGAGGAATAAAGTGGTCAGAAAAGGTAGTCAGACAGACAAGTCAAGCAGAAGCACAGCAAACAGACTTGAGATGACATGATTAGGAGACAGCAAGAGGAGACAGCTGTAATCAGTTTGCACATAGGTAAGGACAGGCACAATTGCTTTGATAACACAGCCTGAAAGCTCAGATCAGTGGATCTCAAAACACATTACCAAGTCATTAATTAAGCCAGCTCTATACCCCTGGGAGCTGGGTACCTAACTCACAAAAGTCACTAAAGGGTGGCACAGAGTGGCTCAGTGACTTTGCTCAAGGTCACCTAGCTGGGAACAGAACCCAGGCAGTACAAATCCTCTGACAGCTGCTCCCAGTACCAGCCTGTCCTCTGTGCTTTTGGGACAAGGGATTCACTTTGTGAATCCAACTGTAGTCATGATGATTCTAGCAATAAAAAACATTCAAGAACATTATTTGGATGTGCAGCTCCAACAAATGTAACACAAAAAGGTATTTTTACACAGTTCCTTAGTAAAGGAGATTTTCCACCTTACGCCAAACTGGAGGCAGTGCTAGAAGATAACCAGTCAATGGCATCATTTACAAGTGAGCCAAATGTTAATGTAATTAAGAGACAGATCCTGTAAGATGTTCAGCACATTCACAGCCATTCATCTCGGAGGATCAGGCTTTATCACTTAAAGAAAAGTCTCTCATTTGCTCAATGTGAACCCCACAAGAGTTTACAGAATTAATGTCTTCTGTGACAACAAGCTTTTACCATTTCCCAAATTATAGTATGAAACAAACCTTTTGTGTTATACCAATGAGATCGTAACTCATTATGTAGCAACCTTTCGAGTCAGACCTTGTAGATCAACAGATCCTTTTAAAGTCATAATCAAAGTCATGATCAAACACACAAATCCAATTATACTTCAGAAATTAAGCCTGTTTCTTTGGATGCAGTTTACTCCAAGGACTAACCTGGACTCGCAAGTTTGCATTTGTGACAGTGGCAGACGCAAAATAAAATGGGATTACATATGATTTAGAAACATGGAAATGATTCAGCTGTAATCATCCATTTTCTTCGAGTCCAAGCTTGATTAATAGTTTCAGGAAAAAAAGTCAAACCTTATCTGAAGCTTTTTATTTGCAGAAAACTAAGCTTTCTTTATTGGGCTCCTCTTCTCTTGCTAGTTATCATTAAAAGTCCTGCAAGTAACATGATATGGTGAGGAAGACATGTTTGTTCTCTCTGGACAGGAGAACTGCTCCTGTCCTCAAAAAGAAGGTTGAGTTAAGATTGAGTTGGCTTGGATTTTTGTTGTTGTTGGGATATTTTTTAAAAGCATGAGAGTTTATGCCTCACACAAATTTGTAGGATTTTTTCTAAACTCCCATCCCTGACATTGCAGTAATGTATATTCTTGATGTTTTATGTAAGTGGTCCAACACACTGTTTCTGTGTTTCTTTTGTTTCTTTTTTCTTTTTTGAAAATCTGTCCTTCCTCCTCCCCAGCCAAATAGTTTATCAGTAAGTTCCAGAGACCAGCTGGGTAAAATAATGTTTGTTTGGACTTTTTTTTTCAATTTTAAAATGCTGAGCCTTACAGTTTCATGGTACATCTCCTTGTACACAGGTCTTTTTGGGGAGGGATAGTTTTAATTTTAAGCAGAACACTCAGAAATATTTACCTTCTTTACAATACATAATTTGTAGCACCGAAGGGTCATTTTCTCTCCTCTCCAGAAAATAAAAAAACAACTGTGTTGACCAAAAACATTCAAATAAATCATGGACTTTGAATAACTTTTGGTGGAAGTCTTCAAAAAAGCAGCCTTCAGATCTGGTCCCATTTCTAATCTTTCACAGAGTTAAAAAGATGAATGCATTCTTAAGGTATGTGTGAAGCTGAAATGCAACATTGCCTTTGCTTATAGGACTTAAAAAAGTTACTACTTGATTAGCATCTCCAGTTCTGATTACTGAATCCAGTGTAGATCAATAGATCTAGATCCAGAAGCTCAGTCGCAATGTAAGACTACACACTTATTCCTGTATCTCTTCTGTTGTATAGGAGCTCAGACTAAATACAATGGATCTTCAAACTTAACCTTGTAGATCTACGCTTCCCAGGGCCAACTAAACCATCCACATCCAAGTAATCTTAACCGCACATGTAATCACACAAGCAAGCAATTGCTTTTCTAGCATTATATATCTAACAGCATTCTGGCATAAAATATAAAATAATTTAGAAAAGGACATTAGGTAAATACAGTAGTTTCCTACTTATAGCAGTATTTCACTGCCTGGGGATCCTGGAAGCCATAAAAGTATCTGATAGATAAGCAAACCCAAAGCAAAATGTGAAAAAGGACAAAATATTTCCTATTGTATTTAGGAAACTATTTCTGTTTCTTTGTCAGTAAAGCAACACACAATGTAATTTATCAAAACATGGCAGGAGTGACACTCTCAATCCTCAAGATTCAATATAGCCAATACATTTTTGTCACATATCCTTATTTGGTAAACTTTAAAATATTGTTTCATAACCTACTTTTTCAAAAGTCAATTTTTTTAAAATGTCCCTCCCTCCCTGCTGGAAAGTAGTTAAATGTTTACTTCAATCTAGACACATTATGAGGCTCCATCAATCTCAAAAAGACTTAAACGTGTCTAAAAAGTTAAGCACATGTTTAAAATCCATTACAGAATCAGGGTTTCTATGAAAGACTATGCAACATCAGAAGATGTTCTCTGCATTGAATATACCTGGGTCTTTTTCTATACAAGTCTTTATTACAAAATGTATAGGAAGTAGTACACCCCATTTAGTGCTGGAATACAGCCTGTCCTGGTGTATCCAACCTGCTTCTATTTTTTCTCAAAATCGCTATTCCAGCATTCTGCTCTTCTTCAAACACATTAATCAACCTGTCAGATTCACTTTAACACTTTTGCCAGAACACTTCTGATCTTAATTCTGGCCTGCAGTACTTTTAAGGTATCCAATACAATACACAGAGCTTTTTAAATCATTGTTGTTTTATGGTTTTGCACCTTCCATTGTGTTACAAACAATAGCCCATTAATCATGTCAATCAAGTTTGTGTGTATGATCCTCATAGCTTTTCTCCAATTTTTTTGCAACCTGTTTCAGCATTTATTAGCATGCAGTGCAAATACAAGTAATTTAAAATCTCTATGCGACAGAAGATCCCAACATTTCAACTTCTGATTTCGTCCCAAAATGGAGGAAAAAAAGTATTTGTGCCACCTAAAGAGCACACAAAACTCAGGGCAGAATTTTGACGTCACCAGGTATCTCTTGATAATCACAAAACCTCTTCTGACTTTTACTACAGGATAACAAAGAAAGCATGCTAAAATCTTCTTCATATTCACAAGACATTCTGTAAATTCAGAGGAGCCTGCCTGAACAAACTTGGGACAAGGAGGAAGCAGAGCTCATTAGCACCTGTGCTTGGAGATATGGTTAGGAGCTGGGAACAAGTAGACTTTTATAGGTGACTGATGACATGCAATGTCTATCCTAGGATGCTCAGCTGTGACTTGAACGTAGGAGATCAGTACTGAGTAACTTCTTAAGTAATATCAGGCTCCTTTCAGGTGTCTCAGTACAGTGTCTGAAACATAGGGCATCCAACACCCTGTAATCACTCATAAAAACCTTGGCTAATGGCCCAAGACATCTTCCCCAAAACTGCTTTCTGAGGTACTCATGTATGACTACTAGAAGCAGTAGTAGAAGTCTACAGTAGTCTGCAAAAGACTTCATACTTGAGTATAAAGGCACAAGAGGGCAAAGAGAACAGTGCAATAACCAGAGGGAAGTGACACAGGAGCTCAGGGAAACCAGCAGTGTCAGGCTCAAATTCGCTTAGACCAAACCAACTTCCTATGTTAATACTGGACTTAATGAAAATGGACAGCCCAGGAACCAAGCCACAAAAAAAAGTCTGTGATGCAAGATTTTTTTATTTTTAATTTGACCCATCTTTATTTTTTATATTTACCAGCTTACAATATGCCTGCTGTTGTATCTGGACACACTACATTTATATTCAGCCTAGCCTTTCTTTTACATTCTCATCCTTCATTTATAATTACATGGCAAATAAACTCTGCATTGCATGAGAACGTTGAAAGTGGCAGCTGAAAGACTGGGGTTTTTTTCCCCCCTAAGAGATGTAAGGCATAAAAGTGAAGATATAAGCCTTCCTGGATGTTTCCAAGAGAAGGAGTTGGTCTTCTTTACTAATGCAGTAGCTATGGACAGATCAGATAAGGCTAAGTCTCCAGAGGGGCATGTCCTGGATCGCAGGGATTCCTCACAGACTGAGTGAAACACTAGTGTCGGGCTCATGCTTCAATAATTTCCAGTTTAATGCATGCACTGCTCAAGGCCACCCGAGTACTTTGTAGGGATAATAACATATTTGCCTTTATGCCTTTCCAGAGGCATGCTACAGGCATCCCATTCCAGTAGTTCTGCAGTGTCCAATTTGGCTGTGCTGCTCAAGACAAGGAAACCCACAGGACCATTTCCAAGAGCTGTTACACAGGTGTTGGCATGAGCCTGCAGCTGGTGGTCAACATGGAAAGGCAGAAGTCCTGGTAAGGACCAGCTGATCTGCAGCCAGTGTACATGAAAGAGCCGGTATGGGCGTTTGGCACTCTGGGAGGTGTACCATTCACAATCTCAGTTTGGCTCCTGCTTCTAAGTCAGAAAGACATGTGAATACAAGGGGAGACACCAGTGAAATTAACTGCAACAAAACAGATGCTGGTATTGCATCGAAGGGCTATCACCACCCTGTTTAGCCAAACCTTATTTAAGCAAGCTAAGCTGTTAAGTGCAGCATAAGGAGCCTCACAGTGAGGAGTACTCTATCTGGTGGTTAAAGCACACACCACTGCAGCTTCCCTGCTGTTTTGACCCAGTTTAAAAACAACTCAGCTGTATACGCATGAGGTTTAATCAAACCTCTGCACTACAGGGTGGACATGTCCTTCAGTATCTGGAGACAGCTTTTCCAACGGTGCTCCACCTGCAGCCCTCCCAGACAAGTCATTTTACACTAACCATGTATCTGGGTTCTTGTTGCTCTATCCTGAAGGTTAGTCCCACTTGGACCTCACCACAAAACACACTAATGCTCAGGAGCCTGCACAGCTGTGTAGAAGTGTCTCATTACAAACACTAGAAATGTGGGTCTTAATAGCGGTAAAGCAAACTATGTCATATATTTTGCCTGTAGTTTGCTTAACACATACACACAGTGTTATACAGTACATCTCCTTACAGTCACACATGCACTTCTCTATTCTGGACTTTTTTTTTTTTTCATACTTTGTAAGGCAGACTGCAGAGGTATCTCCTTTTATCCAATTTTCCTTGCAGAAAGATAAAAGGAATTTGTTATACCATGAATGAAGTCCAATTGGTTTTGGCAAGACAGTATTCAGGAGGCACAGCAGGACAAATAGGTTAAGATATAGATTCCATAGGATTTTGGTGCTCTCTTTAATTAACTGAGCTACAACTATTGGCAACAGCTTGCCTGGTCTAAACCATATAAAGCCTAGAAATCAGAAAACATGAGAATAATCCCAACATTAATTAGTTGATACATATCTTGGATGTTTTCATCACCTGTACTAATATCTATGTATTAATAGTTTACCAACGTGACAAATCGCTGACAAAGCCCATGTGCCTACCCACAGAAAGTCACATTTTCTCATGACACATCAATGAAGTAAATTCAGTCAATCAAGTAACATTAGTCATTTCAATCTGTCATATTAGTTTACAATGAAGTGCAGGATAAATTCTGTGGACTAGAAAAAGTTTCTACTAACACATTGTATATAGAGTACTTCCACGCTTCAAGTTCTAGGAGGTTTGAGTTTTGAAAGTCTTTAATAATTCATGCAGTTAGTGGGGCTTTTTTTTTTAAATCCAAACCGAAATGTACTGCAAACATTTTATGAGCAACTGCTAGAATTGTTAAATCAAACGTGATATTTACTCATTTTTTGAATTATGATACCATTCAAAAGCCCCAGGCAAGTATCATACCACACTTTGTTAGGGACTATGCAAATAAAACAAAAAAAGCATTCCTTTGATACAAGTATACATACGTGGGAGATATTTTCTGTGGATAAGAGAGAGTAACCAAATTTCACAGAATATGTACATTTAGATATTCAAACTGTCTCTTAAGCATTCAGATCAGCTCAGTGAAGTCTTGGCCTGAAGCCAACAAAAAAACCCCTAGCAAGTTCAACAAAAGCAAAATCTCATCCTTTTTTGGACGTAAAGCTACTTTTCACTTCAAAATACAGCTCTAGAATGTCTTACAGAGCCACTCAGAAGATTAAGGCTGTTGAGTTTTCTAAATCACAGAATACCCCAGAGTTAAGTCAAGGGAAAGTATTAAAATGATGTCTGCAGAGAGTCTAAGAAAAGACTTCTTGGAATAACAACTGCAACAATCACCTCTTCAACAGACTTCCAACCACATTAGCAAACAAGGGCAAAACCTTCATCCTCTGACATTTAAAGGAACCTGAACAAAGGCTGGGTGATGGGTAAAAAGATGTCATAGACAGTTCAGATGTATCCATCTTACACACCTTAGTGTACCCTGGTTTAACACACTTGCACAAACCCAGTCAGCAAATCTGGTGAAAGCACACCAGAAGATAGACTGCAATTTACTACTTGAAGACATTTATCAACTGTCTGTTGTTATAACAAGAGTAACCAGTAGTAAAGAAAATGTAAAACGTGTTTCGTTTGTTTACATTCATCAAGTCAGTTCACTCCTGTGTACTGTCAAGGCTGAACAGAATTTGCCATTTTAGTTTCCCACCTTTTGTAAACAGAGCCACCTTTTAATCCGTTAGCAGTTTAATCCATAATGTCACTTGGTGACTGTGTCAAAACTCCCAACGCAGAAAAAGATTTTCAAAGATATCTAGAGAACCAAGAATGAAAAAAAGTAATGTAGGCGTTTTTCAACAGCATTTACGGCAGACAAGTTACCTAATTCACCTGGGCTTAGGACACATCTGCATCTGGAACATGCTATACACCCAACAAGCTTACAGCAGTCAAGACTTGCTCTGGACACAAAAGCAGAATAGCCACTTCAGCAGCATAAGACATCAACATTAACTACCCCTAATTTGCTTTCTATTTCATAGCTCTAGCTGACTCATAACTGAAAGAGTCTTAGTAATCCTAACAGGCACCTATCTGGATCTTCACACAACTCTGCATTTTTAAAATTCTCCCCCTTAAAGCTTAAGAAATAGAAACCTAGGCTTAGGAATTTTAGCTCACGTATTTTAAAAAAAAACCATGTATTTTGTGTTTACATTACCCAGCAATAAATACTGTCTCAAATTTCTACAAATAACTTGCATGGTTAGAGAATTTGCAAAGACAACTGTTAAAAAAAACAATTTAGCACAATGAATTGAGATGCTATAAAACCCAATTTAAAATATTTTTCATATGCCATTTAAGTTGTTTTAGCCTCACATTTTTACTTGCTAAGGAAAAGAACATCAGTCTCTGTCAATATAGATGATTTTAGTTGCAAATTTTGAAAAGGCAAAAGTACATACTAAATAAAATATGGGAATTAAAGTCAACATAGTATTATCTATCTAAATAACCAACTATACTAATATTTATTGAAGTGTTGGTCAAACCCCAAATACAAGCTTCATAATTTAGTCTTTTTATTTTAGTAAATTGAAATACAGGAGGAGAGACCTGGTATAATAACAAAAAAAACCCACCACACTTGGAAACAAATTATGCATGAGCTTTAATTACTTCTCTAAAAGTTCATCTAAAATAAAAAAGGAAGGAAAGGAAAATAAAGAAAGATTTACTAGATTCAAACTCTGATGAAGAAAGTAGCCTTAATGAAGAGCAATAAATGCAAGAACTTAAGATCGGCGGTCTTAATGTTGTACATCTGTTGGCCACATGGTGAACTCCTTTGGGGAACAGAAAATAAGGAGAATATGCACAATCTTGAACATTGATATTCCCAGTGAGCCAATATTTTTATTTAGAGGATCTACAACTCATATCAAACATTAGTAAATTACAAGATTCTTCCAAAAGTCTGTACAATTGCCAGAACATTAGTTCTGTGGAATTGCAAGGGTGCAGACACAGCCTTTGCTTTGCAAGGACTGGGATCCAAATTTATGCTTCCAATCCCTTTCCTCTTTGCAAACCATCAGTTCTGTGGTGCCTAGGGTTGTTCAGTACTTCTAAAAATTAGGCCATTTAGATCTCGGTGCCTAGATATGAATTTAGAAGTCCACAGACGTGGGCTTTCTGGCCAATGTCCTAATAAACGTTCTGTGTTTTCTCCTTTGTGCTTAACATAACACATTGCAAAAAATGAACCCGTTTCAAATGCATCTGTGTAAAACATTCATTGCAAAGGCCAAAGCTCAATACATGTTGCCCAGCCTGTTTTTTCTTGTACAGATTCAAAGCTCACTCTGAGATCTAAATAAGGATTGCCAACATAATCTGGATCCCCACGTGGGAGGAACTGTTGGATGATTTCTCATTTCACATAATTAAAACACATAGATTGCAGTGGTAAGTCTCAGACCCAGACAGAAACTTTACAAAGTCCAGAAGCAGAATGTCTGCATCTTTGTGATAACTGAAAGATAACAGGCCCAAGAATCTCCTTATTTCCTATGTTAGCAATAGAAATCGCAATTGTCTTTGTAGCTACAATTACCATCGCTCTGTAACAGTATTCCCTTATACCACCAACCTAAAGGGATGAATGGATGATGCTCAAAAAAAAAAAAAATCCTTGCAAATCAAGGCTATGCCAGTAGCTTCAAACTCTACTTGCTCCATACTTCATCAGTCAGCGTTGCTTGACATCTCTGTTGTAATTTGCTTCCAGTTCCCTTCAACCCTCCAGATTACAAGAGCAGTCAGTAGTATTGCTAGCCTTGGTAATTTATGAATATGACTCTCTATTACTGACAGCAGCCAATAATACTATTCAATAGCAATATGTTGCCATGGTAAAGCAAGGGTATCCAAATGTCTTATACACAATAAAGGCATTAATATGCAGCTATTGCCGCTTGTACCTCTTAATCCTGACAGAGAAAAGCAAGATTGCTAAAAGCAATTATGCTTTATTCTAAAAGAGCGACAGATATTTTAAAAGACAGGAGTGTCAGAAGAGTAACTGGAACTCCAGTAGCAGGTGATATATATATAGAGAGAGAGAGATGCAATTTTTACAGATTGCTGTATCTGAAAGGTAAAGACCTTATTTTTTTATATATAATATATACAGTACGTACTATATAAAAATACAGCCTACCTGTTTTAGTCCCATGTAAATAAACAATAAAGTAATAATGAATAGTAATACAAGACACTGATTTTTTTGGTTGATTATTATGCATTTTATCATGCAGATTTGACGATGATCACATTTCAGTGGTGTGATATGACAAGGCAGGGGTACAATACTCCATACATGAAATACCCCAGTATCAAGCAGAGATTATTTTTCCCTCTTCTGTGCCATTTTCATACTCTATTCAGAAAATATGCATTTTAAAAAAAAAAAAAAAGAAAATCTGTTTCACCAGATACTTTGTTCCACTGCTGGTAAAAAAAGAAATACAGAACTAACAAATGCGGGGGGGGGGGGATTAATTTCAGGCATTAATAGCAGCTGTGTCTACTCCAATTTGCAGCAATTCTTCTTACACACTGACATTCAAAGCCAACAGTTTGCCCTCTTGCTCTGCCTCAATAACAAGGCTCTTTCAAAGATAATTACATATACTTAACACATTTCTTTAAATACCACTAATCTCTCCTTTATTTATCTGCCACGATTTGATTTTATTAGACCTCTGTATTTTCCATTACTTTTACTGCAACATTCCCTAGCAGAATAAAGTGTTTTCCTGAGATGTCTTGGCCTAATAGCTTGTCTACAAACTGACTTATTCAGGGATAACCGTGGTTCAGAAAGAACTATGATTCAAGACTGAGTATTGGGGACTGTCTTACTCTTTTTAAGAATCCATTTGAAAGCAGAAAGAACTAATCTGAAGCAAAGAACTGGCAATTTGTATTTCACAGTGTCAGTGTCATTCTCGTATAAATCAGAGTAGGAGAGCCCTTCCAAAGAGCTATTCCAAAACAACTATTTGGCTTTCCATTCATAACCTTAACAATTAGAGCCTTTTCAACACCTTTGTTTAATAACAAAAAAAGTGGTGGATGTGAGAGGAGCAAAACATATAAAAATTAAATACGACAATTAACATGGTAAAACTTTCAAATTTAATAGTATTGTTAAATTGTTAAGTATTAGTTATCTATTACATAAAATGTGATGTATGGCTTTTATAATATAGTACAAAGAAAGAGTGCAAAAAAACCACAGCTGTCTGAAACAAAGTCTCAGCAAAATAATCTGACGCTCCAAAATCCCCTCAAAGTTTTTCCTTTTACATAGATTTTCATGTTTTCAACCTCCCCCCCCCCCAAAACTGAGTGAAATATTTTGAAAGCTCATGTTTGATGATCAGAGTTAAAAATACTATCCCCACATTTAAAATCACCCACATAGAACAGACCTGGAATACTTCAAAAGCTATTAATATCAATAATGGTGAATGTTTTGTAAGCTTTCAAAGAAAATCCATAAACCCTTGATTTTAGCTATGACTATATATCTGAAGGACATTTTAAACCCATATTAAAATATTCTATTTACAGGATAACCTTTATCATACTTTACCCAAGAGAACAATCTGATAAGCTGTATTCTACTGGTGACAGGGTAGTGGTTAAATAATCCTTTTATTTCCAAGTTTTTCTAGAAGCGAAAACAAACTAAACCATCTCTTTTTTTGTCTTTTCACTAGTCAGATATGCAAACAGTTTTTCTAAATGCATTTATGCCAAAAGTCAACATATTACTGAGCAGTACTGAGCAATTCTTATTGTTGTTGATAGTAGAATAGAATATATTTTAAGTTTAGTTTTAGACTGACTGATTTTCAATTATTCCAGCTCCAAGCCACTGTTTTTGTTCTCAAAAAATGTATCGGGGGAGAGGTACAGCTACTGTCATTATACAATAAAAACATATTTGACTGACAACACTGAAAACTAAGTCTTTTTATATTCATCTTTTGGAGGTTTCTTAATATTTCACCTATGTACACCAAAATTCTTAAATGACATGGGAAAAACATGCTTAAGTGATATGGATTTTCAGAGTTGTGAGGTGCCATTTAACATCAGTTAAAACAGCTTTTTGTCATGAAAATTGATACCATATCTAGTATTTCTAACACACAGTACACTGATTTTTTTTATTTTAGACCTTGGCCCCAGCAAGTGCAGCAATTAAATAAAACACTTACATGAATATAATTTGCCTGAAGATTTTGTTTTTCTCATTTTGTTGAGCTGGCAGCATAGCTGGTCCTAAAAATTAACAGAAAAAAAGGAATGAGTCAAGTTAAAGACTGTGATAAAGTACCTAGAGTGTGGCCTTCAAGAACATATACAACTGCATTATTTATTGCAGTCTCCATGTTTACCTTTTGCTTTGTGTGGGACAACACAGGCTCTCTCTTCCACCACTATCAGTGCTTTAATTTTAACCAAAATCGGTGAATCCACACAGATAAAACGCTGGCTTTCATTTCAAGAATAATATACATCTTTATCTTGCTGTCCTTTTTTCTTAAAAACCACCCTATTGTCTTTTTTGCTGGCACATGCATCCCGGTACTTAGCCGAAACCACAAGGAGGCCTTTGCAGTGGGGCCCACAGCAAGGCCTGTCCCCCTCCCACCGGCCTCCAGCGCAAGGCCTCTCCCAGGCCCAGCAATGCAGGCTGGCTCTCAGCAGGGTCCGACAGACATCCAGCCACCTCCCCACAGAGTTTTGGCGCAGGAGCGAACCTCCCTCACCCCACCAATGCACAGGAGCCTGGGAGCTGCAGGGGGCAGGGCCCCCCCGGCTGGCTGCAGCCCCCAGGCCCCCAGCCAGGACAGGGGCAGTGATGGGGCTCCTCAAGGGCCCCGAGGCGACATCCAAGGAGCCCAGTCAGGACACGGACACCCCCCTTAGTGGTACCTGGGGCAGATCTGTGGGCCCTGCTGAGACAAAATGGCACCCCCAGGCCTGGAGGGTGGGGGCGAAATGGAGGTCCCAGCCTGCCGGTGCCCTCAGGGCCCAATACTCAGAAACAGATCTGTGCTACCTGTGGCAAGTTTCTGCAGTGGAAGGTGGCCTTCCCAAAAGGGCCTGGCCTGGGCTGGTCCCACAACTGCAGCAAGGGCTTTCTCCAGTCAGAGGCAGGGCTGCCATCAGTGGCTGCCTTCCCAGGAGGAAGCCCTGAAGCACTCACCAGGCACCGTCTCCACCGTACCCCAGCTTATCCACCTCATCTCCCCCTTTGCCTTCTTAGTGCTCTCTCCTGATTTGCTTTGACCCCCACAGTTGAGAAGTCATGTTTAAAAGTTAATGCTCAGTGAGTCTTGCTGCCAAGGCCTCCCCAATGCTACCTCCACCCAGTAATGGCTCTATTTCAGTTCCTGAAGGGCCGAGCAGTGCAACGCGAGGGCAGCTAGGTCCCTTGCCTGTCAGGGGAAGGCAAGGTGTTAGCTGGGTCTCCTCCCTTCTGAGCAGCACTTCATACTTCAGTGGTTTTTGAGAATATTGTCACATCCTTCACACACAGTCCTTGGGAAACAAACAACCCATATATCGAGAATGCTGCTTGGAAGTATCCCCTACTAGATTTTGATGGAAAAATCTAGTCTTCAATGATTTTTGAGAAAATTTTCAAAATGGCTTCTTCAAAACAATTTAATTAGTTTTGAAAAGTATCTGCCTTCACTGATTTTTTTCATCAAAAGGCCAACCACCTGAAATCAGAAGTATTTAGACTTTTCAATACCACCTAGATGTTTCCCAGGAATGAGTTTTCAATACCTTGTGCCACCATTCACATTTCTGATGGACTTCAGTCTCTCATTAACTGTAGACGGATCATCATTTTTAATAGGAGAGAGATGAGCTGCCTCTTATGGGTTGGAAAGACCATTTAAAAACCCCAATACAGAAGGAGAGGTTGAAGAATTAGTAGGAATGTGCTCTGGATCTGGTATTTCACTGGCCTGCAATCTCTATAATCATTCAAGCAAGCATAAAAAGGCAGGTTTTTTAATTCTCTGCCATGTTTTTCCCCGCTTTTATCACAAGAAAACATCTGTTTTATTTACATGGCTGAATTGGCTGTAGTCTCAAATTTTCATGCAAGTTAATTGTTGTATTTTAATGAAAATTACCTTTTTCATTTCCCACTCAAGACTATAGCTTTCCTCCAAGATTGCCAATAACAAATGTCTCCTGCAGTGACAAGAAAATGAACTTGAGTGCTTGGGAACTACACTTGCAGGTCTCACAACATTTCAAAATTGGATTTGTTCGAAATCAGAACAGATGCACAAGTTTAGAGATTACCTGAAACAAAAATGCTTTTTAAAATCCACTATAATCTATTATTTCAGCTTTTATATTTTGCTTCATTACATTAAACTTTAGTGAATATTTCTGTGTAAAAATTTAACACACAAAATAATGAATTTATGAACAGACAGTATTTTATCATTAATATTTACTGACCACCAGCATAGCTTTCTCCTAACACTACCAAATAAAACAGAAATATTCAATGTTTATACCCAGCCATAAAAAGCAGAACATATCCATAACAGAAAAGTTCAAAGAAATTTAGTTTTATTTTGTTCCTTAAAAAAAAAAAAAAAATATTGAAGTTTCTAGCTACTTTTTTTTTCCTCCATAAAATGGTTTCATTGCAGGTCAATGAAAATGAGTTTTTGTTTTGACCTCATTGCAGTGTTTTATCTCCCTTTCATCTGTTCAACCTGAATGTAAAACTGCCAGGTCATCTTGATTTACTATTAAGCATAATATTATTTGTACTAAAAAGGCAAATTATTAAATCAAAACAATTATCTTCTTCATTCTTCAGCAGCAACTGTGAGAGAGATGCATGCCCTAAAACAATCTGGAGTAATTCAATCATCTTTTTTTCCAAAACAGAAATATTTCATCAGGACAAGCTAGCCCAATTTTAGCTAGCGTGAAAACAGAAATATAACCATTTCCTCTGTTTCATGGTCAGAAATTGTTTTCCCAATTTGATCCATTAATGCCTGCAGAACGAGAAATGTGACCTTATGTTTTTCTTTCTCCACTTAATAAATGCTGTTTGATATTTTCAAAGCCATGTTGGGGATTAGAATATGTATTAATTCTGGTTTTAAATACAGCCTATAGCTCTTCAACAGCCTTAAAAATGTCAGCTAGTTTCTATAAGAAAACACAAAATCATGTCTGCTACTACATGTGCATATTCAAAAAAGCTGTATGATTTAATTTTTGCCTTTGAAAAATGAAGCACAGTTATTAAAAGAAATCGGCATATATTGGATTTTTCTGTTGTCTGCAGCTGAAAATTTAAAACAATCACAGTCTTTTGCTTTTGGTGAACTTCATTCTGACATCACTTAATTAATCAATTTTTTTTTCCTGAGTCCTTGTATGTGACCACCATTTACTTTGTTTAAAAGTAAGAGTGCACGTTTATTTGCATCCTACATGCAGAGGGCTATCCAATCTAGATTTAAACACCACGCAGTCTGCAATAGATATAACTAGATATAGTGATAGAGATAACTACCAACAC